>NC_135802.1:31300130-31906509 GCF_964213995.1 Mustelus asterias
AATATTCATGTTATGCTTTGTCCAATTATTAGCGCTCATTGCATATGTGTGCATAACTCCAGTTGGTGTACTAATTATGTTCAGTGTCAATTACAACATGCCTACTTTTAATAAATTAACATTTATTATTCACAATGTTTTATCCAATTAAAGTCAAAAGTATATCACATATACAAAGTGCTGTAACATTTCCCTAAAGTCAACAGCAATTTACTTTTTAATAAAGGAGAAGCAATAATTTTAGTCTTCAATCTTACATCAGCGAACAATAGTGTCGAGTGCGCTGGCTGCCACTGCAATAACATTTGACGTTGGCAAAGGAAATCTGAATAAAGTAATTCTGTAAAATTAACATAGTGCTTATTGTATAATGAATACTTGGATTTTTAAAGACTCAGTGGGTAAATATAGCACAAAGGAAGGCCATTCACCCCACTGTGCCTGTGGTGGCTTTTTGCAAGAACTACCCTGATTAGATCCACTCTCTACTCTTTCCCCAAAGCCCTGCTTCCACCACCCTTTCAGACTGCGTGTGAAAAACCCTCTATAAAACCTACCTCTTTCACCCAAGTTTCTGGTTACCAGTCCCAAAAACTCCTTATGTGACGTGAAGTCAAACATTGCATCGTAACACTCCTGTAAAGTGCCTTTCATTATGTTCGGAGGTGCTTTAATAAATGCACATTCTTAATGTTGTTGTAATTTAGCTAAAATTACAGGCTTTAGGGATCGGTGCAGGGTCCACTGTTATTTGTCATTTATATTAATGATTTGGATGAGAATATATTGGTTAGTAAGTTTGCAGATGACACCAAGATTGGTGGCATAGGGACAGTGAAAAAGGTTATCTCGGATTGCAACGGGATCTTGATCATTTGGGCCAGTGGGCTGACGAATGGCAGATGGAGTTTAATTTAGGTAAATGCAAGGAGATGCATTTTGGTAGATTGAACCAGGGCAGGACTTACTCAGTTAATGGTAGGGTGTTGGGGAGAGTTACAGAACAAAGAGATCTAGGGGTTCATAGCTCCTTGAAAGTGGAGTCACAGGTGGACAGAGTGGTGAAGAAGGCATTCAGCATGCTTGGTTTCATTGGTCAGAGCATTGAATACTGGAGTTGGGGCATCCCGTTGAAGTTGCACAAGAAATTGGTAAGGCCACACTTGGAATACTGTGTACAGTTCTGGTCACCCTATTATAGAAAAGATATTATTAAACTAGAAAGAGTGCAGAAGAGATTTACTAGGATGCTACCGGGACTTGATGGTTTGAGTTATAAGGACAGGCTTGATAGACTGTGACTTTTTTCTCTGGAGCATAGAAGGCTGAGGGGTGACCTTATAGAAGTTGATAAAATAATGAGGGGCATAGATCAGCTAGATAGTCAATATCTTTTCCCAAAGGTAGGGGAGTCTAAAACTAGAGGGCATAGGTTTAAGGTGAGAGGGGAGAGATACAAAAGTGTCCAGAGGGGCAATTTTTTCACACAGAGGGTGGTGAGCGTCTGGAACAAGCTGCCACAGGTAGTAGTAGAGGCGGTTACAATTTTGTCTTTTAAAAAGCTTTCAGACAGTTACATGGGTACGATGGGTATAGAGCGATATGGGCCAAATGCAGGCAATTGGGACTAGCATAGGGGTTTTAAAAAGAGGGCATCATGGACAAGTTGGGCCGAAGGGCCTGTTTCCATGCTGTAAACCTCTATGACTCTATGTCTCTAAAATACAGCAGCTGCTGAAAAGAAAATGTTCACAATACAGAAGGAGGCCATTTGCCAATTGAGTCTGCATCGACTCTCTGACAGAGCATTTTACCCCTGCCCTATTACTGTAACCCTGTACATTTAGCCTGCTAATCCCCTAATCTACACATTTTTGGACACTAAGGGGCAATTTACCCTCTCCACTCACCTGATGAAGGAGCAGCGCTCCGAAAGCTCGTGATTCCAAATAAACCTGTTGGACTTCAACCTGGTGTTGTGAGACTTCTTACTGTGTCATTATTGACAGCCAGGGCATCCCATTCAGTTGATGATAGGGGCGGCACGGTAGCAGCACAGTGGTTAGCACTGCTGCTTCACAGCTCCAGGGTCCCGGGTTCGATTCCCGGCTCGGGTCACTGTCTGTGTGGAGTTTGCACTTTCTCCTCGTGTCTGCGTGGGTTTCCTCCGGGTGCTCCGGTTTCCTCCCACAGTCCAAAGATGTGCGGGTTAGGTTGATTGGCCAGGTTAAAAAAATTGCCCCTTAGAGTCCTGGGATGCGTAGGTTAGAGGGATTAGCGGGTAAGATATGTGGGGGTAGGGCCTGGGTGGGATTGTGGTCGGTGCAGACTCGATGGGCCGAATGGCCTCCTTCTGCACTGTAGGGTTTCTATGATTTCTATGTTTGATGATGTCCTCAATAAACAATTAGAGTTGCGATTTTGCAATCTTGCCAGAACTTAATGTAATGACTTAGTGTGAAGTAACAATGTTCATTTCAAAACAATAACTCCTACCATTGAGTGATTTGGAGACAATTGGGAAAAAGAGCATGGTTGCTATTTTATGGGACTATTGAAATAAAGGCCTGTTCAAATCCCATTACCATCACGGCAGCTGGGAAATTTAAATTTAGTTAATTAAATAAATCTAGACTTTAAGAGAACATCTGTCAGTAGTGTCCAACATGTAGCTACTGGGTTGATGTAAAAAATCATCAGATTGTCCTAAGTCCTTTTGGGGAAGGACACCTGCCATCCTTACTCTGTCTGGGCCTACCTTGACCTGCAGATCCACAGCAATATAATTGACTCTTAACTGCCCTCTTAAATGTCTTCGCAAGCCATATGTTTGAGGGAACATAGGGATGGGCAACAATGCTGGCTTGCCAGTGACACCCACACCCCATGATGGAATCGATAAAAAAATGAAGCTCCTTAACTTGAATTGGCTGCTATTTGAATTTGAGGTGTTACATTTGCACTTTACTGTGTTATTAATGCAGCTTTGGGGCAGCATGGTGGCACAGGGGTGGCACGGTGGCACAGTGGTTAGCACAGCTGCCTCACAGCACCAGGGACCCTGGTTCGATTCCCGACTTGGCTAACTACTTGTGTGGAATTTGTACATTCTCCCCGTGTCTGCGTGGGTTTCTTCCGGGTGCTCCGGTTTCCTCCCACTGTCCAAAGATTTGCGGGTTAGGTTGGTTGGCCATGCTAAATTGACCCGAGTTTCGGGGGGATTAGCAGGTTAAATATATGGGGTAACGGGGATAGGGTGGCATTGTGGTCAGTGCAGGCTCCATGGGCCGAATGGCCTCCTTCTGTACTGTAGGGACTCTGATTCTATGAGCTTAACTTGAATGATTGGAGCAGGTGTCAGATGGTGGAATTTAAATTCAGTAGAAACAAAATATCTGGAATTAAGAACCTACTGATGACTATGAAACATTTGCCGAATGTCAGGAAAACCCATCTGGTTCATGAAGGGAACGAAATCTGCCGTCCTTACCTGGTCTGGCCTACATGTGACTCCAGAGCCAGAGCAAGGTGGTTGACTCTCAATTAGGGATGGGCAATAAATGCTGGCCAGCCAGTGGCGCCCACGTCTGATGAATAAAAAAAAAGTTCAAATGGGAATCACAGGCTGGCGCTGTGAGGATGATAGTCCCCAGGCTGTGATTTTCTCTAAATTGGTATATTAGTGGCCAAAATCACCATCTAATTAAGGATAAGTAAACGGGCACACCAAACCTGAAGGCCAAAGGGAAGGCTTCCAGTTTGGAGACGCAGCCTTTCCAGTCGGTAAGTGAGGTGCAGGGCGCCATAAGATGGAAATGCCCTCTCTAACTTTATTAACTTCAACACCAAAGCTGAGGAACCCTTCCACAAGGCCTGGACCTGCAGAGGTCCAGCAGGTGGCAAGAGTCTCTAAGCCTACCTTGCGTCCGTTCGTCACAAAGATAGTTTTAAGCTTGTAGTGACATAAACTGTCTAATGTCACTTGAGTGCTGCCAAAATTGCTTTTAGACAGGCTGCAAATGATTTATTTTGCTCCCAATCATCTTCACTTCCCTGAGCACATGCTGGAACACTTGGCGACAGGTGGGTGACAACCCAATGGTTCCTTGTCAGCCTGCCCAATGATTGTTGTTGGTTATTCAGCCTTGACCTGTTTGCCCATTAAAACACTGCTCACTGATGTACATGGGCTCCCAGGCTGGGAATGCAATGGATATTAAAATTCCTACCCTTGTTTTCATACCCCTCCATGGTCTCACCTCTGCCTACATCTGTAGCCTCCTCCAGTCCTACAACCCTCCGAGATAACTGCACTCCTCATCACTTCCTTCATAAGGGTATATAGAAATCGATAATAAATGCTGACTTAGCCAATGACACCCACATCCAAAGCCGTGATTCTATGGCCTCTCCCGTCCAGCGGGATATTACCATCCTGCTGAAGTAAACAGCAATTTCAATGGCCCAAGGTGGGTGGGGGGTGGGGGGCGGGGGGGGGGGGGGGGGGGGGGGGCGGTGGGGGGGGTCGGGGGCGGTGGGGGGGGGGAGGTGGGGGTGGGAGATTTGCCGTGGCGGGGCTGTGAAATCCTGCCCCAAGTCTGCACCTTAAGACTTTAAGTTCTTTAAAACCTATCACTTTGAACAAGGTTTTGATCACATGTCCTGTGTACAGTTCTGGTCACCCTATTATGGAAAGGATATTATTAAACTGTAAAGAATGCAGAAAAGATTTACTAGGATGCTACCGAGATTTGATGGTTTGTGTTATAAGGAAAGGCTGGATAGACTGGGACCTTTTTTCCATGGAGTGTAGGAGGCTTAGGGGTGATCTTAGGGGCGGCACAGTAGCACAGTAGTTAGCACTGCTGCTTCACGGTGCCCGGGACCCGAGTTCAATTCCTGGCTTGGGTGACTGTCTGTGTGGAGTTTGCACATTCTCCCCGTGTCTGCGTGGGTTTCCTCCAGGTACCCCGGTTTCCTCCCACAGTCTGAAAGATGTTTTGGTTAGGTGCAATGACCCGAACAGGCGCCGGACTGTGACGACTCAGGGAATTTCACAGTAACTTCATTGCAGTGTTAATGTAAGACTTGTGACTAATAAACAAAACTTTGACTTTAACTTTATCTTGTAGAGGTCTATAAAGTAATGAGGGGCATAGATCAGCTAGATAGTCAACATCTTTTCCCAAAGGTAGGGGAGCCTAAAATTAGAGGGCATAGGTTTAAGGTGAGAGGGGAGAGATACAAAAGGGTCCAGAGGATGGTGAGTGTCTGGAACAAGCTGCCAGAGGTAGTAGTAGAGGCGGGTACAATTTTGTCTTTTAAAGAGCATTGAGACAGTTGCACGGGGTAAGATTTGTATAGAGAGATATGGACCAAACGTGAGCAATTGGGACTAGCTTAATGGTAAAATCTGGGCGGCATGGACAAGTTGAGCTGAAGGGTCTGTTTCCATGCTGTAAACCTCTATGACTCTATCTCCTTATGTGGCTTGGGAATGCAAAAAAATAAACTGTATTGTACACACAGTACTGGGTCAGCACAGTGGTCAGCACTGCTGCATCACAATGCCAGGGACCCGGGTTCAATTCCAGCCTGGAGTGTCTATGTGGAGTTTGCACGTTCTCCCCATGTCTGCATGGGTTTCAAAGAACAAAGAAAAATAAAGCACAGAAACAGGCCCTTTAGCCCTCCAAGCCTGCGCCGACCATGCTGCCCGACTTAACTAGAACCCCCGACCCTTCCGGGGACCATATCCCTCTATTCCTATTCATGTATTTGTCAAGATGCCCCTTAAAAGTCACTACCGTATCTGCTTCCACTACCTCCCCCGGCAACGAGTTCCAGGCACCCACCACCCTCTGTGTAAAATATCTGCCTCGTACATCTCCTTTAAACTTTGCCCCTTGCACCTTAAACCTGTGCTCCCTAGTAACTGACTCTTCCACACTGTGAAAACGCTTCTGACTATCCACTCTGTCCGTGCCTCTCATGATCTTGTAGACTTCTTTCAGGTCGTCCCTCAACCTCTGTCGTTCCAGTGAGAACAAACCAAGTTTCTCCAACCTCTCCTCATAGCTAATGCCCTCCATACCAGGACAACATCCTGGTAAATCTTTTCTGCACCCTCTCCAAAGCCTCCACATCTTTCTGGTAGTGTGGCGACCAGAGCCAGGAGGGGACATGAGAAGTCTTTGGCAGATAGGATCAAGGAAAACCCTAAAGCTTTCTATAGGTATGTCAGGAGTAAAAGAATGACTAGGGTAAGATTAGGGCCAGTCAAGGACAGTAGTGGGAAGTTGTGCGTGGAGTCTGAAGAGATAGGAGAGGCACTAAATGAATATTTTTCGTCGGTATTCACACTGGAGAGGGACAGTGTTGTTGAGGGGAGTACTGAGATGCAGGCTGTTGGACTGGATGGGATTGATGTTCATAAGGAGGAGGTGTTAGCAATTCTGGAAAGGTTAAAAATAGATAAGTTCCCTGGGCCAGTTGGGATTTATCCTAGGGTTCTCTGGGAGGCTAGAGAGGAGATTGCAGAGCCTTTGGCTTTGATCTTTGTGTCGTCATTGTCTACAGGAACAGTGCCAGAAGACTGGAGGATAGCAAATGTTGTCCCCTTGTTCAAGAAGGGGAGTAGGGACAACCCTGGTAATTATAGACCGGTGAGCCTTACTTCTGTTGTGGGCAAAGTATTGGAAAGGATTATAAGAGATAGGATTTAGAATCACCTAGAAAGGAATAATTTGATTAGGGATAGTCAGCACGGTTTTGTGAAGGGTAGATCATGCCTCACAAACCTTATTGAGTTCTTTGAGAAGGTGACCAAAGAGGAGGATGAGGGTAAAGCGGTTGATGTGGTGTATATGGATTTCAGCAAAGCGTTTGATAAGGTTCCCCATGGTAAGCTTTTGCAGAAAATATGGACACATGGGATTGAGGGTGATTTAGTGGTTTGGATCAGGAATTGGCTAGCGGTAAGAAGACAGAGGGTGGTGGTTGATGGGAAATATTCATCCTGGAGTTCAGTTACTAGTGGTGTACCGCAAGGATCTGTTTTGGGGCCACTGCTGTTTGTCATTTTTATTAATGACCTGGATGAGGGTGTGGAAGGATGGATTAGTAAATTGCGGATGACACTAAAGTCGGTGGAGTTGTAGACAGTGCGGAAGGAAGTGGCAGGTTACAGAGGGACATAGATAAGCTGCAGAGCTGGGCTGAGAGGTGGCAAATGGAGTTTAATGCAGAAAAGTGTGAGGTGATTCACTTTGGAAGGAGTAACAGGAATACAGAGTACTGGGCTAATGGTAAGATACTTGGTAGTGTGGATGAATAGAGGGACCTGGGTGTCCATGTGCATAGATCCCTGAACGTTGGCACCCAGGTTGATAGGGTTGTTATGAAGGCGTACAGTGTGTCAGCTTTTATTGGTAGAGGGATTGAGTTTCGGAGCCAGGAGGTCATGCTGCAACTGTACAAAACTCTGGTGCGGCCGCATTTGGAGTATTGTGTACAGTTCTGGTCGCCGTATTATAGGAAAGATGTGGAAGTGTTGGAAAGGGTGCAGAGGAGATTTACCAGGATGTTGCCTGATATGGTGGGAAAATCGTATGAGGAAAGGCTGAGGGGCTTGAGGTTGTTTTCGTTAGAGAGAAGGTTAAGAGGTGACTTAATAGAGGCATACAAGATGATCAGAGGATTAGATAGGGTGGATAGTGAGAGCCTTTTTCCTCGGATGGTGATGGCTAGCATGAGGGGACATAGCTTTAAATTGAGGGGTGAGAGATATAGGACAGATATTAGAGGTAGGTTATTTACTCAGAGAGTAGTAAGGGCGTGGAATACCCTGCCTGCAGCAGTAGTGGACTTGTCAACATTAAGAGCATTCAAATGGTTATTGGATAAACATTTGGATTATATTGGAATAGTGTAGATTAGAGGGGCTTTAGATTGGTTCCACTGGTCGGCGCAACATCGAGGGCCGAAGGGCCTGTACTGCGCTGTAATGTTCTATGTTCTAGAATTGAACACTATATTCCAAGTGTGCCCTAACTAAGGTTCTATAAAGATGCAACATGACTTGCCAATTTTTAAACTCAATGCCTCGGCTGATGAAGGCAAGCATGCCGTATGCCTTCTTGACTACCTTCTCCACCTGCATTGCCACTTTCAGTGACCTGTGTACCTGTACACAGGTTTCCTCTGGGTGATCCAGTTTCCTCACACAGTCTGAAGATGTGCAGGTTAGGTGGATTGGCCATGCTAAATGTGCAGGGTTACGGGGACAGGGGATATGGCCTGGGTGGCACGCTCTTTCAGAGAGTCAGTTCAGATTCAACGGGCTGAGTGGTCTTCTTCTGCACTGTAGTGATTCTACGGTTCTATGGTACAGTCAGTACTGCAGTACATGTTTCCGGAACAGCTAAGATAGATATTCAGCTGAGTCTTTGGAGTAGATTAATTCTGATTTGGCCTGAAAACCTCTCAATGTGATGTTAATGGCCTTTTAATATACTTTGCTGCAATATGAATTCCCTGTGAACTGTATCGCATAATGCTGGTTATTCCTAATGTGTAATTTATTTAATAAATTATGAAAGTGACAAGAATTTTCACACAAAAAATGAACTGTCTGTTCAAAGGGCTGTGGCTCAAACTATGAAGCTTTTGAAAATGTTATCAGCCGCGTGCCTCCTCCAGTGAACTTTCCTTTATCACAGTTTATTCACTGCATTATGTAAGAACAAGCCCAATCACTTCATTTCGGAATTAAAAACCTCTTCTAGAACCGATAAGATGGCAGGGTAAAGAGATCAGCACTCCCTACCATAGTACAAAAGCAAGCAGGTTATGAACCTTCATAAAACACTGGTCCAGCCTCAACAGGAAGGATGTGAAGGTTTCAGAAAGGGTGCAGAAAAGATTTTCAAGAATAATAGCGAAATTGAGAGACCTTGGTCATTTGGATAGATTGAAGAAGTAGTGGCTCTTCTCCTTGGAGGAGAAGTTGAGAGGAGACGTGTTAGAATACATGTTCAAATACATGAGGGCCGGAACTTTACCGCCTCGTCCGTCCCAGAATTGGGTTGGGTGAGGCTCGCAGAGCAGAATTCTCCGTTGGCCCCGGGCGGGATCTTAGGAACCTCGGATGGGCGAAGTGGTAAAATTCCGGCAGAGGGGCCTGGAGACCATAAATGGGCAGAAGCAGTTCCTTAGCCGGGGCTAAGGTGCTTGCTGGAGGCCATCCTTCATCCCTTCTTGTCGGTAGCTGGAATAGATAGAATAGATAATTAGTGATTGACTCGACAGGCTCCGACATGATAGACACTCATGGTCATTGTCCGCATGCGGCCGATATGTACAGAATGCACCATCACTGGTTTGCTGGGGAGGCTGAACTCGCCTTCCATGCAGGAATGATCTCAACCTTCTCCAGCGAGCCCTGAGCATGTCCTCCGCTTTGGGGTTCTCTCTGATCTTCCTACTCTCCCTTTTGTTGTTAGACGTTCTTGCCCTGCATGAAGACAGATGGATTGACTGTAAGCACTATAGATGCAGGAATATTTCAGGAGCATGCATGCTTGTTATTGTGCTGAGCCCTCTCCTGTAGGACATTAAGATGCCATTTGTGCAGAAGCTAACATGCGATGGTTAACTGGTGGCTGGCAGATACTCAGTACTGATGTCTATCTGCCGGTTCTGTCTGACATCCTTGAGGACTCGAACCGTTAGACTGCCACTTGTCCTTCTGAGAGTGAGAGTTTGGAGTGAGTGGAAGTTTCACTTGCCCTTGCAGTGGACGTCAGGTCATTAAGCTTTTTCCTGCACTCCAGAGCGATCCTTTTCCGTTGGCCGCAGCCCCTGACCTCTCTGGCGACTTCCTCCCAGGCCAACATGGTCAGAAGGAAGGACCTCCTGTTCTCCCGCTTTTCCTGGATAGCTTGGAGGAGAAACCCTGGAAGGCTTAGCTGATCCATGGAGCTGAGAGTTTGGTACCATTCGGCGCAGTTGAAACCTGAACGACACAACAAACCTGGCCTGCAGTGAGGGAATGTCTGTCCGGGTGCCATTTAAAATGGCGCCAGGACCGTTGACCCCATGAGGTAACGGCGGGATGGGCAGATCCCTGCTCACCCCGCCACAAGATTCGATGAATAATTGATGAATAATTAATGAGCTTAAAAGCGGAAAATTGAAGAGTTTAATCCACCCTGCAGACCAGCGGGAATCACACCTATCCAGCCCACCATTGCATTTAGGGTGAGATTTTCCGACTCGCCACAAGACCGGAAAATCACATGCGAGGTCAACAGAACTTTGCATGGTCGTATCCCAGCCACTACGATTCCCGTGGCAGGCAGGGCAGGAAAATTCCGCCATTAGTGGAAAATTCTGCCCCTGGCCTCAAACCTTTCAAATTCTTTGAATTCTCACAGCATATCAGGAAGCATCTTGGACATGAGGTCGATGAATGTTTCTCTGGGTTCTCTTTCAATGAAGCATTCAAAAATGGAACATTAGTCAGCACATGAAAGGAAACATGTTTTCTTAATAAAGTCTCCACAGGCCTCACTTAAGTGGTATTTGCGATAAATATCTCATAGTAATGTTTGTTAGGCACTGCTAAAACTTGCCACCCTTCTCCATTATTCACTCACTAAGCTGATCTCGTATTTGTAATTGTGAAAAACAAAACTCTTGGATGCTTTCCATGTAACCTCATAATGAAAACATAGTATTTACAATGTTCAGCTACTGTTCACACATATAAGGGCAAACCATTATATGCAAATGACTGACAGACTGGGCATGCCATTTTCCACAATACAAACCACCTACAACATAGATTGAGAGAGGATTTGTTCAAGCTTGTTTCAGTGTTATCAAACAGACCGTTTACTATAATCCCGCACAACCTTTTGACCTTCCCCAGTGCTGAATACATAGTTTAGACAGATTTCATTTTATTTTCGCAAAATTCAGAATACAGAACATTTCTTCAATTCAGGCATTAACTAGAATAATGGTTAGCATTTTAAAAGGTACTCATAGAATCCCGACAGTGCAAAAAAAAAGGCCATTCGGCCCATCAAGTCTGCACCGGTCACAATCCCACCGAGACCCTATACCCATAACCCCATGTATTTACCCCGCTAACCTCCCTGACACTAAGGGACAATTTAGCACCACCAATCAATATAACCCGCACTGTGGGAGGAAACCAGAGCTCCCGGAGGATACACACGCAGGCATGGGGAGAACATGCAGGATCTGCACAGAGAGTGCCCCAAGGCCGGAATTGAACCCGGGTCCCCAGCAATGTGAGGCATCAGTGCGAACCGTGTTCCACCGTGCCTGATGATATGAGTTTGAAAGTGAGGTCACGGTCAAATCACATGGGAGACTGATTGAGAAGATTAAAGCGCGTAGAATTCAGGGAAACTTGACGAAATGAGAGAGCCACTTGAAATATCATAATATTCAAGGATATGGAACAAGTGTAGGGAAATGGGATTAGCGTGCCTTTAGTGGTAGATATTGTTGCTGTGGACTCGATGGGCCAAAGGAACTTTATGGGCAGAATTTTCCGATCCCGCTTGCCACAGGAATTGTAGCGGGCAGAACACGGATCATGCAAATGTCCATTGACCTCAGGTGGGATTTTCGGGTCTTGGGGCGAGCGTGGCCGCAGAATCCCACCCCATCAATCTAAATCCAGTGGCATGTTACATGGAATAAAAGCTCACTTTCAGGGTTTGGCACCTTACGATGCAAACAGTGAGGAGAGAATCCAAGCTGCTCCAATTGTGGCTCCTGTTGCATTAATTTCTAAATCCTACTTTGTCCCATTTAAAATCAACCAGGAAGTTCTGGAAAAACTCAACAGTTATAGCAGCATCTGTGGAGAGGGAAACCGATTTAATGCTTCAAGCCCAATATGACTCATCTTCGGAAGGGTTCTGAAGGGGACGTGCAATGGAAACTCTCACCCCATGTAGCAGCCTCTTTATCAGTGGACACAAATCCCATAATGGCAGCTAAATCTCGCGAGCAGCCAGAAACAGGATTTGTCCCTGCAAGATCTCAATTTGAGATCTTCTCCGCACCCCATCGGTGACGTAATTTGAGTTCCCTTTAGCTTAATAAGTATATATGTAATTACTGGGATTGATGCTGTACTGTCTGTCTATGACGCATCCTCCCTGCCAAAGAAGGGGCATCACACCAGTGCAAATCATGACTGGTTTTCAAAAGTGAAGCTAGTTGTGATGTCCACATCAGGGGGAGGGGTGGAGGGGGGCGGGGTGCGGGGGTACCTGTAGGCCCCAGGGGTTCAAGGGCAAGACTGGGCAGGGGACAATGCCAAGGGGAAAGTGCAAAGGGGGCACATGAAGTGGGCAGTGCCAAGGGAGGACAGGCAGGGGATTCTGGCAGAGGAAGACTCCTCCTCCATAATGGTCAGGCTCCCCTTATGTGTGGTTGCAGGGGCACGGGGAAGAGGGGAGAGCCCCAATGTCTGTGAGGGAGGTGGGTAGAGGGCAAAGGGGAATCCTCATGCCTGCAAGGGAGGATGGTGGGGGGGGGGAGGCGAGCCCTGATGTCTGCAAGGGGTGAGGGGAGAGGAGAGAGCCCTGATGCCTGTGAAGCAGTAGTGGAGGGGAGAGCCCTGATGCTTGCGTGAAGGGTGGATAGCGGAGTGGACCCCGATCATTGCGAGGAGGTTGGGGGGGAGGGTACCCTGATGCCTGTGAGGGGAGGGGGTGGGGGAGGGGGTGGAAGTGGGGGGGGGGGGGGGGGGGGGGGGGTGGAAGGGGGGGGGGGAGGGTGCCCTGATGCTCTCAGGATTAGGGTGCCCTGATGCTTTTGGGAATCCCGATCTCCGTGGGAGTGGGAGATCCAGATATTCCTGGGGAGGAGGTGGACGGGGGGTTGGTTTCTTAAATTTAACTTTGAGATTGGTGCCCTGACCTCTGAATCCTGGCACTCCGACTGCCTGTGTGATCCGCGCTGGCACTCTGAAATTGCACAGAGTGATGTTAAATCAGGTGAGAAAAGGCATCTGTGAAATTGATGAGTATCACACAGTTTTTCTCGCCTGACTCAACACTCTGTGTAATTTTGGGGAAAATTGTACCCTCTGGCCGGAATTCTCCTGCCTCGCCGTGGCTGGGATTCTCTGGTCCCGCTGCAGTGCATGAAGCTTTGGCTGAGTGCCAAATTCTCCATTCTCGCTCGCAGCGGTGGCAGAGCGAACCAGACCAGAGAATCCCGGTCTCTGTTTTTCTCTCCACACATGCTGCCTGGGCCTGCTGCAATTTTCCACCTCTTTCTGCTCTTAGTTCAGATTTCCAGGGCTGGATTTTCCAGCCACGCTCGCACCGAAACCGGAAAATCCTGCCGAGGTCAATGGACCTTTGCATAGTCCACGCCCCTCTGCCCGTTACATTTCCCGTGGCGGGCGGGACGGGAAAATACCCCCCACAAGTCTTCGCAGTATTTTGCTTTGGTGTGTCTAATTTAAATTTGGGATCAATTTTGATTAGCCTCCTCCGTTAGAAAATGACGCAGTTATTTAAGATTTCTCCTATAGCTTTCTCTCCCTCACCATCTCCCAGCCACACCCTCAGCCCACAAGGCTTCATTGAGTGCCAAGTGCAAGGGAATAAAAGTCCCTTCTCAATCATAGAATCATAGAATACCTCCAATGCAGAGGCGGCCATTTGGCCCATTGAGTCTGCACCAACTCTCTGACAGAGTATCGCACACAGACTGTCTCCCTCACCCTTAACCACACACATTTACCATGGCTAATCCACCTTACCTACACATCCTAAAGTTAAAGTTAAAGTCAAAGTTTATTTATTAGTCACAAGTGAGGCTTACATTAACACTGCAATGAAGTTATTGTGAAATTCCCCTAGTCGCCACACTCCGGCGCCTGTTCGGGTCAATGCACCTAACCAGCACGTCTTTCAGACTGTGGGAGGAAACCGGGGACGTTAACAGGCAAATTAGTATGGCCAATCCACCTAACCCGCACAACTTTGGAGTGGGGGAGGAAACTGGGGCACCCGGAGGAAACCCACGCAGACACGGGGTGAACGTGCAAACTCCACACCGATAGTGACCTGAAGCGCTATCAATTAGGCAAAAGACTACTTGTGTGCCAATACAACTGTAGGCTTTTATTCATTACAGAACTAGGAGCATATCCTAACAGATAACCGACCCGAACTGAACAAGGGGGAGGAAACAGCCATCTTTATACTAGGTGACAAGGGGAGGAGCCGGCAGGGGATGTGTCCAGGCATGACAAACACAACAACGGTGGTCCAGACAGGACAAAGGCGCAACTGTAGTCCACCACATCACCCGAGGCCAAAATTCAACCCGGGTCCCTGGAGCTGTGAGGCAGCAATGCTAACCACTGTGTCACCCCTAATCATGGGCAGTGTGCTGCAGAATGATCGCTTCCACACAGCAAGCAACTCATGTCTCTATTTTGAAACATAGGAAAAGGGAGATGATTTTTTTTTTTAAAAGCTGATTCATTTCTGGTTTAATGTCTGTCTTCATGCAGGATGGGTATAGTGCCTAATATTGAATGGGGGTCGAGAGTGGAAGAGTAATGTCTCAAGCACCTTCTATTTGAATCTGTGGAATTCAACTAAGGCTCAGCTAATGTTCTGGGGACCTGTATTTGAATCCTGCCACAGCAGATGGTGGAATTTGAATTCAATAAAAAATGTCTGGAATTAAGAATCTAATGATGACCATGAAACCACTGTAGAATGTAATAAAAACCAATCTATTTCGCTAATGTCCTTTAGGGAAGGAAATCTGCCGTCCTTACCTGGTCTGGCCCACATGTGACTCCAGAGCCACAGCAATGTGATTGACTCTCATAGAATCCCTACAGTGTCCAAGGAGACCATTTGGCCCATCGAGACTGCACTGACAACAATCCCACCCAGGCCCTATCCCCGCTACCCCACATATTTACCCTGCTAATCCCCCTGATGCTAAGGGACAATTTACCGTAGCCAATCAACCTAACTCGCATGTCTTTGGAGTGTGGGAGGAAACTGGAGCACCCGGAGGAAATCTACGCAGGCACGGGGAGAATGTGTAAACTCCATACAGTCACCTGAGTCCGGAATTGAACCCGGGTCCCTGGCACCCTGAGGAAGCAGTGCTAACCACTGTGCCACAGTGCCCTCAACTGCCTTCCAAGGGCAACTGGGGATGGGCAATAAATGTTGGCCATGTCCCACAAATGAATTTTTAAAAAATCACTACCACAAAAAATAGTGGAGGCCAAAACATTGTGATTTCAAGAAGAAATTAGATATCGCTCTTGGGGCTAAAGGATTCAAGAGATATGGGGGGAAGGGGGGATCAGGATATTGAATTTGATGATCAGCCATGATGAAAATGAATGATGAAGCAGGGCTGAATGGCCTACTCCTACTTCTAGTTTCTATGTTGCTATGTTTCTAAGACTGTGTCGACTTCCTGGAAATCTTGCTTTGGACAGGATCCATAATAATCTGGCTCCCGTGCCATCAGTAGAAGAGGAAAATGTTATCGGAGGTTCGGCAGTATGCAAATCAGTCCAAAAACATGCTGCTGCTGTTTGAAAGTTCATTTTTGATCCATTCCAAATGGGTTTGAAATGCTCATTTTCAGGTTATTAAGATCGCTGTTTAACTTTCTGCATGGCAATCTGCCTATCCCAGCTTCCCCCCACAACATCCCCTTTGTTTTCAGAGTTGTTGCATGAGTTAAATTTTTCATGGGAATAAGCACTTCCTGTGAGTGTTAAATATTTACATCTGGATAGTTTGTTGTAACAGAGCTAAAATAATAGTGTGCGCTCTGGGACCTGGTAATCTGCATGTTGTAAACAGCCATTCTATTATGAAAGAGGTTATCTTATCAAGGATCAAATACCACAGCCATTTATGGTGCTTTAGCCAGAAGCAAGGAGATTTGGTCAGAATATACAAATTGCAAGTTTTTTATATAACCATTTTTTGAATAAAGAGTTTGATTGTATTGGTGCTGATAGACCTTTCCAATTATATTTGAAGTTTTATAGCTCACAGATTGCTTTCTGGAGTACTGCAACTTGGAATGCCCGAGGAATTCCAAAATCTGGAGCTACTTCATTGAGAAATGCATTCAAGAAATGAATTGTAAACATCTTCAGCTATGTACATAAAGCAGACTTGACTGATCCTACAAGGGCCATCTGACTTAGTTTAGTGAAGGGTCAATGAGTTGCATGACAACAACTATTCCAGAGTTGATTTTTGTTTAAATGGCTCTGGCTTGAGAGTACCATTGTTGTCCTCACTCAAACTCCACTGACATATGTTGGGTAACTCTTGCCAACAAATGCTGAGCGAAGACTGGATCATGTTTGCGATGGTCCGCACAATTAGATTCCCACCAACACTCACTATCCAGGTTCACACAAAGTGGATGGGCATTTGAGCAAACAATTGTGTATCAATTGCTGGCCTGAATGTTGAGAGATATTTCATGGTGAACTGGCAGCGTTTGCTGTCGTTACCCCTCTGAATCTGACTGCAAATTTAAATTTCAAAGTTTATTTATTAGTGTCACAAGTAGGCTTACATTAACACTGCAATGAAGTTATTGTGAAAATTCCTAGTCGCCACACTCCAGTGCCTGTCTGGGTACACTGAGGGAGAATTTAGCATGGCCAATGCACCTAACCAGCACATCTTTCCGACTGTGGGAGGAAACCAGAGCACCTAGAGGAAACCCATGCAAACATGAGAAGGACATGCAGACTCCACACAGTCACCCAAGCTGGGAATCGAACCAGGGTCCCTGGTGCTGTGAGGCAGCCGTGCTAACCGCTGTGCCACATCACCGGTAAACCCACGGCATGCAGTGGTGGGCAGAACAGTAGGTGTGATTCTTGCTGGACGGCAGATTGGATTGAACTGTGAGATCTTCCTCTTCAGCTAATTAATTATTCATCAATGAGGGCCTCATCGAATCTCAAGGTAGGATGAGCAGGGATTCATCCACCCCGTCATTAAATGATGAGGTCAAAGGTCCAAGTGCCATGTTAAATGATAATCCGGCCATAGTGTCAATAAAGCTGGGTCCATCACCTCGTAAACACCATTCAAAAGAGTAAGTTTGGACTGACTGCCATCTATGCATACTCGGCCATGCATCCTATGATGCAATAGTCTCAGGACCAAGAGAACTTCTCCAGACAACCAAAAATCCTCCTAAACCTCCAAAATCTGGACAGGCAGTGTCAAAGCCTTTGCTTAAGTGATCAAATGCCATATGTTGACTTTGTCCCTGCATTTCTACTAAAATTAGTGAGGAATGAAGATCATGGCAGTGGTTCCTCAGTTAGCCTCATAGCCGTGTTGCAATTGTGAAAACCTCCTGTCCTCTATGTTTGGAAGCAGATGACTCATAGAATCATAGAATTATAGAATCCCTACAGTACAGAAGGAGGCCATTCGGCCCTTCGAGTCTGTACCGACCACAATCCCACCTAGGCCCTATTCCCGTAACCCTCATTTACCCAGCTAATACCCCTGACACTAGGGGCAAATTACCATGGCCAATCAACCTAACCCGCGCATCTTTGGACTATGATTGAAGAGAATCTGACTGAGAATTGTACCAGCTATAGATAGATGTCCCAATGATTATTTTGTTCCTGTGTTCTCGTATACCTTGTTGCTGAATATATCATTTAGGTGTTATGGGAAGATGGTTGTAAATAGCAGTGAGATGTCCCAATGGTCATTTTGTTCCTTTGTTCTTGTATTCTTATTTTGTTGATAATTGTACAATTTAGATGTTGTGAGACCTTGCTCATCCCTCTAGATTAGATAAGGCAACTTATGCAGCTGCTCTGTAAGAGCGCTAGATCAAATCTTGTAAATCATCCAACAATAGGTTTATTAACTCTGCTAAAACTGTGGGAGAACTAATAATCTGAAGAAAACTTGCACAGTTTAAACCGGCTCCTGGAAAGGACACTTGTTCGACCATCGAATATTGTTGGTGAAACTAAATTGGATACGGTCAAAGAGATTACACATCCTGGAAGCCTTAAATCTGAAGGTGCATGGATCAATAAAAGAAAAAACTGAACAAAGCGGCCGCACCATGGAATAACCAGAGCGAGGCCAGCCAAAGAACAGCTAACTGACTGCTCCTTTGTTTCATCTTCTTCACAAACTGGTAAAAATCTTTATACTGCCATCTGTCATGCAGGTGAGTGCACATGTGCATGCGTGTGTGTGTGTGCATTTGTGTACGTGTGTGTGTGTATGAATGTGTGTGTGAGTGAGTGTGCGTGTGTGCATGCATGTGTGTGTGTGCATGCATGCGCCTATGTGAAAGTGCGTGTGCATGTGTGTGCCTGTATGAGTGTGTGTGTGCATCTGCATATGGGTGACGCATAAAAGGTGCTTGCGATTTACCTAGGACGGAATTTTCTGGGCCCTTTGTGGCAGGAGCTTCCGCCAGGGATGCAGCAGGGTCAGCCGAAGTCCATTGAATTTCGGCAGAACTGGAATATTCCAGCGGTAGGCGGGGCTTTAAAATCACAGCCCTTAGGCCGGAATGTTATGGCCATTCACACCGGTGGGATTTTCCCATCCCACTGCAGTGATCGGAGATTTGACTTGGCAACAAATTCTTGTGGTGAACCATAGATGGTTACCACTATGGATACTGAACCATAGATGGTTATCACTATGGGTACTTGTACATATGTTACTCTTGTTACTGTTGGGGTTAGGGTTGGGGTGTTCCACCTGTTGGTATTGTTCTGTGGTACACTCCGGTTGGCTCCGCCTTCCTATAGGAGTATAAAGGTCACTGCACTTCCTAGTGACCCTTTAGTCTGGGATTGTATTGTTAAGCAGTAAGCTCCATTCTTGTTGCTAACAAAAGCCTTTATTTCCCGGGTACGATCCAGCCTCCCGAGTGAATTAATTGCGCATCAATTTTATTAGCAACAAATTTTGTTTGAAGAAAAAAAAACCATGGAGCAAATGTTAAAACCCAATCGGCTTACCTTAGATCCGCGTGCCGCTGGAGCGTCGAACACTTTCGACCATTGGTTGAAGTGTTTCCAGGATTATATCGACGCCTCAACAGCTGTCCAAAAGGACGCAGACAGATTGCGGGTCCTCCACGCAAGGGTAAGCGACACTGTATGCAACAATCCGTGATTCCCAAGACTACAAAGAGGCCATCGAATTACTCAAGAAGCTGTACCATAAACCGCCAAACGAGATTCATGCTCGGCACCTACTAGCCACTCAACGGCGGCAGCCCGGCGAAACGACGGGACAGTACCTGCGCGAACTTCAACAGCTAGCCAGAGCCTGCAATTGCAAGCCAGTGTCGGCTACTCAATACACGAACGATCTGATCCGAGATGCGTTCGTGGCGGGAATCGGCTCATCCTATATTCGCCTGCGGCTGCTAGAGCAAGGTAACTTGGACCTAGCTAAGATGGTGGAATTGGCTGATGCAATGGAAACGGCCCCCAGAAGTCTTGAAACTTACCCCACCGACCACGTGGGAGCACCGTGGCAAGTACAGCCACCGACTCGACTGTACCCAGTGGCTCCTAGGAACTGCGCGATCGTGCTTTCAACCTCGGACCTGAGGGCGGCGGCAGCTCCAGGTGGCCCATGGTGCTATTTCTGTGGATTGGCTAAGCACCCTCGTCAGCGATGTCCGGCCAGAACGGTATTTTGCTCCGCGTGTGGGAAGAAAGGGCACTATGCTAAAGTGTGCCGAGCGAAACCACCTTCGAAGCCAAGCAGTGCTGCATGTGACTCTCCAGGATCCGTCTCCTCGTCTCCAGCTTCGTCGAGGTCTTCAACCACGTGCGATTCACGAGCGCCGCCATCCCTGAGGACGGCGACGCAAGACACGTGCGACCTGCGAGTGCCGCCACTTTCAACGCCATCGACCACGTGCGATCCATGGGCGCAGCCATTTTGGTCGACACCGACCGCAGACGACTAGCAGGGGTCATCATCATCGACCATCTCAGCTGCCTGCAGTTGCACTCAAGATTCAACGGTGGCGTCAATCATCCTGGACCAGGCCAAGCCTCACAGACTCGACAAGTCCATGATGGACAGAGAGGTAAACGGACGCCTGATACATTGTCTGTTTGACAGCGGGAGCACGGAGAGTTTAATTCATCCAGACACCGTGAAACGGTGTGGTCTCCGAGTACAGACTGTCAGACAGACAATTTCTATGGCTTCGAGGTCCCGATCTGTTACCGTTCTTGGGAGCTGAGTGGTAACTCTAACGGTGCGGGGCACAGTTTATGAGAACTTCAGGCTCCTCATGTTACCGCACCTTTGCGCTCCGGTATTCCTGGGACTAGACTTTATGGTCCACCTGAGGAGTGTGACCCTGCAGTACGATGGGCCACTCCCTCCACTTTCAGTGGGAGAACAGCAGCCTCCAAATTGCCCAGCGCGCTCCACGTGCAGTCTCTCGACACTCAGAATCACCCCGCCGTCTTTATTTGAAAATCTCGTGCCAGGCTGCAAGCCCATCGCAACTAAGAGCAGGCGTTACAGCACTGAGGATCGGATCTTTATTCGATCTGAGGTTCAGCGGCTCCTTAGGGAAGGGATCATTCAACCTAGCACTAGCCCACGGAGAGCACAAGTCGTGGTGGTTAAGACTGGAGACAAGCCCCAGATGGTCATAGACTATAGTCAGACCATTAATAGGTACACGCAGCTGGACGCGTACCCTCTCCCGCGCATATCTGACATGGTCAATCAGATTGCGCAGTACCGGGTGTTTTCCACCATCGACTTGAAGTCAGCCCATCACCAGCTCCCCATTCGCCCAGAGGACCGAAAATATACGGCCTTTGAGGCAGATGGTCGTCTCTACCACTTCTTAAGGGTCCCCTTTGGCATCACTAATGGGGTCTCGGTCTTCCAGCGTGCAATGGACCGAATGGTGGACCAAAACGGGCTACGGGCTACCTTCCCGTACCTGGACAACGTCACTATCTGCGGCCATGACCAGCAAGACCACGATGCCAACCTCCTAAAGTTTTTACGCACTGCGTCTCGCCTGAATCTGACCTATAACAGGGAGAAGTGTGTATTCAGCAAGCGCCGCCTAGCAATTCTCGGAAACGTGGTGGAAAATGGGGTCCTCGGCCCTGATCCAGACCGTATGCGTCCCCTCCTTGAACTTCCCCTACCCACTAGCATCAAAGCACTGAGAAGATGCTTAGGCTTCTTTTCGTATTACGCACAGTGGGTTCCCAATTATGCGGACAAAGCCCGTCCGCTCATAAAGTCTACCTCTTTTCCCCTGGCAGCAGAGGCTCGCTTAGCCTTTGAAGGGATAAAAGCTGACATCGTGAAAGCCACGATGCACGCTGTCGATGAGTCCATCCCCTTCCAGGTGGAGAGCGATGCATCTGATTTCGCCCAGGCGGGCACGCCCGTCGCCTTTTTCTCTCACACCCTCCAAGGCCCTGAAATTCGGCACTTCGCTGTGGAAAAAGAGGCTCAGGCCATTGTGGAGGCTGTCCGGCATTGGCGCCATTACTTGGCTGGAAAACGATTTACCCTGCTCACGGACCAGCGGTCCGTGGCATTCATGTTCAACAACACGTTACGGGGTAAGATCAAAAATGATAAAATCTTGAGGTGGAGAATCGAACTCTCCACCTACAACTATGATATCATGTACCGTCCGGGGAAGCTCAATGAGCCCTCAGATGCCCTGTCGCGTGGAACATGTGCCAGTATGCAGGAGGACCGGCTACAGGCCCTCCACAATGATCTCTGCCATCCGGGGATCACTCGGCTCTTCCATTTTACAAAGGCCCGGAATCTGCCCTACTCCGTAGAGGATGTCAGGTCGATAACTCGAAGCTGCCAGGTATGTGCTGAATGCAAGCCGCACTTCTACCGACCTGACAGGGCACACCTCATTAAGGCACTCGCCCTTTTGAACGACTGAGTGTTGATTTCAAGGGCCCCCTTCCTTCGACAGTTCGGAATGTGTACTTCCTCAACGTGGTTGACGAGTACTCCCGATTCCCTTTTGCCATTCCCTGTTCAGACATGTCCGCTGCCACGGTTATCAAAGCCTTGCGGGATCTTTTCACCCTGTTCGGTTACCCCAGTTATATTCACAGTGATAGGGGTTCGTCGTTTATGAGCGATGACTTGAGGCAATACCTGCTCTCTAAAGTAGGACTACGAGTTACAACCCCAGGGGT
Source organism: Mustelus asterias (assembly GCF_964213995.1). Classification (NCBI taxonomy): domain Eukaryota; kingdom Metazoa; phylum Chordata; class Chondrichthyes; order Carcharhiniformes; family Triakidae; genus Mustelus; species Mustelus asterias. The sequence continues at coordinate 31,322,437 of NC_135802.1, forward strand.
AACGGGCAGGTCGAAAGAGAAAACGCTACAGTCTGGAAGGCTGTCTTACTGGCGTTGAGGTCTAGGGGTTTTCCAGTCTCCCGTTGGCAAGAGGTACTTTCTGATGCGCTCCATTCAATCCGGTCCCTCCTGTGTACGGCAACCAACGCTACCCCACATGAGCGGATGTTTACCTTCCCTAGGAAGTCTTCCTCTGGGACCTCACTGCCGTCTTGGTTGGCGTACTCAGGACCTGTCCTCCTGCGGCGGCATGTTAGGACCCGCAAGTCCGACCCTTTGGTTGAACAGGTCCATCTCCTCCACGCCAACCCTCAATATGCCTATGTAGCATATCCTGATGGGCGAGAGGACACGGTCTCTCTCCGAGATCTGGCGCCTGCAGGGGACCTGGAAACCCCCGTCGCTCCCGCACCCCTGATTAGGGACCCCTTGCCCTTTATCTCCCCTCCTGACACGGCGCGGACAGTATCGGGACCACCACTTAATCCTCTTACTCCCGTGTACAGCTTGCCTGAGTCCAGGAGATTGTCGCCACCTCGAGGCTTGCCTGAGTCCAGGAGATTGTCGTCACCTCGAGGTCCACCCGTCCGTGAGGAACTGGAGGAGCCACTGGACACCGCATTGGAGAGAGGATCATCACGGTCACCAGAACCGGCGCTACCGCCAGTGCTGCGGAGTTCGCAGAGACGGTGCGGACCTCCGATACGACTGAACTTGTGAATATATGGACAGTTCGGACTGTTTTTTTGCCCCACCGGCCTTTGTTTTTAAAGGAGGGGTGAATGTGGTGAACCATAGATGGTTACCACTATGGGTACTGAACCATAGATGGTTATCACTATGGGTACTTGTACATATGTTACTCTTGTTACTGTTGGGGTTAGGGTTGGGGTGTTCCACCTGTTGGTATTGTTCTGTGGTACACTCTGGTTGGCTCCGCCTTCCTATAGGAGTATAAAGGTCACTGCACTTCCTAGTGACCCTTTAGTCTGGGATTGTATTGTTAAGCAGTAAGCTCCATTCTTGTTGCTAATAGAAGCCTTTATTTCCCGGGTACGATCCAGCCTCCCGAGAGAATTAATCGCGCATCAATTCTCCAACCTCGCTGCAGCAGGAGTCTGGTGTGAATAGCTGTGAGATCGTGCCCCGAAAGCAGAATTTTCCCATCCTGCCCGCCACAGGAATTGTAGCAGGCAGGACACCAACCGTGCAAAGATCCATTGACCACAGGTGGGCTTTTCCAGCTTTGGGGCAGGCGCGGCTAGAAATTCTTGTTCCAAGCCTTGTTTCAGTTCGAGAAATAGTTCCAATAAACTTATCTTATTCTTTGCTTAACCGAAGAAAACCTGTCTGACTTGTTATCTACAATCTGGAAGCATGAGTGGCAGGACTGCTGCAGCATTGGCAGAATACTTCTTTGCAGCACGGTGGCACAGCGGTTAACACTGCTGCCTCACAGTGCCAGGGGCCCAGGGTCACTGTCTGTTTGGAGTCTGCATAGGTTTCCTCCGGGTGCTCCAGTTTCCTTCCACAGTCCGAAAGACGTGCTGGTTAGATGCATTGGTCATGCTACATTCTCCCTCAGTGTACCCAAACAGGCGCCAGAGTGTGGTGACTAGGGGATTTTCACAGTAACTTCACTGCAGTGTTAATGTAAGCCTACATGTGACACAAATAAATAAACTTTAAATTTACAAGGATCTCTGTTACAGTCAGAAGTGGGAGAATAGGGGAGTCATTCCATTCCTCCTCATCTGGTGCGACAAAAGTGAAACACTCGGGAAATAAATTCTATAGGGAAAGCAATGTTGTGGAAAAATGGATCTTTGAATTGTACCAGCGCAAGTTGAGAGTAAATGTACCAAGCCAATCTCAAGAGAAATGTAATTTCGAGTCGCCAGAGATCCAGTTTTGATTTTACTGGATAACCTTTGCCCTGATGTTCCGTAAGCCTAAGATAAAGCTCAAGGTCATTCTGTCTCTGATGTTGGTTAAGAGAGCGATGCTGTGACACAGAAAGACCATTGCCCTTCCCCCAGCCTCAAGAGAATGGATCTCAATTTGAGAATGCAGCAGCTTGGACAGGGACATGGCTACGGCTGGAGGATTGTAAAATATCTCTCAATGATATTGGCTTCTCCATTGTTGTCACAGGCCGTCAGATGAAATGTTCAATAAAACAAATTGAGTTAAGTTATCCCTTTTATTGTAAGGTATTGGATTGACTTGGACAGCACACCACACAGATGCAGTGTCATATATTTAAAGCCTTATTAATTAATTAAACCTGTCACTATAAAGTGTATTAAAGTCAAATTGTACTTTCCCTTGAGGCTGGGTAGTAATCCGTGCCAAAAATAAATTAAGAAACACAAAATTTATTAGTTTGTTCCAAGAATTAAGAATCTTATTTTTTTTTTAATTTTTTGGATCTGCACATTCTGTATTTCCTATAACGTTTAACATCAAAACATTACAGGAAGTCATTACAGCTGTATAAAAGAAAAAAAGAACTGTATTTTGAAAGCGGCAAACGTCTTTCAGTTTACAGACAATTACAAAAAATAATTATGGACCATACAGAGTTAAAAGAATGTGGTTATGTGAATCCTGGATAACTAGGGATGGCACAGTGGCACAGTGGTTAGCACTGCTGCCTCGTAGCTCCAGAGACCTGGGTTTGATTCCCAGCTTGGGTCACTGTCTGCATGGAGCTTGCACGTTCTCCCCGTGTCTGCGTGGGTTTCCTCCGGGTGCTCCGGCTTCCTCCCACTTTCCAAAGGCGTACCGATTAGGTGCATTGGCCGTGTTAAATTGCTCCTTAGTGCCCCGGAATGCGTAGGTTAGAGGGATTAGCGGGGTAAATATGTGGGGGTTACCGGGATAAGGTCTAGATAGGATTGTTGTCAGTGCAGACCCGATGGACTGAATGGCCTCCTCCTCTAGGATTTCGAGAGAATGTTCTGCCTACACATGTCCGTTCTTCAATAATTATGGAAACGTGGTCCAGATCTAAACACCCATTTTCTCGTGTCCCGCCAAATATTTCTGACGTGTCATTTACACCCAGAGAGCCTGGATTATATTCTGTATTATTTTAGCTGGCATTGGTTTGGTTCCATATGATGTTAGACTTGGCAGTGGCATTAAATGAGTGAGGAGATCATAGAAATCATAGAAACCCTACAGTGCAGAAAGAGGCCATTTGGCCCATCGAGTCTGCACCGACCACAATCCCACCCAGGCCCTACCCTCTTATCCCTACATATTTACCCACTAATCCCTCTAACCTACGCATCTCAGGACACTAAGGGGCAATTTTAGCATGGCCAATCAACCTAACCCGCACATCCTTGGACTGTGGGAGGAAACCGGAGGACCCGGAGGAAACCCACGCAGACACGAGGAGAATGTGCAGAATCCACACAGACAGTGAGCCGAGCTGGGAATCGAACCCAGGTCCCTGGCGCTGTGAGGCAGCAGTGCTAACCACTGTGCCACCGTGCCGCCCATGATCTACGTAAATTGATTTGTTATCGTTTTCAGTCTTGTTTTCAGGCACCTTTCATCACCTGTTGTTTCTCTTGGACTGTTTACTGCCCTTGAGGAGGGGGGGGCGATGGCCTAGTGGTATTATTGCTAGACTATTAATCCAGAAACTCAGCTGCGGACCCAGGTTCGAATCCTGCCACAGCATATGGCGGAATTTGAATTTAATAAAACATATCTGGAATTAAGAATTTACTGATGACCATGAAACCATTGTCGATTGTCGGAAAAAACCCATCTGGTTCACTAATGTCCTTTAGGGAAGAAAATCCGCTGGTCTGGCCTACATGTGACCCCAGATGTGCAATGTGGTTGGCTCTCAACACCCTCGATTAACTACTGATGGGCAATAAATGCTGGCCCGCCAGCGATGCCCATGACCCACGAATGAATAAAACAAAATGATCCTGTTCTGAACACTCATTTCCATGAATTAAAAATAATCATTTCAGATTCTGAGTGATGTTAACTGCTTGCTGGAATAGGTTGGCATGGCGCTGATGCATGGACTGCGGAAGAAGATGCCTGAACAGGGACAAAGAGAGATTATGGGTGTGATTGAATTGAGTTATTTGATAATATTATAGAAGGGCAGCCCATTAAGGTTTACAATTTTGAATGAAGGGCAGTGGAAGTTTATGACTGTACCATGATTTCACTCGGTTATCAAGCTACCTTTATTCTGGAATGATTTATAAGTGTGTCTGTCTTACGTCCAACATGGAGCCACATAATCCAGAGTCATCATTCTGTAATTAAAATCACTAAGCAACTATACCGGAATTCTTGTGTGTGGCACTTCATTGGTTCATGCCTATCAAAATTAATAAGGTTAATTACTTCAGTCACCCAGCCCCAATCAAGGCACTGAACAACCCAAGAAACTCAAAATACACTGCATCCAAATTGGGTGTATTTGGTGGGCTAGGCCAGGAGCCAGGTGCATTTGTACGTAGCCACAGGACACATCCAAATCTTCCACTGGGGAAAAGGAAGCAGCTGGAGTTTTCAGGGCCCTAGAATCAATTAAATATTGCTGTAAAAAATTACTCCAGGATCCCATTTTTTTAAACTCCCCTTGCTTTTAAATATTCATTTGTGGGATGTGGGCATCGCTGGCTGGCCAGCATTTATTGCCCATCCCTAGTTGCCCTTGAGAAGGTGGTGGTGAGCTGCCTTCTTGAATCGCTGCAGCCCACGTGCTGTGGGTTGACCCACAATGTGGTTAGGGAGGGAATTCCGGGATTTTGACCCTGCGACTGCGAAGGAACGGCGATATATTTCCAAGTCAGTACAGTGAGGGCCTGATTGTACCATCAAGTTGCACCCATTTTTGGGCATGAAAACTTGGTAAAGTCGGGCGTGAGGAGAGTAGCGTGATCCATGCCCGCTTCCACGTCGGTACCCCTTTACCAAGACTCGAAAATGCCCGCAATCGGGACCGTGCCCGAAATGGGCGCGATGGCCATTTAAATGTATTTGCGTGCATTTAAATTGACTTAATGGACTGCACGCCCAACCTTACCGGCACTTCCCCCTTTACCACCACATTTGCCCATCCAGAATCGGCACGAAACAGACATGCTCTACAAAAGTCCTATTCAGGCGTTCCAGTTAGTGAGGAAGTAAGTGCGGGGCATCCGATGGCTCTCTGCCTGAGATCGGTGGGGGAATGGGGGGCGGGGGGGGGGGGGAGGGGTCCGTGATCGGTGTGGGTGGCGGAGGGGTGGGGGGATAAGGGGGGTCAGTAATGTTGTGGGGATGGGCCAATGTCGGGGCCGGGAGAGGCATTATCCGGCGTGGGGGTGATGTGGCAGGGGAGCCGCATTCTATCAGTTTATTTCTGTGCATGCGCAGTTGGAGGCTCCAATTGGAGCTGCAGGGTTTCAGGCACGTTAAGCCCCGCCCACAGGCTTGTGCAGCGCGATTCAGAACCGCTGATATATTTTCAGGCAGAGTGCATATGGGGGCGCCTGAGAACGGGTTTGAAAGTCGGATCCGAAATACTCCCAGTTTCAAGTCCGCCCAGCACTTAGAATCAAAATGGTAAAATAGAGCCCGGAGCTTGGAGGGGAACTTGCGGGTGGTGGTGTTCCCATGTATCAGGAGGGCAGGGGAAATGTTTCAAAAACATTCTCAAAGCCTCTTTGAAAAAGTACAACATCCTCACTGACACCTGGGAATGCCTGACCCAAGGCGGCACAGTGGCACAGTGGTTAGCACTGGTTCAATTCCAGCCTCAGGTGAATGGAGTTTGCACATTCTCCCCGTGTCTGTATGGGTTTCCTCTGGGTGCTCCAGTTTTCTCCCACACTCCAAACAGGGTGATCAGTAAGTTTGCGGACGACACAAAACTGGCAGGACTTGCAGATAGTGAGGAGCATTGTCAGAAGCTACAGAAGGATATAGATGGGCTGGAAATTTGGGCAAAGAAATGGCAGATGGAGTTCAATCCTGATAAATGCGAAGTGATGCATTTTGGTAGAAATAATGTAGGGAGGAGCTATACGATAAATGGCAGAACCATAAAGGGTGTAGATACGCAGAGGGACCTGGGTGTGCAAGTCCACAGATCCTTGAAGGTGACGTCACAGGTGGAGAAGGTGGTGAAGAAGGCATATGGCATGCTTGCCTTTATAGGACGGGGCATAGAGTATAAAAGTTGGGGTCTGATGTTGCAGATGTATAGAATGTTGGTTCGGCCGCATTTGGAATACTGCGTCCAGTTCTGGTCGCCACACTACCAGAAGGACGTGGAGGCTTTGGAGAGAGTTCAGAGGAGGTTTACCAGGATGTTGCCTGGTATGGAGGGGCTTAGTTATGAGGAGAGATTGGGTAAACTGGGGTTGTTCTCACTGGAAAGACGGAGGATGAGGGGTAACCTAATAAAGGTGTATAAAATGAAAGGCATAGATAGGGTGAACGATGGGAAGCTTTTCCCCAGGTCGGTGGTGACGTTCACGAGGGGTCATAGGTTCAAAGTGAAGTGGGGGAGGTTTAACACAGATATCAGAAGGACATATTTTACACAGAGGGTGGTGGGGGCCTGGAATGCGCTGCCAGGCAAGGTGGTGGAGGCGGACACACTGGGAACGTTTAAGACTTATCTAGATAGCCATATGAACGGAGTGGGAATGGAGGGATACAAAAGAATGGTCTAGTTTGGACCAGGGAGCGGCACGGGCTTGGAGGGCCGAAGGGCCTGTTCCTGTGCTGTATTGTTCTTTGTTCTTTGTTCCAACGATGTGAGGTTAGGTGGATTGGCCGTGCTAAAATTGCTCCTTAGTGTCAGTGGGATTAGCAAGGTAAATAGGTGAGGTTATGGGGATAGGGCTTGGGTGGGACTGTTGTTGGTGCAGGCTCGAGGGGTCGAATGGCCTCCTTCTGCACTGTAGGGATTCTATGGAACTATGAATCTATAAATACTGCCCGAAGTGGCGGGAAAGCATCTGGAAATGAAATAAACACCTTGAGTTTCATCGCCAAAAGCAAGCTGACAGTGAAAGGAATGTGTGGCAGCCCGGGTAGCCCACCAACCCAGGTATCCCGCCCACCTAGTCGTCCAACTACCAGCTGCCCCGCCTGTGACAGAGACTATAGATCACATATTGGACTCCTCAGGCACTTGAAAACTCATTTTTAGTGTGGAAGCAAGTCACCCTCAACTCCAAGGAGCTACCTAAGAAGTAAGGAGGAAGTTCCAGAATTTTGACCCAGCGACAGTGAAGAAACGGTGATATATTTCCAAGTTAAGATGGTGAGTGACTTGGAGGGGAACTTCCAGGCGCTGGCACTTACCATGCAAGTGCTTCCCTTCTCGATGGGAGTGGTTGTGGATTTGGAAGGTGCTGCCTGAGGAGCCTTGGTGAGTTGCTGCAGTGCTCCTTGTAGATGGTAAATATGGCTGCCATTGTGTGTCAGTGGTGGAGGAAGTGAAAGTTTGTGGAAGGAGTGCCAATCAAGCGGACTGCTTTATCTTGGATGGTGATCATGGAATCATAGAATCCCTACAGCGCAGAAGGAGGCCATTCGGCCCATCGAGCCTGCACTGACCACAATCTCGCCCAGGCCCTATTCACGGAACCCCACATATTTATCCCGTTAATCCCCCTCACACTCGGACAATTTAGCATGGCCAATCAACATAACCCGCACATCTTTGGACTGCGGGAGGAAACCGGAGCACCTGGAGGAAACCCACGCAGACACTGGGGGAATGTGCAAACTCCACACAGACAGTGACCCGAGGCTGGAATTGAACCCGGGTTCCTGGCGTTGTGAGGCAGCAGTGCTAACCATTGTGCCACCGTGCTGCCCCATATGCATGGTGTTGAGCTTCTTGAGTATTGTTGGAACTGCACTCATCCAGGCAAGTGGAGAGTAATCCATCACACTCCTGACTTCTGACTTGTAGTTGGTGGACAGGCTTTGGAAAGTCAGGAGGTCAATTACTTGCCATGAGACTCCTGGGCTATTTTCCACATTGCTGGATAGAGGCCAGTGTTGTAGCTGCATTGGAACAGCTTTTCTTCTTGTTCATCAATACAAGGAACATCAAATGTGAAAATGGAACACCACTCTTCAGTCACTAATTGTCACCCTCAAGCATGTCCAGTATGTTTTTACACAGAGGGTGGTGAGTGCCTGGAATGAGCTGCCAGAGGTAGCAGTAGAGGTGGGTACAATTTTGTCTTTTAAAAAGTATTTAGGTAGTTACATGGGCAAGATGGGTATCGGGGGATATGGGCCAAATGCGGGCAATTGGGACGAGCTTAGTGATAAAAGCTGGGTGGCACGGACAAGTTGGGCTGAAAGGCCTGTTTCCATGAGGTAATCCTCTACGATTCTATGACTTTGATGTCAAATAAAATATATAAATATAAATATTGCTCCCTTGAATGTGGCCAAACAAAATGTCTGTCCCCAACCTTCCCAGGACTAGCAAGGTAAATGCATGGGATTATGGGGATAGGGCCTGGATGGGATTGTGCCGGTGCAGACTCGATGGGCTGAATGGCTGAATGGCCTCCCTCTGCACTGTAGGATTCTATGATTCTATGGACTGTCACAGGGGACATCGCCTCCATGGAGCTGGCGGCCCCTCCGTGAGGTGGAGGGTTGTTTCACCACTGGCAACATGCCGCAGGCCATCTGAATCACTCAGTGTCTGCTCTTGTCAATGTGCAGCTGATCTGGATCCCTACCTGTCACTGGTGAAACCTCTCCAGCGACAGGAATACATAGCGGAGGAATTCCTGACACAGCTCCGTGGTATTCTTCCACGCTGGCTCAATTCCTGATGTACCACCCCACCCTCACCCCTCCCCCACCCATCTTGGGGCCAAGAGAATTCTTCTCAATATTTCATGCCTGCGACTTTTCCTCAACGTTGGTTCTGCTGAAAGGTCACAGAGCGGAAACATTAACTCTGTTTTTCTTTCCACACATGCTGCCTCACCTGCTGCACATTTGCAGCATTTTCTGATGGTATTCCAGATCTCTGGCATCCTCAGTATTTTGCTTTTTATAGAAATGTGCTAATCTGGTGGAATGCGTGACCAGCCGCTGGTCTATTTTCATTTCAAATATTTGAAAATTTACCAACTCATTTGATGGTGGCATTTAATTTGTCCACAGATGCTGATAAATGCTGGGAAATTTGATGATTTGGGATTTGCATTTTACACTCAACGAATGCCGCCTACTCCCATCTCCAAAACAAGTGACAACTTTGCAAACTTTCTGACGGAGCATTGAAGTGAAAGCACCAAATTCTGTATTTGACTTTCCTAACTTTTTGTTTTTGTCTCCACAGCATTTCAGGGAAGCTTAATTCCTGTTCTCACTGGAAAAGCAGATGCAAATTCAAGGTGAGGTAACTTGTTTTCATAGAATCCTTACAGTGCAGAAGGAAGCCATTCAGCCCATCTGTACCGACTCCTATCCTGCCCAAGCCCTATCCCCATAACCCCAAGTAATTACCGTGTTAATTCCCCCTGAAACTAAGGGGCAATTTAGCATGGTTAATCAACCTAACCAGCACATCCTTGGACTGTGGGAGGAAACAGGGGGCAGCATGGTGGCACAGTGGTTAGCACTGCTGCCTCACAGCTCCAGGGACTCAGGTTCGATTCTGGCCTTGGGTGAATGCATGGAATTTGCACTTTTTCCCCGTGTCTGCGTGGGTTTCCTCCGGGTGCTCCGGTTTCCTACCACACTCCAAAGATGTGCAGGTCAGATTGATTGGCCATGCAAACTTGCCCCTTAGTGTCAGGGGGACTAGCAAGGTAAGTACGCTGGGTAATGGGGATGGGGCCTGGATGGGATTGTAGTCGGTGCAGGCCTGGTGGGCTGACTGTCCTCCTTCTGCACGATAGGGAATCAATGATTCTATGATTCTATGAGACTGGAGGAAACCCACGCAGATAGAATCATAGAATCATAGAAACCCTACAGCACAGAAAGAGGCCATTCGGCCCATCGAGTCTGCACCGACCACAATCCCACCCAGGCCCTACCCCCAAATCCCAACATATTTACCCACTAATCCCTCTAACCTACGCATCTCAGGACACTAAGGGGCAATTTTAGCACAGCCAATCAACCTAACCCGCACATCTTTGGACTGTGGGAGGAAACCGGAGCACCCGGAGGAAACCCACGCAGACACGAGGAGAATGTGCAAACTCCACACAGACAGTGACCCAAGCTGGGAATCGAACCCAGGTCCCTGGAGCTGTGAAGCAGCAGTGCTAACCACTGTGCTACCGTGCCGCCCGATACAGAGAGAATGCGCAAACTCCACACAGACAGTCACCCGAGACTGGAATTCAAGCCGGGTCCCTGGCGCCGTGAGGCAGCAGCACTAACCACTGTGCCACCATGCTGCCCTCCTCTCTCAGGATTAAAAAGGCTAGTTACAGAATTCCCTTTGTTCTGACTCAGTTCAAAACAAATAATTGAAAGCAGGGTGCTCCTAATTGTACAGGAATGTTGTTACTCTGTCATTGATGGAACTTTGTGCCAACACAGATTTTTAAAAAAGTTCTCATTGCTTTTGCTTTTGATGGACTTGGAAGATGGTAGCATTCCAATGTCTAAAGTTAAGGACACAATTGCTGATAACCTGCTTGGGTGTGCAAATTCTATCATGGCACCTTCTTTCTGGTTGTATCTCAGCTTGATATGGCCTCTGCTCCGACCAAGACCGCATGAAACTACAAAGGGTCGTGAATGAAGCCCAGTCCATCATTCAAACCAGTCTCCCACCCACTGATACTGTCTACATTTCCCGCTGCCTCGGAAAAGCAGCCACCATAATTAAGGACCCCACGCACCCCAGTCATACTCTCTTTCATCTTCTTCCATTGGGAAAAAGTCTGAGATCACATACCAGCAGACAGCTTCTTCCCAGCTGCCATCAGACTTTTGAATGGACCTACCTCTCATTGAGTTGATCTTTCTCTACACCCTAGCTATGACTGTAACACTACATTCTGCACCCTCTCCTTTCCTAAATACGGTATGCTTTGTTTGTATAGGGCACAAGAAACAATACTTTTCACTGTATGTTAATACATGTGACAATAATAAATCAAATCAAATCATATCCAGGAGATGAATTCAACTGGCTTCTTTCCTATCAAACTCAAAGCAATGTCAACAGCGGCCAAACTATAACTAGCAAATTCTTACACAGAATAAACTAGATTCCACCATCAGATCGTGAAACAAAACCAGACTGATCAGGGAATAGATGCGCAAAACTCCCCCCATAAAACGCCTTGTGTAGTTTACAGTTTTCACAATGGGTTTTTCAGACACATAAATGTTGACAACAGCAACCTCGGCAGATTTATGGATTTGATTAGCCAGCTTTTGGTGCAATTGGTACGATCACTAAATGGGATTTTATACACTGGTCAGTTGCGAATTTGTTGCCATGATTATGAAAATACCTTTTGAACATTAGGTCATGTAAAGTTGCCTCAGGGGAGTCGCATTCAAACTAACACCCGTGACCCGCACCGGCTATTCTTCCATCTTCATTTTTCTTCCTGACACTGGGCATGGATAATCTTGGAAATCAGCAATCCCCCTTGACGCAAGAGAGGGAATTGAACTTTAATTAAATATTCAACTGCCGCTCGTGAAACCCATGTAAATTTGGGCCTGTGATGCTGTGGGGGTCTCCGGAGGTCAGGTCATTCATTATTGAAGAGTAGGGATCGGACGATAGATCTGCAGTCACCGGTAAATCCACAAAACCCCAACTTCAGAAAAGGAATTACACCCCGCTGCTGGCTTATCCATTTTCTAAGCTGCCTTTTATTTTTGCTGGTCTTTTACAGTGCTGTTGATTTTATTCCCAAAACGTAGGAGAGCGTAGGCAAATGAAGTAAAACCAGCTCCGAAAAACGGGCATAATGATCTGCATCACTTGCTGAATAAAAGCAGCTTTGTGAAGTTATTTTGCTCTTCCTTTCACATTTTAATAAATGAAAAAACTGGCTACCTAAAGTTAGAGTTTATTTATTAGTCACAAGTAGGCTTACATTAACATGGGCCGCACGGTAGCACAGTGGTTAGCACTGCTGCTTCACAGCTCCAGGGTCCTGGGTTCGATTCCCGGCTCGGGTCACTGTCTGTGTGGAGTTTGCACATTCTCCTCGTGTCTGCGTGGGTTTCCTCCGGGTGCTCCGGTTTCCTCCCACAGTCCAAAGATGTGCGGGTTAGGTTGATTGGCCAGGTTAAAAATTGCCCCTTAGAGTCCTGAGATGCGTAGGTTAGTGGGATTAGCGGGTAAATATGTGGGGGTAGGGCCTGGGTGGGATTGTGGTCGGTGCAGACTCGATGGGCCGAATGGCCTCCTTCTGCACTGTAGGGTTTCTATGACTCTATGACTCTATAACACTGCAATGAAGTCACAGTGAAAATCCCCCAGTCTCCACACTCTGGCGCCTGTTCGAATACACTGAGGGAGAAATTAACATGGCCAATGCACCTAACCAGCATGTCTCTCGGACTGTGGGAGGAAACCGGAGCACCTGGAGGAAACCCATGCAGACAGGTGCATGGCAGAATGTGCAGACTCCGCACAGACGGTGACCTAAGCTGGGAATCGAACTCGGGTCCCTGGTGCTGTGGGGCAGCGGTGCCAACCACTGTGCCACCTTGCCGCCCATCCTGTCAGCCTAGAATCATAGAATCCCTATGGTGCAGAAGAGGCCCATCGAGTCTGCACTGACTTTTCGACAGATTATTTTACCCAGGCCCCCTCCCCCAATCCTATCCCTGTAATCCGACACATTTTTCTCATGGCCAATCCACCTAACTGATACATCTTTGGTCATTAAGGGGCAATTTAGCATGACCAATCCACCTAACCTGCACCTCTTTGGACTGTGGGAGGTAACTGGAGCACCCAGAGGAAACCCACGCAGACACGGAGAGAATGTGCAAACTCCACACAGAGTGACCCAAGGCCGGAATTCAACAAGAATATTCATTAATGGGTTCTTCCAATGCTCTGTGCAATTGAGTACAACAATAATCTATGGAGGCAGTACGCAATAACTTGCACTTATTCAGCACTTTTAATGCAGTAAACTATCCAATCACGCTTCACAGGAGTGATAATCAATCAAATTTGACTCCAAGCCACATATGAGATACTTGGGCATGTGACCAAAGACTTGGCCAAAGAGCTAGGTAAGGAGGAGAGAGGAAGAAAGGTAGAGACGTTTAGTTTAGGCCTAATGGCCTACTCTTACTCCAAATCCATATGTGTGGAAGGAAGAGGGAATTCTAAAAACTGAGCCTCGGCAGCTGAAAGCAATGGCGGAACGATAAATATCAGGAAGGTGCAAGAAGGTAGAATTGAATTAGCGTAGAGAAATCAAAGGGTTGTCGAGCTACAGGAGGTAACAAAGATTTGGGGGTTTGTGTGGGTGGGGGGGCGTGGGATGGTGGGGGCAAGCTCAAAGAAGAATTTGCAGTTAAGGATTTTAATTTTAAAAACAAATGTTTACCAGGCCAAGGATCAATACAGGTTAGGCAGTACAGGGATAATGGGTGAATGGGACTTGATGAGGATTCATGCTGCATGAGCAGAACATAGAACACAGAACATAGAGCAGTACAGCACAGAACAGGCCCTTCGGCCCACGATGTTGTGCCGAGCTTTATCTGAAACCAAGATCAAGCTATCCCACTCCCTATCATCCTGGTGTGCTCCATGTGCTTATCCAATAACCGCTTAAATGTTCTTAAAGTGTCTGACTCCACTATCACTGCAGGCAGTCCATTCCACACCCCAACCACTCTCTGTGTAAAGAACCTACCTCTGATATCCTTCCTATATCTCCCACCATGAACCCTATAGTTATGCCCCCTTGTAATAGCTCCATCCACCCGAGGAAATAGTCTTTGAACGTTCACTCTATCTATTCCCTTCATCATTTTATAAACCTCTATTAAGTCTCCCCTCAGCCTCCTCCGCTCCAGAGAGCCCTAGCTCCCTCAACCTTTCTTCATAAGACCTACCCTCCAAACCAGGCAGCATCCTGGTAAATCTCCTCTGCACTCTTTCCAGCGCTTCCACATCCTTCTTATAGTGAGGTGACCAGAACTGCACACAATATTCCAAATGTGGTCTCACCAAGGTCCTGTACAGTTGCAGCATAACCCCACGGCTCTTGAACTCCAACCCCCTGTTAATAAAAGCTAGCACACTATAGGCCTTCTTCACAGCTCTATCCACTTGAGTGGCAACCTTTAGAGATCTGTGGATATGGACCCCAAGATCTCTCTGTTCCTCCACAGTCTTCAGAACCCTACCTTTGACCCTGTAATCCACATTTAAATTAGTCCTACCAAAATGAATCACCTCACATTTATCAGGGTTAAACTCCATTTGCCATTTTTCAGCCCAGCTTTGCAGCCTACAACAGCCCTCCACCTCATCCGCTACTCCACCTATCTTGGTGTCATCAGCAAATTTACTGATCCACCCTTCAGCCCCCTCCTCTAAGTCATTAATAAAAATCACAAAGAGCAGAGGACCAAGCACTGATCCCTGTGGCACTCCGCCAGCAACCTGCCTCCAGTCCGAAAATTTTCCATCCACCTGTCCATCCCTCTGTCTTCGATCAGACAGCCAGTTACCTATCCAATCGGCCAACTTTCCCTCTATCCCACACCTCCTTACTTTCATCATAAGCTGATCATGGGGGACCTTATCAAACGCCTTACTAAAATCCATGTATATGACATCAACTGCCCTACCTTCATCAACACATTTAGTTACCTCCTCAAAAAATTCTATCAAATTTGTGAGGCATGACTTGCCCTTCACAAATCCGTGCTGACTATCCCGGATTAATCCGCATCTTTCTAAATGGTCGTAAATCCCATCCCTAAGGACCTTTTCCATCAATTTACCAACCACCGCAGTAAGACTAACCGGTCTATAATTACCAGGGTCATTTTTATTCCCTTTCTTAAACAGAGGAACAATATTCGCCACTCTCCAGTCCTCTGGCACCATCCCCGTGGACAGTGAGGACCCAAAGATCAAAGCCAAAGGCTCTGCAATCTCATCCCTTGCCTCCCAAAGAATCCTAGGATGTATTTCATCAGGCCCAGGGGAATTATCGACGTTCAGTTTATTCAAAACTGCCAGTACATCCTCCCTCCGAACAACTATTTCCTCCAGCCTATTAGCCTGTAACACCTTCTCTTCCCCAAAAACATGGCTCCTCTCCTTGGTGAACACTGAAGAAAAGTATTCATTCATCACCTCGCCTATCCCTACTGACTCCATACACAAGTTCCCACTACTGTCCTTGACCGGCCCTAACCTCACCCTGGTCATTCTTTTATTCCTCACATAAAAGAGTAAAAAGCCTTGGGGTTTTCCTTGATCCGACCCGCCAAGGACTTCTCATTTCCCCTCCTAGCTCTCCTAAGCCCCTTTTTCAGCTCATTCCTTGCTAACTTGTAACCCTCAATCGAGCCATCTGAACCTTGTTTCCTCATCCCTACATAAGCTTCCCTCTTCCTTTTCACAAGACATTCCACCTGGTCATGTCATAAGTTCTTAGTATTTTACATTATGAAATCCCTCTTGAAATAAAGTGACTATAGTTGTGCAGTTGTACAAATAGCATTCCTGCATGAAGCAATGCTCTCTCCAGTTTCACAGCAGTTTCTCCATCACAATGAAAAGTTGATTTTTTTAATTCATTCGTCATATATGGGCATCACTCTCTGGGCCAGCATTTATTGCCTATCCCTAGTTGCCTGTGGGTAGTTGAGAGTCAACCACATTTCTGTGGCTCTGGAGTCACATGTATTCCAAACCAGGTAAGGATGGCAGATTTCCTTCCCTAAAGGACATAAGCGAACCAGATGGGTTTTTCCGACAATGGTTTCATTGTGGTTGAGTGGTTGGGGTGTGGAATGGACTGCTTGCTGTGATTGTGGAGTCGGACACCTTAGGAACTTTCAAGCAGTTATTGGATAGGCACATGGAGCACACTAGAATGATAGGGAGTTGGATAGCTTGATCTTGGTTTCGGAAAAGGTTCAGCACAACATCGTGGGCCGAAGGGCCTGTACTATGCTGTACTGTTCTATGTTCTATGTCATCAGTAGATTCTTAATTCCAGATATTTTTCATTGAATTCAAATTCCACCATCTGCCGTGGCAGGATTTGAACCCAGTCCCCAGAACATTAGCTGAGTTTATGGATTAATAGTCTAGCGATAATACCACTAAAGTTTAAAGTTTATTTATTTGTGGCACAAGTAGACTTACATTAACACTACAATGAAGTTACTGTGAAAATCCCCTGGTTGCAACACTCCGGCGCCTATTCGAGTACACTGAGGGAGAATTTAACATGGCCAATGCACCTAACCAACATGTCTTTCAGACTGTGGGAGGAAACTGGAACACCCGGAGGAAACGCACGCAGACATGAGGCGGATGTGGAAACTCCGCACAGACAGTGACCCAAGCCGGGAATTGAACCCGGGTCCCTGGCGCTGTGAGGCAGTAGTGCTAACCACTGTGCCACAGTGCGCCACCCCCCCCCACCCCAGATCAACGCCTCCCCCATTTATTGACCTACCTTTAGAAGATTGTCGCCATTGACAACTGCAAGTAAAGGTAAAGTCGCCATAGTTCCAGATGACCATAGACTGTGACTGATGGTGATTTAACGTGAGGATCACTGCACCTCAGCCATGGACAAGGTTGAGAAGAAGGTCCTTAACTCCAAGTAAGCCAAAGCCGTGGAAGAAAGCAGAAAGGAAAGCATTTTGTGCTGTGCCATACTCTGTCCTGGATATAGAGAACTGCCATTCACCTGCCATTGTTATGTTGTGGTATCGTATCCTCCATTGAGAGGTTCAAATTTTTCAAATAATATGGCATTGCTTGATTGTTTCTGTCCTACTTCAGAATGGTCAAGAAAATAGTTCTTCATTTCAATGATGCAGATAAAGAATTGTTGAATCATAGAATGATATGGCACAGAAGGAGACCATTCGGCCCATTCTTTCTATCTCTTGTAGGAGCAAATCAGCCAGTCTCATTTCCCCGCTCTTACCCCAAAGCCATGCAGTTAATTTATTTTTGGGTGATTATCCAATTCCTTTTCAAAAGCAACAATTCTTCCTCCACCTCATTCTCATACTGTGCATTCCAGATCATTTTGATCTTCGGAATAAACAAAGTAAATCAAGCATTTAAATCACACTTCTTATTAAGTTATCTCGGCAATCGGGCTTTGTAATGCATTTCCTCATTTAGCGACCATTGCCAGTAAAGAGTTGACAGGCACTTGCGGGCACACACTGCATTGAACTGCGCAACACAGTGGGGATATCTTTGTGTGGTTAAAACCCACTGCATCTATTAAACAATACGGTCCAAGTTATTTTGCATTGACCCCCACTGCAAACATGTTTGAGTCAAAACTGGCTAAGGTTTCAGTCGATGTACCAGGGTTACTTGAGATGAATTGGGTTTCATATCCTATTACTGTACCTTGTCTGGGGAGAATGTGGAATGTGAAGATTGGCCTATCAGACAACTCTAAGGGTGCGTGCATTTGCGTCATTCTTTCGATGGAGATTTGAGTCACAATACTTCACAAACAAGCAATTCATTCAGCTGAGGTAATTTACACATCAACCTTGCAGCTAAGGGTCTGACAATAGTGCTTCCAGCAATTTATGCCATGAAGCATGTTACTGGAATGCAATTGCAAGAGATCAGTGATGTCATTACATTACTCCATAGTGTAACCTTTGTCTTTACTTATCTTTACAGAGCCTGAGAAGTCTGAAGAGTAAAATACCCACTCCTGTATCTTTTCTTTGAATATCATTAGTTCCCACATAAAGTAGGACGCCATTTAATATTGCCATCCGCCAAAGGAGTCTGACGTTAGAGTGGCTAGAAAACTACTTTCAAAATTGAATTAAACACTGGGAAACATTAACATAAAATGAATGGACCGTCCAACAATTTAGCTTCATGGGAATGTGAAGCTTTTTGTCATTGGAAGAATGTATTCAGAATACAATCATCCGAGCAGATGTTTCTATCTTGTAAATACATCACAGGAATGCTTCTGGGACATGACATGATGTATCTGAAAACATTTTAAATGGCAGTTGGAGTCTAAATTGTCGTAGAGGTCTTCCATGTCATATATGGACAAAAAAATGAAAGCAGCAAAATAAAACCCAAAAAATTATTAATTTTCATTGGCAAAGTACTTTGACCAATTAAAGGCGATGACACAGAAGTTGGAAATGCAGTTTCTGGCTGCTGATAATATCAGCTGTTCATTTCTGCTGTCTGTCTTGATATGGTAGATAATTAACTGGTTAAAAAAATACAAGAAAGACCAGTGTTTACCGTTTATACCAATGAATGCAGAACTGTTTACTGATTAGATCCGTACATTGTCAGCACCCAGCAGTTAAGACAGCAGAATAATGTCACTGGGGTGCTAAAATCTAATCTCCGTTTCAGCACAAGTAGACGTAGTGTCATCTTGTAAAGACTAAAATTTTTTTTTGTTTTATGGATAATTCAGTCACTTCTTCAGCTCCACTTATTTAATAAAGGTATCTGCGCAATTAAGGTAGATAGCTTGTTTGCAATGGGCCCTTGGCCAAGAGCAGCTCACAGACATAATAAAACCCAAAGATGAGTAGTTAAGCAGACAGAGCGTCACAGTAATCATTAACATTTTTAACCGCTCAGTTCAATGCCGTGTTATTCCCCAGCAATGGGTTACCCAACCTAATGTTATTTGCGAATGAAATTTTGGGCTTCATTACGACATGGGGCTGACGCCGTGAGGGATGAACGTTTGGGTTCATATTCAGAACCTTTAGGAGAAACATTCTTGTGCATCAAGTTCTCATGGGAAAAACCTCACTTAACCACCAATTAAACAAAACTCGAGAGAAGTTCTCCAGAGCACAAGCGAAATAGGCCAGTGGGAACAAAACAGATTAGAACCATAAAACCATAGAAATGATGCAGCACAGAGGGGGGCCATTCAAAGAACAGAGAACAAGGAAAAGTACAGCACAGGAACAGGCCCTTCGGCCCTCCAAACCTGTGCCGATCATGATGCCCTACCAAACCAAAAAAAACTTTCTGCCCTTACCCGGTCCATATCCCTCAATTTTCTCCCTATCATGTACCCAGATGCCTCTTAACTGTTGCTAATGTACCTGCTTCCACCACCTCCTCTGGCAGCGTGTTCCAGGCACCCACCACTCTCTGTGTGAAAATCTTTTCCCGCACATCTCCCTTAACTTTCCCCCTCTCTCCATGAACCTGTGCCCTCTTGTAATTGACACTTCCACCCTGGGAAAAAGCCTCTGACTATCCACCCTGCCTATTCAGCCCATCTTGTCCATGCCGACTCAAAGTCACCCAGGCGCCCTTTCTAATCCCATATTCCTGCTCATGGCCCTGCAACGTAAAGCACTTAAGGTGCAGATCCAGATACTTTTAAATGAGTTTAGGGTCTCTGCCTCCACCAACAACTCAGACAGTGAATTCCAGACACCCACCACTCTCTGCATAAGAAGGCTTTTCCTCATGTCCCCTCTAATCCTACTCCCACTTAGCTTGAATCTATCACCCTTGGTTTTTGAACTCTCTGCCAAAGGAAACAGGTTCCTCCTGTCAACTGTCTCTCTCTCTCACAATTTTGTATACATCAATCATGTCACCCGTCAGCCTTCTCTGTTCCAAGGAAAACAACCCCAACCTCTCCAATCTCTCCTCATAGCTACAAGTCTCCAACCCTGGCAACATTCTAGTAAATCTCTCCAGAGCAATTACATCCTTCCTGTAATGTGGTGACCAGAACTGTACACAATACTCCAATTGTTGCCTTAGTGTCTTGTACAGTTTCAGCATTATCATTGAATCAAAGAATCTCTAGTGTGGTGAAGGAGACCATTCGGCCCATTGAGTCTGTACCGACCACAATCCCACCCAGGCCCTATCCCCGTAACCCCACACATTTACCCTGCTAATCCCCCTGACACTAGGGTCAATTTATCATGGCCAATCGACCTAACCTGCACCTCTTTGGAGTGTGGGAGGAAACCGGAGCACCCGGAGGAAACCCACGCAGACACGGGGAGAAAGTGCAAACTCCACACAGACAGTGACCCAGATTGGGAGTCGAACCCAGGTCCCTGGTGATGTGAGGCAGCAGTGCTAACCACTGTGCCACCGTGCCGTCCTATTTATATCCCTACTTTTATATTCTACACATCTGCCAATGAAGGAGAGCATTCCATATGCCTTCTTTACGACCTTATCTACTGTACTGCTACCTTTAGGGATCTGTGCACTTGCATGCCAAGATCTCTCACTTCATCTGCCCCTCTCAATATATTCCTGTTTGTTGTGTATTCCCTTTTACTGTTTGACCTCCTTACTAAATGCATTACCTCATACTTATCAGAGTTGAACTCCATCTGCCATTTTCTTGCCCACTCCACCAACCCGTCTATATCATTTTGAAGCTTGTAGCTATCCTCTACATTATCCACTGCACAGCCTATTTTTGAGTCATATGCAAATTTCCCAATCATGCCCCCCCATGTTTAACCCAAATTATTTAGTCAGGTTTCCATTATAGCAACGGCATGCTGCTATGTGTCTCTGTATCCTGAATTCATCTACTTTGGTTGTAATGCTCCTTGCATTGAAGTGTAAACAGCTCAACCCCATCAATTTCCTTTGCTGGATGCTTTTTAACACTCGTTCCTTTTGTTTTTCCGAGTCACTGACTATATCACTAACTGATGTCCCACCTCCCATTTCCCGATCTGAATCTGACCCATCTAAGCCTACCCATTGGTTCCCATTCCCCTGCCACACTCATTTAGAACCTCCCCAATGGTAGTAGCAAAAGCCCTGGCTTACATTAATACTGCAATGAAGTTCCTGTGAAAATCCCCTAGTCGCCACACTCCGGCATCTGTTCGGGTACACTGAGGGAGAATTTAGCACGGCTAATGCACCTAACCCGCACATCTTTTGGACTGTAGGAGGAAGTCGGAGCACCTGGAGGAAGCCCACGAGGACACGGGGAGAACGTGCAGTCTCCGCACAGACAGTGGCTCAAGCCAGGAATCGAACTCGGGTCCTTGGCGCTGTGAGGGAGCAGTGCTAACCACTGTGTCGCCATGCATCCTCAAGTTGCATGTCTCTTTGAAAGCAGGATGACCACAGGAGACTCCTGCAATTCCTTCCTGAGCCTATACTTTGTCTGATGGCCACCCATTCCCTTTCTGCCTGTGTAATCCTCAACCACTGTGTGTGACCACCTCGCTAAACTTGCTATCCACAACGTTCATAGCATCGTAGATGTTCCACAGTGAGTTCACTCGCAGCTCGAGCTCTGGAATGTGGGTAGCCAGTTGCCACAGCTGGGCACATTTCTTGCACTCATGATTGTTAGGGACACTGAAAGGCGGGGGGGGGGGGAGGAATGGTTGTGTAAAATTGGGGGCATGATCTTGAAAGGATGCCTCCCCTGGGCACAAGGAGCTACCCTGCATTTCTGGTGGGCAACCTTTGCATTAAAATTGCCAGGCCATCCGCCTTGCCTCTGCTACCTATAAACGAGCATTGGAATCAGAATGAGGCCCTTAGTTGGCCGTGAATTACTTCACTTGGCCTAAGGGCAGCTGGGCTGCCTGGTGCCTTTTCCACCCACTGTAAGAGGGAGATGGGTCAGGGATGGGAAAACTCCACTGCCTTCAAATCCTCTGGTAGTCATGATGTGGAGATGCTGGCGCTGCTCCGAAAGCTAATGGCATTTGCTACCAAATAAACCTGTTGGACTTTAACCTGGTGTTGTTAAA
This sequence comes from Mustelus asterias, assembly GCF_964213995.1. Taxonomy (NCBI): domain Eukaryota; kingdom Metazoa; phylum Chordata; class Chondrichthyes; order Carcharhiniformes; family Triakidae; genus Mustelus; species Mustelus asterias. The sequence continues at coordinate 31,344,412 of NC_135802.1, forward strand.
ACTCTTACTGTGCTCAAATCCTCTGGCAGGGTTCAGGGTGGGGGTGAGGGATCATAAATTAAACCCATTAAAGAGAGGAAATTGGCTGGATCCCAAAAGGGGAGAAGGAAAGAAGAGGGTGCAGAATGTTGTGTTGCAGTCATAGCTAGGGTGTCGAGGAAGATTAGCTTAATGTGAGGTAGATCCGTTCTAAAGTCTGACGGCAGCAGGGAAGAAGCTGTTCTTGAGTTGGCTGGTACGTGTCCTCAGACTTTTGTATCTTTTTCCTGACGGAAGAAGGTGGAAGAGAGTATGTCTGAGGTGCGTGAGTTTTTGATTATGCTGGCTGCTTTTCTGAGGCAGTGGGAAGTGTAGACAGTGTCAATGGATGGGAGTTGGTTTGCGTGATGGACTGGGCTACGTTCACGACCCTTAATAGTTTCTTGCGGTCTTGGTTAAGCTCTGATACAATCGGAAAGGATCTCCACAAGTTAAAGATCTGGATGAGTCTCAATGGGGTAGAGGTGACCATTAGTAATATTATCTTGCAAGCACCGAACATATTTATATTGACTTCTTTTATTTGCTGTTTTTACAATGATTTTAACCCACTTAAGGTTATTGTCCCTATTAAAGTAGCTGAGATGAAATTTCGAAGCCAACATTTATCTTTACCTTCAAGAATGGAGTAGCAAAGCAAGAATAAAAAGCACTACTTAGTCAGTGTCTTGTAAACAGAAATCCCTGTTCAGTAACAAGGTACCTGCTCCCTGGCATCACCCCCTGCACTCACATCGTACACGCCAGTGGAAATGGGTGATCACAGCACTTAGAGTAAACTTTACTTATGAGTCATAAGTGGGCTTACATTAACATTGCAATGAAGTTACTGTGAAAATCCCCTAGTCGCCACACTCCGGCGCCTGTTCAGGTACACTGAGGGAGAATTTAGCATGGTTAATGCACCTAACCAGCTCGTCTTTCAGATTGTGGGAGGAAACTGGAGCACCCGGAGGAAACCCACGCAGACATGGGAAGAACATACAGACTCTGCACAGGCAGTGGCCCAAGCCGGGAATCGAACCCGGGTCCCTGGCACTGTGAGGCAGCAGTGCTAATCACTGTGCCACCGTGCCGGAGGAGGAATGAATTATGTAAGCAAAGACTATCTGACTCGAAAAGTTAAAGAAAAATCTGAGTTCAATGGGGTAGTGAGGGGTGCATTGGTGGACTGTGTGGAAATGGGATCTGAAATGGATGCCTTTACAGTAATGATGTTTATCTGTTCTTCTTTGACTCACCTTTTCTTACCGAACTGTAAATGCTCTTTTGTACTTGTTATGAAACGACTTTCTAACATGTCAGTACTTGGGGGAACACTAGATTTGTGGTTAGCATTTCAGTGTACTGTGACAGGTAATGGCATGAGCCAACATAAATCAAATGAGCTGATAGCCAAGGAGAACTTGCAAACATTTGCTTGCATCAGCAGGGTACTGAATCTCAGAGTAGGTCATCTCATTTCTCAAAACCAGGTTTCAGCACAGAGATTGACAGATGAGTTTACTCAACAATAGACGTATTTTTTTTTATCACCTTGGTTGAATCAGTAGAGAGTAGTTCCCAATGGACACAACCTCACAGCGTCATCTTGGCTGCTCAGTCAGAGATTTATGTTAACTAGCACGCGAACTGGATGTATCAGACTGGTGTGATGGTGCTGTGTTTGGAGGCTAAGTTAAGCAACATGTGTCTTATCCTACTTCGAATTGAAGCTGTACTTTGTCCAGCAATGCTTTCAACAAATACTTATTGTGATCACGATGAACTTCAATCACCTCACCAGCTATCTTTGCAGTTTTGCTTTTAAAGTTTATTTATTTATTAGTGACACAAGTCGGCTTACATTAACGTTGCAATGAAGTTATTGTGAAAATCCCCTAGTCGCCACACTCCGGTGCCTGTTCGGGTGCACTGAGGGAGAATTTAGTATGGCCAATGCACCTAACCAGCACATCTTTCGGACTGTGGGAGGAAACTGGAGCACCCGGAGGAAGCCCACGCAGGCACGGGGAGCACATGCAGACTCCGCACACATAGTGACCCAAGCTGGGAATTGAACCTGGGTCCCTGGTGCTGTGAGGCAGCAGTGTTAACCACTGTGCCACCATGCCGCTTGGATTTGCATTGGGACCTACATTGCTCAAGCCTCATGTAAGAGCAACCATAATGGACCTCAGCAGGTCAGGCAGGATCTGTAGGGTGAGGTATTGAAAATGGAGGTGGATAAATATTTGATAGACCGAAGAACAGAAGTCGATGGGGAAATGGCACAGAAAAGGAGTTGAGGCCGGCATAGGTCAGTCTTGATTGTATTGAAGCCTGCAGGGCAGGCTTAAAGGGCCTGATGGCCTGCTCCTGCTTTTATTTCTTGTGAAATGGGGTTAGATTTATCACATTTCATCAAAACTCATCACCAATCAATCACCTGCAATTGCATTGTCAACTCCGGTGGTCCCCAAGGATCTATCCTTGGCCTGCTCTTAATTCTCATCTAAACATCATCTGAACGGCACGGTGGCACAGTGGTTAACACTTGGGTTCAATTCCTGCCTTGGGTGACTGTCTGTATGGAGTTTGCACGTTCTTCCTGTGTTTGCGGTGGTCTCCAGGTACTTCGGTTTCCTCCAAAGATGTGTAGGTTAGATGGATTAGCTATGGTAAATACACAGGGTAATGGAGAAATGGTGGTTGGGGGGGAAGCTGTGGGACATGGCAAGATCCCCTTCAAAGAGTCGGTGCAAACTCACTGGGCCAAATGGCCTCCTTCTGCACTGTAGTGATTCTATGGATTCTATGGAAAGTATAGCACATCTACACTAATAATATCCAGTGACCTCACACCACCACTCCTCTCAATGCATCTATTATCTCTAAACTGTCTGATTGCTTGTCCAGTCTCCAATATTGAATGAGATGAAAATATTTAACTACAGGGAGAGCACAGTGGTTCTTTTTACATGTATGCTGACAACATCCAGTCCTACTTTTTCTCTCTCGTTCTTTCATGGGATGTGGGTGTCACTCACAAGGCAAGCATTTGTTACTCGTCCCTAATTGCCCTTGCATCACCACCTCTCTCGACCTCTCCACTGTTACTAAATTACCGGACTACTTATCCCACAATCCAGTACTGGCTGAGAAGGAATGTCCTCCAATTAACTGTCGGGAAGACTGAAGCAATTGTTTTTGGTCCCCACTTCATTCCCTCACTCTGACTCCATTCCTCTCTCTGGCAACTTATCTGAGACTATATCATTTGTAACCTTGGTGACATATTTTACTGAGCTTTCAATCACATGTTTGCAGCACCACTACAAGACTATTTCCATCCCTGTAATGCTGCTCCAGCTTATCTACCACTGAAATTATCAACCATGCCTTGATTATCTCTAATCATTTCTATTTAAACATGCTGGCTTCTCACATTCTACCCATCATAAAGTTGAACTCATCCAAAACATCATTGCCCATGACTTAACATGCACCAATGTTCACCTGTCACCTCTATTCTCCCTGATCTATAATAGATTTAGAAGCAAAGTCCAAGGCCTCACTCCTCCCTGTCTCTTTATTTTCCTCCAGCTCCACAATCCACGGAGATATCTGCGCTCTCTAATTCTGTCCCCATTCCAATGGTGGTGTGTCTTGAGCTGCCTCAGTCAGCAGGCCCCAAATTATGGGTCGTGACCCCAATTGGGGGGTCGCAAAGGGAGAAAATGTAGCTATGAGCTCTACCTTCCTCTGAGGCTGTGCTACAGACCAGTGCAGAGGCCCAGGTGGCTTTGACTTTTCATCTCTCTTTGAGCCATGGGCTCCTGCCACTGAGTCTTCTGTCACCAGGCACTTTGGAGAACTAGGTTGAAACCTCAGTGGCCAGTAAAATACAAACTCTAATAATTATACACTAAATGTTACAATGCTGCTTTATTAGTCTGTTTGTGTGGCACTAATTTTGAACTGTTAAAATGGGGCCATATTGGCTCTGCAAATCCCTTGCTAAACATCTCACAGAATCATAGAAACCCTACAGTGCAGAAAGAGGCCATTCGGCCCATCGAGTCTGCACCGACCACAATCCCACCCAGGCCCTAACCCCATATCCCTACATATTCACCTGCTAATCCCTCTAACCTACGCATCTCAGGACATTAATGGGCAATTTTAGCATGGCCAATCAACCTAACCCGCACGTCTTTGGACTGTGGGAGGAAACCGGAGCACCCAGAGGAAACCCACGCAGACAGGAGGAGAATGTGCAAACTCCGCACAGACAGTGACCCAAGCCGGGAATCGAACCCAGGTCCCTGGAGCTGTGAAGCAGCAGTGCTAACCACTGTGCTACCGTGCCGCCCTCTGCTACTTTTCTTCCTATCTGACACTCCTTAGCACCTCTTTGACCAATCTGCGCTTGTAGTTCCTTATATGTGGCTTGATTTTAATTTTTTTTATAATGCTCTTATAAAAAAACGACTCACGAATATAGCATGTCTCATGACCACTGGACATCCCAAAGAACATTACAGCCAATGAAACAAAAACAAAAAATGCGAGGAAAGCTCAGAAGGTTTGGCAACATCTGTAGAGTTAACATTTCGAGTTTGTTTGACTCTTTTTCAGAGCATTTCCACACCTTTTCCTCGCCGATGCCTCTACTTTCTCAGGAGGCATTTGGCATGTCGGCTACGACTCTTACCAACTTTTACAGATGAACCATAGAAAGCATTCTTTCTGTTGTATCACAGCTTGGTATGGCTCCTGTCCAAGACCGCAAGAAACTACAAAGAGTTGTGAACCAAGTCCAGTCCATCACTCAAACCAGCCTCCCCACCATTGACTCTGTCTACACTTCCTGTTGCCTCGGCAAAGCAGCCAGCATTAGCAAGGACACCATGCACCCCAGATATACTCTCTTCCACCTTCTTCTGTTGGAAAAAAGATACAAGAGTCTGAGAATATGTACCAACCGACTCAAGAGCAGCTTCTTCCATGCTGCCATCGGACTTTCGAATGGACCTACTTCATATTAAGTTAATTTTTCTCGACACCCTAGCTATGACAGTAACACAACATTCTGCATCCTCTCCTTTCCTTCTCTATGTACGGTATGCTTTATCTGTATAGTACGCAAGAAACAATGCTTTTCACTGTATATGAATAAATCTGATAATAAATCAAATCAAATCAGCTCTTCAGATGCTACCGTCTGTGTGGAGTTTGTATGTTCCCCCCATGTCTGTGTGGGTTTCTTCTGGGTGTTCCGGTTTCCTCCCACAGTCCAAAGATGTGCAGGTTAGGTGGATTGGCTACGCTAAATTGCCCTTAAAGTCAGAGGGATTAGCAGGGTAAATACATGGGTTACGGGGATTGGGCCTGGGTGGGATTGTTGTCAGTGCAGGTTCGAAGGTCAAATGGCCTCTTTCTGCACTGTAGGTATTCTATGATTCTACTGCATTTTTCCAGCATTTTCTGTTTTTGTTTCAGATTTTCAGCATTTGCAGTATTTGGCTTTTATTACAGCCAATGAAGTTCCTCTGAAGTGCGGTCACTGTTGTAAAGTAGGAAACGGGGTAGCTAATTTATGCACAGCAAACTCCCACAAACGGCAATGTGATAATGAGCAGATAATCCGTTTTCGTGGTGTTGGTTGAAAGATAAATATTTTTTAGCATGCTGGGGATAACTCCCCTGCTGTGCTTTGAAGTGATGCCCTGGGTTCTTTTAGGTAGCCATGATGTGGCGATGCCGGCGTTGGACTGGGATAAACACAGTAAGAAGTCTCACAACACCAGGTTAAAGTCCAACAGGTTTATTTGGCAGCACGTGTCATCGATGAAGATGAACATCTCGCCAAGGCCATCCCCACACCCCCACTTCTTGCCTTCAAACAACCGCATAACCTCAAACAGACCATTGTCCGCAGCAAACTACTCAGCCTTCAGGAGAACAGTGACCACGACACTACACAACCCTGCCACAGCAACCTCTGCAAGATGTGCCGGATCATTGACGCGGATGCCATCATTGACGCGGATGCCATCATCTCACGTGAGAACACCATCCACCAGGTACACGGTACATACTCTTGCGACTCGGCCAATGTTGTCTACCTGATATGCCGCAAGAAAGGATGGCCTACATTGGCAGACGCTACGACAACGAATGAATGAACACCGCTCAGCAATCACCAGGCAGGAGTGTTCCCTTCAGCAGTCACGGGCATTCAGCCTCTGCTCTTCGGGTATGCATTCTCCAAGGTGGCCTCCACGACACACGACAACGCAGAAACTGATAGCCAAGTTCCGCACACATGAGGACGGCCTCAACCAGGATCTGGGGTTCATGTCACACTATCTGTAAACCCCACGACTTGCCTGGACTTGCAAAATCTCACTAACTGTCCTGTCTGGAGACAATACACATTTCTTTAACCTGTGCTTGGCCCTCTCTCCACTCACATTGTCTGTACCTTTAACACTTGATTACCTGTAAAGACTCGCATTCCAACCATTATCTTGTAAATTGAGTTCGTGTCTTTCTATGCCCTGTTTGTGAACACAAGTTCTCACTCACCTGATGAAGGAGCTTGGGACTCCAAAAGCTAGTGCTGCCAAATAAACCTATTGGACTTAAACCTGGTGTTGTGAGACTTCTTACTGTTCTTTTAGGTATACCTGAGAGGACAGACATGGCATTGCTTAAACATTTCATCTGACATCGCCGATTGTCCATCATTCCCTTTGTACGGCACTGTAATGTTAGCCTAGATTTTTGTCCTCAACTTGCAGAGTGGGACTGAATGCACGTTCTCCTTGTGTCTGCATGGGTTTCCTCCGGGTGCTCTGGTTTCCTCCCACAGTCCAAAAGACGTGCTGGTTAGGTACATTGGCCATGCTAAATTCTCCCTCAGTGTTTCTGAACAGGCACCGGAATGTGGCGACTAGGGAGTAAGCCTACTTATGTCACTCATAAATAAACTTTAAACCTACAACCCTTTTACTCAAGAGATCAGCTCGCTTGAAGAGAGGCCAATGCTTTTAAGACATTTTATCACATTAAAGGTGCTTCATAACTGCCAGCTGAATGAGTTTGACATTGTGCGGTGGTGTTTAATAGGTAGCGGAGAATTGGTAGCCCCCATTTTACATCAATGGAAATTAAAATTGGGAAAAAATTACCCCATTATTTTTCTTCTGAAGTCTTGGCAGTCATTTGTTTTACTGAAAATACATGAGGGGAGAGTTGAGAGGGCAGCATAAAAAGCTGTTTACATTCTCTCAATGAATAGAAGTACCCTTTGCACATGTGTGATTTGCGACTATGTGCCTGGAGAAATCAACCTCAATTTCATGATAGTATTTATACATTAAAATTTCAGTCTATCAAAAGACACCATGACATTTTATTTATGTGTTTCTCAGCTCTGCCACAGGGTTGAATGTAATCTAAATTTAGCAAAAAAAAAACCATTTGGCAAGTTGTAGTGCAAGATTGAAACACTTGTCATCTTCACAGCTCTGGATGTCGTTCCCATGGTAACGACAAACACTATTTCGCAAGCTTGAAACAGCCTTGTTAAGTAGTTTCTCAATGACTTGATGATAGCCCTGGTTAACACACACGCACAAAAAAAGGAACTGATCTCAACAGATTAAAAAAGACACAAACTATTCCCGGATAACTGGGGCCGTTGATTTTCATTTGGCCGGTTTGACAGTCAGGTTTAGATGTATAATCGTCAGGGAAACATTTAAACCATTCCAATCTGGTTCTGAAAGGAAGGTTCTAAACCATCGCTTGAAAAGAATTTTGACAAGCAATTGCAATCAAATGTATCTTGAATTCCGCAGGCCAAAAATCCCCACGCATTCCCAAGTGTCTTTGAGGTACATTTGTAGGTCATAGAGAAGGGCTCTTTTGTTGGATACTTGGTGCCTTTTAAGCAGAAAATGAGGAACATTTTAATTATGACAGCATTTATTGTGTGATTTACAGCCCTGTGGGGGAGGACATTTTGTGATTTACAGGATATTTCAATTCGTATGTAGGTATTTATCTCAACTTTATACAGCAAGTCCAACACCAACGTTTGCCTGTTCCATTATTTAATGAGTCTGAGAAGATGGATACCTTATGAACAAGTGCTTTTTTTCATCATGGAACTGATATTGAAGAAATTGTAAGGAATAATAAGAAAATTGTAAGGAAATGGTAAGGAAATTGTGAGGGAATTGTGAGGAATTGTAAAGAAATTGTGAAGAATTATGAGGAAATTGTGAGGGAATTGTGAAGGACTTGAGAGAATTGAGAGGAAATTGTGAGGAAACTAAGGGAATTATCAGGAAATTTTAAGAAAACTGAGGGAATTGTGAGGAAATTATAAGGAAACTGTGAGGGAATTATGACGGAATTGAGGGAATTGAGGAAATTGTGAGGGAATTGTAAGGAAACTGTGAGGAATTGTAAGGATATGGAATTGTAAGCACTCATTTCCAGTCGATGATGATGAGGAGGAGGTGAGGTTTCCCTCCAATACCATCACAAATTATGGAGCCACAATGGAATTTTTTGCAGAATTCTTTAAAAAATTTCTAATTCAAGATACTTTGCGCCAGTTCAGTTAGATACACCATGTAAAAGAGAATTACAAATATGTGCTTGTCAGAATAGGAAGGCTTGTGCACTTCTTTAAATATTTGGTCATCACTGCAGAAATGCTGAGCCTAATTGGGTTACAATGTGCATTCCCAACTCTGACTGAGAGGAAGTTCACGATGCGCACCCTCAATGGGTCAAAGGGCCATTTCATTTCAACATGTTTCGATATTTGCTAATTTTCCGGGTAGTTATTTTGGTGTAATTTCTTTTCTACAGAGTAAAGTAAAAGGAAAGTTAAAGTAAATTTTATTTATTAGTCACAAGTAGGCTTACATTCACGCTGCAATGAAGTTACTGTGAAAATCCCCTCGTTGCCACACTCATGTGCCTGTTCGGGTACACTGAGGGAGAATTTAGCATGGCCAATTCACCTAACCTGCACATCTTTGGACTGTGGGAGGAAACCGGATCACACGGAGGAAACCTATACAGACACAGGGAGAATGTGCAGATTTCGCAGAGTCAGTCACCTGAGGTGGGGATCAAACCCGGGTCTCTGGTACTGTGAGGCAGCAGTGCTAACCACTGCGCCACCGTGCCACAGTATAACAGGATGAGACAATTGAATCCCTTCAGCCCGTTCCACCATTAAATGGGATCATGACTGATTGTATATTAACTCCAACTAGCTGCCTTGTCGGGCAAAGGTCAATTGGTTTCAATTTTAAGCAGGCACCCATTGTTTTTTGTTGGGTAGGTGTTCTACAATTCTACCACCCTTTGTATGAATGCATGTTTCCTAATTTAATGGCCTTGATTTTAAGGTTATGTCCCTTTGTCCTTCACTCTTCTGCTGGAAGAAATCTACTCCTTTCAAACTCATAAAAGAAACTCAGTCAAACTATCCCTTAACTTTCTATATTCCAGGAATACAAGCCTTGTCAATGCAATGTAATGTCCTCATAATCTCACCTTAAATCTCTGGTAACAGTTTTTTTTATTAGTGTCACAAGTAGGCTTACATTTACATTGCAATGAAGTTACTGTGAAAATCCCCTAGTTGCCACACTCTGGCACCTGTTCGGGTACACTGAGGGAGAATTTAGAATGGCCAATGCACCTAACCAGCACGTCTTTCAGACTGTGGGAGGAAACCGGAGCATCCGGAGGAAACCCACAAAGACACGGGGAGAATGTGCAGACCCCGCAGAGACAGTGACCCAAGTTGGGAACTATTGTGCCACCGTGAATTCTGGTCAATGTGCGCTGCATTATACCAAGCCCAAAATATCATTTCTAAAGTGTGATGGCACTGTATATGGTGCTCAACAGAACTTTGTGTAGCTGTGACAAAACTTTCTCTCCTTTATATGCTACCCTTCTGGATCTAAGTGTGAACATTCTACTGACCTTTTTGATTACTTTTTGTATTTGACATTGTTCTTTATTTATTCGTTCACAGCATGTGGGTGTTGCTGGCTAGGCCAGCATTTAGTGCCCATCTTTGTCCTTGAGAACAAGACGGTGAACCACCTTCCTCAATCGCTGCTGTCTATGCAGTGCACAAACACAGTGCGGCTAGGGAAGGAGTTCCAGTATTTTAACACATCGAAGGGGTGGTGATATAGGGTGGACTTCTACTAGAATTTGGCCAAGTGTCAGTCTGGTGAGAAAACTGGCGTGGGATTCTCCAACTCCATTGGTCAGTTTTCTCACCAGATCTTGTCGCTTTAACTGCCAAAAAAATAAGTGGGTGTGATTTGCTCTGGCAAGATGTGGATGCCATCCTTACCTGGCCTGGCCTGAGAAGCTGAGTTACAGAGAGAGATTGAATAGGTTGGGACTTTATTCCCTGGAGCGTAGAAGATTGAGGGGAGATTTGATAGAGGTGTATAAGATTTTGATGGGTATAGATAGAGTGAATGCAAGCAGGCTTTTTCCGCTGAGGCTCGGGGAGAAAAAAACCAGAGGGCATGGGTTAAGAGTGAAAGGAGAAAAGTTTAAAGGGAATATTAGGGGGGGCTTCTTCACGCAGAGAGTGGTGGGAGTGTGGAATGAGCTGCCGGATAAAGTGGTAAATGCGGGGTCACTTTTAACATTTAAGAAAAACTTGGACGGGTTCATGGATGAGAGGGGTGTGGAGGGATATGGTCCAAGTGCAGGTCAGTGGGACTAGGCATAAAATGGTTCGGCACAGACAAGAAGGGCCAAAAGGCCTGTTTCTGAGCTGTAATTTTCTATGGTTCTATGGTTCTACATGTGACTCCAGAGCCATAGCTATGTGATTGACTCTCAACTGCCCTCCAAGGGCAACTAGGTTTGGGCAATAAATGCTGGCCAGCCAGCAACACCCATGTCCCACGAATGAATAAATAAAATTCTCACACTCATTACTCTCTCTGCCTTCTCTCTGCAGCAGAAGGGAACACGTTACCTATGGGGAGAGACAGACACACAGGTGAATGGCTCTCCAGTGACAGACATGTCGACAGCCAATGGCAATGCATGTCCACTTGGTCCACTGGGAAAGTTTTGTTCCAGGAGGCTGCAAATTTCAGCAATAATCTGTCGTGGAAACCAGAGCCTCCTGAGACACGGGTGCTCAGAGATGTAGAGAGAACTGATCCTCATGTTGGAGGGGGTGTCGCAGGGTGGATCTGTCAGCTCCTTGGAACTGGACCTCTCTGTACACTCCCTCAGTCCTATAATGCGGCATGTACCCGAGGGGATGACGGCTGGCGTTCCTGCTGGTGTTGCTCCTACTGCTCCCTGTGCAGTGTTGCTGCTGCTCTTGTCTTCAAAGATCCAAAGCAGTTTTGCAGGAGCTGCTCCCTTGCCCTGTGCAGGCTGACAGCAGGGAAGTATAGCTGAAACTAAGTCAAGCAACACAATTGAGGTGACCTCCAAGACGTTGGTATGCTCTGAACAGCAGCCTCTTACCTGACCAAGGCTGGAGCACTTCTGTTGATCAAAGGCCTCCCAGCCTGTCAGTTTTAATTACACAGTGGCACAATGGTTAGCACTGCTGCCTCACAGCGCCAGGGACCCGAGTTCGATTCCCGGCTTGGGTCACTGTCTGTATGGAGTTTGCATGTTTTCCCCATGGTCTACATGGGTTTCCTCTGGATGCTCTGGCTTCCTCTCACAGTCCAAAATACGTACTGGTTAGGTGCGTGGGCCATGCTAAATTCTCCCTCAGTCTACATGAACAGGCACCGGAATGTGGCGACTAGAAGATTTTCACAGTAATTTCATTGTAGTGTTAGTGTAAGCCTACTTGTGACTAATAAATAAACTTTTGAAAAAAATTAAATTTCTCAATTGACAGTTGTGTGGGGGTTCAACTAAATGACCACATTGCACTCACACCCCTGCACCCCCCTCCCTCCCCTCCCAACAACACCACCCCAACCCCTCAACAGGAAGCTAGTCTGAAGATGGCAAGATGGTTTCAGGATGTGAACTCCACATAACCTTTGGGGGATTTAACTCTCTGCGTGCACAAAAGGCTGCCTCTCCTTGCTTGGGAAAATATTGTCCTCTGAGTCTGTGTGACAGCAGTTTACCTTACCAATCGCACAGGAATGGACACTGCGCCCTTTATTGTCAACATTGAGCAGCCTTAGGTAAGACACAACCGGCAGAGATGTAAAATAAAGATCTTTTTGCTCTAGGAGTAATAATGAGCTTTAACCCTAGGTTCACAACAGCACCATCCACTGCATCAGAGTGAAGTTTCCCTTTGCCCACCTCAGCTATTCCACTGACCTCTCCTGATGGAATTCCCAACTCTACTGAATTATTGCCAGTTCTGATCTATTAACTTGAACTGGGCTGACATTGCGAAAACTCATTTATTGAGGATTCTTCTAGTGAGCAGAGAAAGGAGATTCTCAACCCATTTTGTTTCGGTGGGATTTATGCCTGGATCTCAGAGGTTAAAGGGCAATGTTCTAACCAACTGTATATTCATGCCTTCTTTCTAAGAAATTCACAGCATTGGATGATATTTTTTCCTTTTTTGTGGGGTGGGGAGGAGTGGGGAAGGGGCACATTGTTTCTCCTAGGTTAAAAGCATTGTTTGAGTCTGGCCAGATGTATCAATCACTAATTTCTCGATTGGCTAACTCTCTTGATCACCCACTTCCCAGTCAGCTCCTTCTGACTATCTTTATCCCGGTCAGCTACCCATCTTAGTTAAATTTATTTATTAATGTCACAAGTGTGCTTACATTAACACAGCAATGAAGTTACTGTGAAAATCCCCTAGTCGCCTGTTCGGGTACACTGAGGGAGAATTTAGCACGGCCAATGCACCTACCAGCACGTCTTTCCGACTGTGGGAGGAAACCAGAACACCTAGAGGAAACCCATGTAGACATGGTGAGAATGTGCAGACTCTGCACAGACAGTCACCCAAGCCGGGAATCGAACCCGGGTCCCTGGCACTGTGAGGCAGCAGTGCTAACCACTGTGCCAGCACGCCGCCCTTTGATCACCATACCCTGTGCTCTCCCAGTTCACCCACCTTGTCCTGATGACTCTCCTTCTATCATCACATCCCCCTCTCAGCAAGAGCTACCTGAGTGCTGCTGCTGATCGTAATTCGAAATTCAAAAGGTCTTTGTCATGGAGCTGTCTGAGGATGGCCAGTGCGCTTCTGTAGCTCGCTAATTTAATGCAACTGAAGAACAATGTGGTGTGGTTCTGGAGTCCACCTATTCAGGCACAGGAATCAATTCCCTCCAGCCAGTTCAGATTCGCAGGTCCATGCAGGCAGTGAGTGTACATCTCTGTTTTCTGTTCACTACACCTGGGAACCAAAAACTTTCTGTGCTCAATTAAAATAGTTTTTCCTTATCCAAATCTAATCGCTAAGGTGGGGACATGTTCGGCACAACTTTGTGGCCTGAAGGGCCTGTATTGTGCTGTAGTTTTTTCTATGTTTCTATGTTTCAAATGACAGGACAAATACCATCTCCCAAGCCATGCAACACTCCCTATTTAGACCTACATTCACATTCCTTCATCATCACTGAGTCAAAATCCTGGATTGCTTTTCACCCCAAATGTTGTGGGATCACCTCCTTACGCAGGAACGTGCAGGGATTCAGGGAGAGAGCAGGTGAACGGCAGTATGTTAATTGCTCCTTACGAGACCCAGTATGTACATGATGGGCTGAATGGCCTTCTTCTGTGTGATAACAATTCTATGATTACACAGACTGCAATATTTCAAGAAGACAAGTGACAAGTGGTGTCCCGCAGGGTTCAGTGTTGGGGCCACAGCTGTTCTCTTTATATATTAACGATCTAGATGACGGGACTGGGGGCATTCTGGCCAAGTTTGCCGATGATACAAAGATAGGTGGAGGGGCAGGTAGTATTGAGGAGGTGGGGAGGCTGCAGAAAGATTTAGACAGTTTAGGAGAGTGGTCCAAGAAGTGGCTGATGAAATTCAACGTGGGCAAGTGCGAGGTCTTGCACTTTGGAAAAAAGAATAGAGGCATGGACTATTTTCTAAACGGTGACAAAATTCATAATGCTAAAGTGCAAAGGGACTTGGGAGTCCTAGTCCAGGATTCTCTAAAGGTAAACTTGCAGGTTGAGTCCGTAATTAAGAAAGCAAATGTAATGTTGTCATTTATCTCAAGAGGCTTGGAATACAAAAGCAGGGATGTACTTCTGAGGCTTTATAAAGCACTGGTTAGGCCCCATTTGGAGTACTGTGAGCAATTTTGGGCCCCACACCTCAGGAAGGACATACTGGCACTGGAGCGGGTCCAGCGGAGATTCACACGGATGATCCCAGGAATGGTAGGTCTGACATACGATGAATGTCTGAGGATCGTGGGATTATATTCATTGGAGTTTAGGAGGTTGAGGGGAGATCTAATAGAAACTTACAAGATAATGAACGGCTTAGATAGGATGGACGTAGGGAAGTTGTTTCCATTAGCAGGGGAGACTAGGACGCGGGGGCACAGCCTTAGAATAAAAGGGAGTCACTTTAGAACAGAGATGAGGAGAAATTTCTTCAGCCAGAGAGTGGTAGGTCTGTGGAATTCATTGCCACAGAGGGCTGTGGAGGCCGAGACGTTGAGCGTCTTCAAGACAGAAATTGATAAATTCTTGATTTCACGAGGAATTAAGGGCTATGGGGAGAGAGCAGGTAAATGGAGTTGAAATCTACCATGATTGAATGGTGGAGTGGACTCGATGGGCCAAATGGCCTTACTTCCGCTCCTATGTCTTATGTCTTATGGTCTTAAGATTCCCAACCATGAATAATCATTAGGGATGGGCAATATTCTTTATTCATTCATGGGACATGGGTGTCGCTGGCTTGCCAGCATTTATTGCCCATCCCTAGTTGCCCTTGAGAAGATGGTAGTGAACTGCCTTCTTGAATCGCTGCAGTCCATGTCCTGTGGGTTGACCCACAATGTCGTTAAGGAGGGAATTCCAGGATTTTGACTCAGCGACTATGAAGGAACGGCGATATATTTACAAGTCAGGATGGTGAGCGGCTTGGAGGGGAACTTGCAGATGGTGGTGTTCCCATGTATCTGCTGCCTTTGTCCTTCTGGATGGAAGTGGTTGTGGGTTTGGAAGGTGCTGGTGAATTGTATTGGTCTAACCAACAATTCCCACATCCCTAAATGAATCAAAACGTAAATGTTTGCAATAATTATCCTCAGGAAGAGGACCAAGCAGTAGGGACAAAAGATTACCAAAGAAAACCCACAATATTGATGGATGTGCACTGATAGACTCTGTTGAGTTAGTAGTTATCAGCTGATCACTATTGGGAAACCTTTCAGTCGACATTGGTGCTCATGGATTGGAAAGCGAAGGGTATTAGTTAAATTCCAATTGCTTGCGCATGCCTGGTGATCTCCACTGAGAGGTGCCTTTGGGCATATGTGAGATGTGGACAGGATCACCTATGATGCCAGTATGCAAAATACTCATTTTGATGAAGAGCTGTCAGCCCCATACAGACACGTGTTACAATGGCTGAAGGTGATGTAGGGAGAAAAAAGGAAGATAATTTAAAAAGAGTGAAGACATTCCATGTCGTGCGGTGGGCAACTATTTTGAAATCAGGCGCCATTGTCTTCAATGTACAAAGCCCTAATAGTTCAACCCACTAAATCACTTGGACAAAAGCAAAGTTCTGTGGATGTTGGAAATCCAAAATAAAAACAATGTTAGACAATGCACAGCAGTTCATAGAATCCTTATAATGCAGAAGGAGGGATTCGGGCCCATCAAATCTGCACTGACCATAATCCCACCCAGCCCCATCCCTACAACCCCATGCATTTACCCTAGCTAGTCTCCCTGACATTAAGGGCCAATTTATCATGGCCAATCCACCTAACCCGCACATCTTTTGGACTGTGGGAGGAAACCGGGGCACCCGGAGGAAACCCACACAGACACGGGGAGAAGGTGCAAACTCTACATAGACACTCACCCAAGTCGGGAATCGAACCCGGGTCCCTGACGCTGTGATGCAGCAGTGCTAACAACCGTGCCATTGTGCCGTCCAGTGCAGTAGCACCGATGGATTAGAGAGTGTTTTGGGTTGATGGTGAAAAAAAGAACGCGAAGGAAGGGTTTTGGTTGGGTGATGCTTGGCATTGAGTGCAGATCTCAGGCTAGAGCAAGCATGGCAGTTCTTTTTCCACCATTCCCACTCTCTCCTTTCACTTGTTTAAATTCTATTACATTTCTAACTTCTGTCAGAACTAATGAAAGATCATCCATCTGAAACAGTGTTTCTGTTCATGTCTCTCTACAAATGTTGCCAGACCCGCTGAGTGTATCTATTATTTTCTGTTTTCAAATCACTTAGGTATATAGAGCTGTCCATGCTAAAACAAATACAGAAGTGGCTGAAAATCGCAGACACTGCTGGGTATGTTTTAATTCATATTCAGAATGTACATTGTAAGAGGTCTCACAACACCAGGTTAAAGTCCAACTGGATAATTTGGAATCACAAGCTTTCGGAGTGCTGCTCCTTCACTCACCTGATGAAGGAGCAGCACTCTGAAAGCTCTTGATTCCAAATAAACTTGTTGGACTTTAACCTGGTGTTGTGAGACTTCTTACTGTGCCCACCCCAGTCCAACGCCGGCATCTCCACATTACAGAGTGTACATTGAACAACATTCTTAAATTGAAAAGATGTTTCAATGCCCTACAACAGTCTTTCCCAACTTTACACTGTTAATGGTCTTTGTTAAGTTGTTAAATTCACCATAACCAAAAAACATGGGCACTCCCACAAAATTTGGAATTTGGCAAACAAAGGGTGCAATCTTACCGGCTGTTCATGCCACGGTCCAGCTGCCGCAGGGTCAATTGACGGCCAGCCAAATCTCTGTTCACTGCGGTGGGATGGGAAAATCCTGCCGGCATGAACGGTGGTAAGGTTCCGGCCCAAATGTTTCATATTTCATTTATTTAACACCGCCCTGAAGCGAGGGTGGAGGACTAATTTCATTCAGAAATGTGTCATGATGAATCAAAGATTAGAACTTAAGCTGGGCACTCAGAACCCAGTGATTGTGCTTTGAATGTGGATCTTTATGGGGGCTGAGTAATGATGAGGAAGGCTTTTAATCATGGCTTAATCACACTGACTTTGCAACGCTCGGAGGTCTGCATTGCTCATTTGAGTCTTATTTTTCACTTGTTCATGTGATGTGGGCATCGCTGGTGGTAAGCTGCTTTCTTGAACAGTTGCAATTCATCTGATGTAGGTACATCCACAGTGCTGTTAGGGAGGGAGTTCCAGGGTTTTCACCCAGCGACAGTGAAGTAACGGTGATATATCTCCAAATGAGGGTGGAGTGTGTGTCTTAGAAGGGAACTTGAAGGTGGCAGTGTTCCCATGTGCCCACTATACTTGTCCTCCCAGCTGTTAGATGTCATGGGCTTGAAAACTGCTGTTGAATGAACCTTGGTGAATTGCTGCATAGAAACATAGAAAACAGGAGTAGGCCACTTGAGCCTGCTCTGCCATTTAATATGATCATGGCTGATCATCTATCTCAATGCCATACTCCCACACTCTCCCCATTCCCCGAGCGACCTTTGGAGTCTAGAAATTTACCTATTTTCTTCTTAAATATATTCAGTGACTTGGCCTCCACAACCTTCCGCGGTAAAGAATTCCATAGGTTCACCACCCTCGGAGTGAAGATGTTTCTCCTTATCTCAGTCCTAAATGGCCTGAGACTGTGACTCCTTGTTATAGCCCCCCCCCCCCCCACCCCTTCCCAGTCAGAGGGGTCTACAGCCCTATAGCCAGTCTGTTCAGCCCTGTCAGAACTTTATGCATTTCAATTAGATTCCCTCTCATTCTATAAACTCCAATGAACATGGGCCTCATCAATCCAATCACTCTTCATATGACAATCCTGCCATCCCAGGAACCAGTCTGGTGAACCATTGCTGCACTCCCGCTATGGCAAGTATATCCTTTCTTAGAGGTCATAGTTTGAGGATAAGGGATAAACCTTTTAGAACTGAGGTGAGGAGAAATTTCTTCACCCAGAGGGTGGTGAATGTGTGGAGTTCACGACCACAGAAAGTAATTGGGGCCAAAACACTGTGTGATTGGAGGAAGAAATTAGACATAGCTATTGGGGCTAAAGGAATCAAGAGGTATTGGAGGGGGCGGTGGGTGGTGGGGGAGGTGGGGTGCAGTTGGTAAGGGGGGGGGGTCAGGATATTGAATCTGATGATTAGCCATGATGAAGATGAATGGCGGAGCAGGCTTGAAGGGCCAAATGGCCTACTCCTGCTTCTAGTTTCTATGTTTCCATGTAAGTTCGAAACTCCAGTGCAAGCATTTTTGTCACTCCACCTCTTAAAAGGCTGCCCTTAAAGCTATTTGGCCAGTGGTGATATCAGATGGGTGGAAACTCAACAAGTTCTTTCAGCGATCGCACTTGAGGAGTCCTTCTGCCGTGAGTGTAAGGTGGTTCTACTAGACAGAAATTGTTACCTAGCAATAAACAGTGGAATCAGGACAGTGTAAATGGAGGTTACAAGAGTAATTTTATCTGTGGTGTAACTCTGGGTCCAGGTGAGGAAGAACTATTTTGAGCAGCACAAACTAGTCAATGTGTAGGCATTTTCGCCATTTTTCACTGTAAACTGGTACATTACCTCAGAGCTTTTACCAACAGTACAAATGCCAGTCCCTGTTAAGTTTTTCCATGACAGGATGTAATATTGCCACATTATTTATTCATTCATGGGACATGGGCATCGCGGGCTGGCCACCATTTATTGCTCATTAAAGTTTATTTATTAGTCACAAGTAATTACATTAACATTGCAATGAAGTTAATATGAAATTCCCCTAGTTGCCACACTCTGGCGCCTGTTTGGGTCAATGCACCCAACCAGCACATCTTTCAGACCGTGGGAGGAAACCAGAGCACCCGGAGGAAACCCACGCAAACACGGGGAGAACGTGCAAACTCCACACAGACAGTGACCCAAGCCGGAAATTGAACCCAGGCCCCTGGCGCTGTGAGGCAGCAGTGCTAACTGTGCCACTGTGCCGCCATTATGTGTGGTGCCTGCATAAGAGTTCTTAATGCTCCATTTTCGCTGGTTCACGTGACATGATCAGTGTCCAGGATAGTTTGGATGCCACACATCTTCTGTTGCATAGGTCATTTTTATATTCTATTGAGGAAAAGGCCACACATAACAGAAGGCAACACATGCAAACTGGAGGGATTTCACATAAACTGTAAAACCTGACTGCTGATGTGGTGGGCACTCTAGGGATTATCAATATGGAGACAATATAGAAAACAGAATAAAATATGGGTTGAAGGCCTAGCTCATAATGAGGACAGTGTTTTGTTTCTTCATGCTTTATTTCCTTATTTACTCACTGATTCACTCCCTTCACATCAGCATACATTGCAACATATATCATAAATGCCTAAGTGCAATGATTTATAGTGCTATATTTCGTTTCAAACTATCAATAATAGTTGATAATGGGAAATATCTTTTTTATTTCAAGTGATCAACATTGCAAAATGTCTTCTTTTAGTTTTATAGTGCAAGGCAATATGTTTGGTCTGGGTGACTCAGGTGCAGGCAGGCATTGGCCGAGCCAGACCCAACGGGCGGGACTTTCCTCTCCATGGACTAAGTGCGTTGGCGGGTGGGGAAAGCACTGGCTGCAATGGCGGATTTCCATGCCCGATTGTCTGCTTGCCGCCTCATTAAATATACATCATACCCTGGATGGGTGGCCTCTGATCTCCTGCCCCACTGTGACATCAGCGGATCATCGCTTCAGGCACCCACAAACACACAACTTTCCCAATGTCTGCATCCCGAAGGAGTCTGCAGCACCCAAGTTTAGTAATGCCTGGCTGGATCACCGTCTATATGCAATTGAGGATCACTGAGAGGTAGTCCACCCTCCTGATGGTAGAAGGAGGTCTATAGGCCTCACAACTGTGGCTTCGGAAGAGGTGGCCACTGTGGCGAGCATCAACTCTGCAAAAAGATCAGCCATCCAGTTTATTTATTTAGCGAATGCAAATTCCTGCTGCGTTGAATGCGGATAGGCCTCCGCTGAGTCTGTGGATTGGATACTCTTCTATGAGGTGGTGCATAATTTGGTCTCTCCCAAAGGACATTGGGGGCTGCCACTAATGCCCCATCTGTGGAGGTTTGCCAAGCAGGGGCTGTGGCCAGTCCTGAATCTGTTGAGGATGGACTCTTTCCTCGGAAGGTTGAAACGAGGCAGCTGTTGGGTTGGGTTTGAGACCAAGTGCTTGTCTGTCATCTCCCATTCATTTGTCCAGGTGGAACTTGCATTACAGTACTGCATGGGAGGGTTTTTTTTAGACCTGCCTTCTTGATTGGAGGCTTCCTTTGGGTGGGCTGAATAGATGGGCTGGTGGGGACATTACAAACTTTTTCTACCATTTTGTGGGTTGTTACAAGTCAGCGGATATGTGGAGGAGTGAAGTTTGCCAGGACAGGAAGCCAAGAGAGTGGTGTTGAGTGTAGCGTTCCAGTAATGATATGCATGGTGACATTCAGTGTGTGTGTGTGTGTGTCTGTTACTGAGTATGAGAGCGCGAGTGCTGAGGTTTAGAGGCTGGTGGTAGTCGCACCCTACTTTGAGTTGGCTAGTTTGGCAGTTAAGTTGTTTCTGGACTGGACTTTGGTTGCAGTTGTTTTTAGATGCTCCTGGAATGTCAGTGTCCTTTCTAAGGTCACTCCGAGGCATGATGGAGTTGGTGGTGCTTTAACTTGTAGCCATTCATTTGGATGTTGAGCTCTTTATTGGCTTTTGCATTGTGAAGATGGAGTAAACTGAATACTGTTTTTGCAGAGCTTAGCTTGAGTCACCATGTGTTGCAGTATTGTTCGAGTTTTGACAAGTCCTTGTTTAGGACCCCGTCCAAGGTATCAACATTGAGTTACAAGGCAGGTGTCATCGGCATGTATGAGTTTCCAGGAGGTAATCTTTGGAAGATCATTTGTGTACAAGTTGAACAAAGATGTGAAGATGCCGGTGTTGGACTGGGGTGGACACAGTAAGAAGTCTCACAACACCAGGTTAAAGTCCAACAGGTTTATTTGGAATCACGAGCTTTCGCAGCACTGCTCCTTCATCAGGTGAGTGGAGAGGTAGGTTTCACAAACACAGCATAGATAGACATAGACACAATTGCAAGATAATGGTTGGAATGCGAGTCTTTTCAAGTAATCAAGCCTTTACAGGTACTGACAGTACAAGTGGAGAGAGGGATAGTCACAGGTTAAAGAGGTGTGAATTGTCTCAAGCCAGGACAGTTAGTAGGATTTTGCAAGCCCAGGCCGAATGGTGGGGGTTGCATGTAGTGTGACATGAACCCAAGATCCCAGATCTTGAAATTGAATGAAGTTAGAGCCAGTGCTGTGCCTTGGGAGGATCCATTGGATTGTCTTTTCCACATACAGTTTGCCTGTCCAAGGTGAACTCTGAACCTTTGTTTGTTAAACACTGTTCCAATGCTTTTAGTCACCCGGGGGAGGAGGGCCCATGACAGCTTCAGGATGAGGCCAGCATTCCTATGGTGTCATCGGCAGCTGTGAGGTCGAGGAGCACAGCACCTGTTTTCAAGTTTTTCAGAAAGCCATTTTCAAAGTGGTTAGGGGCAGAACCTGTTACTCTGCGCTGTGCTCCTTGTGGAAACCATCCACTGCAGGAAAAGGACGAATGATCTAATTTGTTCCACTAAGATAAGTCAACCATCTCATTATTCTCAACTCACTCTCAGATCTCCCTCACACATTGACAGGCTGAAACTCCACGGGGATCTCACAAACTGCCAGCTTACAGGACATCACTATCTCACACAAATCTTCACAACTCCATCTGGGCTCATATGCTGTGTCTCACGTTTCCACTCAGCACCCACTCAAAGCAGGCATCTATCTCATTTACCTTGGCATGCATCCTGTTCGCACGCTCTCCATCTGTCTTTATGCAGGACAAGCTCACCCGCAGGAGAGGCCTTAGACTGGTGGGGGATATGCCTAAGTTCAAGGTCCTCACTCCCAATGTGGAGCTTGCCATGCACTAACTATTCCTTACTTTCTTGCATAGGCATCTCTACCAAGCACCACAGGGACACCAGGAGCCAACCCCTCTTCTCCAGCACCCTTCAACACCTTGGATGTGGATCCTGTGGATACCGCCATGGAAGACCCGTCACAGCGTTCCCCCACACCCTCCATCGGCACAGAGACACATGCCTTAGTGGGATCTATGGATCTAGAACAGACTTTGGTGTCAGAGTCCAGTGTGCACACTGCAGAATCTGGTTCACAACAGGCAGTGGCAGCACCAACATCACCGGTAATTGGGTGCCTGCTGGAGGCTAGGATTCTGCTGAGTTGCAGTCAGATGACAGGCTTGTGAACTCAGCCTTTATTCAGATGTTGGAGCTGCAGCGACAGACGTGGGAATATCAGGCAGGATTGTCAGCTGCGTTCCATTCAATGGAGACATCCGTCCACATTCAGTCTACGGTAATAGTACCGTCATGCCAGCACACCGAGGTCAACACTGATAGGACAGCATGGAGTCCTTTTTCCATGACATAGGTCCTGCACTACGCCAGGAGTGGCACTCCATTGCTGTAGGCATTGGTGCCATCCATCAGGTGTAACACAAGAGGGGGGCACGGCACCTAAATCTCACTCCAGCTGCCCTTTCTCCTCAAGCAGACAGCCAGTGTAGGCATTTCAGGTAAGTCCCCATATGTAGAATCATCAAGTTCTGAAGAAGGCCGATGTTCCATTGGGCAGGATTTCACAGCCTCACTCATCCCGAAACCGTAAAATCCCATCCAAGGTCAACAGACCTTTGCATTGTCCGCCCCTCACCGGCTCCAATTCCCGTGGTGGGCAGGACGGTAAAATTCCAGCCTTTCGTGACTGCGCACTCTTTTAAAAAAGAACTATCCAATTAACCGTAGTTTCTTGCTCTTTCCCCAGAGTCCCCCTACTTCAAGAATCTATCCAATCTTCTTCTCACAACACCAGGTTAAAGTCCAACAGGTTTATTTGGAATCACGAGCTTTCGGAGCACTGCTCCTTCATCAAGTGAGTGGAGAGGTAGGTTTCACAAACACGGCGTATATAGACAAAGACACAATTGCAAGATAATGGTTGGGATGTGAGCCTTTTCAGGTAATCAAGTCTTTACAGTACAGTCAGTGCGAGTGAAGAGAGGGATAATCGCAGGTTAACCTGTGATTATCCCTCTCTCCAACCATCATCTTGCAATTGTGTCTTTGTCTATATATGCCGTGTTTGTGAAACCTACGTCTCCACTCACCTGATGAAGGAACAGTGCTCTGAAAGCTCGTGATTCCAAATAAACCTGTTGGACCTTAACCTGGTGTTGTGAGACTTCTTACTGTGCCCACCCCAGTCCAACGCCGGCATCTTCACATCAATCTTCTTCTGAAAGCTACAGTTGAATCTGTCTCCGACAGTGCACTCCAGATTGCAGCAACTCACTATGTGAAAAAAATCTCTCTTTGTCTATCCTTTGGTCATTTTGCCAACTTCCTTAAATCTGTGTCCACAGTGTCCTTTGATCACTGACATTTCTCGACAGTGGAATTTCTCCTTATTCTAAAATCTCAAATAGTTTCGAACATCTCTGTTAAATCTCCCCGCAAGGTTCTCAGCTCTGAGCTGAAGAATTTCAGCTGCTCCAACATCTCCAGGTACCCTCATCCCCTATGGCTGTAATCTCTCATCCCACATCACTGAAGTCCCTGATCCCTGATGCGCACACTGCAGGACTCAGATGCGCAATGTCACATACCCAGACATGGAAACACAGTAATGAAAATGGCAATAGTGGAATTGCGTGGCATTCACAATTCAGCTAGCCAGCAGCCTCAACTGACCTGTTCCCGTTGTTCTGTTGTAAACTGCTGAGCACATCACAACAGATTTTGTCACACATCTGTTACATAAATCATTACTTGATTAAATTCATGCCCTGTTGCAATTAGCAGCATTGTGTTTCAGCACATCCAGCAGCTGATGAAGGTCGACAGTGTACCTACCTTAATTAATACTTCTTTTAATTTAGTTTAAGTGGCGCTATTTTAAAAACAAAGGCACTTAATCAGTATGTCGACAGGATGTATCAATTGGTAAGATTTGGGAGGTGTCCATATAAAGCATTCAGCTATGAAATTCAGCTGAAACTCTGGCAATAGAAAGGTTGACCAAAAGAGAAAATGCTGGAAAATCTCAGCAGGTCTGGCAGCATCTGTAAGGAGAGAAAAGAGCTGACGTTTCGAATCCAGATGACTCTTTGTCAAAGCAGCTTTGACAAAGGGTCGTCTGGACTCGAAACGTCAGCTCTTTTCTCTCCTTACAGATGCTGCCAGACCTACTGAGATTTTCCAGCATTCTCTCTTTTGGTTTCAGATTCCAGCATCCGCAGTAATTTGCTTTTATGCAATAGAAAGGTTGATGGTAATGCTAAGATCAGAGTTTGATTTTCACAACTGATTGTTCTGTCTGAGTATTTACCTGGTCTCTGAACTTACTGGTGAAATCAATCACAAACCTATGCTTTAAATGGCACCTTTTTAAAGTTTATTTATTAGTGTCACAAGTAGGCTTACATTGCACTGCAATGAAATTACTGTGAAAATCTCCTGGTCGCTACACTCCTGCACCTGTTCGGGTACACTGAGGGAGAATTTACCATGGCCAATGCACCTAACCAGCACGTCTTTCAGACTGTGGGAGGAAACCGGAGCACCCAGAGGAAATCCACACAGACACGGGGAGAACGTGCAGACTCCACACAGACATTGACCCAAGCCAGGAATCGAATCCAAGTCCCTGGCATTGTGAGGCAACAGTGCTACCCACTATCATCAATTGAAACATAGGAACAGCAGTTTCAAACTTGCTTGCTGATGCTCAGTTTGGGTTCTGCCAGGACTATTCAGCTGCTGATGTCATTACAGCCTTGTTCCAAAGGTGGACAAAAGAGTTGAACTCAAGAGGTGTGTTGAGAGTCATTGCTCTTGGCATTAAGGCAGCATGTCACTGTCTGTGCGGAGTCTGCACGTTCTCCTTGTGACTGCATGGGTTTCCTCTGGGTGCTCCAATTTCCTCCCGCAGTTAGGGGCGGCACGGTAGCACAGTGGTTAGCACTGCTGCTTCACAGCTCCAGGGACCTGGGTTCGATTCCCGGCTTGGGTCACTGTCTGTGTGGAGTTTGCACATTCTCCTCGTGTCTACGTGGGTTTTCTCCGGGTGCTCCGGTTTCCTCCCACAGTCCAAAGATATGCGGGTTAGGTTGATTGGCCATGATAAAATTGCCCTTAGTGTCCTGGGATGCGTAGGTTAGAGGGATTAGTGGGTAAATGTGTAGGGATGTAGGGGTAGGGCCTGGGTGGGATTGTGGTCGGTGCAGACTCGATGGGCCGAATGGCCTCTTTCTGTGCTGTAGGGTTTCTAAATTCATAGGATATGCAGGTTAGGTGGATTGTTGCCCCTTAGTGTCCCAGATTAAGAAGATTAGTATGGTAAATATGTTCGGCTATGGGGATAGGGCCTGGGTAAGATTAAAAAAAGGAGGGTTGATGCAGACTCGATGACAAATAGCCTCCTTCTGTACTGTCGGGATTCTGCAACGACTTCAATCAGGCCATTGAGGTTGGCCTATTGGAATATGAACTGCTTGATTAAGGAGTCATTTGATGGGCCAATCAAGGAGTCTTTTCCTTGTATTTAACCGGGAGTGTCAGTTCCTCTGGCACTCCTGAAGGTAGACTGTTGACTGATAGCACTCTGTGTACTGCTGTTGGAATTGTAAATAAAGGGATGTTAGTGAAGGAACTTCTGCTTCCAAAGACTTATTACAGATTCTATGAAAGTGCAAAGAAATAATGTGCAACTAGGAGCCTGATCTGGTGCAGGAGTTATCATAGAATCATAGAAACCCTACAGTGCAGAAGGAGGCCATTCGGCCCATCGAGTCTGCACCGACCACAATCCCACCCAGGCCCTACCCCCACATATTTTTACCCGCTAATCCCTCTAACCTACGCATCACAGGACTCTAAGGGGCAATTTTTAACCTGGCCAATCAACCTAACCCGCACATCTTTGGACTGTGGGAGGAAACCGGAGCACCCGGAGGAAACCCACGCAGACACGAGGAGAATGTGCAAACTCCACACAGACAGTGACCCGAGCCGGGAATCGAACCCGGGACCCTGGAGCTGTGAAGCAGCAATGCTAACCACTGTGCTACCATGCCGCCCATTATCACTTGAACTCTTAGAAATCTTAGAAATCTTAGAAACCCTACAGCACAGAAAGAGGCCATTCGGCCTTTGAAATTAGACTGTTGCATGCCCTCCATAATGCATTCTTGTGCAATTAAATTGAAACGATCTTGGTGTGCATGGGAGAGTAACAGATCTTGGTATGTATTTGAGACACTTGGGAATTCTGGAGAACATGCAATGTAAAACCTTCACTCTGAGTGTATTTCAGGCAGAGGACTGAGCTGCCGAGTGGCCAACAGAAATAGCTTCTTATCTGAATCGAAGTTTCAAATAACCATCTCCGATTTCATCAGTCAATTCCTATTTTAAGGGGTTCATGAAGTCATTTATTTTGTTAGGTACATATTCAGGTTGCAATTTTAATCCTACCCGTCTAGTGGGAATGGGGTGGGCAAGATGTTAAAATCTCAAAAGATCAATTTACAGCCCTGTTCCCACCGGGAACCCGCAGACTGCCACTTTAACAGTAGCCCTAAAATGTGTTAGGCCCCCTCCAGAAATAGGTATGTGCCTCATCCAAGTGTACAGAACAGGGGTCCTTGATGCTATATGGAGCTTAATGCTATTTTAACTGGACCAGTCACCAACCTGCTCAATAAAACCCTGTGGATTGGTCAGAGAGATATTGATTGCATGATCAGGCTGACCAGAAATTAAAGGAGATCTTGAGTGGAACATCACACAGATGCTTTGACGTTGCAGAGGTTAACTAGATTTCCAAGGCTTACTTGTAAATGTCCATTTTATTTTTCAGTTTGTGCCTTCCCTCAGATTGGCTAAGCAAGCTATGCTTGTCCAGAGCACCAGTACTGTTGATGTGTTCTGGCTGGAGGGACAGTCGCAAGAAGAGGAGCAGCTAACGGGGGCCTTGACAACCCCAGGGGGACAGACAGGAGAGTCTGTTTGAGCACCGCTCCCCCCCCCCCCACCCCCCCCAACCCGCCGAGGGGTCAGCCACTCCATTTAGCTGAGGAGTGAGGAAATAACCTTTGATTAACAGTTCTTGTTATCTCATTCACCACCTTCTTCCTTATGCATTAAAGACCAGGGGAAAACATTCTACCAAACTCTTCGTCAGCGACATTCTGACATTGCAGTCTAACTGGCTTTAAAGAAAGGAGAATGCAGACAAAACCCCTCACTAAAAACTTGGAAAACTTGCAGTTATGTAACACCTTGAACAACTCAGTCAGCCAATCAATGTAATCACTGTAGTAATGCAGGAAATGTAAAACAAAGTGAAGTTATCTTCAAATAGAAGTTTAAACTGAAATCTTCCTACTTTCTCAGCTCAGAGTAATTTTCCTGATGGTTTAACTCTATGGGTGGAATCTTGTGCCCTCTCTATGCCTAGGTGGCATGGTGGCACAGTGGTTAGCACTGCTACCTCACAGCACCAGGGAGCTGGGTTCGATTCCGGCCTTGGGTCACTGTCTGTGTGGAGTTTCCACGTTCTCCCTGTGTCTGTATGGGTTTCCTTCGGCTGCTCCGGTTTCCTCCCACAGTCCAAAGAGGTGCAGGTTAGGTGCGTTGGCCATGCTAAATTGCCTGTTAGTGTTCCAAGATTTATAGGTTAGGGGGATTAAATAACTGGGGTTACGGAGATAGGGCCTGGGTAAAATGATCTGTCAGAGAGTCGGTGCAGACTTGATGGACTGACTGGCCTCCTTCCGCACTCCATGATTCTCCCATGCCAGGTTTGATGCTGGAAGGGTTTATAATTGAGTGGAAGGGTGGGAACGTAGAACCCTGCCACCTTCACACCTTCATCACAATTAAATCCAGGATGAGACATGGATTGTGTGACCTTCTTGCTGCCAATTGAGGCCCTTATGTGTACATTGATTGCATACTTGCTTTATTGCAACCCACCGCCATTGGTAATAATCTAGCCGTGTGGATGTTGGTCGGAAGGGGGATGTCCTTCATTCACTCAGTGCCGAACCCAGCATCAGGAGGTAGAGGAGGCACACTGAAAGCCAACCTCCTGCCCTAGCTGGCAATCCCCCTACCCCTCCGGGACCTTCCTCCCACCATCACTCATCTGTCCCTGGGCACCTTATTGATGCAAAGCCTCAGGGGTGTAGTCCGGTCACTGCCTCATGGTGTTGCTGCTGAGTATAGGAGAGCTGCCATTCTCCTAGAGGCTGGTACATCTCAGCAATCGGGTCTTCTGCCCCGAGGGTCCTTGATCCAGGGGAAAAGGCCATGGTGGCCTGTTAATTGCCTGAGTGGCACAAGATGTGGTGGACCTTCTCGAAAAGTGGTGACGCAGGGATCTCACCGGCCCTCCAAACAGTGGCAGAGGCTGCTGTCACCTTCACAAAATCCCATTCCATCTCCGTAACTTTGGCAGAACTGGAGGAACTGCTGTCCAAGTGGGGATCCTTAGGAGGTCATCACTGGCAACTCTCGGATATTCGAGCTCAAAACGACCTAGCTGCTAGCTGCTGTGCATTCTGCAACCTCTTCTCTTATGTTCCCCTATGTACTCTATGAACAGTATGCTTGTCTGTATAGTGCGCAAGAAACAGTACTTTTCACTGTGTACCAATCCATGTGACAATAATAAATCAAATAAAACATTGTCACCTGCCCAGGCATTCTGCCCTCTGAATGTCTGACACTGAATTGTTGTGAGTTGGGGGAGGTGGAGGGGGGGTGGTGGTGGGAGGTGGGGGGGGGGGGGGCGGGTGGGGAGGTGGGGGTGAAGGGCTGGTTGGTGAGGGAGCAAATGTGCCAACATCCTAAAAGAATGCAACATGTGGAGCTGAGGCCCACCGCTTCTACTGATCTGAAGGATGGCAGACTGCAGAAGATAAGGGACATCCTGAAAGCAATTGTCTACGTCCCATAGCAACCACCCGAAGAAATTCAACTTTGCTTTAAGAGATTCCTTTCTGCTTTAAACAGGCCTCTGTCTCACCCACCAGAATTTTTGCCCTGGAACCTGGGTTGAAGCTTATCGAACCTTTCAGATAGTGGAAGCTGGCGGAGTCAGAGAGGAATGGCTAGATTTTCAATCCTCTGGCTCAACCTTCCAGCTTTTTTCTCAATGGCTGCAAGATCTGAAAAGCCTCACCTTTTATAAAGGTATTGCTGATCTAGGCATGTTCTAGAAATAAAGACCAACCCACATGGGCATTAGAAGGGGTTAAAGTTTTTGATGCTTTTATCGAATGGTTTACATTAATTTTTTATCTGATTAACCCAAGGGCATGTGTCCAACCTTATTTCCTGTAATTGCTTTGGTAATTTATATACATCTATTTCAGTTGTCAATCCAGTCGTTACATTGCGTTGTTTGCAAGGGTGGCAGATAGCTCAAGCAATCAAGTGTCTGACTCCAAACAAGATGGTCATTAGCAGAGTCAGTAAGAATCTGTGCAAATCTTGGGCAAAGCCTTTGAGGAACTCATTGCAACAAAAGTTTGGGAAATCTGCAAGGCATTAAATCAAAGTACGAGCAATTTTTCTCTCGCTGTTTTCTTCTCTGTATCAATCCCATTTTTCCAACCACGGTGACTTTTATTTTTTATTCATTCGTGGGACATGGGTGTCACTGGCTGGCCAGCATTTATTGCCCATCCCTAGTTGCTGTGGCTCTGGAGTCACATGTAGGCCAGACCAGGTAAGGGCAGCAGATTTCCTTCCCTAAAGGGCATTAGTGAACCAGATGGGTTTTTCTGACAATCGACAATGCATGATCATCAGAAGATACTTAATTCCAGATTTTTAAAATTGAATTCAAATTCCACCATCTGCCGTGGCAGGATTCGAATTCGGGTCCCCAGAACGTTAGCCGAGTTTCTGGATTAATAGTCTGGTGATAATACCGCTCGGCATCGCCTCCCCCAGTTTGGGGATTTGTGCCATGATGATACGAAGCAGGTTATGTGGGAGTGTGAGGCATAACATGTAACTCCAAAATGTTCATTCATTTAAACATTTCCTGCAAAACAACCCATTGATTATTTAATAGTTTGGGATGTTCTGAGGTCATGAAAGAAACTTCCCAGAATTCTCCAGTTTCCCATGCCCCGCTACCGCTGCCAGCGAGTTTTTGGCTGAGCGCCAAATTCCCCGTTCACAGCAGCCGGACCGCTTAATCCCGGCCATGGGTGAAGTGGGAGAGTTCCTGCCACTATAAAAGTGCAATGTTTTTTTTTGTCAGATGCCAGTAGAGTAATCTCTATAATTACTTGTTTTTGTTCTTTAAACTCAGTATGCGGGTACTTCCATTTTAATGGGGTGGCACAGGACAGAGTACAGGAATGAGATAGAGAATCTGGTGAACTGGTGCGGTGACAATAACCTCTCCTCAATGTCAACAAAATGAAGGAGATTGTCATCAACTTCAGGAAGTGTAGTGGAGAACATGCCCCTGTCTACATCAACAAGGATGAAGTAGAAGGGGTCAATAGCTTCAAATCTTTAGGTGTCCAGATCACCAACAACCTGTCCTGGTCTCCCCATGCTGACAGTATAATTACGAAAGCCCACTAATGCCTCTACTTTCTCAGAGTCAACTCCAACTCTCACCAACTTTTACTGATGCATCATAGAAAGCATTCCTTCTGTTCGTATCACAGCTTGGTATGCTCTGCCCAAGACCGCAAGGCACTACAAAAGGTCGTGAATGTATCCCAATGCATCATGCAAACCAGCCTCCCACTCATTGACCCTGTCTACACTTCCTGCTGCCTCGGCAAAGCGGCCAGCATAATTAAGGACCCCATGCACCCCGGACATTCCCTCTTCCAACTTCTTCCTTCGGGAAAAAGATACAAAAGTCTGAGGTCACGTACCAACAGACTCAAGAACAGCTTCTTCCCTGCTGCCATCAGGCATTTGAATGGACCTACCTTGCACTAAGTTGATCTTTCTCTACACCCTAGCTATGACTGTAACACTACATTCTGCCCTCTCTCCTTCTATATGAACGGTATGCTTTGTCTGTATAGCGCGCAAGAAACAATGTTTTTCACTGTATACTAATACATGTGACAATAATAAATCGAAACAAATCAAATCACGGTGGCTCAGTGGTTAGCACTACTTCCTCACAGCATCACGGACCTGGGTTCAATTCCGGCCTTGGGTGACTATCTGTGTGGAGATTGCACCTTCTCCCCGTGTCTGCGTGGGTTTCCTCTGGATGCTCCAGTTTCCTCCCACTGTCCAAAGATGCACGGGTTAGGTTGATTGGCCACGCTAAATTGCCCCTCAGTGTCAGGGGGGATTAGCAGGGTAAATACGTGGGGTTGAACCTTGTAATTACAAAAGAATTGATTTCATGAATTCACTGTAGTGAACGAACCCTGTCTGAAGCTGTGTTTTGTCGGCACACACCTGCCCACACACGAGAGAAAATACTTTGTTCCAATTCAATTTGTGCAGAATGAAAAACAATTCCATGTGAGTGGATAAATAAACAGTGATTCAGCTCAAAGATGCAGCCATTTGTGACAGTGTTGCATTACAGATGACTGCTTTGGTACTTGGTGATATAAACAGGCTACTTAACTTAAAGTGGTGGCTTTCAAAGAACAAAGAACAGTACAGCACAGGAAAGAGGCCCTTCGGCCCTCCAAGTCTGTGCCGCTCCTTGGTCCAACTAGACCAATCGTTTGTATCCCTCCATTCCCAGGCTGCTCATGTGACTATCCAGGTAAGTCTTAAACGATGTCAGCGTGCCTGCCTCCACCACCCTACTTGGCAGCGCATTCCAGGCCCCCACTACCCTCTGTGTAAAAAACGTCCCTCTGATATCTGAGTTATACTTCGCCCCTCTCACCTTGAGCCCGTGACCCCTCGTGATCGTCACCTCCGACCTGGGAAAAAGCTTCCCACTGTTCACCCTATCTATACCCTTCATAATCTTGTACACCTCTATTAGATCTCCCCTCATTCTCCGTCTTTCCAAGGAGAACAACCCCAGTTTACCCAATCTCTCCTCATAGCTAAGACCCTTCAAACTGCTCTTTGAGACATCCTTGTAGACGGTGACATGCCGAGGTCATGCAAACATTGGCAGGTTTCCATAGCCACCCAATAAGCACTGAACCCCCATGGACCCTTTGCTGACATGTTGTCGAGAAAGTAGCAGCAATGTTTGACCAATTCAAGGGGAAACAACCCACTCCCCCTCCGCCCCCACCCACTTCAATATTAACAGCATCTATGAAAAGGAAAAATGTGCACTAATTGTAACAAAAAGGAGCAAGAGTCGGTCATTCAGCCCCTTCAACTTGTTCTATTATTCCTTTATGTTTTGGGTGATCTGCATCTAAATTCCATTTACCCTCCACTTGATACATTTCCTGTAACAAGCTCATTGTCCGAGAGTTCGCCAGTCATGGGGTGGAATCCTCTAATATCCGTGCTCGCGGGTTCAATGGTGAGCAGCAAGATGAGAGAGAGTTGAATTCAGCAGGAGACCCGGTAACCAATTTGACGCCAGCTGAATTTCCTGTAGCATCTTCCGTTAGTGCCCATCACGGCAGGTGGGATACTCATAGGTGGCCATTGTGAAACAAATGGAATGTAGACGAAGGTCCGACTGGAATCTTCCCCTCCCATGCCTGATTCCCCACTGAGCCAGTGGGAGAACAGGCCAGTTCAGAACACATCTGGAACAACATGGCATGCAGAAGTCGGGACTTACCTGAAGAATGCCTGGGGCAACCTCCAGAGTTTGGGGTGGAGGCCACGAGTCACCCTGCAATACCACAGCAGTGGGTGGGGGGGGGGGGGTGGGAGTATCTATCAGGTGGATATTCCAGCTTCAGTGTCATCGAGGAGGTTGAACTTCCAACCTCAGCATGTTCCTGGGAGTCCAGCTTCCTTCCTCAGGAATCCCAACTTCTTTCCTCAGTAGCGGGTCAGTGATGTTGGGTGCCTTTCATCCAGTCCATCCTGCCATGGAATATGACATAAATAGTGAGATTGGGGCTGGAGTATATGGCGTGGTTTCCCGTTGGCCTCCGCAGCGGAAAACACCCCATGTCCCTGCCCCCACCTCGGGACCTAGTCCCAGATGGGAGAATTCTGACCACGGCATACATTAAGGTACCATGTGGACAAGATGAGGTTGGCCCCAAGAACTGCTCGTACAGTATTGAACACACACTGTTGGTGTTATTCAACAGCACACTCTAGTTATGTAAGCTAACCCTTGATACCCTTGTCCAACAAAAATCTAGTAATCCAGATCCTGAAACCTCCTTTGCCCCAGCATACATTACCTCTGAGTGTAAGAATTCCTGATTTCCACGAGCCTCTGTGCGGAAAAATGTTCCTGATTTCACTCCTGAATGGTCCAGCTCTAATTTTAAGGTTATGTTTCCTTGTTCACGACTCCCTCTCAGTATATATCAGATGTAGAGAAACAATTTCCTCTGGTGGGGTGATCAAGAAGCAATGTTAAACAGATTTCAAGCGTAAATAATTGCGGTTGGGACAATTAATTCCTTTCATAGAATCCCTACAGTACAGAAGGAGGCCATTTAGCCCATCGAGTCTGTACCGACCACAATCCCACTCAGGCCTTATTCCCCTAACCCCACAGATTTATCCTGCTAATCCTCCACACACTAGGGTGAATTTATCACGGCCAATCAATCTAACCTGCACATCTTTGGACTGTGGGAGAAAACCAAAGCACCTGGAGGAAATCCACACGGACAATGTGCAAACTCCACACAGACAGTGACCCGAGGCCGGAATTGAACCTGGGTCCCTGGCACTGTGAGGCAGCAATGCTAACCACTGTACTGCTGCTTCAATAAATATTAGACTGGCAGCAGGATTGGACGTTATAGACATAAAAACAGAAAATGCTGGATGAACCCGGCAGATCTGGCAGCATCTGTGGAGAGGGAAACACAATTGACATTTTGTGTCCATATGATCCTTCTACAGAACATACCAAACAAATTGACTCAAAATGTAAACTGTGTTTCTCTCTCCACAGATGCAGCCAGGCCTGTCGAGTTTATCCAACACTTCCTGTTTTTATTTCAGATTTACAGCATCTGCAGTATTTTGCTTTTATTGGAGGTTATAGAATTGGGTATAATGGTCGGATATGAAGCCATGCCTATGCATACAGTGCTTCCTGTGCTCTAATCCATGGACAGAGAATGGTTGGAAACCAATACTCAGGATGAATGAAACAAAGAACTAATGATGATTGATCGGGGTCCATATTCTTTAGAGTTTAGCAGAGTGAAGGGGGTAACCTTATTCAAAGATATGAGCTCCTGAGGGGGCTTGACATGGTAGCTGGTGAGATGGTTTCACTAGTGGGAGAGGTTCGAACAAGGGGACATAATTACAAGGTAAAAGGTCGATGATTTAAAACTGAGGTGTGTAGAAACTTCTTCTCGCAGAGGATGGAGAATCTCTCCACCCCAAAGGGTGGTGGAGGTTGGATCATTAGAAGCACTTAAGGTGGAAGTGGATAAATATTTGATAGTTTGAGGAATAGAGGGCTATGGGGAAATGGCACAGAAAATGAGTTGAGGCCGGCATAGAACAGCCATGATCATATTGAATGGCAGGGCAGGCTTAGAATCAGAGAATCCCTACAGTGCAGAAAGAGGCCATTCGGCCCATTGAGCTTGTAGCGACAAC
This sequence comes from Mustelus asterias, assembly GCF_964213995.1. Classification (NCBI taxonomy): domain Eukaryota; kingdom Metazoa; phylum Chordata; class Chondrichthyes; order Carcharhiniformes; family Triakidae; genus Mustelus; species Mustelus asterias. The sequence goes on from NC_135802.1 coordinate 31,379,580, forward strand.
AATCCCACCCTATCCCCGTAACCCCATATATTTACCCTGCTAATCCACCCTGACACCAAGGGACAATTTAGCATGGCCAATCAATCTAACCTGCACATTTTTGAACTGTGGGAGGAAACCGGAGTACCCGGAGGAAACCCACGCAGACATGAGGAGAACGTGCAAACTCCACACAGACAGTCGCCCAAGGCCAGAATTGAACCCGTGTTCCCAGCACTGTGAGGCAGCAATGCTAACCACTGTGCCACCGTGTCGCCCCGCTTGAAGGGCCAGGTGGCTTACTCCTGCTTCTGTTTCGTGTATTCTTATGATAGATGTTTTGAATGTTGGATGATAATTTATGTAGATTGGAATTTTCTTCCAAGAGATTAAATCGATGAAGTGAAGTTCATGCCTGTGAAAGGTTCCATATGTTTTCTTACGTTGCTAACTGTCTCTGAAACATCCTTTTCAGGGTTGGAAAAGCTGCAGCAGAATATGTGAAACCAGCTCTCACCTCTGCTGAGAATCAACCTGAGATTTCTCCGTTACTTCAGAGAGGTCAGGGGCGATGATGGTGGAGCGGTAGTGTCCCTGCTGTCCAGAGGTCTCGGCTGATGCTCCAGTGACACCGGTTCGAATCCCACCATGGCAGCTGGGGGAATTTAAATTAAGTTAGGAAATATGGAATGGAAAGCTAGTCTCACTAAGGGTGACTGTGACAACTATCATCGATTGTTGCAAAAAACCCATCCAATCCATGAGTGTTCTTCAGGGAAGGAAATCTGATGTCCTTACTTGGTGTGGTTTATGTGTGACTCCAGACTCACAGCCAAATGGCCGAGCAAGGCACTCAGTTCAAAGGTAATTACTGATGGATGACAAATGCTGGCCTTGCCAGCAAAGTTCACATCCCATCAAAGAATGAAAAAAAAGACAACTTTCTGTTTTGCTCCCTTAAAGTTGATTTTTAGTGGTCCGTTACAAGCATAATTTAAATCCATTCTCCCTTGTGATTTAGAATTTAATTCAGCACACTCCCTCAAATTTTGGGCACAATTCTCTGGCCTCCCTTTCCTGTTGGCGGGAGCTGGCGCGTTGTTTGCTAGCGACGGGATTCTCTGGTTCTGCCGCTGTCAATGGGAATTTCCATTGACGTCATCCCATTCTGGCGGAAAACCTGCGGGTGGGGGTGCACTGCTGGCATGACCAGAAAATCCCACTGGTGTGAATGGCCAGAGAATTTGGCCATTATGTCTGACATAGACACTCAAATTACCAGCCCCTCCAATACAGGGGATGGTAATTAAGGCGATGGCCTTGTGGTATTATCACTAGACTATTAACCTAGAAACTCAGCTCATGTTCTGGGGACCTGGGTTCGAATCCCGCCAAGGCAGATGGTGGAATTCAAGTTCAATAAAAAATATCTGGAATTAAGAATCTACTGATGACCATTGTCGATTGTCAGAAAAACTCATCTGGTTCATTAATGCCCTTTAGGGAAGGAAGTCTGCCGTCCTTACCTGGTCTGGCATACATGTGACTCCAGAGCCACATCAATGTGGTTGACCCTTGATCTTTCTCTATACCCGAGCCATGACTGTAACACTACATTCTGCACTCTCTCATTTCCTTCTCTATGAACGGTATGCTTTGTCTGTACAGTGTGCAAGAAACAATACTTTTCACTGTATGTTAATACATGTGACAATAATAAATCAAATCAAATCAAATCAAAATCTTAACCATCCTCCAAGGGTGAATAGGGATGGGCAATAAATGCTAACCCAGCGAGCGACGCCCATGTCCCACAAATTAATAAAAAAAACATTCCTTACTGTGTCAGAATGGGCTGAGAGAGATTTGAATCGAATCTCATTAATTTCCATTGGGGATTATTTCATTGTTTTGCCTGTGTGCTTGGGCACATCCACTGCCAATGGCACAACAGAGGATCAGGAAAGCATGTTAAACGCAAGAGGATTTACACAGGCCCCAACGCAATTTATTTGGTTTGGAATTGGACAGCATATTAATGTGGGAATTTTCTAGTGCGAAGAGTTGGCTGCTACTTGCAGTTAAAGGAGAGCTGCGTTGAAGATGAAGAAAGTTCTGGCTCACTTGGCACACAATAGATAACAGAAAAAGTCAGGACTGCTGACAATACCACTCTCACAGGGGAAAGACTGATTTTGTTGTTAGCTTGAAAAATAAAATTTATTTATTTGTGTCACAAGTAGGCTTACATTAGCACTACAATGAAGTTACTGTGAAAATCGCTTAGTTGCCACACTCCGGCGCCTGTGACATGGCCAATGTGTTTAACCAGCACGTCTTCTGGACTGTAGGAGGAAACTGGAGCACCCGGAGGAAACCCACGCAGACACGGGAAGAATGTGCAAACTCCACACAGACAGTGACCCAAGCCGGGAATCAGACCCAAGTCCCTGGTGCTGTGAGACAGCAGAGCTAAACACTGTGCCACCGTGCCACCTCTAATGCTACACATTAATCTTCAATTTGATATTGTCAAACACACTGGTAGCAGGAGATATTTATTTGCATGTTGCATGTTCATAGACTTACACAAGGTGGCATGTAGTTTTTGGCCGGAATATTGTCGCCATGCCCGCCCCAGAATCAGGGCAGGCACGGCTTGCAGAACAGAATTCTCCGTTGGCCTCGGGTGGGATTTTATGAGCATCGCCTGAGCGAGGTCATAAAATACCAGCTTTTGTATCTGAATGCACCTGGTACATTGAACGTCACCCCCACTTTCAGGCTCCGGAATAGAAACATCTTTATTCTTCCCTCCTATACTCATTGAACAAGAACAACAACTTGAATTTATACAATATTTTAATTCATTAATATATACCAAAGCTTCACAGGAGTGTTATCAAACAAGTAAGGAGAGGCAATGGCCTAGTGGTATTTTTGCTGGACTATTAATCCGAGAGGCTGAGGAGATTGGGTTTGTACTCGTTGGAGTTTAGAAGGATGAGGGGGGATCTTATGGAGACTTATAAGATAATGCGGGGGCTGGATAGGGTGGAGGCGGAGAGATTCTTTCCACTTAGTAAGGAAGTTAAAACTAGAGGACACAGCCTCAAAATAAAGGGGGGTCGGTTTAAGACAGAGTTGAGGAGGAACTTCTTCTCCCAGAGGGTGGTGAATCTCTGGAATTCTCTGCCCACTGAGGTGGTGGAGGCTACCTCGCTGAATATGTTTAAAGCGCGGATGGATGGATTCCTGATCGGTAAGGGAATTAAGGGTTATGGGGATCAGGCGGGTAAGTGGTACTGATCCACGTCAGATCAGCCATGATCTTATTGAATGGCGGGGCAGGCTCGAGGGGCTAGATGGCCTACTCCTGCTCCTATTTCTTATGTTCTTATGTTCTAACTCAGCTAATGTTCTGGGGACCCGTGTTCGAATCCCACCATGGCAGATGGTAGAATTTGAATTCAATAAAAAATATCTGGAATTAGGAATCTACTGATGACCATGAAACCATTGTCGATTTTCTGGAAAAAAACCATCTCGTTCTTTAATGTCCTTTAGGGAAGGAAATCTGCTGTCCTTATTGGCCTGGCCTACATGTGACACCAGTGCCACTGCAATGTGGTTGGCTTTCAATTGTCCTCTGAAATGGCCTAGCAAGCCACTCAGTTTCCAGGGCAACTAGGGATGGGCAATAAATGCTGGCCAGCCATTGACACCCATGTCTCACGAATGAAAAGAAAATTGACAGTGAGCTACATCAGGAAGTAAGATTGATAGCTTTTACATCAGATGAGATTGGTTAAAGAGGTAGTTTTTACGGAGCATGTTAAAGGAGGAAAGCGAGGTAGAGAGGTAGAAATATTGAGGTGAGGAATTCCAGAGCTTAGAGCCTTGGCAGCTAAGGCATGGGCGCCAATGGTGGAGCAATTGAATCAAGGATGCTCAAAAGTCCAGAATTATTATTATATTTTAATTCATTCATGGGATGTGGGCATCGCTGGCTCGGCCAGCATTTGTTCCCATCTCTAATTATCCTTGAACTGAATGGCTTGCTAGGCCATTTCAGAGGGCAGTTAAGAGTCAACCACATTGCTGTGGGTCTGGGGTCAAAGGTTGGCCAGACCAGGTCACTGTACACTAATACATGTGACAATAATAAATCAAATCAAATCAATTAATAAATGCAGAAATACTGTGGTGATTGGCGGGCCAAAGGTTTAATGGTTGGGACTTTGAATGATTGGGATTCAGTGAATTGGGTGAGATATTTTTTTCTAGGGGCAGACACAGAAAGAAGTTTTGTGTCAGACTATCTGGCATAGCAAGGATAAATGTGGGACTGGGGAACAGTAACACCCAGTGATGTAAAGAGGCACATGAGCTGAGAGCACATGAGTCAGTTCTAGACAGGACAGAGACCTGTGTAGAAGCAAGCATGGAGTTAATTCACATTTTGGGTTACACCCTGTATATATGTACATAGTTGTGTGTTCAAACTTAATGTTCAACACAACAAGACTCAGAACTTCTTTGTGAGACCTACTGAATATACAACATACAACAAGAAGTGGTGTTGGGAAGATGAAGGTGGATGTTGTTAGAATCCATGTCAGAAACTCCAAGATGTTTTATGAGGTCAGCCCAGGTCATAAGTTTTACACTTTGAATTTGGCTAGGGTAAGCATAAGATGTTTCACTCCAGATCTGATTCAAATGACCCACGAGGGAGCTTTTATCGAACAAAGTCTATTTAAGAATGCTGTTCACACATAGAAAGAAAATTAACAATAACTTTTACCAATTACAAACAACAAAAAACTTCAACTATGATATGATATACTTTAACAGTTAAATGTACTGTTCCAACCAAACCCCTACAAACACACACCCAGTTTCAATTTAGCAGAGAAAATAAATATGCTCACCTGATACTGGATCTTACAGTTTTGCAAAACCTTCTGTGAATCTGTCCTTTGATAAAAGTTGAAAACACTGAGGCCTTCCAACCCTGGAACTTTCAGCACACTTCAAGACACAGAGGCATTCCTTGCCTCTAATTACTAGCGAGCTAGCCACTAAGAGCCAAACCTCCAATACCAGGGAGAGAGACAGAAACACACTGGTTGCAGCCTAGAGCTCCAACAGCCTCTGCCTAGCCAGCAGCCAACAGAACTCCCAATGCCAGGGAGAAGAAAGAAACACTGTGTTCAGTCTGGAGTCCAAACAGTTTCTAACTAGCCTAACTGAAAGTAACTCTTAGATTTCCCTGGGAAGGAACCACCTGACCTTGACCTGTCAATCAGTCTTCCCCCAATAATTCAAAAGGGTCTTAAATTCCAGGGCATTGCATTAGGCCCAGAATAAAAATAAACAAAATGCCCATCAAATGACTTTAGTAGCACTAAAGTTACATCTGCTTAGACATGTTGGTTCCACAATGAAAAAAAAGCTGCTTATAACTGCTGCTTAAAACACCTTTCTTAATGGCACAGTAGCATCACAGTGTGAATGAAGAGCAATATCAGAAGTAGCTTGTTCCATAGGTCAGTGTTACAGAGGATTGAACTCAATGTCCATTGATGGAACCATGAGATGGAACCACTGCTCACCCTTTAGAAACTGCCATTAATATTTTAAGTTTTCCACCTCACAATGGGGCGATCTGGCCAAGTGGAGGCAAGCTCACCCTTGACCTTTCAACCAGGGTCATGGGGGGGCAGGGTGCAGGGGTGGGGGGGGGGAGGGGGAGGTGAGCTAAGGCTACCACCTCCTTGTAGAATTCCAGCATAAATGGCTACTTTTGGAGCTGAAAGATAAATTAATTTTTTGCGCTTTGTGTGGCCTAATGTGCAGCAAGCAGCATAGATTTGGTTTCTTTGGCTTATAAAAGCGTGTGCTGCTGATGAGTTTTTGGACGAGTTGTGGCCCACAATAACTTGCAAAGGTACCCATCTCCAGGATTTGAGATGGTCTCTGCCTGCCTGGGATGAGGATGCATTGAGATAACGGGTGGGGTTTTCTGGCCACACTCGCCCCCAAGACCGGAAAATCCTGCCTGTGGTCAACGAACCTTTGCGTGATCTGTGTCCCACCCGCTACAATTCCCGTGGCAGGCGGGACGGGAAAATTCTGCCCAACATCTCTTGAGGAAGAAGGAATGTACCCTAATTTGCCACTCACTAGTGAGTTGCAAATCAACTTGGTATACCCGCTGTAACTCTCAAACTGAGTTCTCTGGAGTGATAGCAGGGACGCTGGTATTTGAAACAGGTGGAGTGCTTTGAGGAACCTGGGATCAGTGGCATCAGTTCCTCGGGCCTTCCTGTCATTTGCATTAAAGTGAAGGTAGCAAAGGCAGTCTGATAAATACCGGTGGGACTGGTAGGTTTTATAAATAGGCCTCCTTGCTTATGAACAGAAGTGCACACACTGCCTGAGGTATCAATGGCTCTGAAGGTATAGGCCCCTCATGAATTCCTCTTCATCTATTTCGTGCAAGCACAATGGGAACAGCCGAAGGGATTTACATTATCAGTTGAAATTTCCAATGCAGCACCAAGACGGCTGAAATATGTTGCTATGGCAACAAAAGGTTTTAGCAATGATGATCAAATGCAGAGGAGTAAAAACGTATCAAATCTTAAATGTACCAGGAGAGAAATGGTGGCATAGATAAACGCTGTAGTAGTACACACTGCAAAATAAAAACCCTCCCGGAAACATTTCACCAAAGTATCCCAACCTGTTCAGCTGAGGTGTGCGATGTCCCACGTGTGACTTCAAGCAACTCAGCACTGGGGTCTGATTAGCAAGTTGCATTTAAATGGTGTTTGTACTTGGCAGTATTGTCATTTCCATCTGCCACCATCAATGACATATCACACAAACGTGCTGGCATCGAAAACTGGGCACTCGAAGCCACGTGCCCAATTTAGCAATCTGTCAATGCCAAATGCCAAGTTCCATTCTGTTCATCCGAAAGTGAAATACTGCGGATGCTGGAAATCTGAAAATAAAAAGTAACAGAAAGAACCCAGCAGGCCAGGTAGCGGCTACAGAGAGAAACTGAGTTAGGTTCAGCACGGCGGCACAGTGGTTCGCACTGCTGCCTCACACTTCCAGGGACCCGGGTTCGATTCCCGGCTTGGGTCACTGTCTTTGCGGAGTCTGTACATTCTCCCCGTGTCAATGTGGATTTCCTCCGGGTGCTCCAGTTTCCTCCCACAGTCCGAAAGACGTGCTGGTTAGGTGCTAAATTCTCCCTTAGTGTACCCGAACAGGTGGCGACTTGGGGATTTTCACAGTAACTTCACTGCAGTGTTAATGTAAGCCTATTTGTGACACTAATAAATAAACTTAATTTTAAAAAAAGAGTTAATGGTTCTAGGTTGAGTGGGCTACTTGATCTGAAATTTCAACTCTGTTACACCCCACAGATGCTGGCTGGATTGTTGAGCTTTTCCAGCTATTTCTGTTTACATTCTGTTCTAATTCACCATACTGCTTGCTGACGTCCAGAAGAATATAAGAGACAGGAGCGGGAGTAGATCACATGGCCCATCCAGCCTGCTCTGCCACCCAGCACCATCAGGGCTGATCCTGAGTTTCAACCCCACTTTCCTGCCCACTCCCCATATTCCTCCATTCCCTGAGAGGCTAAATCCGTCCATCCCAAACCCAAATGCATTCACCACAGAGCATCCACAAGCCTGATGGGTAGAGACTTCCAAAGATTCCCCATCCTTTGCGTGAAGTAATTTCCCCTCATCTCATCTTAGTGCTGAATGATTGGCTCCTTATCCTGTGCCTGCCCTCCAAGTGTTTTAGGTTCCCTGTCCAATGGAGTCTTCTGATCCGGCCGACAGTGACCCCCCTCCCCTCCCACCTCCCCCCCCACCCCCAACCCACATCACGGAGCGGACAACGGGAAAATCGGGAGATCCTGCTGTGGGCCAAGGTGGGTCACCTCTGCTGTAGAGAAACATGCCGCTAAGGGGTGTGGTGGGGGTGGTGGTGGGGGGTTGAGTGGGGAGGGGGGGTGGGGTGGGTGGGTGATGGTATTGTAGTAGTAGTGGAGAAACCCCGCTCAATCTCTCAGCATCCACCCGATCAAGGTGGATGAGATGCCTTCTCATTCTTCTAAATGAACCCAATTTACTCAGCGTCTCACCATAGCACAGCAGATAAGTTGTGATAAGTCCTGCAGACTTGCAGACTGCTGTTCAGGCATGGCCGTTGGACCCAAGCCTTAGGGGGGGCATTCTCCCCGAAGCTCTTGTGGTGGTTGTCAGGTGAATTATCACCAGTTTCGGGATTGGAGAACAGTTTTGCTGGGCAGCAGAAGGGTGGGTGGAGCCAGAGGCCATGAGCACAGGCGGAAGTGTGGGTGGAGGCTGAAGAGACAAACAGTGAGCAGTAGCAGCAAGCAGAAGGAGCTGGGGTCGGAATAGTGAGCTGCAGTGTGATGGGGCAGGAGGCTGAATAGTGAGCTGCAGTGTGATAGGGGCAGGAGGCTGAATAGTGAGCTACAGTGTGATAGGGGCAGGATGCTGAATAGTGAGCTGCAGTGTGATAGGAGCAGGATGCTGAATAGTGAGCTGCAGTGTGATAGGAGCAGGAGGCTGAATAGTGAGCTGCAGTGTGATAGGAGCAGGAGGCTGAATAGTGAGCTGCAGTGTGATAGGGGCAGGATGCTGAATAGTGAGCTGCAGTGTGATAGGAGCAGGATGCTGAATAGTGAGCTGCAGTGTGATAGGAGCAGGAGGCTGAATAGTGAGCTGCAGTGTGATGGGGCAGGAGGCTGAATAGTGAGCTGCAGTGTGATAGGGGCAGGAGGCTGAATAGTGAGCTGCAGTGTGATAGGAGCAGGATGCTGAATAGTGAGCTGCAGTGTGATGGGGCAGGAGGCTGAATAGTGAGCTGCAGTGTGATGGGGCAGGAGGCTGAATAGTGAGCTGCAGTGTGATGGGGCAGGAGGCTGAATAGTGAGCTGCAGTGTGATGGGGCAGGAGGCTGAATAGTGAGCTACAGTGTGATAGGGGCAGGAGGCTGAATAGTGAGCTGCAGTGTGATAGGGGCAGGAGGCTGAATAGTGAGCTACAGTGTGATAGGAGCAGGAGGCTGAATAGTGAGCTACAGTGTGATAGGGGCAGGAGGCTGAATAGTGAGCTACAGTGTGATAGGGGCAGGAGGCTGAATAGTGAGCTGCAGTGTGATAGGGGCAGGAGGCTGAATAGTGAGCTACAGTGTGATAGGGGCAGGAGGCTGAATAGTGAGCTGCAGTGTGATAGGGGCAGGAGGCTGAATAGTGAGCTACAGTGTGATAGGGGCAGGAGGCTGAATAGTGAGCTGCAGTGTGATAGGGGCAGGAGGCTGAATAGTGAGCTACAGTGTGATAGGGGCAGGAGGCTGAATAGTGAGCTACAGTGTGATAGGGGAAGGAGTCTGAATAGTGAGCTACAGTGTGATAGGGGCAGGAGGCTGAATAGTGAGCTACAGTGTGATAGGGGAAGGAGTCTGAATAGTGAGCTGCAGTGTGATAGGGGCAGGAGGCTGAATAGTGAGCTGCAGTGTGATAGGGGAAGGAGTCTGAATAGTGAGCTGCAGTGTGATAGGGGCAGGAGGCTGAATAGTGAGCTGCAGTGTGATAGGGGCAGGAGGCTGAATAGTGAGCTACAGTGTGATAGGGGCAGGAGGCTGAATAGTGAGCTGCAGTGTGATAGGGGCAGGAGGCTGAATAGTGAGCTGCAGTGTGATAGGGGAAGGAGTCTGAATAGTGAGCTGCAGTGTGATAGGGGCAGGAGGCTGAATAGTGAGCTACAGTGTGATAGGGGAAGGAGGCTGAATAGTGAGCTGCAGTGTGATAGGGGAAGGAGGCTGAATAGTGAGCTGCGGTATGAACAAAGAACAAGAACAAAGAAAAGTACTTCACAGGAACAGGCCCTTCGGCCCTCCAAGCCTCTGGTAATCATGATGGCCGAGCTAAAGTAATAAAACTCCTTCTGCCCTTACTTGGTCCGTATCATTCCAGTCCCTCCCTATTCATGTACCCAACCAGAATCTGTGATTTGATTTGATTTATTTTTGTCACATGTATTAATATGCAGTGAAAAATATTGTTTCTTGCGTGCAATTGTTGCGAAGTTGATGTTTGTAAAACTATTTAAAAATTGCAAAATGCTAAGAGTTGCAAAATTGCATGGTCTATTTAAAAGGTAGTTTTTTCTATACTTAGAGTTTTTTAATAAAAGAGAAATTGCAGGTGCATATCCAATACGTAGACTGAAATGTTGTATCGTGAGGCTAGGCAATAATGTTGTCAGGACAACAGGCTGTTTTTGAAGTTTGCCCATTCAATTTAAACTAGGCATTTGAATTTCAGCAGCCTATCAGATTTGAATTTGATGTTTTGGTAACCTGAGAACCAATCCTTTTGTGGGGATGTTGCTATGTCAGCGGGGGTACAAGAGACAGGAGGCAGTAGCAAACTGGAGAAGAGGAGCACCTGCCACCTGCCGAATGACAGCTTAGTTCAGCTCTTAGAGAGAGAGAGAAATTGGCTGGCTCTCATAGCTACATTTATGTCTTAAAAGAAAGCCTAATCTCAATAGTGAAGATAACTAAAGAAGACGGATATTCCAGAAAGAAGATCAGAAGATTGCAGAAGACACAAAAACCTGGTTGTATTTTGAGTGTGACTAAAAAAAACATTTTTTTTGTTAATAAGTGGGAATTGTATTTATCTAAACAGCATTCTGTTAGAATAGTGTTTTATTCTGTTTGTTAATAGTTTAGGTAACCTTTTCACTGTTAGATAAATAAAGTGTTACTTGTTGATTTTACAGAGAGAATCTCTGGTAGTTATTTTGATTTAACCACTAGAAGTTGTTGAAGAGCAGATCATACTATTTCTCACTAACTTTAACAGATTATGAGGCGAGGTACTCCACTTTGTGTGGTTGTGTGTTAGTTCTCAAAGGGGAGATCAACCTTCCCCTTCATAACACTATACAGACAAAGCATACCATAAATAGAGAAGGAGAGAGTGCAGAATGTAGCTAGAGTGTAGAGAAAGATCAACTTAATGCAAAGTAGGTCTGTTCTAAAGTCTGATGGCAGCAGGGAAGAAGCTGTTCTTGAGTCAGTTGGTACAAACAGCAGAGGTCCCAGCACTGAACTCTGCGAAACATCACTAGCTACAGATCACCCTTCCACTGCGACTCTCTGTCTTCTATAACCAAACCAGTTCTGTATCCATCGAGCCAGCCCACCCCGAATCCAATGCGGTTTTAGTTTTTGTATGAGTCTGTTTAAAGTTTAAAATGTATTTATTTATTCGTGTCACAAGTAGAATCCTATTAACACTGTACAGAAGTTACTGTGTCACCACACTCTGGCGCCTGTTCAGATACACTGAGGGAGAATTTAATATGGTCAATGCACCTAACCAGCACATCCTTCGGACTGTGGAAGGAAATCTGTGCACCCAGAGAAAACACACGCAGACACGGGGAGAACATGCAGATTCCACACGGGCAGTGACCCAAGCCAGGAATTGAACCTGGGTCCCTGGCGCCCACTCACCTGAAGAAGGGGCTTAGAGCTCCGAAAGCTTGTGTGGCTTTTGCTACCAAATAAACCTGTTGGACTTTAACCTGGTGTTGTTAAACTTCTTGCTGTGAGGCATCAGTGCTAACCACTGTGCCTCCGTGTCATGTGTGATCTTGTCAAATACCTTCCTAAAGTCCACATAAGCTATATCCACAGCCTTCCCTCATCAATTATTTGTCACGTTTTCAAGAAACTCAAGTTGGCGAGACATGACCTTCCCCATACAGAACCATTCTGACTGTCACTAACTAGTCCATGTGCTGTGATAGGAGTCACTAAGTCACCAATAGTGAGCTTCAGGAGCTGGAGTGAGGAGAACTGGAGCAGGCAAACAGCTGCTGGAGACCAAGGACATCTGGACAGCACAGAACTACACTGGTGCTTGCTGTACTTGAGTGGTTAAGCCTGGCTATGGACTAAGAGAAAAGAAACCAATCTGTACAATGAGCTGAAAGCATGGAGTAGACATTTTAAAACACTGTGTGTAATCTCAGCATTATTCTGAGATATGAAATATACAGCATTGAGGTGTGAAAGATACCTTTCAGGGATCTGAATGGTGAGGTAATCTGTCTCACATGTTTGAAGGGAATTATCACCAGAGCGTAATGGGTGTGCCGACTGTCTACCTTGTTTCTTTGCTGCATTTCAAACCCAGATTTAACCCCAAACCCATTTTGCGAAGAGTGGAAGCAGGAAGTAAAAGAGAGGAAGCTTCAAGTCACTCGCCATCACTCCTGCTTATCATAAGGCATCCCTGCACCTGTTCATCCAGCAGAAGGTACTCTTCAGTTGTAGGCAATGAAATGATGCAAAGCTTCCTCCAACAGATAAACCAAAGAGAAAGGTTTACTAAAGAAACTTCATTACTCCAACACTTGAGGCCTCACCCTGGGCCATTCCAAGCAATTTAACAATTCGCAACAGATTTTTATTTATATTGAGTCAGCTGATCGTCACATCATTTTGTCATTGGTTACATAGTTTATTGGGTCAGCTGACCCTTACAGCTTGTTACCATTGGCCACACTACAACAGATCCAATGATATCATTGGTCACATTCTCACACTCCCACTGTTCAACAATCAAGTCTGTAACATGGCTGATTCTAGTAAGCTTGTGTGTGCGTGTGTGTGTGTGCGCGTGTGTGTGTGTGTGCGCGTGCGTGCATGTATGTATGCATGTGTGTGTGTGCAGTGTTGGGCTATGGTCGTGCATTGTTGGATGTTCATTTCTTGAGGAGAAGACTTTCATGAGGGGACTTGTAGGATTGATGCTGGTGGAATAGAAAAACACCTGTGCTGCAACTTTCATGTATTCTATGTGCTTTGATCCCGTGTTACAATAGGACAACCATCACATCTCAGAGACCAATTTCGTGAACCTTCATTGTATTGCCTCAAATGCAAGTATATCCTTCTGTAAATGTGGAAGCCAAAACTGCACACAGTATTCCAGCTGTGGTCTTACCAAACCCCCATTCAGTTGTAGCAGGGCTTCTTCATTCCTGTACTCCAATCCCCTTGCAATATAGGCCAGTTTCTCATTCGCCTTTCTCATTTCTTGCTGCATCTGCATGCTAACTTTCTGTGTTCCTTATAGGAGCACACCCAAGTCTCTCTGAGCTTTGATGTCCAGAGAGACAGGTTTCACACCTTGTAAAAGATGTTCTGCTTTCCTATCTTTATGTCCAAGTGAATAACTTCACATTGTATTACATTTGCCCACTTGCTTAAGGTGCCGATATCTCTTTGCAGTCTCTCTGTTTCCTCCACACAGCTCACTTTCCATCTAGCTTTGTATCATCAGCAAACTTAGATACATTACTATATAAATGCAAATTACTGCAGCTGCTGGAATCTGAAACCAAAAGAGAAAATGCTGGAAAATCTCAGCAGCATCTGTAAGGAGAGAAAAGAGCAGACGTTTTGAGTCCCGATGACCCTTTGTCACTTTGACAAAGGATCATTTGGACTCGAAACGTCAGCTCCTTCCTCTCCTTCGATACATTACTCTCCGTCCCTTCATCTAAGTCATTCATATAGATTGGAAATAGCTGAGGCCCCAGCACTGATCCTTGTGGCACTCTATGAGTCACAGTTGGAAAATGCTGTTTGTGCCCACTCTTTACTTCCTGGGCATTAACAAATCCTCTAGCCATGCTAGAACAGAATTTCATAGAATCCCTGCAGTGCAGAAGGAGCCCTTTAGCCCATCGAGTGTGCAGCGACATGCGAGAAACACCTAATGTTCCACCTAATCATTTACCAGCACTTGGCCCAAATTAATTTTGAAAAAATGTACCCGAAACTGGTTGGCATGAAGACTAGCTCAGCAACTCTCTTTCTAAGCTTAACGTCTTCAAAGTGCAGCTTGATTTGAATTTTGGGGCTTTGTTTTAGTATCGTTACTGTGACGTACAGAGAATTTTTAATTTATTTTGTACTCCTTGTGTAACAGAATTGCAAATGATGCTATTTGTCAGGCAGTTAGGGATCTGAGCAAAGGCGAGCAAGAAGTAGCTTTGGCCTTTATGTGATTATCCTGTGAGAGTTGGCAATCATTTGAATGCCCCTGAAGGTTTTGTCTGCTCTGCTGATAGCACAGTCAGAAATGCTGGGGATTCCAGGAAAGTCCTGATAAATTGCCAATTGGCAAAGAATCCTATTCAGGCCAGAATTAATTGCCTTCTAATAATTAGAAGGTTAACAATAGTATTCTCTATCACAGCCTGTGGAATATTGGCATAATGGTTAAGCATGAGAAATATATTCAACTCATTAGGCTGCTTTGGATTCTTTCAGAGGAATCTAAATTTGTCTCAGCTTTGGATTCAGATGTCTTTCCATTGAAAAACATGCATTTGCTTCAAACTGAAGATATGCAATACAATATTTCACATTGCCCAGGTCGATGTAAAAAAATACAGGTGACCAGCTCCCGAAGGGGTATTTTGTTTGTTTTTGCTTCATTCAAAAGTATTTCCATGTTTCACAGATGTATTTTGTCGTCTATGTTCGCTTTTCCAGTCTGGTAAAGATTTTGCATCTATTCATCGAATCCCTTCAGTGCAAAAGGAGGCTATTCAGACCATCGAGTCTGTACTGACTCTTCGACAGATCATCTTAGCCAGGCCCTATTCCTGTAACCCCATGTATTTACCCCACCAATTCTCCTAACTTACACAATGTGGGACAATAAGGGGCAATTTAGCATGGCCAATAAACCTAATCTGCATATCTTTGGACTGTGGTAGAAAACCGGTGCACCAGAAGGAAGCCCACACAGATACGGGGAGAATGTGCAGACTCCACACAGACAGTGACCCAAGCCGGGAATCAAACCCGAGTCCCTGGCACTGAGAGGCAGCAGTGCTAACTACTGTGCCACTGTGGCCGAGTCGTAGATATGTATCAAAACAATAACAATTTAATCTTCAAATGAATGTTGTGGAATAGACTTCCTTTAGAAGTTAGATGTTGTATTAACCTGTTTACATGCATCCAGCTAATTGCTAGCTGGTGCATATTTTCAACTTTATTATTTTTGCACAACGTGTGTGTCGCTGGCTAGGTCGGCATTTTGAATTCCCATTCCTGATTGTCGTTCAGGAGGTGATGGTGAACTGCCTTCCTGAACTGCTGCAGTCTATGTGATGTAGGTACCGCCACAGTGCTGATAGGGAGGGAGTTCCAGGATTTGGACTAAGTGACAATAAAGGAACGGCAAGTCAGGATGGTGTGAGGCTTGGAGGGGAAGTTGTTTCTTGGCTTTCTGGCTAAGATCAAGCGTCCAATCAAGCTCAAGGTGGGGTGCAATACCTTATCTTGTCAGCTTGGATCTTGTTTTTCTCTCTTGTGATTGGAATTTACATTTGTCTTTTGGAGCAAGAAAGGAATGGATTTGAGTTTGCCTGGTCCATTCTGAACATTGGCTTTGTAACTTTAAGGACAGAGTAAACATTTTTTAAAGGGGATGGAATATGCAAGTTCTGGTCTCTTGTCTGCCCTTATCATTCTTGACGGTATAGGTTGTGGGTGTGGAAGGTATTATTGAAGGAGCCTTGGTGAGCTGTACATATATCTGACTCAATCAGCTGGTGAGAGGAATCTCCCATGGAAGTACCTGATATCCCAGTCATGGACTTATGCTGATCTCATACTGTCTACAGGGTGGATTTAATGGGCTGAATCTTCTGAGGAGTGACAATGACAGATTGCCTCTCTACTCTTTATCACTTAGTCTGAGGTTGCACAATTCTCGCTCGGACCCCCTACCTAGGCCTGCTGAGAAACGCCAGCATTGCTGCTTTGGAATGCCTTAAATACAGCACAGGAAAGACTGAAGGAGTGAAGCCACAACCCCTTTCGTGACACTAATTGCTATAAACTGGGAAATTTAAATGTTCCAGCCACTTGGGCAGGAAAGAACAAAGAACAAAGAACAGTACAGCACAGGAAACAGGTCCTTCGGCCCTCCAAGCCTGTGCCGCTCCTTGGTCCAACTAGACCAATCGTTTGTATCCCTCCATTCCCAGGCTGCTCATGTGAAGGAAGGCAAGTGTGCACGGTAAGTGGGTAATGGGGTAGGGTGCGTAGCGTGGTGTGGTGGTTGGTTGGAAGGGGTTGGGTTGGGGTGAGTGGGGGCTAGGCAGCAAGTGGGTAGTGGTCAGAGCCTGTAGCCGGGGGTGAGAGGCAGTCGGGGAGTCAGGGGGTAGTCGAGGGGTGAGGGATAGTGAAGAGGTTGGGAGTGTGGGTGTAGTTGGCGGTTTCAGGCAGGTAGTTGGAGGGGTGGGAGTATAATGTAGAGGTGGGGAGTATGGCTATAGTCATGGGGTTCAGGCGGGTAGTCAGGGGGATGGGAGGAGAGTGGAGGGGTGTGGGGTGTGGTCGCCAGGTCAGGGTGGGTACCCGGGCTGGGCGGTGGGTCGGGGGTACTCAGGGGGAGGTAGTCAATGGATTGGGGGTAGGCGGATGGGGGTTCAGTTAGGGGGTTCAGGTAGGGGGAGGTTGGGGAGGGTTAGTTGGGGTGGGAGTGGTCGGGAGGTCAGAGTGTAGTCAGATGATCAGATCAGGGGTGGAAATGGAGTAAAGGACAGTTTATGGGTTAAAATTGCCACCGCGCTGTTATGTGTTGTCTTCCTGCTGGTCTTGTGGTTGATGTGCATCTGTGACTTTCTCTGGTTTCATGCCACTAGTGTGTTTTTGGTTTCCTGGCAGTGGTTTGCACTTCAAGTATCATTCACAAAGATAAGTTGTGTTCATAGAGTCAAATATTTTGTTATTCTTTGGACAGATCGGAGCATTCAAACCCATAGCAACTAAAAGAAATTTCCAGATCTGTTGGGGACACGGTCACTTGTGGATAATAAAGGGAGGATAAAATCATTTTGATTTCACAACAATAAAATAGGTGAAAATGTTATAGAGTGATAATAGTTATACACTAATTGTAATAATGCACAGTAGTCTTTAGTTTGGCAAATGAATACAACACGGAGTAATAGAGAGGACAGAGGTGGGCTGAACTTCTTTATCCTTTCTCCATCTGTTCTGAAGTAGAAGCATTTTGAATTAAAATGGGTAGTGGGCAGCACGGTGGCACAATGTTTAGCACTGCTGCCTCACAGCGCCAGGGACCCAAGTTCGATTCCTGGCTTGGGTTGCTGTCAGTGTGAAGTTTGCACATTCTCCCTCGTGTCTGTGTGGGTTTCCTCCGGGTGCTCTGTTTTCCTCCCACAGTCCAAAGATGTGAGAGTTAGCTGGATTGGCCATGCTAAATTGACCCTTAGTGTCAGAGGAACTAGTTAAGGTAAATGCAGCAGGTTATGGAGATAGGGCCTGGGTGGGACTGTGGTCGGTGCGGACTCAATGGGCCGACTGGCCTCCTTTTGCACTGTCGGATTCTATGACTATTTGTTCACGTCGTTTCCAGAGTCCAAGAAGTCAAAGTCCAGATAGTGTTTCCTTGGTGGGGGAATACATTCCAGATGAATTTCTAGTTGGATAAAGCAAGATAAGGTTCCTTGGAATGAATAACAATGCAATAAGAAGGAGTGACTGTGCTTAGACCGCTTGGTAGGCAAAGATTGGAGAATTTAAAAATCAAACAGACTTTTATGATTTGAGGGATGGTGGTTGGCTGTTTGGTCAGTTGAAATATTTGCTGGAGATTTTTCCAGTTGGGCTTTTTTTCTTATTCATTCGTGGGACATGGGTGTCGCTGGCTGGGCAGTATTTATTTCCCATCCCTAGTTTCCCTTAAACTGAGTGGCTTGCTAGGCCATTTCAGAGGGCAGTTGAGAGCCAACCACATTGCTGTGGCTCTGGAGTCACATGTAGGCCAGACCAGGTAAGGATGGTAGATTTCCTTCCCTCAAGAACATTGGTGAACCAGGTGGGTTTTTCCGACAATCGACAATGGTTTCACGGTCATCATTGGATTCTTAATTCCAGATATTTTTTATTGAATTCAAATTCCACCATCTGCCGTGGCGGGATTCGAACCCGGGTCCCCAGAACATTAGCTGAGTTTCTGGATTAACAATCTCGCAATAATGCCACTAAGCCATCGCCTCCCCTCAGGCAGCATACTGAGCTGTGAGGCTCAAAATGCAACATTAGAACAGTCCAAAAGGCTAACAATATGGGGTCATATAATGTGACGCAAGAATGAATTAACTGCAACCTTCTAAGCAGTTTCTTTCCTTTTGACCATAATCCAGTGTTTCCTTTGGGACCAAAATGGTGGCTGTTAACATCTCTTCAGGTATAATGAGTTTCAATGTCTCTATCTTTGTTATTATCCTGGTGGGGGGAATTAGTTTGTCTGTTAGTCATCTGTTTCCATTATTATAATGTGGCCTTACAATGGGATGTGAGATTCCACAAGAATGGGAGTGGAAATCTTTTGTTCTTGTAAACTCTGTTGGTAGCTCCTAGAACAGATGGCCAATCATGTGAGTCATGTGACATGTAACAGCCATCTTTTGGTTCAGCAAAAGTCAATTTTAAAAATAGCAAAAAAGAATTCAGTTTTGATATATACAGATTTTGGTCTCTTTTCATGAATTATTGATATGAAAACAGCCAAATTGAAAATAATGTTTAAAAAGATTCAAAATCTATAAAATTTAGATGTGTAGCACCTAGTTATAATTTCCACAGATGGGTTTAAAGGTCCAAAAAGACACCCAAAGCATGCTGGCACCCTTTGGGGAAGATGGTTTGCAAGCTCTCTGTAAGGCCCTGTGCAAAATTAATGCTGGACTCCCCAGTGTTCCTTAACGTTGCACATAGGCTTTCTGATGTGTCTTCATGCATTCAGCATTTCATTGTGTATATCCATTCATCTTCTTCTGTCGCCGGTGCCAATGAAGTTCTGAATCCTCTGCATCAGAACTTGTGTGCAACTTTGTCCTTATCCGAGCTAGCATCTGCACAATTCTTGCCTCCTCCTCTGGCTTCAGGCTACTCATGCCCTGCTGTCTCATCACATGCAGATGCCAGCGGTATCCTATCCTCTAAGCTACATGAATTTGAAATTGAGTATCAGAGAGTTTTACAGCACAAACAGAGGCCCTTCAGCCCCTTGTGTCTGTGCCAGCCATCAAGTACCTATCTACTCTAATTCCATTTTCCAGTGCTTGGTCCGTAGCCTTGTACACAATGATGTTTCAAGTGCTCATCCAAATGCTTCTTAAATGTTGTCAGGGTTCCTGTCTCTACCATCCTTTCAGGCAGTGAGTTCCAGATTCCTACCACCCTCTGGGTGAAAACGTTTTTCCTCAAGTACCCTCGAAACCGCTTGCCCCTTACCTTAAGTCTATGCCCTGGTTATTGGCTGCTCTACTAAGTGGAAATGTTCCTTCTTGCCACCCTAAGTCCCTCATAATTTTGAGCACCTCAATCAGGTCCCCCCTCAGCCTTCTCTGCTCTAAGGAGAACAACCCCAGCCTAACCAGCCTCTCTTCATAGATGAAATGCTTCAGCCCAGGAAACATCCTGGTGAATGTTATGTCGTTATTCATGTCATCTTCCACTTCTTTCTTTCCCATCAGTTGGCAGTTCTTGGGGAACTGGAAGCAGAAAGTTACAAGAGTAGGGTTATTGTGAGTGAACAAAGGCAAAGCAAAATGAATATCTTTACATCATCTGCAGCTTGTAAAGCAGGGAAGATGTAGAATGAGGGGGAAAGATGTGATGTGAGAAGGAAGATCAGGTATGAGGGTCTTTTGGATTCAGCCCTGTTGCTGACAATGTGCTTTATTTTTCCTTTATTCATTTGTGGGACACGGGCGTCGTTGGCTGGCCAGCCTTTATCCCTAGTTGCCTTTGAACTGAGTGTCTCGCTCGACCATTTCAGAAGGCAGTTAAGAGTCAACCACATTACTGTGGCTCTGGAGTCACATGTAGGCCAGACCAAATAAGGACAGCAGATTTCCTTCCCTAAACGACATCAGTGAACCAGGTGGGTTTTTCCCACAATTGACAATGGTTTCATGATTATTAGTAGGTTCTTAATTCCAGATATTTTTTATTGAATTCAAATTCCACCATCTGCCGTGGTGGGATTCGAGCCCAGGTCCCCAGAACATTAGCTGAGTTTCTGGATCACTAGTGTAGCAGTAATACCACTGGGCCATTGCCTCCCCTGAGCAGTGGCCATGCTAATCAAGGAAAGTACTGCTTCCTCCATAGAGGTATGGACATTAAGCCATACCTGCTCCCCTCCTGGTAGCTTCCGGTGCCTCTGGTTATGCCTGAACTCATCGTGAAGAGAGAAGGAAGTATGTAAGAGAGGATGGTGCAATGTATTCGGGTGATGTGGCTGTTATGGCTGAATAGCTGGCAGTGTGTGCAAGCTGTGAGCTGTGGATGTAAGGTTTGCAGCTACGCTAAGTGTGTGAGTGTGAGTCAAAGCTATGAAGTTAGCTCTGAGTCATGATTGATAGAGATTGTTACTGAGTGAGTAATGAGGGTGTGGTACATTGAGCAGTACATGAAGCTACAGGTCGCAGTTGGTGACGTGGCATTTGAAGATAAATTTGCTGGCCTTGATCATTGTATTGAACTTTTCATACTATCTTCTCTAATTATTCCAAGGGCGGCACGGTGGCACTGCTGCCTAACAGTACCAGGGACCCAGGTTCGATTTTTGGCTTGAGTCGCTGTCTGTGTGAAGTCTGCACATTCTCCCCGTGCCTGCGTGGGTTTCCTCCAGATTCTCTAGTTTCCTCCCACAGTCTGAAAGACATGCTGGTTAGGTGCATTGGCCAGGCTAAATTCTCCCTCAGTGTACCCGAACAGGCGCCAGAGTGTGGCGACTAGGGGATTTTCACAGTAACTTCATTGCAATGTTAATGTAAGCCTACTAGTGATACTAATAAATAAACTTAAACTTAATCCTAATAAAGGGTCGGGTGCAGAGTTGGAAAACTCTGGAGGCCGCTCTCTGCTATGTTGTGCCATCGGTGAGTGCTCTGCAGACCCAAATCATATTTATAACAACTTCTGGCACCAGTGTCAGCCACAGTGCGCCTCCCCTTTAAAAGCTACTGGCTGACTGTTCAAAAAAGTGCAGACTAACTTTAAGTTGTACTCACCTCTCATGATTGTACACCCTTTGCTCAATCCCACAGCCACTTGACATTGTGCTTAGTGCTATCTGCAGCCTGCAGCCATCTAACGTAGCAGGCAGCATGAAGTTTGTGTGCTGCCTGCATTGGAAAGCAACTTACGTGGGTTCAGCCCCGTATTCCAATTCCCATGCCCACTTTTGGACCCTGTCCCATTTTTCCCCCAAAATCTTTGATGTTGTATCGGAGGATTGGTTTTTGCTGATTAATACCGAAGCTTACGATTTTTAAGGACTGGTGTTTAAAATAAATCTTGAGAAAGGAAATGATTAACAAGAATGTGACCTTATCTGAAATTGAATTGCATCGGAACAAGTAGGTTGACTCACTTCATTCTTAACTGAATATAGAGCCTGTTATTCCAAAGGCATTATACATATGTAACTTATCCCTTCACTGCAATCCATTATCTGTTCTTAGAGAAGGTGCGTTTTTACTATACAAAGCAAGAATGATCTTGCTTTGAAGGCTGTTTTTCTCTAACAAAATAATAATGTATGAAACATTGCCTGTTACTAATGGCTCTTTTTGCTTCAGTCAAAACTGTTCCATTGACCTGTGAGTCATCAGGTCTTGTGACTGTCTAGGCATTCTTCCAGTAATGGAGATTAATACATTTGCAAACAAACTGGGGATGGCTCATGGGGAATTAAACGATCAGTATTTTTTTTATTTTAGTCCACAAACAATAACTAGTAAAACATCCTGATGAGGCATATTATAGCAGCGAAATAGCCTCCCCAAGCATTTTATTTTAGAGTTCCAAATTACTGTACAGAATGCGAGTAAAATCATTATACTTTTGTTGCTTAATCTCCTTTTGACAGATTGCTTGCCTAAACCATTTGTTACCCATAAGAAAAGAGCTAGATATGATGCAGCACAACAATGTTCAATTACATTGAATTAAAGTAAATCTTTTTTTTGAGGAGGAATCTCTGTCATCGGTCTATTAAAATAAATGGGCACTGCTTCACTCCTTCGCAAAACAGCCCGCATGGCTTTCCTAATTGAACCAGATGATTAGATTAGGTTCTGGTAATACAGAACAACCATTATATCAAATGGAAAATAACAGACCACCGACTGTCACAACGTCAAATCTCAAAAAGGAAGAAAGGTTGTGGCTTTCCAGACAAAGACAGTTGCAAAATGTTAAACTGCCTCTTTCTCCATCCAAGGAAGAATTTGTGGAAATGTTTGGGGAGTCTCACTTCCCTGGCATTAACACAAATAATAGCACAGAAATTGCAGTGCATGATTTGATTTGATTTGATTTATTATTGTCACATGTACTGGGATACAATGAAAAGTATTGTTTCTTGCGCTAGACAAAGCATATTGTTCATAGAGTACATATGGTAGAAGGAAACGAGAGAGTGCAGCATGTAGTGTTGCAGTCATAGCTAGGGTGTAGAGAAAGATCAACTTAATATAAGGTAGGTCCATTCAAAAGTCTGATGACAGCAGGGAAGAAGCTGTTCTTGAGTCAGTTGGTACGTGACCTCAGATTTTTGTATTTTTTTCCCGATGGAAGAAGGTGGAAGAGAGAATGTCCGGGGTCCGTGGGGTCCTTGATTATGCTGGCTGCTTTGCCGAGGCAGCGGGAATGGTAGACGGAGTCAATGGTTGGGAGGCTGGTTTGAGTGATGGACTGGGCTATGTTCACAACCCTTGGCAGTTTCTTGCGGTTTTGGTCAGAGTAGGAGCCATATCAAGCTGTGATACAACCAGAAAGGATGTTTTCAACAGTGCATCTGTAAAATGGATGGCAATTTACAAAAGGCTAAAATTAGTTTGCACATGAGAATGGGGCAGAAAGTTATGGAAGGGGAAAGGATCGCTGTTCTTGAATTGATATGCCTGACGGACACCTAATAACCAGCCTGAGCCTCATTATCATCAATGTGACCTAATGGGCATCCACAGGCAGTTCACTGGACAAGAAAGCTCAAAGATCAGGTTGCTTTGTCACTGTTGCTGGCTGAATCAGCACAATCCAATTTTGCAGAGATGGATTAAACAGGTATCAGACCCTTATTTGCACATGCAAAGGGCCGAATACTTATTTCAGCTACAAGCCCAGGATACCTATTGTTTTGTCTATATGGCAGATGGCACAATTGTACCTTGATCAAGCATGAGCTTTATGCTCACTTTATCATTTATCCATAAAACAGGACAGCGCCATCAAAATTTGATATTTAATTGAGAGATTAGACCACTTATTTTAAATGGATGAAGGCTTCCTCTAAAGTAGGTCTCACCAAGTATGAAGTCTCATGGCTTCAAGTCAAACATGGGAGAGGAAAACTCTTAGACCCTCTTAGAAAACTCTTAGACTGACTGGGCTGGCTGAGTCCTAAAGGATATAACTGATAGACTGGCTCAGTGGAAGATAGTGAGGGAGCCAACAAGGAGGGAAAAACCTACTTGCCTTTATCCTTACCAAGTTACCTGTTGCAAATGCACCTGTCCATGACAGTATTGGTAGGAGTGACCACCACAGAGTCCTTGTGGAGTCAAAGCCCCACCTTCACATTGAGGAGACCCTCGTGTTGTGTGGCACCACCACGGTGCTAAATGAGACAGACTTTGAACAGATCCAGCAAAACAAAACCATGCATTGCTGAGGCACTGTGGGCCATCAGCAGTAGCAACATCGTACACAACAACCATTTATAACCTCAGGGTCTCATATCTCCTCCTCGACCCTGACCATTAAGCCAGGGATCAATGCTGAAGAGTGCAGGAAGGCAGAGCAACACAAGGCATACCTAAAAATGAGGTGTAAATGTGTTGAAGTTGCAACTCAGGACTACTTGCGTGCCAAACAGTGTAAGCAACATGCAACAGACAGAGATAAGGGATCGCTAAACCAACAGATCAGACCTAAGATCTGCATCATGCCACATCCAGTTATGAATGGTGGTGGGCAATTAAACACTGGCAAAGGCCCTTTGCATTTCTAAAGCTGGATACCCCTGACCAATGGAGTTGAGTATATGGATGAGTACATGGAGCGTAATAGGATGGAGGGTTATAGGTAGGTCTAGAAGGTAGGGATGTGTTCGGTGCAACTTGTGGGCCAAAGGGCCTGTTTGTGCTGTAGTTTTTCTATGTTTCTATGTTTCTTGATCAGATTGTGAGGACACAAGGGTTCTGAAACATTTGTTGCACTTATTAATGGTTGAAATGGGGCAGCACAGTGGCACAGTGGTTAGCACTGCTGCCTCACAGCGCCAGGGACCCGGCTTCAATTCCCGGCTTGGGTCACTGTCTGTGTGGAGTTTGCACA
Source organism: Mustelus asterias (assembly GCF_964213995.1). NCBI lineage: Eukaryota > Metazoa > Chordata > Chondrichthyes > Carcharhiniformes > Triakidae > Mustelus > Mustelus asterias. The sequence goes on from NC_135802.1 coordinate 31,404,114, forward strand.
TTCTCCCTGTGTCTGCGTGGGTTTCCTCCGGGTGCTCTGGTTTCCTCCCACATTCCAAAGATGTGCGGGTTAGGTGGATTGGCCATGCTAAACTGCCCCTTAGTTCAGAGGCACCAGTGAGGGTAAATGCTTGGGGTTCTGGGGATAAGGCCTGGGTGGGCCGAATGGCCTCCTTCTACACTGTAGGATTCTATGAAACATTAACCATTTCAAGAATGCAGACAAGGAATATACATCCGTGGTAATTGTGGTGATTGTTCCTGTAATGACTTCAATCAGGCCATTGAGGTTGGCCTATTGGAGTATGAACTCCCTGATTAAGGAGTCAATTGATGGGCCAATCAGGGAGTCTTTTCTTTGTATTTAACCGGGAGTGTCAGTTCCTCTGGCACTCCTGAAGGTAGAATGCTGATTAATAGCACTCTGTGTACTGTTGTTGGAATTGTAAATAAAGGGATTTTGGTGAAGGAACTTCAGCCTCCGAAGATTTATTACAGTTCCTTTAAGGGGCAACACAGCAGAAGCGGGTCACCCTGGCTTGAGAGATCATTTGGGACTCAGAGTGAGTAATGACCCCAGGGGGTGGAGTCCTACCTTGGGCAGAAGATAGTCTGAGGCATGTAGAAGACATGAAGGGACTGGGACAGCTGGTGGGCAGCTCTCAGGCAGCCGTGTGCTGTTGGCCTCTGTGCAAGTTTTTCCTTGTTAATAATGATCTTTTGTGTTCCTGACAAAGACGAGTGAACATTCATTACAGCATCCTTTGTCCAAACCAGGGTACAGTGGGAGTCATGTCACATGACACCTTCCCTCAATCTGTTGGAACATACCTTGTGGAACATGCATTGGGGACGTCATCTCTATTGGAAAAGTGGATTAAGCAGCATCCATCTTTAGCCTGCCAACGTCTGTGAAGGAATACACCAATGGAATTTAATTCTGGACTCATATGAAACAATAATACTGATCTTCTCTGTGACGTTTGCCCTGTGCCTCTCTCTTTCCCATATCCCTCTTTTACTGTATGAGTGTACTACGTTATGACACACATTCTCCGGAATTTTGTATGTGCTTAAAATAAACAAACCCTTTTAATTAATCTGATCTCAAGTATGTTGTGGGGGTATTACTAGAGATTGGATCGCAGCAAAACTCAGTGGTTGGGAAATACGCCACTGCCTACAAAGGGGGTAAATTAAAAAAACAAAAACAGCTTTCTGTTTACGGATGGACGGTGCAAGTAGGAACCAGGGCTGTTTAAATTACATCCTCTCCTGTCCGTAACACTTACACAAAAACATTTCTGCGCTATTTTTCTCCATTACAGCTGAATTACATCAATGGTTATACAATGGTTGCATCATAGAATCATAGAATCCCTATAGTGCAGAAGGAGGCCATTCGGCCCATTGGGTTTGTTGTACTAACAACAATCCCACCCAGGCCCTATCCCCTTAACTCCATGGCCGTAATTCTACCACCCTGCCTGCCACGGGAATCAGAGCGGGAGAGGGGCAGACAATGGGAAGGTCCATTGACGTCTGGCGGGATTGTATGGTTTCGGAACGAGCCCGGCCCTAAAATCCTGACCCATGTATTTACCCTGCTAATCCCCCTGACACTGAGTGGCAATTTAGCATAGACAATCCACCTAACCTGCACATCTTTGGACTGTGGGAGGCAACTGGAGTACCCGGAGGAAACCCACGTAGACTGATCAAACTGCAACAGTCCTTTCCGCATTACCAATATAGTTAGGAGTATTTGTTAGAAAAATGTGCTTCGTCGGTCACATTTAGTCAGCTCAGTTGAGACAAGCCATCAGGGAGTTAGCAATGGGGTGACTGGGACAACGATCAGCCAGGAATAGATGTGAGACCAACGGTCGTACTGATGACATGCCAAGTGACAGCCACCCACAATACCCTTCACCTGTAACTGAAACCTCCAATGTGTACCAATCAATCCAAAGGGTTTGCAACACCAGAGCCCAGGACATGTCGGCCACATGAGAAAGATGGTGGCCCTTCACATCAGCCTTCATTATATACTCTGCAGGAGTTAGGGTACACATACTTGTTTCAATCACAGTACAATGCAGCCTGGAAACTTTAGTATTTTTTGTGCATTTACTGCCCATCCTTCATTGCAGTGAGGCTCAGTAGCAACTTCTGAGGGTTTTAAGAGACAATCAGTTAGTGTGGGACTGGAGAGTCATGTGCAGGTCAGACTGAGAAAGGACAGCGTGTTCCCTTCCCTGAAAAGCATCAGTGAAGTGATTGGGTTTCTATGCCAATTGCAATTTTCACAGCAATTTTTTCTGTTATCAGCCACAATTGATTACATGTATCGAATTCAATTCCAGTTTGCCAAGGTGGGATTGAAATTCATTATCTCTGGACTCTTGGTTTGGTAATATAATATAAAACAGACTAGCATTGTGGCAAATCTGCTCAGCACACTGGTGTGGGATCAATAACCTTTCTCATCAAAGTTTGCAATTAATACAATAGCCAATATAAGTACAGATGAAGCAACCATTCTGTCCATCCATCCACAGAATCCTATGAGACCCTGTCACAGAATGTTCCTGAATGATTCCTGAATTTTTGCCTCCACAATTCAACCTGAAGGTCCATTCCAAGCATTGATAACTTTTTATATTGACGCCCAGTCCCTATCCAAACATGTCATGACTCCCCTACAGTCATACTAAAGCCCCAAGCTTGAATGCCACTTCAATAAGTGGTTAATCCATCGAAGCTACACATCTCAGGACACTAAAGGGCAATTTAGCAAGGCCAATCCACCTAGCCTGCACATCATTGGACTGTGGGAGGAAACCGGAGCACCTGAAGGAAACTCATGAATTGAACCCATGTCCCAGAGTTGGGAGGCAGCAGTGATAACCACTGTGCTACCCTGCCACCCCTAACACTATAGCTTACAAAGATTTATGCTATGAGCACAGCTCTGCTTTTTATTTCCCCAAGTGTTCACTTAAAAACTTGTAGATTCATTCACTTTCCCTGAGACGAACCCAAAATGTATGCCACAGCCCTCTGGGATTTACTTTAATTCTCCTTAGTTTTCCAGCTATCCTTCCAAGGTAAGATGAAATGGGAGTCCTTATGTTAGATCTTTGGCTATGCAAACCTCAACCTTTTCCTTTACCGTCCTCTTCACAGTAGATGCCTCAGGTCATTGTCTGGGTTGCCGGCAGATTTCCATCTACCAGCCCACAGCTTCGCAAGCTAACAATGTTGACTACTTCCTGCCACCGGGTTCTGTAAGGACTGCCATAGATTTCTTCCACTAGCTGAAAACTAGACAAATTTTCCAGCTGCCTTTCCTTTAAAATCCAAACTGACTCAGAGCCCCATCTGTATTCCATGCAGTGACCAATGAAGTGATTATTTTCTTTGCTCGAAATGCAGGTCTAACTGACTATCAACTCTGTTGGCTCTCTCAATCCCGTGAGATGCTATCTTCACCAAAGCAAAGTTACAGCTGCCTCTGTCTGTTCCTAAACTGAACTGCTTGCTTCGGTGGGTAAGCACATAGAGATGAATTAAGCAAAAATCTTCTACCCAAGATTCCACTCTGAATAACTATCAGACCCATGACAATGTGACCGGCTTTCAGATGATCCAACCAGAAATGCAAACAAATTATTTTACCTTCAGGACTACTTTTTGATTCTGCAGCACATATGAATAATTTCTATCCCTATTGTAGTTATATGATTCTCTCTCCCAGAATTGCTAGCTTTAGCTTCTTTTATTGAGATAGCAATCGACATGCTGGTTCTACCTAGAGGTGATGTGGAGATGCCGGCGTTGGACTGGGGTGAACACAGTAAGAGTTTTAACAACACCAGGTTAAAGTCCAACAGGTTTATCTGGGTAGCAAATACCATTAGCTTTTGGAGCGCTGCTCCTTCATCAGATGGAGAGGAAATGTGCTTGAGGAAGCCTAGAATCACATTTCCACTCCATCTGACGAAGGAGCAGCGCTCCAAAAGCTTATGGTATTTGCTACCAAATAAACCTGTTGGACTTTAACCTGGTGTTGTTAAAACTCTTACTGTGTTCTACCTAGAGGTCCAGGAATGGGTCATTCATTGTTCAAGTGTTTACACCTCTCCCTCTGACCTTGTAAGATAAACATGGAGTAATTTTTAACTGTAATTACCTCCCAGCATGTTTGAAATGTATTCACTTCAGGATTATAACCAGTTTCTCAATCAGGATTTTTCATTTATCTTACATTTAACAAATGGGCAGCATGGTGGCACAGTGGTTAGCACTGCTGTCTCACAGCGCCAGGGACCCGGGTTCAATTTCCGTGCTTGGGTCACTGTCAATGTAGAGTTTGCACATTCTCCCCCTGTGTGCGTGGGTTTCCTCCAGGTGCTTCGGTTTCCACCCACAGTCCAAAGATGTGCAGGTTGGGTGGACTGGCCGTGCTAAATTGCCCCTTAATGTCAGGGGGAATAGCTAGGGTGAATGGATGGGGTTATGGGAATAGGGCCTGGGTGGGATTATGGTCGGTGCAGACTCGATGGGCCAAATGGCCTCTTTCTACACTGTAGGATTCTATGATCTGTGATATTCACAACACCATTGATTGTAATCTGGAGGAATTTCAACAAGGAACTATCTGAGGAAGCCTAGAATCACTGACGACAACGTTTGAATTCCCACAAAGCTCGGCACATGTGTGGACTCCAGAAATTGTCAGTTTCAGTTGTGCAATGATGGAACATTCTGACATTTTCGCCGTCATTATCACTGCAAAACCAGGGATATAAAAGCTCTTAAACACCATCATGACAATCCATCTCCTATTGTCAAGTAAACAAGTAGCTTCTAACTTCCTGCATTCAAAGGGAACTGAATTCCTCTCAGAAACCATAAGTTGCATAAAAGAAAAAGAAATTGAGGCAGGTTTTTTTTTCAAGCTGCAGATAGGAAAAGCACTAAGACAACTTTGAATGACATGAATAACAACCTGCATTATCCTTTGTAAATTGCCTGACTTCAAAGTGCTAAAGAAAACCACGCCGCTAATTATTCAGAGGCAGATCAATTAACTGAATTCACACAACAGTGGGATTTTCTGCTTCCCCTCCCCGGCGTATATTGCGGCAGTGGAAGTGGTCTGCCATTTCCCGGCAGCAGGAGGTTGTCAATGGGGCTTCCCATCGATCCCACCCTGCACTGCCAGGGAACCCGCGGTGGGCGGTCACCGTTAGTTGGATCGGAAGATTCTGCCGGCGAGAATGGCCAGATAATCCTGCCCAACATATTTAGAACTAGGGGTGGAGTTTTACCAAAATTTACCAAAATTGACTGAAAATCAGAGTGTACTTCAGATGCACAGCCGAGTTTTCAGGCCGGATTTTCTGGCACTCAGTGCATGGAGAATCTGAGGGCGTGGTTTGCACCGTTACTCTGGCGAGGCAGGGCCTGATAGAGCCTGCAAGGCCGGCTCCACAGAGATTGAGAACCATCTTAAAATGGTGCCCCAATCAGGACTGCAAATAAACTCTCCCATTTTCTCCCCTCCCCCCTCTCAACCCCGCCACCAGTGACCCTCACTGGCATTGGGGCACTCTCTCACCACCACATAAGTATCAGGAGCAACACCCCATCACCACCACAGAAGTATCAGGGCACTCCGCCGCCCCTCATAGGAATCAGCCCTCCCCAGACCACATGGAAGAGGATGTCCACCCCACTGCCCCATGGGCTTCCCAGAGGACCCACCCCGGCACTGCAGAACTAAACTGTGTCAGGAGGCTGTGTCAGAGGACAGTGCCGAAGAACAGTACCAAGGTGGCCACTGCCCCCCTCCGCCCAGACTCCAACTACCCACGGGGCCTCAATGGCCTCCGGTTTCACCAGCGAAGCCATCATGACAGGGCCCCATTGCTGGGGACCATACGTGATCTTCGCCGGTGAGAACATCCACCGCAGGTAAGGACAAGTGAGTCCGGACAATTCTGTCCCAGGTTCACTTTGAATATTTAAAAACAGATTTAAATATTAAAATCAGCTGAGGCTAATCAGGCCAGCTACCCGAGGCTGGTAAGATCACGAGAGGTGAGAAACCGGACGTGAACCTGACTTTTTACCTCTCTCGCGATCTTATCGGCTCGCCACGCTGATCAACTGGCGCGAGAAGCCGGTAAGATCACCCCGATGGTTTCTGTGCAATTAAGTTGTGTTTAGGTTGCCACTTTATGGGGATGAGTATGATGCAATGCTTAAAGTGGCCAATAATTGGTGAGGAAAGTGATTTGCATGTTACATGAAGTAACCATTAACCTAATTAACCTGTCCGTGTGCTCCATGCTGATTGGGTTTTGCTTAAACAGATGAAGTATCGTCAATATAATAGAGTAAATTTAGCGTAACCTTCAGTTGTTCACCCAACATTAAAGCCAACATTAATAGGCTCAGACATACAGTTCAAACATGGCTGTCCGCGACAGTGTAATGACTTTAGTTTGATTTGATTTGATTTATTATTGTCACATGTATTAGCATACAATGAAAAAATATTGTTTCTTATGCGCTATATAGACAAAGCATTCTATTCGTAGAGTACATAGAGGAGAAGGGAAGGAGAGGGTGTAGAATGTAGTGTTACAGTCATAGCTAGGGTGTAGAGAAAGATCAACTTAATATAAGATAGATCCATTCAAAAGTCTGTTGGCAGCAGGGAAGAAGCTGTTCTTGAGTCGGTTGGTACGTGACCTCAGACTTTTATATCTTTTTCCCGATGGAAAAACATGGCAAAGAGAATGTCCGGGGTGCGTGGGGTCCTTGATTATGCTGGCTGCTTTTCCAAGGCAGCAGGAAGTGTAGACAGAGTCAATGGATGAGAGACACACCAGGTGCAACATACTCACAATGCAATTGAAATATTTCAAAATCATCAGATCATTTAGTTGATTAACTAATCAGAACTTGTTGAGCTCAGTGACTCGGAATTTTGGAGAAAAGGTCAGCACAGTTATGCGAGATAAGCATAGTGTTCAGAAAGGGTGTTAAGAAAGTGCTTGTGTGAACTTTGGAATTCTCTGCAATAAGATAGAATACACACTGATATGTCACACTTTTATTGAGGGATGATTAGTCATACAGGAAAGGGTGCGCTTAAGTGGTGCTGTTATCTTTGCTCTTTTTATTCGTTCATAGGGAATAGGCATTGTTGGCTAGGCCAACATTGCTGTCCTTGTGAAGGTGGTGATGAGCTCCCTTCTTGAATCGCTGCAGTCCATGTGGTGTAAGCACACCCACAGGACTGTTCAGAAGGAAGTACCCGGATTTTGACCCTGTGCTGGCAGTGAAGGAATGGCGATATATTTCCAAGTCAGGATGTTGTGTGACTTGGAGGGGAACTTGCAGGTGAGGTGTTCCCATGCATCTGCTGCCCTTATCCTTCTAGATGGTAGAGGTAGTAAGTTTGAAAGGTAAAGGCAAAGTTGCCATATTTCCACATGATCACAGGCTGCTCTCCTCTTTGAATGAGAGAGCTAACTGGTAATGATTTAACCTGAGGGTCACCACACCTCAGGCGACGGGGCATGGTTGAGAAGTCGGACCTTCTTGAATAACATCAGCTGGTACAGGAACTGAACCAGAGCCTTTGACGTCAAAACCAGCCATCCAGCCAACTGAGCGAACCAACTCCCTGTAGAGGGTGGGCACTGCTGCTCCTGTGCATTGGTGGTGGATGGCGTGAATGTTTGTGGAAGGGATGACAATCAAGCAGGCTGCTTTGTCCTGGATGGTGTCAAGATTCTTGATGTTGTTGGAGCTGCACTCACCCAGGCAAGTTGAGAGCATTCCGTCACAGTCCTGATTTGCGCCTAGTAAACGGTGGACAGGTTTTGGGGTGTCAGGAGGTGAATTAGAATCTGCAGCTACTCTGATCTGTCCTTTTAGACACAGTATCTATATGGCTGTTCCACTTCAATTTCTGGTCAATGGTAACTCCCAGGATGTTGATAGTGGGGGATTCAGCAATGGTCGTGCCATTGAATGTCAAGGGGGGATAGTTAGATCGTCTCCTGTTGGAGATGGTCATTGCCTGGAATTTGTGTTGCCATTTATCAGCCCAAGCCTGCATGTTGTCCAAGTCTTGCTGCATATGAACACAGACTGTTTCAGTACCTGAGGAGTCACTTATAATGTCGAACATTGTGCGATCAGTCAAGAACATCCCTACTTCTGATCTTATGATGGAAAGAAAAGTCATTGATCAAGCAGCTGAAGATAGTTGGGCCTAGAACATGACTCTGGCAACCTCTTGCAGTGATATCCTGAGATGCTTGACCTCCAACAACCACAACCATCTTCCTTTGTGCTTGGTATGACTCTAACCAGCGGAAAGATGATCAGTCAATGATTCCCATTGATGCCATACTCGTCAAACGCTGCCTTGATGTCAAGGGCAGTCACTCTCACCTCACCTCTGGAGTTCAGTTCTTTTGTCCAAGTTTGAACCAAGGCTGTAATGCTGTCTTGAGTTGAATGGGCCCGAACGGAACCTAGACTGAATGTCAGTTTGAAGATTATTGTTGCGTAAATACTGCTTGATAACACTGTCAATGTCGCCTTCCATCACTTCCTTCCCCAATTGCCACGCTCCAGCACCTGTTCGGCTACACTGTGGGAGAATTTAGCATGGCTAATGCACCTAACCAGCACGTCCTTCGGACAAAAGAAGGAAACATGAGCACCCGGTGGAAACACATGTAGATAAGGGGAGAACATGCAGATTCTGCACAGACAGTGATTGAAGTCGGGAATCGAACCTGGGTCCCTGGCTCTGTGAGGCAGCAATGCTAACCACTGTGCCACTGTGCTGTCCCAAGTTTAAAGAAGAAATGGAAATATTTCAGTGAAATCTCACTGCTGAGTAGAAAATCTCGCTGTTGTATGCGTGAGTTGAACTTGTTCCGGGGCTGCTTGCGATACAAAATTGAATGAAAAAGGAACAATATTAAGGTTTAACGTCATATGCAGCAGCGTTCAGCAGATCAGCATGCACTCAACTGCTGTCCATCTTCATTCTTCCATGACTGCACTCTGTTTCAATCTAGGTAGCCAAACTATGGATTGTCAGACATTAAACATAAGGTCACTTGCCAAAATTACTGACTCAAATGGATATGAAATATCAACATTTGTAAACGCAAATGTTATAATAGTATTTTAGTCTGCAAACTATTTTCTGGTAAAGAGAAAGCTGAGGGGTGATCTTACAGAAGTCTTTTAAACTCTGCTGGGGTTTAATGGGGTAGACATGAGAAGTTGGGGTGATATTCCAGCCTCACCGCACCTGGTGCAGTTCGTGCCAATCCCAGAAAATTACGTGCAGGCCGATAAATGGGTTTTGCGCCCCGTGCCAAATGGTTTGCAATCGTCCTGGCCCCTTGCTGCTGGAACAAAGCAGAACTCACCCAGAAAGGGCGCGAGGCCAATTAGCATATTTAAAGTAGCATTTAAATATGCATAGCATATTCGACACTGGATTCTCCCAGCTTCTGGAACCTTCCGACCCTCAGGTACAGCGCAAGCTTTGAGAGATTCACTATTGGTCTCCATTAGCAGGAGCAGGCACCATGGCTACACCAGGGGGCTCAGAGGCTATTGAAGCCCTCAAGTGGTCGGGGCCTGAGCAGTGTCCATTTGGAAGTGTCCATCTGACAATGCCCATCTGGCACACTGGCAGTGCCAGTTGGGTACTGCCAAATGGGCACTGTCCGTGTGCCAGCGCAGTGCCAAGGGGTTGGGGCCCTGAGTGGGGGTGAGGCCTGAGGAGGTGGGGCCTGAGTGGGGGCTATGACGTAGGAACTATGCATGGCGGGGGAGGGCTCTATAATGGGCGACCATGAAGGGGTGGGACATGAAGGGGGGCGTGTTGGGAGGTCATGAGGGGAGACCATTGGGTGACCCCCCAATGACCCGATGCTGGGGATCCATGCTGGGGAGGGGTTAGGAAAACATGCTGCCAATGATGGGTGTGTTCTGATATCTGTGAGGGGAGGGAGGGGGTCTCCCAATGCACTGTGAGATCAGATGGCCTTTCAAAATGGCACCTGATTGCTTTACAGCCAGGCTCACCGGTGTGTTTAGGAACCACACCTCCCAGAACCGGCACGCAATTCACCACTCTCCCAAAAAATGACTAAGTTTGGGATGATTCCGGCCCGGTCCACACTGGGGTCATCGTTCCAGTTTTCTCACCGTTATGACATTTTTTGGGAAAATTCCGTCTGATGTTTCCACTCGTGGGGAATCCATGATAGGTGTCATAAACACAAGTTGGCCGTGAATAAATCCAGTAAGGCGTTCAGGAGAAACTTCTTCACCAAAGTAGTTCGGAACATCGAAACATAGAAAATAGGAACCAGAGTAGACCATTTGGCCCTTCAAGCCTGTTCTGCCATTCAAAATGATCGTGTCTGATCCTCTATCTCAATGCTAAACTCTCGTGCTCTCCATGTATCTCTTGGCACCTTCAGAGTCTAGAAATCTATCTATTTCCTGCTTAAATATGCTCAGTGATTTGGCCTCCACAGCTTTCTATGGTAGAGAATTCCACAAGTTCACCACTCTGAGTGAAGAAAAATTACCTTATCTTGGTCCTAAATGGCCTGCCCCATATCCTGAGACTGTGATCCCTTGTTCTAGACCCTCCCCCAGCCAGAGGAAACAACATCCCTGCATCCAGTCTGTCCAGCCCTGTCAGATTCTTATAAGTTCCAATTCAATCCCCTCTCATTCTTCTAAATTCCAGTGAATACAATTGACCCACTTTCTCCTCATCCGACAATGCCATCCCAGGATTCAGTGGTGAAACTTCCTGAACTCCCTCTGAGACAAGCATATCCTTTCTTAGACAGGGCAACCAAAACTGCACACAAAGATCCAGGTGTGGCCTCACTAAGGCCCTGTACAGCTACACTAAAAAGTTTAACAACACCAGGTTAAAGTCCAACAGGTTTATTTGGTAGCAAAAGCCACACAAGCTTTCGAGGCTCTGCCGGCATCTCCACATCACAGCTACACTAAGGCAACCTTGCTCCTATACTCAAGTCGTCTTGTAATGAAGGCCAAAATATAATTTGCCTCCGAACTGCTTGTTGTACCTGCATGAATGTGGAACAGTTGTTAACACAAGGGATAGTTAAGGTAAATAAGCAGAGATGCATTCAAGGGGAAGTTAGGTAAGAATGTGAGGGAAGAAGGAAGACAATGTTCTCCCGTGTCTGCGTGGGTTTCCTTCTGGTGCTCCAGTTTCCTCTCATTCCCACTTCCTGCCTGCCTTTTCCAAGGCACCAGGAAGTTTAGACGGAGTCAATGGATGGGAGGCTGGTTTACGTAATGGACTGGGCTTCATTCACAACCTTTTGTAGTTTCTTGCAGTCTTAGACAGAGCAGGAGCCATACCAAGCTGTGATATAACCAGAAAGAATGCTTTCTGTGGTGCATCTGTAAAATTTGGTGAGAGACGTAGTGGATGTGCCGAATTTCCTTTGCCTCCTGAGAGGGGTTTGTGGGTTTTCTTAACTATAGTGTTGGTGTGGAGGGACCAGGACAGGTTGGTGATCTGGGCATCTAGAAACTTGAAGCTCTTGACCATTACCACTTCATTCCCATTGATGTAGACAGGGGCATGTCCTCCACGACACTTCCTGAAGTCAATGACTATTTCCTTCATTTTGCTGACATTAAAGGAGAGATTATTGTTGTTGCACCATTCCACCAGATGCTCTATCTCTTTCCTGTACTCCGTCTCATCATTGTGATGACTATTAAATGATTAAGCAGCGATTTCTGGCAGAACATAGCAAGACAAAGCTAAGATTTTTGAAAATGTTCGCGTTCCCTGTCAAGGAAGCAAGATGTCTTCACGTGTATAAAACCTTAATGAATGCCTATGATAAGTCATTGGAAGGAGTTTCCAGATTTATGGTTGCACTCGGTGGTAAGAAGCTTGAAGCGAATACCAAAATGGCGCAAAATCCAATTAGATCTGGGCTGTTAGCTTTGCAAATGCAAAAATAATAGTTCAAGTCACAAAAGAAAGTAAACGTTAAAGGATGAGGATTTCTTTTTGAATTGGAATCATAAGTTCCAAATTAATTTTAAGCATGCTTATCTACAGTGTCACGAGAAATGATGGTTAAAATGCCACAAGTCAAATATTTGCATATTGCTGTGTCAGTCTAATGGGATCTTCTTATTGCACTACAAGATGATTTATAATTCATTTTATAAACCGAATCTGCAGACAAGATAAGAAAACCTACTTATGTTAAGTAATCACTTTCTCGTAGCTGCTCCTGTTACAGACAACCGCACCAGAAACGATTCTAATTTAATTTTGTTACAAAGCATCTAACCGATCTGCTGATGCCAGCTTGCCAGCCTTGTCCACTGAAAGAGGCAGAGGAGAATCTCGTTGCAACATTTCTCTCACAATGAATATTTTAGCGGACGAATATGCATTCTGTTATTGTCGCCATTTGTTCAATTATTGAAGATTGGCATTTGAAAACGACACACGCAACGGCAGTGGCTTATAAATCATCTCATGCATGGTGTCCTGGATTTTCCTTTTGAGTTAGAGGTGGGGGGAGGGACATGGATGACATGGAAGTGCATTTTATAAATCTGTTCTGAACAAAGACATTCTGGGCAAACTCAACCTGGGGGACAGTGCTGCTGGGGGGAAGGGAGATGGGTGCTAGACGGTTTGATGGGCAGAACGATTATTCTTATTGAGAATTTCAATAGAAAACAGATTTATTGAAAAAAAATGAGATTATCTTGTAGATGAAAGCAGCCTTCAAGCTGATTTACATTACAAAGTGAACTTGCCAGCAATATAAAATCTCAAAAAACTTTAAACTGTATGTTTGAGTAAAAGTACAAATAGATGCCACGTTGTTCCATGACAAGGGGAGGACGTGGATTCCAGCCAGTAGTTGCACCGCTCCTCTGGGTTAGTAATTCAAGATCAGCCAGTTCACCGTGACATATTTATTCATACAGGCAAACTTGGCAAAGGTGCTCTTCTCTTGGCTGTAAACATACATCGTTCAGAAATGTGAAAGAAATAGAAGTGGCACGGTGGTACAATGGTTAGCACTGCCGCCTCACAGTGCTCAGGACCCAGGTTTGATTCCAGCCTTGGGTAAATGTCTGTGTGGAATCTGCACATTCTCCTTGTATCTGTGTGGGTTTCCTCTTGGTGCTCCAGTTTCCTCCCACAGTCCAAAGATGTGCAGGGTAGGTGGATTGGCCGTGCTAAATTGCCACCTAGTGTTTGGGGGGTAGTGGGGTAAGTGTGTGGGGTTGCGGAGATGGGACGGGGGCGGGCCTGGCTATGATGCTCTGTCGGAGAATCAGTGAAGACTCGATGGGCCAAATTGCCACCTTCTGCACTGTAGGGATTCTGTGAAGCTGTGCAGTGAAGGGTGACCGATTATTCAACAAGCCCACTCTACCCCAAAGATGAAAGAACTAGGAGTTGGCTTGGCTCAGTCAGATTGGAAAATTGGATAATGTGTGTCTGGTCAGCAATCTTAACCTCTCACTAAACTGCGACGAATGATGGTCTTTAATAGCTCCATTTGCAGACTTCTTTTTAATACGTCCATGATGACAGAGCAACCCAACTCGTCAATTTAGCCATATTCCCACAGCTTGCCAAATTTCATCAAGATTATGGGGTTAAGTATCAACGTACATTATCAGCCGCATGTCAAGAGTGAACATGTTGGAGCAAAGGGTCAAACTAGTGGGGCATCGCCTGCATTCATTTAAATTGCCGTTGAGACACACCAAAATGTTGTATCAGTTCCAAATTAATGTTGCATCTTGTGGATTCCTTGGACCGCGACCTTTAAATCTCTTTCACTTCTCTCTCAACAGTTGCTCACCTGTGGGGAGAAATACCTGACATCAGGTGTTTAGGGCAGCACGGTGGCACAGTGGTTAGCACTGCTGCCTCACAGCGCCAGGGACCCGGGTTCGATTCCCAGCTTGGGTCACTGTCTGTGTGGAGTTTTCATGTTCTTCAAATGTCTCACATGGGTTTCCTCTGGGGAGGACAGTGAAGTTTAAGTTTAAGTTTATTTATTAGTGTCACAAGTAGGCTTACATTAACACTGCAATGAAGTTACTGTGAAAATCCCGTAGTCGCCACACTCCAGTGCCTGCTCGGGTACACTGAGGGAGAATTTGGCATGGTCAATGCACCTAACCCACATATTTTTGGACTGTGGGAGGAAACAAGAGCATCCGGAGGAACCCATGCAGATACGGGGAGAACGTGCAGACTCTGCACAGACAGTGACCCATGCCGGGAATCGAACCCAGGTCCCTGGTGCTGTGAGGCAGCTGTGCTAACCACTGTGCCACCATGCTGCCCACTTCTGCCTCAACAGTTGCTCACCTGTGGGGAAAATACCTGACATCAGAAAAAACTGGTTGGGGGAGGATGGGGGAAGTTGGGGGCGGCGGTGGTAGTTGGTGAGGGAGATGCAGAGAACATGATCATTTGGGCAAAATGTAATAATGTGCTGATGATGTTTCTGGTGCCACGCTCTTCCTGATATTTTTCCAGGACAGGATGTCAAAAAATGTAGTCTGACAAATCAGAGGCCTCATAGGGTTCGATATTGTAGAATCATAGAATCCCTACAATGCAGAAAGAGGCCGTTTGGCCCATCAAGTCTGCACCGACCACAATCCCACCCAGGCTCTATCCCCATAACCCCATGCATTTACCCTACTAGTTTCCCCTGACACAAAGAGGCAATTTAGCATGGCCAATCCACCCAACCCTGCACCTCTTTGGACTGTGGGAGAAACTGGAGCACCCGAAGGAAACTCGTGCAGACACTGGGAGAATGTGCAAAATCCACACAATGAGCTGAGGCTGGAATTGAAGCTGTGTCCCTGGCGCTGTGAGGCAGCAGTGCTAATCACTGTGTGACAACAAATGATGATCTCATCTCAAACAATGATGAGACAGAGTACAGGAATGAGATAGAGAATTTGGTGAACTGGTGCGGCAACAATAATCTCTCCCTCTATGTCAACAAAACGAAGGAGATTTTCATCGACTTCAGGAAGGGTAAAGGAGAACATAAGAACATAAGAACATAAGAAATAGGAGCAGGAGTAGGCCATCTGGCCCTTCGAGCCTGCCCCGCCATTCAACAAGATCATGGCTGATCTGAAGCGAATCAGTTCCACTTACCCGCCTGCTCGCCATATCCCCTAATTCCCTTATCGATCAGAAAACTATCTACCCGTGATTTAAACATATTCAACGAGGAAGCCTCCACCACTTCAATGGGCAGAGAATTCCAGAGATTCACTACCCTCTGAGAGAAGAAGTTCCCCCTCAACTCTGTTCTGAACCGGCCCCCCCTTATTTTGAGGCTGTGCCCTCTAGTTCTGGTTTCCCTTCTAAGTGGAAAGAATCTCTCCACCTCTACCCTATCCAGTCCCTTCATTATCTTATATGTCTCTATAAGATCACCCCTCCTCCTTCTAAACTCCAATGAGTACAGACCCAATCTGTTTAATCTCTCCTCATAAGCTACACCCCTCATCTCCGGTATCAACCTGGTGAACCTTCTCTGCACTCCCTCCAAGGCCAATATATCCTTTCGCAAATAAGGGGACCAAAACTGCACACAGTACTCCAGTTGCGGCCTCACCAGTGCCTTGTACAGTTGCAGCAAGACCTCCCTGCTTTTATATTCTATCCCCCTCGCGATAAAGGCCAACATTCCATTCGCCTTCTTGATCACCTGCTGCACCTGCAGACTGAGTTTTTGCGATTCGTGCACAAGGACCCCCAGGTCCCTCTGCACAGTCGCACGATGTAATTTTTCTCCATTTAAATAATATTCCAATTTATTATTATTTCTTCCAAAGTGGATAACCTCACATTTGCTAACGTTATATTCCATCTGCCAGATCCTCGCCCACTCGCTCAGCCTATCCAAATCTCTCTGCAGACTTTCCGCGTCCTCCACGCAATTCGCTTTCCCACTCACCTTCGTGTCATCAGCAAACTTGAATACCCTAGATTCAGTCCCCTCCTCCAGATCATCTATGTAAATGGTAAACAATTGAGGCCCCAGCACCGATCCCTGCGGCACGCCACTGGTCACCAACTGCCAACCAGAAAAGCACCCATTTATCCCAACTCTCTGCTTCCTGTTAGATAGCCAATCCCCAATCCACGCCAACACCTTACCCCTAACTCCGTGTACCCCAATCTTCTGCAGCAACCTTTTGTGAGGCACCTTATCGAACGCCTTCTGGAAATCTAAAAACACCACATCCACCGGTTCCCCTGTTCCCCTACATCGACAGGGATGAAGTAGAAAGGGTCGAGAGCTTCAGGTTTTTAGGTGTCCAGATCACCAACAACATGTCCTGGTCCCTGCATGTCGACACTATAGCTACGAAAGCCCACAAACGCCTCTACTTTCTCAAAAGACGAAGGAAATTTGGCATGTCAGCTATGACTTTTACAGATGCACCATAGAAAGCATTCTTTCTGGTTGTATCACAGCTTGGTATGGCTCCTGCTCTGCCCAAGACCGCAAGAAACTGCAAAAGATCGCGAATGTAGCTCAATCCACCACGCAAACCAGCGTCCCATCCATTGACTCTGTCTACACTTCCCGCTGCCTCGGCAAAACAGCCAGCATAATTAAGGACCCCACGCACCCCGGACATTCTCTCTTTCACCTTCTTCCATCAGGAAGAAGATACAAAAGTCTGAGGTCATATACCAACCGACTCAAGAACAGCTTCTTCCCTGCTGCTGTCAGACTTTTGAATGGACCTACCTTGCATTAAAGTGATCTTTCTCTACACCCTAGTTATGACTGTAACACTACATTCTGCACTCTCTCCTTTCCTTCTCTATGTACAGTATGCTCTGTCTGCATAGTGCGCAAGAAACAATACTTTTCACTGTATACTAATACATGTGACAACAATAAATCAAATCAGACTGTGCCGCTGTGATATGGGTAGTATAAAGCGGTGAAGGGTACATTTCAGTATTTATCCCCATAGATGGCTGATCGTCCCTCCCCTGCATGTTCCTGTAGATTAGCTGTTCTTATTGCACAAAATCCAATGTTTTGTACATGAAAATTCAGGCTGAAAATGTTTGCTGCCTTAAATGTAGTCAGAAACAAAGCTGTTGGCAGCTTACCCGACACTAACTAGCTACCTGACTGGAGTGCGAATCAGGATATAAATTTGCACCTATTTTGGCAGCGAACGTAAGAAGCTTTTCTTGGAAATATTTATGCCTTTGTTTGAAATGCTGACCACAATCATCAAGAACATGATTTGTATATCAAAGGATTTGTATCTGTCTTCTGAATGGAGAGATCAGGGTTTCTGAATTGAAGGAAGTCACAAGTTTACGGCGGTGAATCTTTTTGTTTTCTGGGTCACGGTTATGGACAAAATAATGGTTAGGATTGTCCACCCCAGGCTGAAGTTCTGTGGCGGTGGGGGGAGGGGTGGGGGGGGGGGGGGGGGGGGCGGGTGGGGAGTGGGGTGGGGGCAAGAGGTCAGAGGGACTCCTGCCACAGAGCCTACTGGGAAAATGGGAAAACCCACTGAACAGCGCAATGCTGGGATAATTAATCACGAGTCTGATACGGGTAGGATGCTGCGCTCCTGCCAACATACCCGGCTGCCATATTTAAAACACCTTTGGACAGCTACTCATTCATCGCACATTGGAGTTTGGAGCAGGACATGACCAGGCAGTCATCAATAAGTAGTGGGTCCAATGTTCAGCAACGCTTCGCTGGGCACACTTCATGATGTGGAGATGCCGGCGTTGGACTGGGGTAAACACAATAAAAAGTCTCACAACACCAGGTTAAAGTCCAACAGGTTTATTTAGTAGCACAAGCCACTCGCTTTCGGAGCCCTGCCCCTTCATCAGGTGAATCTTCAAGCAGTGGAGGGCAGGATGACTTTTTTCCCCCAGGGATGGAGGAGGACACCCACCCATCCCACTGACCCTGCGCAGAAGGCAGTCCGAGAAGGGCTGGTCAGTGCCAATTCAACCCATAGGAGTACAGGAAAGAGATGAATAACCTCATCCACGCAGCCAAGGGAAGTGAACCCTCTGGTCTCCATACTCACCTCACTGAATGGGAACTGGCATACGGTTCTCAATAGCAAAGCCACCAGCTATGCTGCCCCTGCACAAAAACACTTTGCAAGGTGCCAGGTGTTGCCTCTTGGCACTGCGGTCCATGTAGTCAACAGGTAGGGAACCAGCTGGGGGCTGCTGACCCAGCCACAGCAAAGGCACAAATTTTTGCACTGGGGGCACTGGTTGGCATAGGGGACAACTGAAGATGCCGCTGCTGCTGCCATGTTTTTGTTTTCCTATTCCTCTGAGCTGCTGGAGTGTGCTGCTGAAGTGCCCTCGGGGACTGGCAGCAGTACATCTTTCATTGGTGCATAGTTGCCAGTTGGTTGGCACCAAACGATGTTACCTGCATCACCAGCGCTCCGGTTGTTCCGGTGAGAAAACCAATATGTTTCTCTCCAGGGAAAGCGGTCGGTTTTCTTCCCACATCTTAGGACACTCTGCCAAACAAAAATCAAGGGGGCGTGTTTCACGCCATCACGCAGAGGGACCGTGCCTCAACACTTCTCCCCACCCCACTCCCGATCATTGGCCCCTTCTCCCCCTCAGCGATCATCGGCAGCTTGCCATCTTCTCCCCACCCACAGTCTGAGCCGGCACCCACCTTCACTACCGTTCCCCCAGTGGCATCCCCAGCTCCTCTGTCCATTCCTGGCTCCCCCCACCACATCTAAATGAATCCTCCCCCCCACCACCCCCCGCCCCAACACATGAGATGCACACTGGTGTCTACCCCTTGGCATAGGTTGGCACTGCCAGGTTGGCATGGTGCCAACCTGGCAGTGCCAACATGTGCCAAAGAGCATTGCCAGGCCACTGCCTGACCATGTCCCTCTCCCTCCCCAGGGGCTGTACTTACCTTTACGACCCCGGGGGGATCCCCATGACATGTTCATGTCCAGGTGAACCAGTTGTAAATGGCTCCGGCACCTGCTGAATATCTGGTGAGGAGGTGATGCCCCAGTGAGAGGGCTCGCTAATGACATGCTAACGTGTTAAATGTGCTTTCCGCGGTCCCACGGCATGTTTCATGTCACTCTGCTGGCGAGGGGCCAGTAGGATTGGAACTCAGAAATGCGCCAGCACAAATCATGCTTTCCGGATTTTGATTGCCCGCTAGATTTTGACTGCTGCCCATTCCCGCAGGCAGAGAATGCAGGCTCAAAATCGCCCCCTATCTTTATGCAGGTGAGGACAGTACACCACTGGCATCAGTGAGAGAAAAAGGAAGGGGGCATGAAGGGGGCATGCCCAGCCTCTGCCCCCTCATGCAGTTTGAATGTCGCATGAAGAACGGTTGAGGATTCTGGGTCCGTACTCGTTGGAGTTTAGAAGGATGAGGGGGGATCTTATTGAAACTTACAGGATACTGCGAGGCCTGGATAGAGCGGATGTGGAGAGGATGTTTCCATTAGTAGGAAAAACTAGAACCAGAGGGCACAACCTCAAGCTAAAGGGATGATCCATTGAAACAGAGATGAGGAGGAATTTCATCAGCCAGAGAGTGGTGAACCTGTGGAACTCTTTGCCGCAGAAGGCTGTGGAGGCCAGGTCATTAATTGTCTTTAAGCAGAGATAGATAGGTTCTTAATTAATAAGGGGATCAGGGGTTATGGGGAAAAGGCAGGAGAATGGGGATGAGAAAAATATCAACCATAATTGAATGGCGGAGCAGACACGATGGGCCGAGTGGCCTAATTCTCCTCCTATGTCTTATGGTCTAAGAGTGGGCTGCCAAGTTGTCAGGGAGGAACATAACTGTTCCTGTGGTTACAGTGAGGCCAGCCTACCCTTTCCATCTGGTGAGGAAGTATGCTTAATCTCTGCATATTGAAACCTGAGGCACAATGGAAGAGGCAGCCCATGCAGTCACTCATTCCTCTTTTCATTACAGTGGCCAGCAGGAAGAGGGTGGGACCAGACCCCAATCTTCAGCTCAGTCCTAGTCCACAGCCCGCAGAGCACCACGGAGAATGGCAACAACTTCTCACCTGCAGAGCCAACACAGCATTCACCTGCACCCTTCCCCAGCCCAGAGACACTCACCTCCCAGTGGTTGATCTAGTTTAGACTCGGCTCACACCCTGGTAGTCATTGCATGGATATGGGTCCACACGCAGGAGGAGGCAGGGACAGCCAAGGTCACCAGCACTTGGAGCACTGCTGGGGAAGAGGTCTATACTAAGTCAGAGTCTGATGTTGGGCCTCTGGGCGTAATCGTGGAGATGCAGCACCTCACAATGCCAGGGACCCGGGTTCAATTCCAGACATGGGTGACTGTTTGTGTGGAGTTTGCACGTTCTCCCCATGTCTGCGTGGGTTTCCTTCGGGTGCTCTGGTTTCCTCCCACAGTCCAAGGATGTGCGGGTTAGGTGGATTGGCCATGCTAAATTGCCCCCTAGTGTCAAGGGGATTAGTGGGGTAAATAGGTGGGATTAAGGGGATAGGGCCTGGGTGGGTTTATTGTCAGTGCAGGCTCGATGGGCTGAATGGCCTCCTTCTGCACTGTAGGAATTCTATGATTCTATGATATATAGGCGGAAGTGTGAGGGAGTCTATCTGCAAGGTGGGGGAGTCTATCTGCTTGCTCTCTGATCTAGTGGCCCCAGTATGTGTGCATAAATTTCTCCATGTGTATGATAGTGGACACCTTGGAGAACCTGGTCCAGCAGGACACTCAGTTTCCTACCGGAAATGCACACAACGCCATCATTGTAGCTATTGCAGAGAAGCTTTTGCAATGGCAACACAAGAAGGGGATGGGACACCGCAACCTCCCTCCAGGTTTCCCTTCCCCTCAAAGCATCAGGAAGAGGCCCTCAGGCACCCAAAGGGAGAAGGAGCATCAGGCGGACACTCTGGGACCTCCACTCGGGACTTTCCAATGGTATGTCGGCATTCCACGTCCCCTCTGTTACCCCAGCAGCTCCACTCTCTGGAACCACTGAGGGTGCACTTGCTACAGAGCAGGAGACCAAAAGAAGGCTGGGGCCCTCCAGGCCTCAGGCCTGCAGAAAATGGCTACCAACGTAATCAGAAACAACAGGGCGAAGAGGTCAGCAGGCTGCCTCGGCCCCTGCAGCCAATGTCAGGGAAGCACATAGACATAAAATTAAATAATTCTGAATTCACTCTGGTAGCACAGATGTACAAAAGAACAAAGAACAAAGAAAATTACCACACAGAACCAGGCCCTTTGGCCCTCCAAGCCTGCGCCGACCATTTTGCCCGACTGAACTAAAACCCCCACCCTTCCAGGGACCCATATCCCTCTATTTCCATCCTATTCGTGTATTGGTCAAACTCCCCTTAAAAGTCACTATTGAATCTGCTTCCATGACCTCTCCTGGTAGCGTATTCCAAACTCTCACTACCCTCTGTGTAAAAAACTTGCCTCGTACATCTCAAAGAACAAAGAACAAAGAAAATTACAGCACAGGAACAGGCCCTTCAGCCCTCCAAGCCTGTACCAACTATGCTGCCCGACTGAACTAAAACCCTTTACCCTTCCGGGGACTATATCCCTCTATTCCCTTCCCATTCGTGTATTTGTCAAGACGCCCCTTAAAAGTCACTATCGTATCTGCTTCCACTACCTCCCCCAGCAGCGAATTCCAGGCATCCACCACCCTCTGTGTGAAAAACCTGCCTCGTACATCTCCTTTAAACCTTGCCCCTCGCACCTTAAACCTGTGCCCTCCTAGTAATTGACTCTTCCACCCTGGGAAAAAAACTTCTGACTATCCACTCTGTCCATGCCCCTCATAATCTTGTAGACTTCTATCAGGTTAATCTTTGTGAATTCCTGTTGCACACTTGTTCCTGGTATCCAGCATTCCCGGGAGTGAAATACATCATACTTCCCTCACTTGGCATT
The DNA here is from genome assembly GCF_964213995.1 of Mustelus asterias. Taxonomy (NCBI): domain Eukaryota; kingdom Metazoa; phylum Chordata; class Chondrichthyes; order Carcharhiniformes; family Triakidae; genus Mustelus; species Mustelus asterias. The sequence goes on from NC_135802.1 coordinate 31,426,237, forward strand.
CCATCTTAAATTGTCTGTGCACATGTAGGCGGATGTATTTTGCAACTGGGAATATGGACAGCATTAAACTGGTGAATGAAATGACATCAGTCACCTGGCATAACCCGAGAGGCCTGGGTTTTCACAGAATCGTGAGGAATCAACAAACCTTTAAAAACGACATGCAGCACCCACATCTGAAAGGCCCATCCCATTTCCAATAAATCCAGTTTTGCTGGTAGGGGGAAAGGGGTGGAACATAACCTCACACATGGGGGAAACCTCTCAACTTGGCAGGGTCATTTGAATTTAGCATTGAATTTAATTGAGGAAACATAAAGGTTCATGAATCATAGAATCCCGACGGTGCAGAAGGAGGACTTTCGGCCCATTAAGTCGGCACCGACTATCCGAAGGAGCATCTTACACAGGCCAGAATCAAACCAGTGTCCCTGGCGCTGTGAGGCAGTAGTGCTAACCACTGTGCCACCGTGCCACCCTTTGAAGGTGGATAAGGCATATAGAACTGTCAAGCGGTGAAAGTAATGACGTTATTTAAATCCACAGCCCTTATTAATTCTTGCTGGCATTACATAACCCATAACTAACCCAGCAGGGGCTTTTCAGTACACAGTTTGATTGACAGCTGAAATAGGCTATTAAAGATTGAAATAAAAGCAAAATACTGCAGTTGCTGGAATCTGAAACTAACGCAGAAAATGCTGGGAAAAGCCAGCCGATCTGGCAGCAGCTGTGGATAGAGAAAATGGAATTCACATTTCAAGTCCGTGTATGAATATAAGCCGATAACCATAGAAGCCCTACAATGCAGAAGGAGGCCATTCGGCCCATCGAGTCTGCACTAACAACAATCTCACCCAGGCCCTATCCCCTTCACCCCACATTTTTACCCCGCTAATCCCTCTAACCTATGCATCCTGGGACATTAAGGGGCAATTTATCATAGAATCATAGAAACACTACAGTGCAGAAAGAGGCCATTGGGCCCATCGAGTCTGCACCGACCACAATCCCACCCAGGTCCTAACCCCACATCCACCCACTAATCCCTCTAACCTATGCATCTCAGGACACTAAGGGGCAATTTTTAGCATGGCCAATCAACCTAACCCGCACATCTTTGGTCTGTGGGAGGAAACCGGAGCACCCGGAGGAAACCCACGCAAACACGAGGAGAATGTGCAAACTCCTCACAGAGTGACCCAAGCCGGGAATCGAACCCAGGTCCCTGGAGCTGTGAAGCAGCAGTGCTGACCATTGTGCTACCGTGCCACCCATTTAGCATGGCCAATCAACCTAACTTGCACATCTTTGGAGTGTGGGAGGTAACTGGAGCACCCGGAGAAAACCCACGCAAACACGGAGAAAGTGTGCAGACTCCGCACAGACAGTGACCCAAGCCGGGAATCGAACCCAGGTCCCTGGCGCTGTGAGGCAGCAGTGCTAACCACTGTGCCACTGTGCTGCCCTATGCTGCACTTTTCCACTCAGAGAGGAAATTGGAAGTCATTTTCCAAAGGTGGGTGCTGAGAACCGGAATATTGCTACCTGCCCTGGGAGTGAAAATCTGGTCCATTGGTTAGGGTTTTCCACGTTCCCCACAGCATGTATTTTGGCTGAGGTGTTTGGCATTGGCCAGCGACAAATTCTTCCAGTCCTGCTGCTGCAAATGGGTCTTCCTGATGCTTGCACCCTCTGCCGCCAGGGAACCCATGGCGGCAGCGGCCATCAGCATGATTGGTAGATCCTGCTGGTGGAAATGGCTGGCAAATTTGGCCAATGCATTTGAGTCTCAATATTACTTGATCACCATTATTATTATATACTCTGTATCATTCACATTCACATACAGTCCCCATCACTCATACTACCCACACTTATTTTTATTTTGAGACTTTATTGTGTTAACACAGCCAATTGACATAAATGAACTGCTAAACAGGCTCATTACATATCATGGCTTGTAAGGGACTCCACTTTTACATGCAAGAGTGCTTCTTAAACAACTCAGACATGGAATTATCACATACGATTGAAAGCATAGACTCCAAGAGCAAGTGCCAATGCTCTTTCCTATCCAGTGGATACATCAGTGGATGAAAGTGCATCATCTGTCTTCTGGGGGATTAGGTTTAATCTCATGCCTGTGGAACTTCCCAATCAGATACTGGTGGTGCTTTGGTGCATGGAGCATTTTACTGAGTTTTTCAATTGTCAGGGCTTATTTATCACGCAGCACTTCTTTATCTAACCGAGCCTTTGGTATCTGGTCATGATTCTCTTCTTTGTGGAGTGGCATGGTGGCCTCACAGCGCCAGGGACCTGAGTTCGATTCCCGGCTTGGGTCACTGGTGCGCTATCAATCAGGCAAAAGACTACTTGTGTGCCAATACAACTGTAGGCTTTTATTCATTACAGAACCAGGAGCACATCCCAACAGATAACCGACCCAAACTGAACAAGGGGGAGGAAACAGCCACCTTTATACTAGGTGACAAGGGGAGGAGCCGAGCCGGCAGGGGATGTGTCCAGGCATGACAAACACACAACGGTGGTCCAGGCAGGACAAAGGCACAACTGAAGTCCATCACATTCACCCCTCCTTTAAAAAAAACAACATGGGGTGAAGTGGAAACAATATCACAAGTTCAGACGATCTGGTGGCTTGATCCGCCGTCGCGATCATCGTAGGGCAGGTTGCAGAGTCGTCCGAGCAGGGAGCGGTGTCGGCCCAGGCTCCAGGCAGTGAGCGTCGAGAGGAGGCGCTAGGTGGTGTGAGGTGGAACCATCCGTCATCCCGTCCAGTAGTCGGGTACTGCGTGGCGACGGCACCGGTGACTCAAGCGAGCTGTACATAGGGGTGAGGGGAGTGAGCTGTGGCCCTGGTGGCGTATGGGGAACAGTGGAAACCGGAGCTGGGGGGTGAAGGGCCGTAGCGGGCTCTGGGCGCACAATATAGGAGACTGGGACTGAAGGGGGGAGGGGCGTAGCGGTCTCTGGGTGCACAACACAAGGGACTGGGACAGTGGGGCGGAGGGATGTGGTGGCCTCAGGGGCACCTGCAGGTGTCAAGTCATGGACAGAGACTGTGTCCTCCCGCCCATCAGGGTACGCTACATAAGCGTATTGAGGATTAGCGTGGAGCAATTGGACCTCCTCGACCAAGGGATCTGCCTTATGGGTCCGGACATGCTTCCGAAGCAGAACGGTCCTTGGGGACATCAGCCAAGCTGGGAGGGAGGTACCCGAGGAGGACTTTCTGGGGAAAGTGAACATCCGCTCGTGAGGGGTCGTATTGGTCACTGTACACAAGAGTGACCTAATTGAATGTAATGCGTCCGGGAGGACGTCTTGCCAACGGCTGACTGGAAGGCCCCTAGACTGTAGCGTTAATAGAACAGCCTTCCAGACAGTTGCGTTCTCCCGCTCTACTTGACCATTTCCCCAGGGGTTATAGCTAGTGGTGCGGCTGGAGGCAATGCCTTTGGCAAGCAGGTACTGCCTCAGCTCGTCGCTCATGAATGAGGACCCACGGTCGCTATGAACATAGGATGGAAAACCGAACAGGGCGAAGAGCGTGTTCAGGGTCCGAATCACCGTGGTCGAGGTCATGTCCGAGCAGGGGAAGGCAAAAGGGAAACGCGAATATTCATCGATGACATTCAGAAAATAAATATTGCGGTTAGAGGAAGGGAGGGGGCCTTTAAAATCAATGCTGAGGCGCTCAAACGCGCGAGTGGCCTTTATAAGTGCGCCCCACCTGGCCGGTAGAACTGCAGCTTGCACTCTGCGCAGACCCTGCATTGCCTGGTAACAGACCGGACTTCCTCAAGGGAGTAGGGCAGGTTACGGGATTTGACAAAGTGGAAAAATCTGGTGACACCCGGGTGACAGAGATCGTTATGGAGGGACTGCAGCTGATCCAATTGGGCGCTGGCACATGTTCCACGGGACAGGGTGTCTGGGGGCTCATTGAGCTTCCCAGGCCGGTACATGATGTCATATCTATAGGTGGAGAGCTCAATCCTCCACTGCAAGATCTTGTCATTTTTGATCTTGCCCCTCTGCCTGGTGTTGAACAGAAAGGCAATGGACCGCTGGTCCGTAATTGAAGTGCACCGTTAGCCCGCACGGTAATGGCACCAGTGCCGGACGGCTTCCACGATGGCCTGGGCCTCCTTCTCAACCGAGGAGTGTCGAATCTCAGGGCCTTATAGGGTCCGGGCCATCCTGTTCAAGCAGGCACTGCCAAATGTAAGTAGACTCAACACCCGCAATGTAGGCGTCCCAGATCAGGTCCTCCGTGTTCTGAGCGGCTGAAACAGCCTTACAGTCGCAAGCTCGAGCTAGGACCCGCAGGGCGCGCAGAAATTGGGCGCACGATTCTCCTGGCTGCTGCCTGCGAGTAGCCAAGAGATGTCTGGCGTAGACCACGTTAGGGCTCTTTCGAAACTGCCCTTTTAAGAGTTCTATAGCTCTATAGCATCCACGTATGTAGTAGCATCTCGGAAGATACCGTAGACTGCATCGCTTACCCGGGCGCGGAGCATGTGGAGCTTATCGCCGTCGGAGTCAACGACCGCAGAGGCGTTGATGAATGCTTCAAAGCAGTCCAGCCAATGGTCAAATTTATCAGAAACTCCGACCTCTTGAGGGTCCAATGTTAACTTGTCGGGCTTTAAAAGCTGCTCCATGTCGGTCAAATGTAATGAATAAAATTGATGCGCTATCAACCAGGCAAAGACTACTTGTGTGCCAATACAACTGTAGGCTTTTATTCATTACAGAATCAGGAGCACATCCCAACAGATAACCGACCCGAACTGAACAAGGGGGAGGAAACAGCCACCTTTATACTAGGTGACAAGGGGAGGAGCCGAGCCGGCAGGGGATGTGTCCAAGCATGACAAACACACAACGGTGGTCCAGGCAGGACAAAGGCACAACTGAAGTCCACCACAGTCACTGCCTGTGTGGTGTTTGCACATTCTCCCCGTGTCTGTGTGGGTTTCTTCTGGGTGCTCCAGTTTCCTCCCACAGTCCAAAGATGTGCTAGTTAGGTGGATTGGCCATGCTAAATTCTCCCTCAGTGTCCCCGAACAGGCGTCGGAGTGTGGCGACTAGGGGATTTTCACAGCAGCTTCATTGCAGTTTTGATGTAAGCCTACTTGTGACATTAATAAACAAAGTAAATAAATTAAGGTGTCCTCCATAGGGAAGGTCTTGAAATGGGCTTGGTCTGTTCACATGGGATACCTACTGATGGGTGATAGCAGACGGTCTATCCATCTGACGTCATTGCAAGTGCAATTTTGCTGTTGCAACCATTGCGAAGAGTAGCAGATGTAGGCATGTGGCAAACATATCCCCTATCTCCACAGGCCGAGTGTAGGATTCACTAACATCTGTCCCACCATGTTCCGCTTGCTGGAATCGGAGCCGAGGGCTTAAGGTAGTCTACTGCCTATGGATGACCAATTACCACTCACCATTTCCCATCACCATTGCATTCAATTACAAAGGCACCATTTACAATGTAAGCAACTGGCTAATTCTGGCAGACGCAGCTGTCAGATAAGCTCTTTGCACCTCATTGAAGATGATTACTTTAGTTACTTCATCCTCCACATTTATTGATTTAAAGACTCCACTAATTTCCTGCAGCTGTTGAGTAAGCGCATCATTAGGGTGTGATTACCTTGGCTATTTACAGATGAGCATGTAATTCAGATTGAAACCCATCGTGGTGAAAGCAGACATCCTTGTCTGACTCCTTAGCCAGAATTGAACGTCTCTGCCTCATCTCCATGTACATGCACCACACCATTTGCCTGTTTGAGTGAGCCAGGTTAAAGCACTGAGGCACCCCAAGCCTACTCAGGCTGTCCGTAGCTCTGCATGCTGGACTGAATGAAAGGCCTGCTTGTAGCCTGAAAATGCAATAGGAGACAAGGTCATGAGAGAAGTCTGTCCTGTAAGAATATCTTGGGGCTCGTGTTGGTGCTCACAACATCTGGAACATCAGATAGAGTCATAGAGTCATAAAGGTTTACAGCATGGAAACAGGCCCTTTGGCCCAACTTGTCCATGCTACCCTTGTTTTATTAAACCCTTAAGCTCGTCCCAATTGCCCACATTTGGCCCATATCCCTCTATACCCATCTTATCCATGGAACTATCTAAACGCTTTTTAAAAGACAAAATTGTACCCGCCTCTACTACTACCTCTGACACCTTGTTCCAGACATTCACCACCCTCTATGTGAAAAAATTGCTCCTTTGGACCCTTTTGTATCTCTCCCCACTCATCTTAAACCTATGCCCTCTAGTTTTAGACTCCTCTACCTTTGGGAAAAGATATTGACTATCTAGCTGATCTATGTCCCTCATTATTTTATAGACCTCTATAAGATCACCCCTCAGCCTTCTATGCTCCAGAGAAGGAAGTCCCTGGCTATCCAGCCTCTCCTAAGAACTCAAACAATCAAGTCCCGGTAGCATCCTAGTAAATCTCTTTTGCACTCTTTCGAGTTTAATAATATTCTTTCTATAATAAGGTGACCAGAACTATACACAGTATTCTAAGTGTGGCCTTACCAATGTCTTGTATAACTTCAACAAGATGTCCCAACTCCTGTTTTCAGTGTTCTGATCAATGAAACCAAGCATGCTGAATGCCTTCTTCACCACTCTGTCCACCCATGGCTGCACTTTCAAGGAGCTATGAACATGTACCCCTAGGTCTCTTTGTTTTGTAACTCACCCCAATGCCCTTCCATTAACTGAGTAAGTCCTGCCCTGGTTCAATCTACCAAAATGCATCACCTCGCATTTATCTAAATTAAACTCCATCTGCCATTGATAGTCCACTGGCCCAATTGATCAAAATTCTATTGCAATCTGAGATAATCTTCTTCACTGTCCACGATGCCACCAATCTTGGTGTCATATGCAAACTTACCAACAATGCCTCCTAAATTCTAATCCAAATCATTAATATAAATGATAAATAACAGTGGAGCCAGCACCGATCCCTGAGGCACACCGCTGCTCACAGGCCTCCAGTTTGAAAACCAACCCTCCACAACCACCCTCTGGCTTGTCATCAACAGTTTTAACAACACCAGGTTAAAGTCCAACAGGTTTATTTGGTTGCAAATACCATTAGCTTTCGGAGCGCTGCTCCTTCGTCATCTAACGAAGGAGCAGCGCTCCGAAAGCTAATGGTATTTGCTACCAAATAAATCTGTTGGACTTTAACCTGGTGTTGTTAAAACTGTTACTGTGTTTACCCCAGTCCAACGCCGGCATCTCCACATTCTGTCATCAAGCCAATTTTGTATCCATTTAGATACCTCATTCTAGATTCCGTGAGGTTTAAACTTATGCAACAATCTCATAGAAATAGAAACCCTACAGGCCCATCGAGTCTGCACCGACCATAATCCCACCCAGGTCCTACCCCCATATCCCTACATATTTACCCACTAATCCCTCTAACCTACGCATCCCAGGACACTAAGGGCAATTTTAACTTGGCCAATCAACCTAACCCACACATCTTTGGACTGTGGGAGGAAACCAGAGCACCCGGAGGAAACCCACGCAGACACGAGGAGAATGTGCAAACTCCACACAGACAGTGACCCAAGCCGGGAATCGAACCCAGGTCCCTGGAGCTGTGAAGCAGCAGTGCTAACCACTGTGCTACCGTGCCGCCCAATGCAGTCTACCATGCATCTACCATGCAGTACCTTGTCAAAGGCTGATGACACTACCCTAATGGGCAAGGACAAGGAGGGACTATTTATGATAGATGAGGAACTGAAAGGATCAAGACTGAAGCTTTTGTTGAGCATTAACAAGACGACAGACTGGATGACAATTCATGCTGGGAACAGTGTAGCATTTCAGCCTGCGACTGTTACAAATGTAGACCAATTTCAGTTGCTGGGATCGAGAGTGATCACAAATGGGAATAGCAGCACTGAAATTAAGACTCGGCTAGCAACTGTCCACCCTACAACTCATCAGTTGAGTGAAGCGTGAAGGGCATCCAGCATCAAGCTGACTTGAGAAAAGAACATGCAAAAATGGGTACGAGAGCTAAAGACTCAAAGTGAAGTTAAAGTTTATTTATTAGTCACAAGTAGGCTTACATTCACACTGCAATGAAGATACTGTGAAAATCCCCTAGTCGCTACACTTCAGCGCCTGTTCTGGTACACTGAGGGAGAATTTAGCATGGACAATGCACCTAACCAGCACGTCTTTCAGACTGTGGGAGGAAACAGGAGCACCTGGAGTAAATCCACGTAGACACGGGGAGAACGTGCAGACTCCACACAGTGACCTAAGCCGGGAATCGAACCCGTGTCCCTGGCGCTGTGAGGCAGCGGTGCTAACCACTGTGTCAGCATGCTGCCTCGTGCCACTGTGCCGCCCCATAATATAAGGTTGCTGAGAAGAGAATTGCAGCTTTTGAAACATGGCACGAGCAAAGGGCCCTTAGAATCAGCTGGGAAGAGAGAAGGACAAACACATTTGCCCACAGGAAAATTGGAGTCCCAGTATCTCATGGGCTTTGGGCTGAAGTGAAGAAATGGAAATTGAGAGAGTAGAGCCACTCAAAATGGTCTGATGAGAGGGCGGCATTGGCAACAGATGAAGACAAAACTATCAGGAAAGAAAAGGCCAGATTGAAGGAGGAGTGGAAGGGTGGACAACATCATAAACTAGTCAGAGGAATCAAAACGGTATTCAGAATTACAGTCAACAGAGAGAGATGCCTGTGGCTCCTCATGGATTATGGCTGATAACAGATGAATGGACATTTTCCAGTACTCAGAATGCAGCAACCTATTAGGGCTTTACCACCACTCCACTCACATAGTGGACAATTTACAATGATGCTAATGTGCCCACCATAAACTATGAGGCCTGTAAGTTCCTGTTACCATTCCAGATGATCCTTAATTCTGTTTCATATGTACTCCATATTTTCATGATATGAGTATCACCTCCACAACTGAAGGTGCCTGTGGGCGGCATGGTGGTACGGTCGTTAGTACTGCTGCCTCACAGTGCCAGGGTCCCGGGTTCAATTCCCGGCTTTGGTCACTGTCTGAGTGGAGTCTGTACATTCTCCCCGTGTCTGTGTGGGTTTCCTCCGGGTGCTCTGGTTTCCTCCCACAGCCTGAAAGATGTGCTGGTTAGATGCATTGGCCATGCTAAATTTTCCCTCAGTGTACCCATGCAGGTGCCGGAGTGTGGCGACCAGGGGATTTTCACGGTAACATCATTGCAGTGTTAATGTTAGCCTACTTGTGACACTAATAATTGTCTATAAACAATATATCTCAAAAACTAATGGAATAAATTTCAACAAAACCCAGTACATGGATAGCATAAGGCATAAGGAAGAACTGATTAATTATTGGTAAAAATGTGAATCCGGATCTGGATCCTGGAATTATTTAAAGGATCTGTTATCATTGGGTGATAGGATGAATTGACTTTCTTTTTAAAGAATGTTGTTGATTTTCTTAGATATTACGGGTTGTCTCAGCTGCTCAGGTTGAATTTGTCACAGCTGTCAAAATATAAGCAGAGTTTTCAGAGCAGACTGCTGCTTGTGGAATGATCTGAAGCCTCCTCCGTACAATGGAAGAACTTAATTGTGACATTTTATTTTTCAGCCTTTCACTTACAGAGCATCAAGCAGACAGGGAAAAGCCTCAAGGCAGAGCTGTGCAATTGCAATAATGTCGAGTTGTCACAGTGAGGTGGAGGTATGTGCTCTTTTTGCTTGCTTTACTTGTTCTTGGCTTGTGGACTACACTGGCAGGGCAGTATTTGCTATGAGATCATTCATTGTGTGAGCTGAGTCCTGTGATCCAGTAATGTAGGAATAACAATATAGCTCATTAATATAATTGTTGGGAATACGGATGTAAAGAGAAGCAGCTGGTAATAACCTGCATGAAGGAACTCAGAGAGCAAATAATTAGCTTGCAGCATTTTCTTTATAATGACTGGCTCTGAAGGACATTAGTACACCAATGGCATTTTTACAATAAGTCTCATAACTTGTAATGGCAGGATTTAATTTCACAGCCCCCTAAGCAACTAGTTCAGTGATATAACTATCTTGCTACCACACCTTTCCAAACAAAACAATCCCATCTTACTAATAAATTGGTGGATTGAGGCCAATAACACTTCATCCATACCTATTGCTCCAATCTGACATCTACTGACTGAGGTACATCCTGAGTGAGAGGGGATCTCATAGAAACTTATAAAATTCAAACAGGATTAGACAGGGTGGATTCAGAAAGAATGTTCCCAATGGTGGGGGAGTCCAGAACTCAGGGTCATAGTTTGAGGATAAGGAGTAAACCTTTTAGGACTGAGGTGAGGAGAAATTTCCTCACTCAGTGAGTGGCGAATGTGTGGAATTCACAACCGCAGAAAGTAGTTGAGGCCAAAACGTTGTGTGATTTCGTGGAGAAATTAGATATAGCTCTTGGGGCTAAAGGGATCAAAGGGGAAAGTGGGATCAGGATATTGAATTTGATGATCAGCCATGATCAAAATGAGTGGCGGAACAGGCTCGAAGGGCTGAATGGCCTACTCCTGCTTCGAGTTTCTATGTTTCTCTCTTTCTGTCCCATGTCAGCCTTTGTTTGATGACATGAATCTCAGTTAAGATTCTTTCAGGCGAAACTACATATTATTGATCTGGTCAGCCATTTTTAATTTCAAAACCAATTTTGAACAATTAATTATTAATGGGGGGGGACTGAATTAATATGATCTCCAGGGCAAGTAGAAATAACAATTGAACAGAATTCATCATTTCAAACTTGGCAGATTTCATGTTGATGAACATGACGGACTGCAAGAAAAGATGAACTCAATGGAGTAAACAATTGTCTGATAATATTTCAATACAGTAAACGGTTGTCCGAGGAATAGTGTGAAGCTCAGTAGCAGTTGTTATAATCAAGAGCTATTTTGTTATCTGTTATTGTATTATCAGTGATTCACTTTGAAATCAAAATCTAGAAATTACTGTTGGCATTGTTAGTGGGTGAGGGGTTATCAAATGTACATCATATCGGTTTGTCTTACTTTTAATGGAGGTGTTAACTAATTAAAAGGTATGAGGAATATCTTACTAGCATCAGCTTAAAACGTATGAAGAGATAGTCAGATCCAAGAGAACACGTGGCTCAGATTTTATAAGTGTATGGCAAGAATAATGATGAGATCTAAAGGCACTCATTGTTATTTAGGAGTACATTGTGCAGCAACTTCTGGCAACTAGATATATCATAGAACCCCTACAATGCAGAAGGAGGCCATTTAGCCCATCAAGCCTGCACTGACAACAAACCCACCCAGGCCCTATCCCCGTAACCTCATGTATTTACCCTGCTAATTCCCTGACACGAATCTAACCAAAATATCTTTGGACTATGAAAGGAAACCGGAGCACTCGGAGGAAACCCATGTAGAATCAGGGAGAACGTGCAAATTCCACAGACGCAGTGACCTGAGGCTGGAATTGAACTCTGGTCCCTGGCGCTGTGAGGCAGCAGTGGTAACCACTCTGCCACCAAGCCGCCCACAAATGTTGGACATTCAAACACATGAAGGGCATGAAATCACAGTGCCTAACCACTAAGTATCCACTAAACAGGCCAGACAAAGCCAAGACATGTCTATTCCAGTATAAATTAACTTTTTAATGATGCTCATGGCAGGTGGGCAGTTGCCATCTGGGAAGCCCAAAAAGCAAATCCTATCATGTTTACCTGTGGTCTCCCGGGGTTGGGGGCTGAGGGGAGTTAGTGTTGGGTAGGAGGCGTTGGGGAGGAGTGGGGGTCTGCAGGGAAGCTGGGAGGAATCCCTCAACGTCAGCTACACTTAACTTAGGTGGGCTTTTCCCAAAGGAGGCAACACAGGTCTCTCATCGGCTACCCAGTAAAGGGTGAGACCCTGTTGCCTTCATTAAATACTGCCAAAAGTGTAATGAATTGCAAGTGTAATGAATTGTGACCACCATTTGTTCCGGGTTGACTGCAAAATCTTGACCATACTATTTTGGTAATTGATTAACACAGTCTACTTTAGAGAGAGTACCGAAAAGGTTTACCAGGATGTTGTTTGGTATGGAGGGTATTAGCTATGAGGAGAGATTGAATAAACTGGGATTGTTCTCCATAGAAAGACGGACACTGAGGGGGTGACCTGATAGAAGTTTATAAAATTATGAGGGGTACAGCTAGAGTGAACAGTTGGAAGCTTTTTCCCAGGACAGAAGTGATAATTACAAGGGGGCACAAGTTCAAGGTAAGGGGAAAAATGTTCAGTGGAGATGTGCGGGGGAAGTTTCTTACACAGAGAGTGGTGGGGGCTTGGAATGTACTGCCAAGTGAGGTGGTTGAGGCAGACGCGTTAGCGACATTTAAGACTTATCTGGATAGACACATGAACGGACGGGGAATAGAGGGATATAAGCGGTTGGTCTAGATCGGACAATATGATCAGCACAGGCTTGGAGGGCCGAAGGGCCTGTTCCTCTGCTGTACTATTCTTTATTCTTTGTTCTACGTGATTCGCAGTTTCGGTCTCCGTCCGGTTTAGTAGGATCTATCCTTTCATAAATGAATATACGCAGCAGAGGATATTTTCATACACATGAAAATGTCTACTCCAAAACACACCAAACCAGGTTCCAAAAATTAATATTTCATGGAGTTATGCCCCCAGGACCTTTACAAGATAAATTATATATAGGGCACAATGTAACTATTTTGATAATTTTCATTCTGTCTTTCCACGAGGTGTTATCGTGTTCAGCTTGGAGAGTTGTAACAATGTGATAGAGATTATCAAAGATCATTACAAAGCTCCATTTTAACTGATAATTGCATCTCTTGCTGATCAAATTCTTGTTCAATTTAATGTGAACTATTCTGAGCCTTTGATGTTTGAGTGACATTTTTCAAAGTCAATAGACAAAAGTGAGGCCTGTTCTCGAGAAACTCATTTGGCAAAGGAAAGGCATGTGGATTCTTGATTCGCAACTCTCTGCCAAATGTTTCACCAGCGTATTAATGAAAATGTGATGCACTCTCACTGCCCAGATCTGCAAACACTCAGTGATGAGAGACAGCATGCAAAATGGGAGATTTAACTAGCCTTGCATATCGACCATACTTTAAATGATCTGTCGTGGAAGCAAAGATCCTTAACCTGCTGCCATTTCTAGACCAGCATCCTCAGATGAATGAACACTTGAAGAAGGAGAAGGGGAAATGGGTGAAAAGAAAATACTCCAAAGTTAGAAAACTTAAAAAAAAACACTGAAATAATACAATTAGCATTTGAAGATCTTGAACTCATTCTCTGTGACTGATCATTTTTAAGATTATAGGGGTCATTTTTGGAATGATTAACATTACACTAACTAGTATTCAAGAGGCGGCTGGATATAGCACTGGGGGCGAATGGGATCAAAGGTTATGGGAAAAAAGCTGGATTAGGATATTGAGTTGGACGATCAGCCATGATCGTAATGAATGGCAGAGCAGGCTCGAAGGGCAAAATGGCTTCCTCCTGCTCCTATCTTCTATGTTTTTATCCCACCATGGCAGATGGTGAAATTTGAATTCAATAAAAAATCTGGAATTAAAAGTCTAATGATGACCATTGTCGATTGTTGTAAAAACCCATCTGGTTCACTAATGTCCTTTAGGGAAGCAAATCTGCTGTCCTTGCCTGGTCTGATCTACCTGTAACTCCAGAGTCACAGCAATGTGGTTGACTCTTAAAATGCACTCAGGAATGAGCAACAAATACTGGCCCAACTCGCAATATCCACATCTCATGAACAAATTAAATAAAGCAAGGATGAGATCCTACATCCTCTTTCTGCACTGGACAGCCAACCTCCTCACCCCCCCAAGGGAATGAGACATCACACCCCCCCCCCTCCCCAACCCCCCCACCCCCCCAGGGGATGATCCGTCACACCCCCTCTCCACCCCCCCCCCCCAAAGGAATGAGACATCACACCCCCTCCCCTCCCATCCCCCCAGGGGATGATAAGTCACATCTCCTCCCCTCCTCCCACCCCACCCTCCTCCCCCTCCGACCAGAGGATGAACGGCAGAGAGGCTCTCTCCGCTCTGCTATTTTTTTTGCGCCTGGGCGTGTTCTGTCAGATTCGTTCCGAACTGCGCATGCGCAGTTCGGAGCTCCTATCCTTCCGGCGGCACTAAGCCCGCTGGACCAGCGCCGGAAAAAAGCATATGGGCGCGCTGGAGCACGGCCTCCGGGCTCGGATCTATTTGACGCCCGCACCCGGCACTCAGTCTCTAAATGGTAAAATCGGGCCCTAAGGGTCAATTTAGCGTGGCCGATCAACCTATCCCGCACATCTTTGAAAGAGGCCTATTTTCACACCCATGGCGGCACTTAGAGCCATTCAAGGAATCTCATCCTTGAGACGCCAAACAAAACCATAATACAACATGGTGCTCACTTGTGGCACCATAATACAACAGCATCCACAACTACTAGTTTCTGTCACCATCTCGGTCCACCACCTACACCCCAGACTATTTAGAGGCTGCAAGCAAGATAGGGAATTTACCTTATGTATCGTTTGACATTATTAAAGTATTTTCTACACTGTGCGAAAAGCTCTGCTAAATCACCAAACATCATCTTCCTTTGTTTTTGTCCATGTGAGGGGAATTAATGAATGTAGCTGGACAAAATCTTCAAATAGCAGAGAAAATGAGTAACAGCGAATAAATGGCAGCTGCAAATGCCTCGACCTTTACCTCCCATCTTACAAAGCAATGAAATCAAATGTAAGATACATCTCTCGCTCAAATAGCAGACCAGAGTGTACATAAATCGCTAAAATTGTCCAATCCAGGATAACGTCCTTTTGTTTAAATAGCTTTGTGTACTTGTAAAGATTTCGTTTTAAAAGTCAACCATGAAAAACGAGACAATTTATTGAATCATGACTGACATGTAAAATATTTCAGTGATGTTTTCACAGAGTTGTCATTCATCTTGCAAAAATGTGCAAGTACACAATGCAAAAGTCATCTTGGCACGAAGCAGTGTATTTGGATTATTAGCATTTTGTTAGCATTTTAAAAAATTAATCCATGGGACATGGGCCTCACTGGCTTAGTAAGAAGTCTCACAACACCAGGTTAAAGTCCAACAGGTTTATTTGGTAGCAAATACCATAAGCTTTCGGAGCGCTGCCCCTTCGTCAGATGGAGATTTTCACTCCATCTGACGAAGGGGCAGCGCTCCGAAAGCTTATGGTATTTGCTACCAAATAAACCTGTTGGACTTTAACCTGGTGTTGTGAGACTTCTTACTATGCTTACCCCAGTCCAACACCGGCATCTCCACATCATTCTCACTGGCTGGCCTGCATTTATTGCCCATCCCTAGTTGCCCGAGGGCAGTTGAGAGTCAACCACATTGCTGTGGCTCTGGAATCACATGTAGGCCAGAGCAGGTAAGAATGGCAGATTTCCTTCCCTAAAGGATATGGGTGAACCAGATGGGTTTTCCTAACAATCGACAATGGTTTCATGGTCATCAGTAGATTCTCAATTCCAGATATTTTTAATTGAATTGAAATTACACCACCTGCTGTGGCGGGATTCGAACCCGGGTCCCCAGAACATAGCTGAGTTTCTGGATTAATAATGTAGCGATAATACCAATAGGCTATTGCATCCTATATAATATATAGGATATATATAGTCAATGGCAATTCCTTGCCTACTTTGAAATGCAGCAGATGAAGAGACAGACTCAGGTGTAATTTCAATTCTTAGCAGTGTAGAGGATCAGAAGGACCTTGGGGTCCGGGTCCATAGGACTCTTAAATCGGCCTCGCAGGTGGAGGATGTGGTCAAGAAGGCGTACGGCGTACTGGCCTTCATTAATCGAGGGATTGAGTTTAGGAGTCGGGAGATAATGCTGCAGCTTTATAGGACCCTGGTTAGACCCCACTTGGAGTACTGCGCGCAGTTCTGGTCACCTCATTACAGGAAAGATGTTGAAGCCATTGAAAGGGTGCAGAGGAGATTTACAAGGATGTTGCCTGGATTGGGGGGCATGCCTTATGAGGATAGGTTGAGGGAGCTTGGTCTCTTCTCCCTGGAGAGACGAAGGATGAGAGGTGACCTGATAGAGGTTTACAGGATGTTGAGAGGTCTGGATAGGGTAGACTCTCAGAGGCTATTTCCAAGGGCTGAAATGGTTGCTACGAGAGGACACAGGTTTAAGGTGCTGGGGGGTAGGTACAGAGGAGATGTCAGGGGTAAGTTTTTCACTCAGAGGGTGGTGGGTGAGTGGAATCGGCTGACGTCGGTGGTGGTGGAGGCAAACTCGTTGGGGTCTTTTAAGAGACTTCTGGATGAGTACATGGGATTTAATGGGATTGAGGGCTATAGATAGGCCTAGAGGTGGGGATGTGATCGGCGCAACTTGTGGGCCGAAGGGCCTGTTTGTGCTGTGGCTTTCTATGTTCTATGTTCTATGTTTTATACAAAATTGATCACATGGCACTGGAGACTAACAGCAATTTAATCCTCTGAAGGTGAAAGTACTAATAAAAGGGAAAAAAGACTTGCATTTGTGTAGCTTGGGATATCCCCAAGCACTTTACTGTGAATTAAATGCCCTTGAAGTGTAACCACCGTAATGAAGGAAACACGTCAGCCAAATTGCCACAGCAAGTTGCCACAAATAGCGGTGAGATCATGACAAATTTATATGCTTTAGAGACATTAGTTGAGGAAAATATATTGGCCAGAACAATAGGGGAACGTTCTGCTTATCCTTGCAATAGTGCCTTGGTTAAATGGGCTGGATTTTTAGGCCCATATGAGGATCCTAAACTTGCCCATGTTGTTAGCATGCCTGCCTGCACCACCAACAGGATGGTGACTTCCTGGTTGGCCAACTCCATGCTATTCAAGATGGCGCTGGAGCATGGCAACTTCTTGCGAACTGTGCCCAGCATACCCTCTAATTCTATCTTTTACTCTTGTTCTATGCTCCTAAAACTCTATTCTAACTCATTTAAACTCTCTAACCATGGTACTCTGGACATACTGTCTTCCACCTTCTTCCACTGGGAAAAGGATGCAAATGTCTGAGGTCACGTACCAATCGACTCAAGAACAGCTTCTTCCCTGCTGCCATCAGACTTTTGAATGGACCTATCTCGCATTAAGTTGATCTTTCTCTACATCCTAGCTATGACTGTAACACAACATTCTGCATCCTCTCCTTCCATTCTCTATATATGGTATGCTTTGTCTGTATAGCGCGCAAGAAACAATACTTTTCACTGTATATCAATACATGTGACAATAATAAATCATCAAATCAAATGGGTGGTCCCCCGAAGCTGCAGGTCCAATCAGAGGGACTGCAGTGATGTCAGGCTTGCCGCTCCCCCCTCCAGGAGAGGTGGGCGCTGTAATGGGAGGAAGGTGAGCACAAGGGCAACTCAATATGGAAACATCCTCATCCCCTGCCTTGTTGTTGGAAGGCTGTCTCGAGTGAACTGGTGGCCTCTGCACGTGGCTGTGGGCCCTTTTGATGCTAGGATGGCAAAATGGCCTGCAAGTGGGGCCTTTAGTGCAGTAATTGGCTCGTCATTTCCATGGAGCGGGTGGCCAACCCTCTTCCCAGCCCACATTGGAAAAGTTCCCTGAGATGGAAACACATCGGGCAGCCATCCCAACACAGAACCTCAATATTTCCCTGGCCCTGTCCTATGGGACCAAGAATATCCGCTCAATGTCTCCGTAAACTGGTAGCTCCAGCAGCATACCTTCAATTCTGCGCTGGTCTGTCTTAGAAATGAGATTACTACCGTTAAACAACATAGAATTATAGAATTATAGAATCCCTACAGTGCAGAAGGAGGCCATTCGGCCCATCGAGTCTGCACCGACCACAATCCCACCCCGGCCACACCTCCCTAACCCCACAAATCCACTCTACCAATCCTATGGCCAATGCACCGAACCTGCACATCTTTGGCGTGTGGCAGGAAACCGGAGCACCCGGAGGAAACCCACGCAGACACGGAGAGAACGTGCAGACTCCACACAGACTCAAGCCGGGAATCGAACCCAGGTCGCTAGAGCTGTGAGGCAGCAGTGCTAACCATTGTGCCACCCAACAGCTAACACTAATGCTTCATCTATCCTTTTAGTCAGAACATTCAACAATCTATTTTCTATATGTCAGTGGATTATGCTCTCAGTTGCTCTATTGCAAAATACTGGCAGATGTTTAAGGTAGGGGGTCTGCTGGAAGATGTCGGAATACTGCACATAATAAAATGGTTAGGTTTGTCCCACAGAGTTCCTTTTGACTGCACCTCTGATATAATCATGCACAATAGCGGAGCAACATCGTTGTGATATTTTTGGACGACTGAATTGTGACAAGCCAGTTATGTGTGGATTCCATCCCTTCCCTGAAGAATACTCGCAGCTCATGTTGTAGGAGAATTTTCAATTCACAGCCACTAAAACTTTGTGTGACCTAGATTTGTTGGATGTGGCCTAGATTTCCTGCCACTCTCCCTCCCCACCCCCCTCCCACCCCCGCACCACTGCCACAACCACCAATGCAGATTCAGAATATAACAGGGAGACAATAGTGAGTCAAGGTGACAAAAGTCTGTCAGTCGGATATCACAAAACCTGCCTAGCAAGGATGACAGGTCTTCAGCACGAAGGTTTAACATCCCACCTGACTTTCTGTTACATTTATTCCTTCCTTTGGCCCCAGCCAGAAAGGTGAGTTATATCCTGGGCTTAAACGTCCAGTGTGGCAATTTTGATGAGATCGTTCTGAAGATCTTAAATAATAAAAAAATCTTCATATGCTAATCCAGTGACTGTGGGATTAATATGTTGACCTTTTTCTGAATGTATAATGCACAATGAAGCCAGGTTGCTAAGGTAACGTCTTGGCTATTTAAAAATGCAACTGTAGTTGCTCGGCTTGCTTTTTACCGCAGCCCCCATCACGAGCATCCCTCCCCACCTTTCCCCGAAAAATATCGACAATAAATATTCATTCAACCCAACAGCATACCTGCACCTTACAAAACATTCACCTGTGTACACGTGCTCCTTGCAGTCGGGATATCTGCAAAGCTGCAGAAAAGTAAAAAAAATAGATTATACCTACTCCACACTGCCGATAGGCATTAATCGGAAGATAAATAAAAATCCTAGATGTCTGCGTGGGTTTCCTCCAGGTGCCCTGGTTTCCTTCCACACTCCAAAGGTGTGCAGGTTAGGTGGATTGGCCATGGTAAATTGCCCCTTAGTGTCACAAGATGTGTAGTTTAGGGGGATTAGTGAGGTAAATACTTGGGGTTACGGGGAACAGGTCTGGGGAGGATTTCCCCTTAGTGTCAAGGACATTACATGGGGTTACAAGGATAGGGTGTGGGTGAGATTGTTGTCAGTGCAGACCTGATGGGCCGAATGGCCTCCTTCTGCACTGTGGAGATTCTATGATTCTATGATCTCTTTCTCTGGTCATTCTTTCTCCTCAGTTCCCTATATGAACTGCATTTAATTCCTTTAAGCCAGTTGAACCTTGTGAGAAATGTATGGCGATAATCATGAGTGATTATCCACAGTGACACAGTGGTTAGCACTGCTGCCTCACAGTGCCAGGGACCCGGGTTCAATTCCGACCTTGGGTCACTGTCTGGGTGGAGTTTGCATGTTCTCCCTGTGCCTGCGTGGGTTTCTTCTGGGTGTTCCAGTTTCCTCCCATGCTCCAAAGAGTGCAGGCTAGGTGGATTAGCCGTGCTAAATTGCCTCTTGGTGTCCACAGATTTCCGCAGAGGGATTAGTGGGGAAATACGTGAGGGTTGTGGGGACAGGAAAGGAGGTGGGCTTGGATAAGATGCTCTGTCAGAGAGTCGGGTGCAGATTCGATGGGCCAAAAGACCTCCTTCTGCACTGTTGGGAATTTTAGGTAATAAATTAGGCAAATAAGATTGCCAAATGTAGCCTGGAAAATGAATTGATAAAGAGCGTTTTTGGAACAATCTCCCAGAGCAACATGTGCTAGAGCCAATCATGGCGCAGGCTATGCAAGGTCTGGTAATGGACAACCAGGTAGATTAATTAATAAGCTGGTAAGAAGGCAGGTAGCAGTGACTGTAACATGATTGAATATCATATTCAAAGGAGAGAAGAATGGGTCTAAGACTAGTGTTTTGCACTTAAATAAGGGCAATTATGAGGGTATGAAGGTGGCTGGCCAAAGGGAACTGAGATTAATGAATGGATAAGTCAATGGCAGACATTGAAGGAAATATTTTGTACCTCATCAAAGATACGTTCCAGTGAGAAAGAAAGGGGAGGACATTTCATCAGTGGCTAACTAAGGAAGTTAAAAATAATATCAAAATGAAAGAAAAAGTGTACAATTCCACAATGATTAGTGGCAGGTCAGAAGACTGGACAGAATATAAAAAACAGTAACGATTGCGAAAATCTGGTTGGTTAGCAGCTCTCGAAGGTGGGACTTCCACCCGAGTGAGGGGCAGAAATCCCACTGTTAGATAGTTTATTCCACCTCCAACGTATTATGGTTGCGAGTTAGGTTGGAAGAGAATGAGCCATGCGCCCCTCCTCCGACACTACACCATAAGATGCACCCCACCTTCAGTGTAGAGGACAAAGATAATATCCCAAAATTAAGCGCGCATCATGAAGTGAAAGTGAAGGAGGAACCACATGGGAAGAATAGTGAGAAAATTATTATAACTAAAAGCTGACGTGTCCCCAAGGTCCTGATGGACTTTATCCTAGAGTGGTGAAAGAAGTAGCTGCTGAGGTATGAGGTTTAATTTTCCTGAATTCCCTCGACTCTGGAAAGGTCCCATCAGATTAGAAAATAGCGAATGTAGCACCTCTGGTCAAGATAGGAGGGAGACAGGAAGGAGAAAACTATAGGCCAGTTAATTTAACATCTGTCATACTGAAAATGCTGAAATCTATCATTAAGGAAGTTATTGCAGGGCACTTAGAAAATCTCAAAGCAGCCAGCCAGAGTCAACATGGATCTGTGAAAGACAAATCATGTTTGACTAATTTATTAGAGGAAGTAATTAAGCAATGGTTAAGTTTAAGTTTATTTATTAGTCACAAGCAGGCTTACATTAACACTGAAGTTACTGTGAAAATCCCCTCGTCTCCACACTCTGGCGCCTGTTCGGGTACACTGAGGGAGAATTTAGTATGGCCAATCCACCTAACTAGCATATCTTTTGGACTATGGGAGGGAATCGGAGCACTCGACAGAAACCTACGCAGACACGGGGAGAACGTGCAAACTCCGCACAGACAGTGACCGAACAGGGATCGAACCCAAGTCTCTGGCACTGTGAGGCAGCAGTGCTAACCATTGTGCCACCGTGCCACCCCGTGGATAAAAGAAAACCTGTGGATTGGTGCACATAGATTTCCAGAAGACATTTGACAACATTCCATGTAGTTACCACATAAAATAAGAATTCATTGTGTAGGGGGTAACATGTAATCATGGATAGAGCATTGGTTAGCTAACCGGAAACAGAGAGTAAGGATAAATGGGTCATTTTCAGGTTGGAAAGATGTAATGAGTGGAGTGTCACAGAGATCAGTGCTGGGGTCTCAACTATTTTCAATCCATATGAATGACTAGGATGATGGGACTGGAGATATGTGGTTGTTGGTGGGGGGGTTGGGTGTGGGGGGGATTCTCCCAGCTGGGAGGCTTAAGCGGAGGCCATGTAGCAGGCTTCCCTCTGGGCACCACGAGCTCCGCACGTCTCCACCCGCTGGAATTCCGGCATCATCAGCTCCGTGCCGGAAATCAGTGCGGAGATGAATAAATTATGCAGATGATCATCACCACCTCATTAGCGGTCCCAGGACTGAAGTCTCCAGGCCTGCCTGCATCTTCCCTCCTGCCAGAAATGTTACACTCCAGTGGGGTTTACAACAGCTTCCCACTAGCAGGGAGCTGGCAGCCCAACACTGCTGGAGTGAAGGGGGACCATGTAGACCCCCAGGATGCCGGGAGTAAGTGGGGTCACTCCCTGGATATTGCCAACTTGGCAATGCCAGCCTGGCCCACGGCACTGCCCAATGGGCAAAATGGCAATGCCCAGGGGACACCTTGGCACTGCTCACTGGGCATCGGACAATGCCAAGGGGATGAGGCCAGTGAAGTTAGGGTCAGTAAGGGGCGGGACCTCTGGGGGAATGATCGGTTGGGGTGGGGGGGGTTCCCACTGCCACTCTGCAGTGGGACACCCCCAGAGTGTGGGGATCAGTGACAGTGGGAGGGAGGCCAGCAATCGGGGCTGGCCAACGGGGTGGGCGGGGAGGGGGGGGGGTGGGGTGCAGACTGCTGGGGGTGTCGGGGCTGTGGAGAGGATAGGATAGATTGATTGAGTCTGCCGGGGGGGGGGCGAAATTGAGGCGGGCCAGGGATCGGGTGTGGGGTGTCGTTGCTGGCCTGGACATGTCTGGAAGGCCAACGATCGGGGCATGAGGGAGTGTGGTCAGAGGGGCCACGAGGCTGGCCAGTGATTGAGCAGGCCAGCAATTGGGAGGCCGGCAGTGCCAATCTCGGCCCTGTCAGATCGATGCATGCTCAACCCTATGCTGCCGGCCTCTCCAGCAGATTTTTAGCGTGATTCACGCTTGGGGTCTCTCTGTGATGCACAGAGTGTGGGAGATTCTTTCTGAAAATCCCGCTGAAAAAAATCAATGGGATTTACTCCAGTTTTTACACAAATTCGGCATTTGGAATTTTTTTTGGGAGAATCCCACACATGGTTGCTAAATTTGCTGATGACATAAAGTTGTTAGGATAGTAAGTTGTGAAGTGGACATCAGGAGTCTGCAAAGGGATATAGATAAGTAAAATGAGTGGGCAAATAAACTGGCCGATGGAGTATAAAGTGGGAAATGTGCCAGTGTCCGCTTTGGCAGGAGCAATAAAAAACAGCATATTATTTAAAATGGGGCAGATTGCAGAACTGAGGTACAGGGAGATCTGGATTCCTGGGATATTGATCGCCAAAAGTTGGCAGGTACAGAGTGAGATTAGGAAGGCAAATGGAATGTTGTTTCTTATTGCAAGGGAAATAGAATAGAAAAGTAGAGATGTTTTGCTAAACTTATATAGGGTATTGCTGAGACCACAGCTAGAGTACCCTGCATAATTTTTGTCTCCTTACTTGAGCCAGGATACAGTTGTAGAAACATAGAAACATAGAAAAACTACAGCACAAAACAGGCCCTTCGGCCCCACAGGTTGTGCCGAACATATCCCTACCTTTTAGGCCTACCTATAACCCTCCATCCTATTAAGTCCCATGTACTCATCCAGGAGTCTCTTAAAAGACTCTATTGAGTTTGCCTCCACCACCACTGACGGCAGCCCACTCGCCCACCACCCTCTGTGTGAAAAACTTCCCCCTAACATTTCCCCTGTAACTACTCCCCAGCACCTTAAACCTGTGTCCTCTCGTAGCAGACATTTCCACCCTGGGAAAAAGCCTCTGAGAGTCCACCCGATCTATGCCTCTCAACTTCTTATATACCTCTATTAGGTCTCCTCTCATCCTACCTCTCTCCAAGGAGAAAAGACCGAGCTCCCTCAGCCTATCCTCATAAGGCATGCCACTCAATCCAGGCAACATCCTTGTAAATCTCCTCTGCACCCTTTCAATCTTTTCCACATCCTTCCTGTAATGAGGCGACCAGAACTGAGCACAGCACTCCAAGTGGGGTCTGACGAGGGTCTTCTATAGTATTTGGAGCAATTCAGAGAAAGTTCTCTCAACTGATTCTAGGATTGAAGGGGTTATGCTGTGAAGTAAAGTTAGACAAGTTGGGCCGATATTCATTGAAGTTTAGAAGAATGAGAGGTGATCTATAAAATCCTGAGAGGAGTTGAGATGGTGGATACTGAATGGATGGGTGGAATCTTACCAGAAAATGGCGACGTGTCAGGGTCTGACTGAAAACTGCCATGCTTCCCACCAGAGAAATGGCAGGTTTTCTCTCCAGATCTTATGAGACTTTGTCAAGAAAAAACACGGGGGGGGGGGGGGGTGTGTATCATGCCATCATGTTGGGGAGAGGGGCGGGGACGGGGGTCCTAAACACACTGGTAAAGCCAGCTGCAAGGGCACTCTGATTAGAAGAATAATTAACCTTCCCCCACTCAACCACAGTGGTGTCAGGGGATATCCCACCATCATGATCAAAGCCAGCGGGCAGGAGTTTATAACCTCGCTCGGACGAGACCGGAAATTCCCGCCCAAGGTCAATGGAGATTTCCGTTGTCGGACCCTCGCCCACTCCGATTCTGTGGCGGGTGAGGCGGTAGAGTTCCGGCCAGCATCTCTCCACCACCGCTCCCCATGATCAAAGCTGACATCTCTTCCCCTCACCACCGTGATCACCCCCTCTCTCTCCCCTCCCCCCTCCCCCCACCAACAGTTATCGTCAGCATTCGGCCCCTTCCCCCCGAACATCGCTGGCATCGGAACCCCCTCCACCCAACACAGACAGCATTGGATCCCTTCCTTCTCCTCCCCCCTCCCCCGGAAATAGCCATCGCTGGCATTCCCAGTCCTTTCCCCCTGGCATCGGAGCCCCCAAACAGCCATCGCTGGCATTGCTTTGCACGTCTGCTCCCCTACCTCATCATCACAAATAAATGAGTCCACCCTCCTATGAGGCTCATCACTAGGATCCACCCCTGGCACTGTCCCTGGCACAGGTTGGTACTGCAAGGTTGGCATGGTGCTAACCTGGCAGTGCCAACCTACACCAGGGTGCAGTGCCAGGAAAATGCCTGCCCATGTCTCCCTTCCCCCAGGGTGGCTCCCCAAAGCAGGTTGACATCTAGGTGAACCTGCTGTAAACCTCACCGATGTGACATCATGTTGGTGAAGTTTGAAAATCTGGCTGGGGGGAATCACATGGTGAGGAGGGGCGTCTTTAACTACATTTAAATGTATGTAAATGTAATGTAATCAAGTTCAAACCCATTATGGGCGAGAATCTGATTAATTCGTCGCCGGGAATCAGAAATCACCATCTCGCCAGCGAGATTTGCGATTTCTGGGTTTCTCCGGATCTTGAGCCGTTGCCGTCATTCCCGTGGACGGAGAACGTGGGCTTAGTATCATCCCCGATGTTCCGTCTTATGGGAGGGTTTAGAACGAGGACACACTGTTTAAAACATAAGGTGTCTCCCATTCAAGACAGAGAAGGGAAGAAATATATTCCCAGAAAGTCATGAGTTCATGGAACTCTCTTTTCCAGAGCGCTGGAGGCAGGTCATTGAATATTTTTAAAGTTGAGTTGGTTAGATTTTTGATTGACAAGGGAAGCAAAGGATCTAGGGGGTAGGAAAGAAAGTGGACTCAAGGCGACAATCAGATCAGCCATGATCTTATCAAATGGTAGAGCAGATTCGAAGGGTTTAATGGCCCACTCCTGCTCACAATTCATATTCAATTCATATGTTCCTATGGCATGGTGGCACAGTGGTTAGCACTGCTGCCTCACAGCACCAGGGACACGGGTTCAATTCCCGGTTTGGTCACTGTTCGTGTGGAGTTTGAATATTCTCCCTGTGTCCGTGTGGGTTTCCACCGGGTGCTCCAGTTTCCTCCCACAGTCCAAAGATGTGTGGGTTAGTTGGATTGGCCATGCTAAATTGGGATTGTGGTTGGTGCAGACTCAATGGGCTGAATGGCCTCCTTCTGCACTGTAGGATTTGATTCTAATTGTTTCAAAATTGATTATTTCATAACTAATAGTAGGTACAAATCTGCTTTTTTCAGATCTTCTTGCTGATGATTATTAAATGTTTTTCTCGGAACGGTTGACATTATGAGAAGAACATGGGTGCCCTTTAATTAACACTTTCTTTAAATGATGCACTCACATCTCCTTTCTCACTGAGGGCAATTCCAAAGGGAGTCAGAGGGAGCTGAGCTTCAGTTAGAGGAGTGAACCTTGATCAGCCTTGGAATATTTTTTCCTTTGCATTATTTTTGTGTCCTTCTGAATGTGGTAGTGGAAAAGAAACATTGTAACATCAGTGCCATAAACTTTATTCACTCTGTGGAATGTGACTGTGCCTCTATTGAGAAATATGGAACATACCTTAGTGTAATCTCTTCACTCTTAAATTACTTTCAGATTACATTCAAAACCCGGATGACAGAGCAAAACCTTATGAGGAGAACTCTTCACCTAAAATCCACTTAAATCATAGGCACTGAAGCCTGCTGTATATAAAGTAAGATGTTTGCTCTTTATCCTTCAGCATTCAGAATATTACACTCACATTCTTTCACATAAAACCATAAAGCAAAAGCATAAAATTCCAACAGGGTTACAGGAAAGACACGTTAATACATGATTCATGAACATTAATCTCTTCTTATTTCTTTATCTACTTCCTGTAACTCATCTATACACAAGTAACATATGTGGCCTTGTGATATAAGGTAAGCGTACAGGAGGTTGATTTCCTCAAGGAATTGACGGCCATGAATTTACAAAGGTAGTGAGACAGGGAGGTAGATCAAAAGGCAGCTGACTGAGCATGGAGACTGAAGCAAGAAAGAAAGTTAATTTTCAGAGTGGTTTCTTGACCATTCAATCCACTTCACAAAAGTCGAGGATGATGGTACAATCAGTTTTGATTTTGTAATGATGAAACGCTGTGTACAATTTGCTTGTAATACATAGCTACTCTAAATGCACCAGTATTGTCAATGTGACAGACCTGATTTTATTCACTGGCACTCCAGGCATGAAACGCAACAAAATGTTTTGTACCAGCAATCAGGACTGGAACCCACTTGCACCAGAGCTCAGAAGATAGTGCTCCGACAGGCAGAGGAATATATGAACGAATCTATTTCCTCTGTACATCACCACTCCATCTGACACAATGGTTAGCAGTGCTGCCTCACAGCGCCAGGGACCCAGGTTCGATTCCTGGCTTGGGTCACTGTGGAATGTGCACATTCTCCCCGTGTCTGTGTGGATTTCCTCTGGGTGCTCCAGTTTCCTCCCACAGCCCAAACATGTGCAAGTCAGGTGAATTAGCCATGCTAGTGACCCTTCAGTGACCACAAATGTGTAGGTTAGAGAGATTAGCTGAGATGGGCAATGTCAAGTGATATTACAGAGGTGTGGTTGGCACGATGGAACAGTGGTTAGCACCGCTGCCCCACAGCTATTGCCTGTCACCACCCTGAGAAAATAACTTGCACCAGGAATCTCTAGGAAGTGGCTCACTTTATCCCTCCTTTTGTTAAAGAAAAGCAGTACAAGGCAAAAGGAATGAAGGATCCAAAAATGTCTGCATTCGCTGTGGGCTGGGAGATAATGACAGGCCTGACAAAGAGACAATTCTTCCCTGACTGAATTACAACAATTGCTTTCAGATGGTGATCATGTTCTCAAGGACAACAGGGAAGCATCAAGGGAGGCGATGGCTGAGAGGTATTATCACTAGATTATTAATCCAGAAACTCGGCTAATGTTCTGGGAAGCCAGGTTCGAATCCCGCCACGGCAGATGGTGGAACTTGAATTCAATAAAAGATATCTGGAATTAAGAATCTAATGATGGCCATGCAACCATTGTCGATTGTTGGAAAAACCATCTGGTTCACTAATGTCCTTCAGGGAAGGAAGTCTGCCGTCCTTACCTGGTCTGGCCTACATGTGACTCCAGAGCCACAGCAATGTGGTTGACACTCAACTGCCCACGGGCAATTAGAGATGGGCAATAAATGCTGGCCAGCCAGCGACGTCCATGTCCCACAAGTGAATAAAGAAATTGCAGAGCACAATATGGTGGAAGGTGAAAGGAGAAATCAGCTCTTTTCACAGAACCATCGAATCCCTACAATGCAGAAAGATGCCTTTTGGCCCATCAACCTGCACTGACACTCCAACAGAGAAACTTACCCAGGTCCTATCCTCATAACCCCACACATTTACCCTGCTAATCACTACTAACCTCTACATCTTGGGACAATAAGGGGCAATTCAGCATGGCCAGTCCACCTAACCTGCACATCTTTGGACTATAGGAGGAAACTGGAGAACCCAGAGAAAACCCATGCAGACACAGGGAGAACGTGCAAACTCCTGAGGCCGGAATTGAACCCAGGTTTCTAGTGCTGTGAGGGAGCAGTGCTAACCGCTGTGCCATTGTGCTGCCGACAGAATTTCAACATCCGCTGTGATGGGATTTGAACCCGGGTCCTCAGAGCATTACCCTCAGAATCTGGATTGGTAATTCAGCGACAATGCCACTGGACCATTGCCTCCCCTACCTTTTAACCTGCTCTATGTAAATGAGTGTCAACCTGTTATTTTTTCTCAGCCATCATCATAGAATTGGCTGTACACTCAGTGCCTGATACATCCCGTCATCAAAGGCCCCTTCTCATGATCTAATGCAAAGCATTCTGACATTTTACTGAAATATGCTGCATATTAGAATTGGAGAGAGCAGATTGAACAAATCAAATTCACCATCAGCTGACATTGTGGACTCTAGTCAATGTCCTAGTGGTATTGTCGCTGGACTATTAATCCAGAAACTCATCAATGTTCTGGGGACCCAGGTTCAAATCCCACCATGGCAGATGGTGAAATTTGAGTTCAATAAAAAACATCTGGAATTAGGAATCCATCTAATGCCCGTAAAATAAATTGTCGATTGTCGAAAAAAACAATCTGGTTCATTAATATCCTTTAGGGAAGGGAATCTGCCATCCTTACCTGGTCTGGCCTACATGTGACTCCAGAACCACAGCAATGTGGTTGACTCTCAACTGCCTTCCAAGAGCAACTAGGAATGGGCAATAAATGCTGGTCAGTCAGTGACGCCCATGTCCTGCAAATGAATTTAAAAAAATAGTAGGTTAGAAAAGGTAAGAAACTGACAAGTAAGCAAGTTCAAAGGATCCATCTGGCCTTAAATACCCAAACATATCTGCTGTCTTGCAACTGAAATGTTGATCAGCTGGGACTTCAGAAAGAGCAACGGAAGTTTGAACATACGAAAATGCAAATTTCCCAAGATTTAGCTGGAAGGAGGGAAGTACTTACTATTTCTATCACTTACCCATGCACGTTGACAGCCAAAGTCAACTGAAGTCTGATTGCTGATGTGAGCGAAACCACTACAAGCTCCTTATTAATCTGGGACAATAGACAAGGAGAAAACTTGAAGCATAGAAATATAGAAAATAGAAGTAGGAGTAGGCCATTTGGCCCTTCGAGCCTGCTCTGCCATTTATTACGATCATGGCTGATCATCCAACTCAATAGCCTAATCCTGCTTTCTCCCCATAAACTTTGATCCCATTCGCCCCAAGTGCTATATCCACCTCTTGAATACATTCAATGTTTTGGCATCAACTACTTCCTGTGGTAATGAATTCCACAGGAACACCAGTCTTTGAGTGAAGAAATGTCTCCTCATCTCCGTCCTAAATGGTCTACCCTGAATCCTCAACTGTGACCCCTGGTTCTGGACTCCCCCACCATCGGGAGTATCCTCCCTGCATCTACCCTGTCCAGTCCTATTAGAATTTTATAAGTCTCTAGGAGATCCTCCCTCATTCGCCTGAACTCCAGCGAAAACAATCCTAACCTAGTCAATCTCTCTTCATACATCAGTCCCGCCATCCCCGGAATCAGCCTGGTAAACCTTTGCTGCACTCCCTCGAGAGCAAGAATATCCTTCCTCAGAAAAGGAGACCAAACTGCACACAATACTCTAGGTGTGTCCTCATCAAGGCCCTGTATAATTGCAACAACACATCCCTGCTCCTGTACTTGAAACCTCTCGCAATGAAGGCCAACATACCATTTGCCTTCTTTCCCGCCTGCTGCACCTGCATGTTTACCTTCAGCGACTGGTGCACAAGGACACCCAGGTCCCGCTGCACACTCCCCTCTCCCAATTTACAGCCATTCAGGTAGTAATCTGCCTTCTTGTTTTTGCTTCCAAAGTGAATAACCTCACATTTATCCAAATTATACTGCATCTACCATTGATTAGCCCACTCACCCAACCTGTCCAGATCATTCTGAAGGATCTCTGCATCCTTGTCACAGTTCACCCTCCCACCAAACTTGGTATCATCTGCAAACTTTGAGATGTTACATTTTGTTCCCTCATCCAAATCATTAATATATATTATGAATAGCTGGGGTCCCGGCACTGATCCCTGTGGCACCCCACTAGTTACTGCCTGCCAATTTGAAAAGTACCCATTAATTCCTACTCTTTGTTTCCTCTCTGCCAACCAGTTTTCTATACATCTCAATGCACTTCCTCCAATCCCATGCGCTTTAATCTTGCACTATAGTCTCTTGTGCAGGACTTCGTCAAACACTTTCTGAACGTCCAAATATATCACATCTACTGGTCCCCCCTTGTCAAATCTATTCTTTGCATCTTCAAAGAATTCCAACAGATTTGGCAAGCATGATTTCGCCTTCATAAATCCATGCTGACTCTGTCTGATCCTACCACTGCTTTCCAAATGCTCTGCTATAAAGTCCCTGATAATGGATTCAAGAATTTTCCTCACTACCAATGTTAAGCTTACTGGTCTATAATTCCCTGTTTTCTCTCTACCTCCCTTTTTGAATATTAGAGTGACATTCGCTACCCTCCAATCTGCAGGGACTGTTCCAGGGTCTGTAGAATCCTGGAAGATGACCATGAATGCATCCATTATTTCTAGTGCCACTTCCTTAAGTACTCTGGGATGTAGATTATCAGGCCCTGGGGATTTATCCACCTTCAATTACATCAATTTTTCCAGCACCATTTCTCTACTAATATTGATCTCCCTCAGTCCTTTCCTGTCACTAACTGTTTTGGCCTCAATTACTTTCTGTTAGTGGTAGGGAATTCCATAGACTCACCACTCTCTGGGTAAAGAAATTTCTCCTCACTACAGTTCTAAAAGGTTTACTCCTTATCCTCAAACTATGATCCCTAGTTCTGGACTCTCCCAGCATTGGGAACATACTTTCTGAATCTACCCTGTCTAACCCTGTTAGAATTTTATAAGTTTCTATGAGATCCCCTCTCACTCTTCTGAGCTCCATTGAATATTATCCTAAATGACTTAGTGTCTCCTCATGAAATGAGCCTAGCTCCGATGGTCAAGTGTGTACTACTCATGTAATAATATGTCTCTGATTTACATCTAGCAGGTGCTTTATTGCTCCATTACTTCTTTATTTTAGAATAAAATCTCACCACAAGGACAAATTTTGCAAGGTTCTGTCAGGGCGGCATGGTGGCACAGTGATTAGACCTGCTGCCTCACAGTGCCAGGGACCCTGGTCTGCATGGGTTTCCTCCGGGTGCTCTGGTTTCCTCTCACAGTCCAAAAGACGTACTGCTTAGGTGCATTGGCTATGCTAAATTCTTCCTCAGTGTACCCGAACAGGCGCCGGAGTGTGGCGACTCGGGGATTTTCACAGTAATTTCATTGCAGTGTTAATGTAAGCCTACTTGTGACACTAATAAATAAACTTTAAACTTTAAACTACAATTTTATGATGTGTACAGCTAAGATCGACATGACATTTAACCTACAAAATCAAAACACTGTGGAGTGTTAACTTACCACAGTTGGTGCTGCTATGAGTCAGAAGATAAACGCCACTCTAGGACTGAACACGCAATCTAGGCTAACACTCTGGTAGGTTTGCCAACCCTCTGGGATTGACCTTGTGTCTCCAAGAATCGAAGACGAACCTCCAGAAAACTGTTGTGTGCAATCATGGAGAAAACTCACCTAGACATTTTTTTTAAAATGTTTTTTTTTGTGTTATTCTCTCCATTACCAGATATATAAATATTGAAAATGTAAATAAAAATTCAGCATTGGCCAACAGTCAAGCATCATCCAATTGGGTAACGAGTTTTTTCCAATTGGCAGAAGGGCGGCCCGGTGCCACAGTGGTTAGCACTGCTGCCTCACAGCGCCAGGGACCCAGGTTCAATTCCGGCCTCTGGTCATTGTCTGTGTGGAGTTTGCACATTCTCCCCATGTCCACGTGGGTTTCCTCCGGGGGGATCCGGTTTCCTCCCAGAGCCCAAAGACCTGTGGGTTAGGTGCTTTGGCCATGCTGAATTGACCCTAGTGTCAGTGGGATTAGCAGAGTAAATATGTGGGGTTACGGGGATAGGGCCTGGGTGGGATTATGGTCGGTACAGACTCAATGGGCCAATGGCCTCCTTCTGCACTGTAGGGATTCTATGGAAGGCAGTGCATCGCAAGAATAGATGTGTTGGCCAACCAATAGATGGAGCGTGGGTTCAAGTCATGTGATGAAACCTCCAGAAACAAGTTGAATCACATTTGGCATCCCTACACTCTGCTGTAGTGCTGCACCGTCAGAGGTGCAGGAGGATATAAAAGAAGCCACGGAGTTACATGAAGTGCAGAAAGTTCTCCCTTTCCTAACCAGCATCTATTCTGTAACCAACACAAATTATTTGGTCACTCTTTACATTGCTGTTCGCGAAATCTTATGCACAAATTGGTCACAGTTATCCACAAAAGCACTGAGTATGCTTTAACAGTAGTCCATTGGCTTGGAAGCACATTGACAATGTCTTAGAGACATTCTCGTCTGATTTCCAATTGTCTTCAGCTCTGATGAAGAGTTGTCCAGACTCGAAACGTTCACTCTGTTCTCGCTCCACAGATGCTGTCAGACCTGCTGAGATTTTGCCAGCATTTTCTGTTTTTGTTTGAGAATGTCTTAGCTGGGATAAGCAGAAAGTTAAATGCAAATCTTTCTTCAGTCTTGTTTACTTATTTAATTATTAGTGCGTTGCTGACCTTCCTGCATTCCTAAGAATGTCGAAGGGTTTGTTTTAACTTCTAGTGGCACTGAGCAGTGGTGGGTGCCTGCCAGCCTAACGCACTGCTGCCATCATGGAACCTCAGCCATTTCCATCCTCCTGTCGCTGACCATTGTGAGAAAGTGACAGTCAGCCAGGTCCAGAGCTGAGCCAGACAATAAGCAGTGCCAAAGCCCCTTCTAAATGTAGAATCATAGAATCCCTACAGTGCAGAAGGAAGCCATTCAGCCCATCAAATCTGTACTCACAACAATCCCACCCTGGCCCTATCCCCACAACCCATATAGGGTTGAGAGCTTCAAGCTTTTAGATGTCCAGATCACCAACAACCTGTCCTGGTCCCCCCATGCCGACACTATATTTAAGAAAGCCCACCAATGCCTCTACTTTCTCAGAAGACTGAGGAAATTTGGCATGTCAGCTACGACTCGCACCAACTTTTACAGATGCACCATAGAAAGCATTCTTTCTGGTCGCATCACAGCTTGGTATGGCTCCTGCTCTGCCCAAGACCGCAAGGAACTACAAAAGGTCGTGAATGTAGCCCAATCCATCACGCAAACCAGCCTCCCATTCAGTAACTCTGTCTACACTCCCCGCTGCTTCGGCAAAGCAGCCAGCATAATTAAGGACCCCACGCGCCCCCGACATTCTCTCTTCCACCTTCTTCCGTTGGGAAAAAAATACAAAAGTCTGAGGTCACGTACCAACCGACTCAAGAACAGCTTCTTCTCTGCTGCTATCAGACTTTTGAACGGACTTACCTTGCATTAAGTTGATCTTTCTCTACACCCTAGCTCTGACTGTCGCACTACATTCTGCACTTTCTCGTTTCCTTCTCTATGAACGGTATGCTTTGTCTGTATAGCACGCAAGAAACAATGCTTTTCACTGTATGTTAATACATGTGACAATAATAAATCAAATCAAATATTTACCCCACTAATCCCTCTAATTTATGCATCCTGGGATACTAAGGGGCAGTTTAGCATTGCCAATGCACCTAACCTACACATCTTTGGACTGTGGGAGGAAACCTATGCAGACATGGAGAGAACGTGCAAACTCCACACAGACAGCAACCCAAGCCAGGAATTGAACCCTGGTCCCCTGGAGCTGTGAGGCAGCAGTGCTAACCACTGTGCCACCGTGCCACCCCAAGAAATATTTCCAAAGTTGTTTTTTGGGAAACCTCCCATTGGTTAGCTTGCTCATCACCTCAAATCTACAAATCTGATTCTGTTTCATTGGCATTCAATTTATCTGACTTGATCATAAATAATGATTGGTAAGTCAAGGACTGTGTGTAATGTGGAACACAGTAAGAGTTTTAACAACACCAGGTTAAAGTCCAACAGGTTTATTTGGTAGCAAATGCCATTAGCTTTTTCGGAGCTCTGCTCCTTCGTCAGATGGAGTGGATTTCCACTCCGTCTGACGAAGGAGTAGCGCTCCGAAAGCTAATGACATTTGCTACCAAATAAATCTGTTGGACTTTAACCTGGTGTTGTTAAAACTCTTACTGTGTTTACCCCAGTCCAACGCCGGCATTTCCACATCATGTAATGTGGAACTGCAGCCCCAATGGAATGAGAGTCGACATAAAAGGAGAAAATTGGAAATAAAAAGGAAACCAACATAAAATGATTTTTGAGGTGTCCTATTGAATTACTTGCCCACTCTCAACATCTTGGGGATTACCATTGACCAGAAAGTGAATTGGATTAGTCATGTAAATACTGTGGCTAAAAGAGTAAGTTAGAGGTTAAGAATCCTGCGGCGAGTAACTCACCTGCCGACTCCCCAAAGCCTGTCCTCCATCTACAAGTCAGGAATGTGACGGAATACTCTCCACTTGCCTGGCTGAATGCAACACAAACATCACTCAGGAAGCTTGACACCATCGAGGACAAAGCAGCATGCTTGATTGGGCACCACATCCATGAACATTTATTCCCTCCACCACTGATGCAGAGTGGCAGCGGTGTATACTATCACAGTGCAGTATCTCACCAAGGCTCCTTCGACAACACCTTCCCAACCCACAACCACTACCATCTAGAAGGACAAGAGCAGCAGATACCTGGGGACACCACCGCCTGGAGGTTCCTCTCCCAGTCACTCACCATCCTGACTTGGAAATATATCACCATTCCTTCACCATCACTGTGTTGAAGCCCTAGAACTGGGACTCTCATAGCACTGTGGGTGTGCATGCACCACATGAACTGCAGTGGTTCAAGAAGGCAGCTCACCACCACATTCTCAAGGGCAATTAAGGATGGGCAGTTAATGCTGGCCCAGCAAGCAATGACCACATCCCACGAATGAATTAAAAAAAAGAATGCTTTGTGAAAGGATGTTGATGACTTATGTGAGACAGTTTTATGATGTGATGCCCCCATAGTGGAGATCCATGAATGTGCTAGACAATGTGTGGAATTGTACTCTGATAGATTATACAGTCCCGTCAAAATCAGTGGAGTTTAGAATAGCTCGTCTCATTTTATGGCTCCTCTTCAACCCCGATGGGGTTGTAAAATTCCTTCCAATGTTTTGCTTGGCAGTATTATTGGTCAAAACTTCTGAATCCTTTGAAATCAGGAAGTAAATTGCCACAATTAGAAAGTGGCAACTGCAGAGAGTTCCCCTTATGACAGCCCTCCATGATTTATATGTCTGTATGTCTTTACATATGTTGCAATTTAGTTCAAGTTCGGTGCAAGTTCAAATGAGGGATGAATGAGCCAATCTGAGAATGGCTAAAGGACTTGATCAGGATGTTTGAGGGGGAAGAGGGAAGCAGTCTAATGCCTGTGAAATGTTACTCAGAGGTGAACAGAGTCCGTCATTACTTTAGATTTGCCAGCGAGAAGGATTCTGTGCCTCAAGGACTGAAACTCCCACAGAACCTACAACTTGACAATTGGTAGCACATGTCTGCCCATTGTGTAGAAATGTGCCAGTAAATAACACACAAAGATCGGAAAAATCTTACTCTCTCGTGCCACTGGATCTAACTCGGAGTTGCTGTAAATGGCAGCAGGGTACACTGCTTGTGCAACCACTTCCAGCACAGCCTTCATGGCCAGGAATGATGGTAAGGTTGCTCACGTGTGCCAAGCATACTCCAGAAGCTTTCACAGTGGGTATAACGTGGCTTGAAGACTGATAGGAGAAGGCCATTCGGCCCCTCAAGCCTGCTCCACCATTTAACTAGATCATAACTGATTTTGTACCTCAAAGCCATCTCCCCGCGGTGTTCCAGTTTCCCTTGATGTCATTGGCATGTAGAAATCTATTGATCTCTGCTTTGAACAGATTCAGTGACAGAGCCTCCACCGCACTCAGGGGTAGAGAATTCCAAAGATTCATCATCCTCTGACTAAAGAAACTCCTCTTAATCACAGTCCTAAATGGCCTACCTCTTAATCTGAGACTGGGTCCCCTGGTTCTAGACCTCACCCCCACCGACCAGGGGAAAGGTCTGTAATGCATCCACCCTGTCAATGCCTGGCAGAATTTTGTACACTTCAATGGGAGCGTGTCTCATTCTTCAGAACTCTAAACTTTTAGGCATGTTCTGCCAAATTGGACTGCGCAAATCTAATTAATGCCTATGTTGTAAATGCTTCCTGCCAAGCAGGCTTTCAACTGCAGGGAACAACTCTTATTCAAAGGTCAAGATTGTCCGGAGGTTTGGGATAAAGGAATTCCATTTGTACATTTTGCAAGTAGGAATGCACCTAATGAATCAACTGAATTCAGTCTATTTGAATTGATTTTTAGTCATGAGGTAAGAGGGGGGAAAAGGAGAAAATATTGAGAAAAAGGCTTCCCCTTTCCCCCATTTTTCTCAATTTTTCCTCTCTCCCACCCCCTCCCCCCACATATTCATCTGCCACAACTTACCCTCTGATTTCAGCTTCTCTGCCGTTTGGCCATTCACACCTTCTATTCTCTCTGTGGACTGCCATTCGCAGCCTTTCCCCTTGTTTTAGTGGCTATGACTCATCTTTCATTCCCTCACCCTACAGTATAAATATCTCCCACTTTCCACGCCTTTTAGCTTTGACAAAGGGTCATCTGGGCTCGAAACGTCAGCTCTTTTCTCTCCATACAGATGCTGCCAGACCTGCTGAGATTTTCCAGCATTTTCTCTTTTGATCACATGAGAATACATGTTTTTGTGCTAACTAATTCTGAAAAAGGGTGTATGTCTATTGGGTATCGTTTTAAACTGGAACAACAGAAATAGCTAGCTTTTAAAAGATAGAAAAGACTGGCCTTCATTAATCGAGGGATTGAGTTTAGGAGTCAGGAGATAATGCTGCAGCTTTATAGGACCCTGGTTAGACCCCACTTGGAGTACTGCGCGCAGTTCTGGTCACCTCATTACAGGAAAGATGTTGAAGCCATTGAAAGGGTGCAGAGGAGATTTACAAGGATGTTGCCTGGATTGGGGGGCATGCCTTATGAGGATAGGTTGAGGGAGCTTGGTCTCTTCTCCCTGGAGAGACGAAGGATGAGAGGTGACCTGATAGAGGTTTACAAGATGTTGAGAGGTCTGGATAGGGTAGACTCTCAGAGGCTATTTCCAAGGGCTGAAATGGTTGCTACGAGAGGACACAGGTTTAAGGTGCTGGGGGGTATGTACAGAGGAGATGTCAGGGGTAAGTTTTTCACTCAGAGGGTGGTGGGTGAGTGGAATCGGCTGACGTCGGTGGTGGTGGAGGCAAACTCGTTGGGGTCTTTTAAGAGACTTCTGGATGAGTACATGGGATTTAATGGGATTGAGGGCTATAGATAGGCCTAGAGGTGGGGATGTGATCGGCGCAACTTGTGGGCCGAAGGGCCTGTTTGTGCTGTGGCTTTCTATGTTCTATGTTCTATGTTCTATATATTTTGCCATGTTTAAGTCTTGTAATTGGTAAAAGTTATGCTTTTACCAATTACCAATTAAAAGTTATGCCTCACAGCGCCAGGGACCGGGGTTTGATTCGGGCCTCAGATGACTGTCTGAATGGAGTTTGCACGCTCTCCCTGTGTTGGCATGGGTTTCCTCCGGGTGGTATGGTTTCCTCCCACAGTCCAAAGGTGCGCAGCAAAAAGAGAAAATGCTGGAAAGTCTCAGCAGGTCTGACAGCATCTGTGCAGAATGAATAGAGCTAATGTTTTGAGTCTGGATGACACTTCATCAGAGATGAAGACAAAACAAATATGTTGTAAGGCTGAGGTGGTGGTGGGTGGAGGGGGGGGGGTGGGTGGCGGGTGGGTGTTTAAACAACAAAGATATCCTGGACAAAAATACAATAGGAATGCAAATGGTGGTAGTGAAGGCTAAGAATGGTGCTAATAACAGTTCATTGCAGATTGGAATATGTAAAAAGCAGAACAAAGGTGCAGAGTGTCAAAGGGCAACCTCAGACATGTGGCAGGTGGCATTAGTGGGGTGGTGGGGTGACAGAAACAAGATGGGAAATAGAATTTTTAAGAAGTGGACAAATGAAACAATAGGAGAAGTGAAAATTAAACATAATGATAAAAATATGAAGCAATAAAATTGATTAATAAGATGAAAATAAATTTAAAAATGGAGTGGAGGTGGAGGAGAGAATTCATGCTCTAATGTTGTTGAACTCAATGTTAAGTCCGGAATGCTGTAAAGTGCCTGATCGGCGGCACGGTAGCACAGTGGTGGGCGGCACGGTAGCGCAGTGGTGGGCGGCACGGTAGCACAGTGGTTAGCACTGCTGCTTCACAGCTCCAGGGACCTGGGTTCGATTCCCGGCTTGGGTCACTGTCTGTGTGGAGTTTGCACATTCTCCTCGTGTCTGCATAGGTTTCCTCCGGGTGCTCCGGTTTCCTCCCACAGTCCAAAGATGTGCGGGTTAGGTTGATTGGCCATGCTAAGAATTGCCCCTCAGTGTCCTGAGATGCATAGGTTAGAGGGATTAGTTGGGTAAATATGTAGGGATATGGGAGTAGGGCCTGGGTGGGATTGTGGTCGGTGCAGACCCGATGGGCCGAATGGCCTCTTTCTGTACTGTAGGGTTTCTATGATGATTTCTATGTGCACGTTAAACAGATTGGCCATGCTAAATTGGCCCTTTGTGCCCCTGATGTGAAGGTTAGATGGATTAGCCATAGGAAATGTGTGGGGTTACGGGGACAGGGTGTGCAAGAGGGCCTGGGTAAGGTACTCTGTCAGAGAGTCAGTGCAGACATGGTGGGCCAAATGGCCTCTTCTGCACTGTGGGGTTTCTATGATTCTATAACTGAATAGCTGTGTAAGCAGTGAGAGCTGGATGTGAGGCTGGAAGTATTGATACACAAGTGAGGGTGAGACAAAGTCTCTCAGTGTTAGGCCCAAATCCTGATTGCTGATGGATCAGAGGCGAGGGAGCGGTACATTGAGCAAGTTGAGGATTTGGTGGTGTGGTGGGGAGGAGCTGTCATGTCAAGATACATTCCTCGACTGACCACCCGTGTGATGCCATTAACTTTCTTGCAGTGTTGCTCGGGGAGGCAATGGCATTGTGGTATTTTCACTGGATTAGTAATCCAAACACCCAGGGGAATGCTCTGGGGAGGTGGGTTCAAATCCCACCTTGGCACATGGTGAAATTGAATCCAATAAAAATATGGAATTAAAGGTCTGATGATGACCATGAAAGTATTGTCGATTGACGTAAAAACCCATCTGGTTCACTAATGTCCCTTTAGAGAAGGAAATCTGCTGTCCTTCCCTGGTCTGGCCAAAATGTGACTCCAGATTCACGTCAATGTGGTTGACTCTCAAATGCCCTCTGAAATGGAGGGCAGTTAGGGGCGGACAATACACGCCGGCCCAGCCAGGGAAGCCCACATACAGTAAAATGGATAAATTTAAAAAAAGCTCCTTTTTGGCCAGGCTTCAGGAACTGACTTCCACCTGGCCAGCTGCTCCATTTCTCTTCTCAGTGTTTGCATTGAGGGCTTCCTGCAAAAATATTTCCTTCCTCTTTCACATCTCCAGTGCTAATGCCTCCTGCCCTGTCTCGACTCCACTGCTTCCTTTGGTGTAGTTTTTGCTGCCACTTCCTTCATAATATGCTCCCACTTCCTCCCACAGTCCAAAGATGTGCAGGTTAGGTGGATTGATCATGGTAAATGCACAGCATTATGGGAATAGGGCTGAGGGATAGGCCTGGGTAAGATGCTCTTTTGTAAAGTCAGTGCACACTCAATGGGCCAAATGGCCTCCTTCTTCAACGTAGGGATTCTATGGCCAGAACTCTACCACCACGCTCACCATGGCATTGGAACGGGCAAGGGTCCGACAATGGAAATCTCCCTTGACCTTGGGCAGGAATTTCTAGTCTTGCCCAATCGAGGAGGTAAAATCGCATCCTATGATTCAAAGAACAAAGAACAAAGAAAAGAACAAAGAACAAAGAAAATTACAGTGCAGGA
The DNA here is from genome assembly GCF_964213995.1 of Mustelus asterias. Classification (NCBI taxonomy): domain Eukaryota; kingdom Metazoa; phylum Chordata; class Chondrichthyes; order Carcharhiniformes; family Triakidae; genus Mustelus; species Mustelus asterias. Next base: position 31,466,754 of record NC_135802.1, read on the forward strand.
ACAGGCCCTTCGGCCCTCCAAGCCTGCACTGACCATGCTACCCGACTTAACTAAAACCCCCTACCCTTCCGGGGACCATATCCCTCTATTCCCATCCTCTTCATGTATTTGTCAAGACTAAAAGTCACTATCGTATCTGCTTCCACTGCTTCCACCCGCAGCAAGTTCCAGGCACTCACCACCCTCTGTGTAAAAAATCTGCCTCGTACATCTCCTTTAAACATTGCCCCTCGCACCTTAAACATGTGTGCCCCCTAGTAATTGACTTTTCCTTCCTGGGAAAAAGCTTCTGACTATCCACCTATTCACTCTGTCCATGCTTCTCATAATCTTGTAGACTTCTATCGGGTCACCCCTCAACCTCCGTCATTCCAGTGAGAACAAACCAAGTTTCTTTAACCTTTCCTCATAGCTGACGCCCTCCATACCAGGCAACATCCTGGTAAATCTTTTCTGTACCCTCTCCAAAGCCTCCACATCCTTCTGGTAGTGTGGCAACCAGAATTGAACACTATATTCCAAGTACAGCCTAATTAAGGTTCTATAAAGTTGCAACATGACTCGCCAATTTTTAAACTCAATGCCCCAGCTGATGACGGCAAGCATGCCGTCTGCCTTCTTGACTACTTTCTCCACCTGCGCTGCCACTTTCAATAACCTGTGTACCTGTACAACCAGGTCCCTTTGCCAATCAATACTCTTAAGGGTCCTGCCATTTACTGCATATTTCATTTTTGTATTAGACCTTCCAAAATGCATTACCTCACATTTGTCCGGATTAAACTCCATCTGCCACCTCTCCGCCGAAGTCTCCAACTGATCTATATCCTGCTGTATCCTCTGATGGTCCTCATCGCTATCTGCAAGTCCACCAACCTTTGTGTCGTCCGCAAACTTACCAATCAATCCAGTTACATTTTCCTCTAAATCATTTATATATATTACAAACAGCAAAGATCCCAGCACTGATCCCTGAGGAATGCCACTTGTCACAGCCCTCCATTCAGAAACACACCTTTCCACTGCTACCCTCTGTCTTCTTTGACCGAGCCAGTTTTGTATCCAGTTTTGATTCTATGGATGACCAACGGCAGCTTCTGTGTCAGGCATGTAAGAGGGGCAGGCTGCCTTTAAGAAACATAGACTAGCTGAAACATGCAATAACTGAGAATGTTGCTGAGCCCTCTGCTGAGAGCTAGCAACCAGTCAACAACATGGCCTCAATCAGGTCACCCCTCAGTCTTCTCTGCTTTACTTGACACAGATATCATCTAGATAAGGAGGCAGGACCAAGTTTCTGCATCACTTGCGTCAACAAGCCTGAGTGTGAGATGATTGAACATTGTGAAGCTCACGTCAGAAAATTGACAGAAATGAATATTTTCCACAAGAATTTTATTATTGTGTGGGAATTTGAAACTGGAGCACACATTTTCCTGTATTTTGTGTGATTGTCCATGCAAGGAGATATAGAAAATGAACTGATTTCCAGTTCAGGACATGTGTTTTATACCTAATGTAGGTCAATATTTGCCTGATGATATAACGAGTTGCTTTTAATTTAATTGGGGAGGCAGTGGCTTAGTGCAGCACGGTGGCACAGTGGTGAGCACTGTTGCCTCACAGAGCAAGGGACCAGGGTTCGATTCCCGGCTTGGGTCACTTTCTGTGCAGAGTCTGCATGTTCTCCCCGTGTCTGCGTGGGTTTCCTCCGGATGCTCTGGTTTCCTCCCACAGTCCAAAAGACATGCTGGTTAGCTGCATTGGCCATGCTGAATTCTCCCTCAGTGTACCCGAACAGGTGCCAGAGTGTGGCGACTAGGGGATTTTCACAGTAACTTCATTCTGTGTTGATGTAAGCCTACTTGTGACATTAACAAATATACTTTAAAACCCGAATGGTATTGTCCCTGGACTAGTAATCCAGAGTCCCAGTATAATGCTCTGGGGACCCAGGTTCGAATCCCACCATGACAAATGGTGAAATCTGAATTCAATAAAAATCTGGAATTAAATGTTTAATGGTCACCATTGTAGATTGTCGAAAAAACCCATCTGGTTCACTAATGTCCTTTAGGGAAGGAAATCTACTGTCCTTACCCGATCTGGCCTACAGTTGACTCCAGGGGCCACAGTAACATGGTTGACTCTTAAATGCCCTTTGAAATAAAGGGCAATTAGGGATGGGCAATAAATGTTGGCCTAGCCAGAGGCACCCCCCACATCCTGTAAATGAGTTTTGAAACAAATTATGCTCAGGATTTGGATAACAACAGCCAGGCCAAGTTTGGTGCTGTGAGACTGAGTGGCTTCAGCCTACAAAAGGCCATATTTATTGGATTATGTTACACAACTTGACCAGATGACTTCAGTAACCGAACCGTTAATTACTTTCTCATTATTTGGACATCCTTACCTATTTAATTCTGCTACCACAGAGATTCCATCTGTGTGTACTCTAATCAATAAAATAGGTAGGTCCATACAAATGGTGGGTAAAATACGAATTATCCGTAGAATGCAAATTGAGGTTTAGAATCGCTTTATGTTTTTTTCTGAAGAATTAATTTAACCATGAATGAATTTAATTCCATTTAACAATTTCTGCATCTCTTTGCTCTTTTTAAAGAATTATTAATTGATGTATCTTTTCTCTCTTTAATCTTCGATTCACAGAATCACAGAATACTACAGTGCAGAAGAAGCCCTCCAGCCCATCGAGTCTGCACCGAATATTGAAAGGCCCTGACCTGCCCACCTAATCCCACTTGCCAGCACATGGACCATAGCCTTGAATGTTATGGCATGCCAAGTACTCATCCAGGTACTTTTTAAAGGATGTGAGGCATCCCGTCTCCACCACCTTCCCAGGCAGCGCATTCCAGACCGTCACCGCCCTCTGGGTAAAAAGGTGTTTTCCTCAAATCCCCCTTAAACCTCCCACCCATCACTTTTAACTTGTGTCTCCTCGTAACTGACTCTTCAACTAAGGGGCACAGCTGCCCCCTATCCACCTTGTCCCTGCCCCTCATAATTTTGAACATCTCAATCAGGTCACCCCTTCCGCTCCAGCGAAAAAAAAAATGAATCAACTCATTTTGTTGCATTTATTTCATCTGACATTTATCTACTAAATATGTGAGTCTGTCCATGTTCTCTCTAGGTCACTTAGAGCATAGCTAACTCTGAAGACTGTTACGACCCACCTCTAGTGAGGGTTCCCCAAATTTATTGATCTGATTGAGACCCCACAATTTGTCACCATGCAGCTGGGATACTCACAAGTTGTTACAATTCCAGAGGAGGAGTGAACTGGTTCCCTGTCTTTATTCTCCCCCCCGCCCCTCCTTCCCCCCACCCCTCCTTCCCCCCGCCCCTCCTTCCCCCCGCAACCACCTGTTGGTCGCAAGAAGATGTAATCCAAAATTCCAGGGTTATGTGGTGTGACAGTGACTCTGAGCACTTTGTCCAACGCAATGCTCTTGGAAAATAATCCTCTCCCTATTTCTCTCATTTAGCTTGCTCGCCAAAAAGAGGAGTCGCTTTCAACTCTTAAATGTAAGTCAGAAGTCCATTTATGGAATCATAGAATCCCTACAGTGCAGAAGGAGGCCATTTGACCCATTGAGTCTGCACCGACAACAATCCCACCCCAGCCCTATCCCCGTAACCCTACATATTAAACCCACTAATACCCCTAATAACAACAACAACATGGGGCAGCATGGTGGCACAGCACTGCTGCCCCACAGTGTCAGGGACATGGGTTGGATTCCCGGCTTGGGTCACTGCCTGTGCAGAGTCTGCATGTTCTCCCCGTGTCTGCGTGGGTTTCCTCCGGGTGCTCCGGTTTCCTCCCACAGTCTGAAAGACATGCTGGTTAGGCGCATTGGCCGTGTTAAATTCTTCCTCAGTGTACCCGAACAGGCGCCGGAGTGTGGCAACTGGGGGATTTTCAGAGTAACTTCATTGTAGCATTAATGTAAGCCTACTTGTGACATTAATAAAGAAACTTTAAACCTACACATCTTGGGATACTAGGGGGTAATTAGGCATGGCCACATCTTTGGACTGTGGGAGGAAACTGGAGCACCGGGAGCAAACCCACGCAGACATGGGGAGGACATGCAAACTCCACACAATCACCCAAGGCCGGAATTGAACCATGGTCCCTGGCGCTGTGAGGCAGCAGTACTAACCACTGTGCTATCGCGCCGCCCACAGTTTTTGGTGAATTCAATATGTGGTTAATTCTTTTTCCCCAATGTTTAGTCATACTATCAACTGGTTGGCTGTTTATTTGTGCTACCTTCATCAGTTTGATGCTGAAGAAAATCAGAGTTCACTACACAGCCAACTGTCCCATCCTAAATCCAATCAATCAGTCCTGGGGCTGCGTCTTCAGCCCAAGTCAACCCGCAGTGTAAGATTAATAGCTTCCTGTCATAGCAAGGCACTTCAGAAACATTGTGAAAGCCTCTTTGAAAAGAGATGCCCAGAAGTACACCAGGATCAAAGTTGTTTTAAGAAAAGCCAACTTAATGGTTTGGTTTAAGAATTAAAGCTACAAGGCAAAGTGCTCGTTTGCACGAGGAAATTTAAGAGTCAAACCAAACTGAGCCGAAATTCATTATTTGCCTTTATATTGACGTCAAGTGAACTGTTCGCATTGGCTTGTGAGCCTCATAATTATAAAAGGATAATCAGCGGCTTTCTTCACACTGAGGTGCAGACTGTATGTCCAAGTGAGCTGAGCTTTACTGAGCTCACATGCAGATCCTTTCATCGCTGGGATGAGTTTAATTGTCGGCTTTCTGCCACATGTCATGTTGGGACAAGAGTCCTGTTGCAGGAAAAGTAAATAATAACTGCAGCCATCTGCTGCTCTGCTTTCTGTTTACTGTGTCAGACAGTGCGTTTAATGTATCTTTAACGTTCCGCAAATATTTTTGTAGCTTCTGCTCCTTTAGAGAGGAACATTTTTTATCAAATGCCCACACCCTTTTTGGAATGTCATTTGGCACAAAGACTGTAGATCCTTCACATTTCTGCTGTTTTTTTTTGAAGAGTAACTTTTTGAAATGTCATCCTAGAAAGATATCTAGCAAAAAAAAATTAAAAACTTATGCTTTAAAACTTATGCTGCACCTGGAATATTGTGTACAGTTTTGGTGTCCTTATCTGAGGAAGGATGTCTTCGTTATAGAGGGAGCATAGTGAAGGTTCACCAGGCTGATTCCTGGGATTGCAGGTCTGTCATATGAGGAGAGATTGAGTCGGTTGGGATTGTATTAGCTGGAATTCAGAAGACTGAGGGGGGGATCTCATAGAAACTTATAAAATTCTAGCAGGACTAGACGTGGTAGGTGCAGGAAGGATGTTTCCGATGGTGGGGGTGTCCAGAACCAGGTGTCACAGTCTGAGGGGACAGGCTAGACTGTTTAGGACAGAGGTGGAGAAATTTCTTCACCCAGAGAGTGGCCAGCCTGTGTAATTCACTACCACAGGAAGTAGTTGAGGCCAAAACATTGTATGTTTTTTAGAAACAGTTAGATATAACACTTGAGGCGAAGGGGACCAAAGGACATGGGCTATTGAGTTTGATGAATTGCCATGATCATAGTGAATGGCAGAGCAGGCCCAAAGGCTAAATGGCCTCCTCTTGCTCTAATCTTCTATGTTCTGTGGGAAGGTGGGGCGAGGGTGGAGGGTGGGAATGGCGGGTTCCGCGGAGGGGAGGGAAAGTTTATCTTTATCATTGTCACGTAGGATCTCAATTGTGATTTTGATAAAAGCCATTTTGGTCTGGCAGTGGTGGAAACCTGATTGGTGTGATTTAAAATGAAGCCCTTGGAAAGATGAGCATGAATTTGGCAGGCATATTGTATTTAAAAAGGTTTCATGTTTGTTTTAAGAGCTGATCACCTGATTTGATGGTGATGTCATTGGAGTGTTTCACAGGCACCTGAAACTGGTTAGTTTCAGTTTGTACTCTATGCAGTGCAGAGAATAGCTCTCTCAATAAAACCTACTGTGTGTTAGTTTGAATCTATGGGCCTGATTTTATCATTGCGTTGCATCCATTTTTGGGCGCGAACACTTGGTAAAGTCGGGTGTGAGGCGAGTAGCACGATCTGCCCCGTGCTGGTTCCCCCTTTACCAAGGCCCGAAAATGGCTGCAATTGGGACTGCGCCCGAAAAAGGCGCAATAGCCATTTAAATACATTTACAAGCATCTAAATTGACTTAATGGGCTGCATGCCCAACCCTACCGGCACTTCCCCCTTGACCACTGCATTTGCCCATCCAGAATTGGCGCGAAACAGACATGCTCCACAAAAGTCGGATTCGGGCGCTCCAGTTAGTGAGGAGGTAAGTACCGAGCATCCGATGGCTCTCTGCTTGAGATCGGTGGGGGAAGGGGGTGTGGTAAAGGGGGGTCCGCTGCCACTCTGCCTGAGATCGGTGGGGGGGGGGGACAAGGGGGGAGGGGTCCACGATCGGGCCGGATGGTGGGGGGTGGAGGGATAAGAGGGTCAGTAATGTGGAGGTGGGACAATGTCTGTGGGGGCCAAGGGGAGGCATTGTCCAGCCCGGGAGGGATGTGGCAGGGAAGCAGCATTCTATCATTTTTTTCTGTGCATGCGCACTTGGAGGCGCCGATCGGAGCTGCAGGGTTTCGGGCGCATTACGCCCCACCCACAGGGTTGTACAGCACGATTCGGACTCGCTGATATTTTTGCAGGCAGAGTGTGTATGGGGGCGCCTGAGAACGGGTCTAAAAGTCGGATCTGAAATACTCCCAGATTCAAGTTAGCCCAGCACTTAGAATCCATATGGTAAAATGTGTATGAACCACGGGTGGGATTTTCCCAAAAAAATTCTAAGTGCCGAATTCACATAAAAACTGGAATAAATCCCGTTGTTTTTTCCAGCGGGACTTTCAAAAGGAATCTCCCATACTCTGTGCATAACAGAGTGCCCTAGCATGAATCACTCAAAAAATCTGGGGACGGGGCCTATTCCTGCTGGAAAGGCCGTCAGCATAGCGCTGAGCGGGACAGTGCACATGCGCCGATCTGTCAGAGCGGAGATCGGCGCATTTGTAATAGCTCCGCACTGCCGGCCTCCGCACTGCCAGCACAGCAACTCCCCCATTGCTGCCCCTCCGACCCACCCACGCCCCGATTTCTGGCCTCCCGTACGTGTCCGGGCTAGCCCCGACACTCCCTCCCAGACCACCTTGACCACCTCGATCTCCCTCCCCACCCGGGAGCTCCAATCCCCACCCCCCCACGCAGTCCTGACCAAGGAGGCTTTAACACTGCAATGAAGTTACTGTGAAAATTCCCTAATCGCCACACTCCGGCGCCTGTTCGGGTACACTGAGGGAGAATTTAGCACGGCCAATTCACCTAATGAGCACGTTTTTGGGACTGTGGGAGGAAACCGGAGAACCCGGAGGAAACCCCCGCAGACACGGGGAGAACGTGCTCCACACAGACAGTGACACAAGCTGGGAATTGAACCCGGGTCCCTGGCACTGTGAGGTAGCAGTGCTAACCACTGTGCCACCGTGTTGTGAAACACAGTGCAAACATGGATTTCCTTAACCAAGAACTACAATTTTAGTCTAATCCTATTTATTGGAGCACAAATAATTCCCCAGTTTATGTCCTCCACCTACAAATAAATAAATACAATTAATTTATTAACCAGAAGCATGGGCTCACAATCACAGCATCTCTGACAAGTTGAACTCTTCCCGAAAGTGTTTGTGAAGTCAACTCCTGCTAAATATTTGTTAAAAGAAATTCTGTCACGCGTTAGGTAATGCAACAATGTCAGTGCACATCAATGCAACCCTAATGCCGAGGCAAGCAGGTGGCGTGACAAGTGGGCCGGACTCTTTTGCTTCTTTGACTGGATGAGAAAATAGTATTCTTTTAAAATGTTTGACTCAGAAAAACCAAACAATAAAATATATGCAGATATAATTTCTAAATAATTACTAAAGCTGAAAATCACTTGATCAAATTCTGTCGGAGGTGCAAAAGGAAATGATTTGCATTGATGTAAGTGCTCCATTATCGCACTCAAAGCACTTCATAAACAGCTAATTACATCAAAAATTAGTTGAACCCATCCCTGTGTGTTTTTAGATTGCTTGTCTAATAGGGGTGCCCAGTGAGTAGCAATTACCCTCGTTAAACGTTGTAAAGACCGAAGCTATTGGTTGGGATTCTCCGGCCTCCCGTGGTGGGTTTTATGGCAGTGAAGGTGGCGTGCCTTGAGTCGCTGGCGGGACCTTCAGTCCTACCAAAGTCAATGCCATTTGCATTGCTCGCAGTCCATAGAGTCATAGAGGCATAGAGGTTTACAGCATGGAAACAGGCCCTTCGGCCCAACTTGTCCATCCCGCCCTTTTTTTTTTAAACCCCTAAGCTAGTCCCAATTGCCCGCATTTGGCCCATATCCCTCTATACCCATCATACCCATGTAACTATCTAAATGCTTTTCAAAAAAATAAAACTGTACCCGTCTCTACTACTGCATCTGGCAGCTTGTTCCAGACACTCACCACCCTCTGTGTGAAAAAATTGCCCCTCTGGACACTTTTGTATCTCTCCCCTCTCACCTTACACCTATGCCTTTAGTTTTAGACTCCCCTACCCTTGGGAAAAGAAGTCAGGAACCTGCCACCGAGTGTTGCCTTCCGCGGGACTGGAAGATTCCACCAGTGGGAAGGGCCAGAAAATCCCGTCCATTGTCTTTGACCCTCCCTCACACGGTTTTACCACCCCCCTGTCTAGCCACCCATGGATTGAATCAGACTGTTTGCAACATGGGCACCTTTGCTGACTCTAAGCTGGTCTTCTGATCCCACATCTTCTCCAACATAAAGACTTTGGCTGGGATTTTTCGGCTGCGCTTGCCTCAAGACTGGAAAATCCAGCCTGAGGTGAATGGACCTTTGCATGGTCCGTGACGCACCTGCTACAATTCCCGTGGTGGATGGGACAGGAAAATTTCACCCTTGTCTCTCCTCCTTGGTGATATTGCCCACTTAACTGTTGCGGCCTCAGCTCATCTGCTACAGAAACCCTCATTCACGCCTTTACCACCTCCAGACTCAACTACTGAGTTGGCCTACTGGGCAGCCATCCATCCCCTACCCTTTATAAACTTCAGATCATCCACAACTCTGCTGCCTGCATTCCATTTCACAGAAAGTTCTGCTCACTCAGCACTCATGTGCTTGCTGACCGATAGTGGCCCTGGCTTCCCAAGACCGTAAATTTAAATTGTTCATCTCTTTTTCTGTAACATCCTTTCGTACTATTTGCATTACTATTTGCATAACATTGAATTCCTCTGACGATGGCCTATTGTGGTTCCTTCAGTCCCTTGATTTATTTATCATTTATTATTCACAAATAGACTTACATTAACACTGCAATGAAGTTACAGTGAAAATTCCTTAGTCGCCACACTCTGGCACCTGTTGGGGTACACTGAGGGAGAATTTAGCATGGTCAATGCACCCAACCAGCACGTCTTTCAAACGGTGGGAGGAAATGGGAGCACCCGGAGGAAACCCACGCAGACATGCGGGTAATGTGCAGACTCCACACAGATGATGACCCAAGCCGGGAATCGAACCTGGGTCCCTGGTGCTGTGAGGCTGCAGTGCTAACCACTGTGCCACCGTGCCACCCCCACAATTAGTTGCCATGGTTCGGCTGCCTCAATCCGATGCTATGGAATTTTCTCCCTGAACATTTTTACTTCTCCTTGTACTTTAAACCGTCCTTAAAATCCACCCATTTTCTCAAACTTTCAGTTGTCCATCCTGGGCGGCATGGTGACACAGTGATTAACACTGCTGCCTCACAATGCCAGGGACTTGGGTTTGATTCCAGCCTCGGGTCACTGTCTGTGCGGAGTCTGCACGTTCTCCCCGTGTCTGTGTGGAATTCCTCCGGGTGCTCCGGTTTCCTCCTACAGTCCAAAGATGTGCGGGTTAGGTTGATTGGCCATGCTAAATTGACCCTCCTGTCAGGGGGATTAGCTGGGTAAATATGTGGGGTTGCAGGAATAGGACCTTGGTGGGATTGTGGTCAGTGTAGATTCGAGGGCTGAATGGCCTTTTCTGCACTGTTGGATTCTATGATTCTAACAATACTTCCATTCCAAATATGTCCCCTTCCATCCTAATGTTTATTTCTTTGATTCGACATTAATTTTTGGACAGGACCTTAATTTAAAGTTTTTTTTATTAGTCACAAGTCGGCTTATACATTAACACTGCAATGAAGTTACTGTGGAAATCCCCTTGTCTCCATACTCCAGCCCTGTTGGGGTACACTGAGGGAGAATTTAACATAGCCAATGCACCTAACCAGCTCATCTTTCAGACTGTGGGAGGAAACCAGAGCACCCGGAGTAAACCCACATAGACATGGGGAGAACGTGCAGACTCCACACAGACAGTGACCCAAGCCGGGAATCGAACACGGGCCCTTGGCGCTGTGAGGCAGTAGTGCTAACCACTGTGCCACCATGTCGGCCTCATATAACATTTATTCTGACAATGCAACACTTACTTACTCTTCGCAGCGAAGTGAAAGCTTAGATTTGCAGCACAAATTCTTAAGTCAGGATTTTCAATGAGTTGGGAAACCTTTAAAAATGGCGGTTGGATCCCAATTCCAGAACTCCTGACCGCATTCCCTACTGTCCCATTTTTGGGGGTGTGCAAGCTGGTTCCTATCAAAAACCTGCACCCAACACCCCTGACCTGATGATCTCCATTGCGGAAATAAGTATGCCCTACTCCTCTATGGAGGCGGGCCAAGTTTTTAAAGTGTCAATCATGGCCCTTCAAAGTGAGCACTAGACTGCATTAGGGGACATTTTAGAAGGTCAGTTCAAAAGACCCTCCTCATGCCCTTCACATACCATAAAACCGAAGCTCCATAAGAAATAGGACCAGAAGGTTAAAAGGTTTCAAGGGTTTGTGGCTTTTGATATTGATGCTTAAAAGAGTCTGTATAGTGATACTTTTATTGCCTTCGAAGTGAAACAACATTATTTAACATGGTAGAAAGTTATGAATGAATTACTTTTAAAAAGTTTTTGTATATGTTCGACTGTTGCTGTAGAGTTCATTGGTTCTATGCAGTGTATGGACATAGAGTCATAGAGGTTTACAGCATGGAAACAGGCCCTTCAGCCCAACTTGTCCATGCCGCCCTTTTTTTAACCACTAAGCTAGTCTCAATTGCCAGTGTTTGGCCCATATCCCTCTATACCCATCTTACTCATGTAACTGTCTAAATGCTTTTAAAATACAAAATTGTACCCGCCTCTACTACTACCTCTGGCAGCTTGTTCCAGACACTCATCACCCTCTGTGTGAAAAAATTGCCCCTCTGGACTATTTTGTATCTCTCCCTTCTCACCTTAAACCTATGCCCTTTAGTTTGAGACTCCCCTACCTTTGGGTATGGGTATGGAAGAGCCATATCGTGGCATAGGGAAATGGCATGCCATGGGTGTGGGTGCAAGGACAGGACTTGACATTGGGGTCATGAGGGGCCATAGGGAGTGGGTTAGGAGAATGAGGTGGCACAGATGAGACAAAGGGCATGTTTGGAGGCTGAGGGGGTGTGAGGGCCTTTGGAGAGAATTTTATGGCTTCTCCTGTCTGTAGGACTTCCCAGTCCAGTTGAAGGCAATGACTTTTGGATTGCTATCTTTTACAGCCCCACCGCAATAGGGTGATAACCATCTACCCTTTGTGTTTTTATTTGAACTGAGACAAAGTCTCACTGCACCAAGGTGGGCCTTTTAAACAGCCCACCTCTTCACCAAGCAGCTCTTGTGATTGCCTCTACACTTCTCCCTGGATTGCTGGCCTGACCCCAGCCCACACCCACCCGCCGCCTCCTGAAAGGAAGTTCAGGACTTTATGGGTGCTTTCTCGAAAGGCCAAGCCAGGAATGTTCCTAACGCCCACTACCAACCTCAGGGATGGAAATTTAAGCCTTAATGTTGGACTTGAACCAGTAAGGTCAAACCATTAAGCAAGAGTGAACTGGACCAATACTTGATTTAGAGTCATAGAGTCATAGAGGTTTACAGCATGGAAACAGGCCCTTCGGCCCAACTTGTCCATGCCGCCCTTTTTTTGTTAAACCCCTAAGCTATTCCCAATTGCCCGCATTTGGCCCAAATCCCTCTATACCCACCTTACCCATGTAACTATCTAAATGCTTTTCAAAAGACAAAATTGTACCCGCCTCTACTACTACCTCTGGCAGCTTGTTCCAGACACTCACCACCCTCTGTGTGAAAAAATTGCCCCTCTGGACGCTTTGTATCTCTCCCCTCTCACCTTAAACCTATGCCCTCTAGTTTTAGACTCCCCTACCTTTGGGAATTAAATCAATTTGATTTGATTTGATTTGATTTGATTTATTATTGTCACATGTATTAACATATAGTGAAAAGTATTGTTTCTTGCACCTTATACAGACAAAGCATACCGTTCATAGAGAAGGAAAGGAGAGAGTGCAGAATGTAGTGTTACAGTCATAGCTAGGGTGTAGAGAAAGATCAACTTAATTCAAGGTAGGTCCATTCAAAAGTCTGACAGCAGCAGGGGAGAAGTTGATCTTCAGTCGGATGGTACGTGACCTCAGACTTTTGTATCTTTTTCCCAACGGAAGAAGGTGGAAGAGAGAATGTCCGGGGTGCGTGGGGTCCATGATTATGCTGGCTGCCTTTCCGAGGCAGTGGGAAGTGTAGACAGAGTCAATGGGTGGGAGGCTGGTTTGCGTGATGGATTGGACTACATTCACAACCTTTTGTAGTTCCTTGCGGTCTTGGGCAGAACGGGAGCCATACCAAGCTGTGATACAACCAGAAACTTTATTACTTTATAACAATAACAGCTTTCATTTACATAACTTTGCAAGGCACTTCACAGGAACCTTATCATCAAAATTTGACACCAGATCGCACACAGGATTTGGATAGGTGATCGAACACTTGTGCAATGTTAGAGGGTATCTCAGGGTGGAATTGTCCCAAACCACCTGCCATGGGAATTGTATTGGGCGGGCCATGGTCCATGCAAATGTCCATTGACCTTGGGAGGGATCTTATGGCTTGGGGCAAGCGTGGTCAGAAAATCCCAGCCCCAAAGGAGAGAGAGGCAGAGGTTTAGGGTCACAATTCTGGAGCTTAGAGATTAGGTCATTTGATTTGATTTATTATTATCACATGTGTCTGGAACAAGCTACCAGAGGTAGTAGTAGAGGCGGGTACAATTTTATCTTTTAAAAAGCATTTACATAGTTACATGGGTACGGTGGGTATAGAGGGGTATGAGCCAAATGCGGGCAATTGGGATTAGCTTAGGGGTTTTAAAAAAGAAAATAAGGGCTGCATGGACAAGTTGGGCCGAAGGGCCTGTTTCCATGCTGTACACCTCTATGAATCTATGACTCTATGTATTGGAATACAGTGAAAGGTATTTTTTGTTGTATGCCATATAGTCAAAACGTGCCATTCATAGAGTACATAAGGAGGAAGGAAAGAAGAAGGTGCAGAATATAGCGCTACAGTCATAGCTAGGGTATAGAGAAAGATCAACATAATATAAGGTAAGTCCATTCAAAGGTCTGATGGCAGCAGGGATGAAGCTGTTCTTGAGTTGGTCGCTACATGATTCAGAGTTTTCCATCACGCAAACCAGCCTCCCATCCATTGACCTTGTCTGCACTTCCTGCTGCCTTGGAAAAGCAGTCAGCAGAATCTAGGACCCTACGCACCCCGAACATACTCTCTATCTTCTTCCATTGGGAAAAAGATATAAAATGCTGAGATCATGTACCAACCGACTCAAGAACAGCTTCTTCCCTGCTGCCATCAGACCCTTGAATGGACCTACCTTATATTAAGTTGACCTTTCTCTACACCCTAGCTGTGACTGTAACACTATATTCTGCACCATCTCCTTTCCTTCTCCCCTCTGTATTCTATGAACGGCACATTTTGTCTCTATAGCACACAAGAAACTATACTTTTCACTGTATCCCAATACATGTGACAATAATAAATCAAATCAAATCACATTACCTGATCCCTTTGGCAGGCAGCGGGATCTTCTCTCCCATTGATGCCACTGCGGCAGGGGACGCGGCGTCGGTGGGACCAGAAGATCTCGCCTGCATGAAAAGCCGAAATCATAGAATCCCTACAGAAGGAGGCCATTTAGCCCATTGAGTCAGCACCGACCACAATCCCACCCAGGCCCTATTCCCGTAACTCCGCATATTTACCCTGCCAACCCCCCTGACCCTAGGGTCAATTTAGCATGGCCAATCAACCTAACCCGCACATCTTTGGACTGTGGGAGGAAACCAGAGCATCTGGAGGAAACCCACGCGGACAGGGGAAGAACGTGCAAACTCCACACAGACAGTGACCCAAGGCCGGAATTGAACCCGGGTCCCTGGCGCTGTGAGGCAGCAGTGCTAACCACTGTGCCACCGTGCTGCTCTAAGTTCCGGTCCTTGTGTAGAGTTTGTCGCTTTCCTCCAATGGTTTTAAAATTCACAGGAAAAAGTAATTCCACTCACAAGCCGGACCGCCAAGCAAAAAAAACCTGCTTTTGCAGCACAGTATAAACCTTAAACTTCTCCTACCTTAAATAAGAATTTCATTACAAGAAACTGCGTCAAACAAGCTTTAAAATTTCCAGTGTCTCTCTTCACAGTTTTATTTCCGCCCTGCAAGCAGCAATCACACTCTAAAGTATTTAAATACAAGGTTCTGAATATAAGAATTTATTTGATTGACAGGTCTGCTGAAAGCATCAAACATCAAGCAGCTCTCGAGAAAGAAGTCTTTTTAATGGTTTTGGAGTATCTGGTCTTTATTTCGCGGGGACTTAATGGAAAAAATGTAAGATTAGATTGAAGGAGGATTTTTCATGCATCTACATGCTGGGCTGTACTGCAGGAACTTAGTTTCAAGAAGATAAATATTAAAGTTCTATTAAGAGTTCTTTTAGGATTACATTCTTTTCCTGAGATACCCCATTCGCATTGCTTCTAATGTCTCATTATCTCTGGTAAGCCATGGTTTCTGCTAAAGGTTAGGTTTCATGTCAGCAAATTGGAAGTGATCTTCAAAGTTCTCCCCCCTCATGTAATGAATGCTTGTTATGATGATCCAAACCTCCTTATAACCTAACAAAACATTGTTTTTATTTGATGTGAGAATCCTAAAGATAATTTCTTGACAGCATCCTCTATGTAGAACCAAAGAATCTACAGTGCCGAAGGAGGCCATTCAGCCCATCCAGTCTGCACCGACCATAATCTCACCCAGACCCTATCCCCATAACCCGATGCATTTACCATGGCTAGCCCCCCTGATTCTATGGGGCAATTTAGCATGGCCAATCCACCTGACTGCACACCTTTGGACTGTGGGAAGAAACCAGAGCACCCGAAGGAAACCCACGCAGACTTGAGGAAAGTGTGCAAACTCCACACAGACAGTGACCCGAGGCTGGAATTGAACCCAGGACCCCGGTGCTGTGAAGCAGTTGTGCTAACCACTGTGCCACCATGTTGTTTAACATATCCTGAATCCATTATCAGACACGGCTCCTGATCCCAGGTTCCCACTCCATATCGATGTGTGAAGGAAGCAATAATAATTGATCTGGATAAGTTTGACCATTGTGAAGTAGAACATTGTTTTTCCAATTTTCCTTTTTCTTTCTCTCTCCTGTCAAGGTGCTACTGATATACTTATCATGATGTGTCATTAGCTATCCAAGACTGACCCCAGCGACAGATCTTTGTGTCAGTGTGTCAATGAGCTATTAATAAGAACATAAGAAATAGGAGCAGGAGTAGGCCATCTAGCCCCTCGAGCCTGCCCCACCATTCAATAAGATCATGGCTGATCTGACGTGGATCAGTACCACTTACCCGCCTGATCCCCATAACCCTTAATTCCCTTACCGATCAGGAATCCATCCATCCGCGCTTTAAACATATTCAGCGAGGTAGCCTCCACCACCTCAGTGGGCAGAGAATTCCAGAGATTCACCACCCTCTGGGAGAAGAAGTTCCTCCTCAACTCTGTCTTAAACCGACCCCCCTTTATTTTGAGGCTGTGTCCTCTAGTTTTAACTTCCTTACTAAGTGGAAAGAATCTCTCCGCCTCCACCCTATCCAGCCCCCGCATTATCTTTTAAGTCTCCATAAGATCCCCCCTCATCCTTCTAAACTCCAACGAGTACAAACCCAATCTCCTCAGCCTCTCCTCATAATCCAAACCCCTCATCTCCGGTATCAACCTGGTGAACCTTCTCTGCACTCCCTCCAATGCCAATATATCCTTCCTCATATAAGGGGACCAATACTGCACACAGTATTCCAGCTGCGGCCTCACCAATGCCCTGTACAGGTGCATCAAGACATCCCTGCTTTTATATTCTATCCCCCTCGCAATATAGGCCAACATCCCATTTGCCTTCTTGATCACCTGTTGTACCTGCAGACTGGGCTTTTGCGTCTCATGCACAAGGACCCCCAGGTCCCTTTGCACGGTAGCATGTTTTAATTTGTTTCCATTGAGATAGTAATCCCATTTGTTATTATTTCCTCCAAAGTGTATAACCTCGCATTTCTCAACGTTATACTCCATTTGCCATATCCTCGCCCACTCACTCAGCCTGTCCAAATCTCTCTACAGATCTTCTCCGTCCTCCACACGATTCACTTTTCCACTTATCTTTGTGTCGTCTGCAAACTTCGTTACCCTACACTCCGTCCCCTCCTCCAGATCATCTATATAAATGGTAAACAGTTGCGGCCCGAGTACCGATCCCTGCGGCACGCCACTAGTTACCTTCCTCCAACCGGAAAAACACCCATTTATTCCGACTCTTTGCTTCCTGTCGGATAGCCAGTCCCCAATCCACTTTAGCACACTACCCCCAACTCCGTGTGCCCTAATCTTCTTCAGCAGCCTTTTATGGGGCACCTTATCAAACGCCTTTTGGAAATCCAAAAACACCGCATCCACCGGTTCTCCTCCATCAACCGCCCTAGTCACATCTTCATAAAAATCCAACATGTTCGTCAAGCACGACTTTCCCCTCATGAATCCATGCTGCGTCTGATTGATCGAACCATTTCTATCCAGATGCCCTGCTATCTCCTCTTTAATAATGGATTCCAGCATTTTCCCTACTACTATTCATCACAAGCAAGACAAATCTTGTCCTTACCTAATGTTCGCATGGTAATTTTCCAGTCACTGAATCACTAGCCCCTTCAACAAGACTAGCCCCTTCAACTCCTTGAATCTGTTCTGCCATTCAATTGGATCGATTAGGTTAATCCCTACCTTAACTCCATCTACTCACTGTATCCTTTAATCCCCTTGCCTAAATGTTGGTTTTGAAATTCCCAGTTGACCACAGCCTCAACAATGTTTTGGCATTCTGACTCTCCTGTGTCTGAAGACGTGCTTGCCGACAGCACCCTTGAATGACCCTTTTTAAGTTCTACCTCCTTGATCTCGACTCTCACCAGAAAAACTCAATGCTCTCGATCTGCTCTGTCAAATCCTTTGATAAGGAGCTAGAACTGAAGATTTTCCTGTTTTTTTTCCCTGAGTTTGTTTGTAGGCCTTGCAATCCTAGCTGGCTTAGCACAAAACCAAATTGAATTTAGGACACAGGATGTGCACTTACACAAAGAGCTAGTTGGAAAACTGCAGATTATGTGATTTGATTTGACTGGATTTAGTATTGTTACATGTATTACTATATGGTGAAAAGTATTGTTTCTTGCGCACGATACAGACAAAGCATGCCATATATAGAGAAGGAAAGGAGAGGGTGCAGAATGTAATGTTACAGTCATAGCTAGGGTGTAGAGAAAGATCAGCATCATATAAGGTAGGTCCATTCAAAACTCTGATGGCAGCAAGGAAGAAGTTGTTTTTGAGTCAGTTGCTATGTGACCTCAGAATTTTTTATCTTTTTCCCGATGGAAGGTGGAAGAGAATATGTCCAAATTTTACCGACCCGCTCGCCATGGGAATCAGAGCAGGTGAGGGGTGGACAATGGAAAGGTTCATTTGACCTCAGCTGGGATTTTACTGTTTCGGGATGGGCGAGGCTGTAAATTCCCGTCCTATGTCCGGGGTGCGTGGGGTCCTTGATTATTCTGGCTGCTTTTCCGAGGCAGCGGGAAGTGTAGACAGAGTCAACGATTGGGAGGCTGGTTTGCGTGTTGGACTGGGCTTCATTCACAACCCTTTGTAGTTTCTTGCAGTCTTGGGCAGAGCAGGAGCCATACCAAGCTGTGATACAACCAGAAAAGGTGCTTTCTATATATCATTATTTATTCATGAAGAGATAGAAACAAATTGTTATGAGAATGTGTATCTGAGCTACCACATTTCACTGTTGCATGTGTGTAGTAACAATATCAACCTATCAGTTCAGTAGCCATATGTAGAACCACAAGAAATACACTCGATGAAGCTCCAACATTTTTGAGTCTAAAGTGCATTTATTTTCAACATTTTGCATTTAGCATTTGCATCCAAATCTCTGGAATCAGCTGGATTCTCACCACCGCTGCCGGCGAGAACAGGGAATTTGGCGCTCAGTCAAAACTCCATTCACTGCAGCGAGCTTGGAGAATTCTGGCCCAGATACGGCATCATAGAAACAGAGTGGCAGCCGTGTACAGATGTGAGAAATTTCATTCATATCTCGATGGGGGAATGTTCATAGTAGAGAGTGATCATTGTCCACTGGAGCAGATCCACCGGAAGAATCTGTGTTGAGTTCCCGACAGACTGCAGAAGTTACGCTTGAGGTTTTAGAGTTACAATTTCACTCTGAAAAACAAGTCGGGGTGATAAATAGTGCTGGCAGATACCCTATCTTAGTTGTCACCACAAAGGAAGCATGAGGTAAAAGATCTAGGTATAAAGATCCATCACCTCATGGATGTAATGTTAACTGGATCCTCACCAGTAGGTAAAGTTAAAACTAAGACACAGCTTAAGGGAAGGCGATGGCCGAGTGGAATTATTGCTCAATTGTTAATCCAGAAACTCAGCTAATGTTCTGGGGACTGGGGTTCAAATCCTGCCACGGCAAATGGTAGAATTTGAATTCAATAAAAGATATCTGGAATTAAGAATCTACTGGTGACCATGAAACCATTGTCGATTGCCGAAATAACCCACCTGGTTCACTAATGTCCTTTCGGGAAGGAAATCTGCCGTCCTTACCTGGTCTGGCCTACATGTGACTGCAGGGCCACAGAAATATGGTTGACTCTCAACTGCCCTCTGAAATGGCCTCAGATCAAGGGTGACCAGGGATGGGCAATAAATGCTAGTCCAGCCAGCAACACCCATGTGCCATGAATGAATTAAAAAAAAGCTTTCTTTGCTGGAGAGAATTTATTGAATTAGTTCATAGTCAACACTACTCCCACCCCAGTGTCTCAGCTATCCCCATTTATAGGTGTAGAAATACCCATCACCTGTTTAAGAATGTAATTTCCTTAACAATGTAATTATTTTACATTTTTAAGTTTATTTATTAATGTCACAAGTAGGCTTACATTAACACTGCAAGAAGTTACAGTGAAAATCCCCTAGTCGCCACACTCTGGCGCCTGTTCGGGGTACACTGAGGGAGAATTTAGCATGGCCAATGCACCAAACCGGCACGTCTTTCAGAATGTGGGAGGAAACCTGAGCACCCAGAGGAAACCCATGCAGACACGGGGAGAATGTGCAAACTCCATACAGACAGTGACCCAAGCCAGGAATTGAACCAAGGCCCCTGGTGCTGTGAGGCAACAGTGCTAACCACAGTGTTGCCCTAAACCTTAACAATGGAATAATAAGACATCGATCGATTCCCTTCTCTTTTTTAAATAAAAACAATTTTGAAAACTCAAAAACAATTTTTCAAATGAATCAAAAAGAAATTAAACAAAATTATTCATGTATTTTCTCATTTTCTATGTTTCACATAATATTATAACCAACCATTAATAGATCCCACATTCCCCCTTCTTTAAAAAGCCAACAAAAACATTTTGTTACCATTCATAAATAATTTGAAAGCAAACAAAGAAAATATTGGTTTTCCATATCCTCATTATAACACAAGGCATCCCTCTTCTGCCCAAGGTGGGCATGGTGGCACAGTGGTTAGTACTACTGCTTCTCAGCTCCAGGGACTCAGGTTTAATTCCAGCCTCGGGTGACTGTGTGGCATTTGTGTGTTCTCCCCATGTCTGTATGGGTTTCCTCCGGGTGCTCTGGTTTCCTCCCACAGTCCAAAAATGTGCAGGTTAGGTGGATTGACCATGCTAAATTGCCCCTTGGTGTCCCAAGATGTGTAGTTTAGGTGGGTTAGCGGGGCAAATATGTAACGTTACGGGATAGGGCCTGGGTAAGATGCTCAGTCAGAGAGTATGTGCGGACTCGATGGCCTCTTTTGCATTGTAGTGATTCTATGTTTCCATGTTTCCCATATGTCTAATTACTTCTTGGAGCAGACACTTCTCTCAGTAAAACAATCTGACAATTGGTGACTTGCATTCACCCATTTTGTTTTGGAAATCTCTCTTCTATCCAGGATCAACCCTCAAACTTTTTTCAGTGACACCCTTTGTCAAATGAACATTGTCCAGAAAAGAATGGTTATCCACACAGCATTCAATGGGCAAACTTTCCCATATTGCCACTTGTATAGAATTTCCTTCAGCATATTAGATAAGTACACCCCCATGGCTATTGCTTCTATGAACACCAGTGTTTCAGCGGCTAAGGTGCTTTTAACAGGGGAGGTGGTGGCATAGTGGTGTTGTCACTGGACTAGTAATCCAGAGACTCAGTGTAATGCTCAGGGGTCGCAGGTTCAAATCCCGCCATGCAAATGCGGAAATTTGAATTCGCTAAAATTCTGGAGTTAAGGGCAGGATTTTCCAGCCGCACTTGCCCCCAAAACCAGAAATCCCACCCGATGTCAACGTACCTTTCCATGGTCCAACCCCTGCCTGTTATGGTTCCCGTGGTAGGCGGGATGGGAAAATTCCCCCTGAAAAATCTAATGATGACCATGAAACCATTGTCAATTGTTGGAAAATTGGTCGTGGGCAGCGTCCATCCTGAAGGCCGGAAGCAGCCCCAGGCTTTGTTCAGATGAGTTTCAATATCTGCACGTCACGTTATACAAATGTCTTTCACACCGGGGTATTTTCTTGCCGTCAGCGTGGAGAATCGGGTGTGGGGGGGCGGGGAGGAGATCAGGCCTTTATCTGCATCCCATTAACCAATTTCTTGCCCTCCTGCCATATTCTGCCACCGTGCCTACCATCAAACAAGCCAGCAGGGGACTGGGAGAATTCCGCCCTTGGTGTCAGACGAGGTTACAGAGAAAGAGAAGGATGAGGAAATCAGATAGGGGCTTGGAAACAAGGATAAGGTGTTAAAATTGAGACAGAGCTGGTCCAGGAGTTAGTGTAGGTCTGTGAGCACTAACATAACTGATGGATGAGTCTGGTGGCTGGAGACTGGACATTTTTGAAGAGACCACGTTTAATAGCTTCAGTCTTCCCAGTATTTTGTTGGAGGGAAACCAATGAGAGGAGTGGTGGGGAGAAGTCACACAATTTATGGACAAGTGCTATTCTTTTGTGGGGAACAATCCGATGCAACTTACACATGGAACATTTGCTAAGATCACTGAACAATACAATGCAAGTGTTTTGAAAACTGCACAGATGCTAATCTCTGCAAGAGATGTGAACTAGCAAATGCAATATGTCACAAAGGAAGTAATAGACTAAGTTGTAACTGAGGAAGTTCCACAAGTTTGTGTGGGTTTCCTCCGAGAGCTCTGGTTTCCTCCCACAGTGCAAAGATGTGCAGATTAGGTGGATTGCCCAAGCTAAATTGTCCCTTAATGTCCCAAGATGGTAGGTAAGTGCATGGGGTTATGGGGTTGGGCTGGGTAAAATGTTATTTTGGAGAGTCAGTGCAGACTCAATGGGATAAATGGTCTCTCTCTGCACTGTAGGGACTCTATGGTTGGAAGTCACAAGATCATGAGAAAACCTGAAATGGCAAATTGCTATCATTCATAGACAATGTACAAGGTATTGTTTGATGGCATCTTTCCATTGAATTCTAAGAGAAAATTCTTTACATGTACTGCATGACCTTCAAAGTTAATCACTCGATTTTCAATCCACAATGCAGCTCGACTATTAAAGCTGGGTCTACAATTCTCTATAGTTTACACCGCTTTTACTCCACTTCCTCAACCCGCTCTCTGCAGAAACCGCTGTGGGTTATTAGGTAGCTCAGTCTATCCCAATCCCATTCTCATCACATTCTCCTTGACAATATTCTCTCCATCAATGTCAACAAAATGAAGTAGATAGTCATGGGCTTCAGGGCATGCCCCTGTCTACACCAATGGGGCTGAAATAGAAATGGTCGAGAGTTTCAAGTTTTTAAGTGTCCAGATCACCAACAACCTGTCCTGGTCCATCCATGCTGGCGCTATAGTAAAGGAAGCCCACCAACGCCTCTACTTTCTCAGGAGGCTAAGGAAATTTGGTATGTCCGCTACAACTCACACCAACTTTTACAGATGCACCATGGAAAGCATTCTTTCTGGTTGTATCACAGCTTGGTATGGCTCCTGCTCTGACCATGACTGCAAAAAACTATAAAGGGTAATGAATGAAGCCCAGTCCATCACACAAACCAGCCTCCTATCCATTGACACTGTCTACCCTTCCCGTTGCCTTGGAAAAGCAGCCAGCATAATTAAGGACCCCACGCACCCCGGACATTCTCTCTTCCACCTTCCTCCATCAGGAGAAAGATACAAAAGACACTTATCATGCTCCTTTTGATTGCGCTACACCAATGGCGCTTTAGTTATATTTGTTCAGCATTTAATCCATCTGCTACATTTATGATATGTGCTAGTTTTGATTAACTGCCCCTGACCTGAAATATTTACTCTCAAACTCCCTCCTCAGATGCCAGCTGACCTCCTGAGTGTTTCCAATTCTGTATTTATTCCAGGTTTCCAGCAACTGCAATATTTCATATTCATAGAGACCCTACAGTGCAGAAAGTGTCTATTTGGCCCATCGAGTCTGCACAGACCCTCTGACAGAGTATGTTACCAGACCCTCTCCACCTCCTTATAACCCCACACATTTTTCCATGGCTAAACTGCCTACCCTACACATCTCCAGACACGAAGGGGCAATTTAGCCTGACCTATGAACATAACCCACACATCTTTGGACTGTGGGAGGAAACCGGAACAACCGGACGAAACCCACGCAGACACGAGGAGGACATGCAAACTTCACACAGACAGTGATCCGAGGCTGGAATTGAACCCGGTTCCCCAGAGCTGTGAGGCAGCAGCGCTAACCACTGTGCCATCGTGCTGCTGTTTTCACCTTTGCTTCAGCTTTATAATTCTCTGCACAGAATACAGGGACAAAGGTCTGATTAAACTGAATTATCCTCATGTGCTCCAAATGGTGAATATGAGGAAAAGAGGTGGAAGCGATGGGGGAGTCGATGTCCCAGTGGTATTATCACCAGACTATTAATCCAGGAACTCAACTAATGTTCTGGGGACCCGGGTTCGAATCCGCCACGGCAGGTTTTGGAATTTGAATTCAATAAAAAATATCTGGAATTAAGAATCCACGGATGACTGTGAAACCATTGTCGATTGTAGGAAAAACCCATCTGGTTCTCTAATGTCCTTTAGGGACGGAAATCTGCCGTGCTTACCTGGTCTGGCCTACATGTGACTCGAGAGCCACGGCAATGTGGTTGACTCTCAACTGCCCTCCAAGGGCAACTAGGGATGGGCAATAAATGTTGGCCAGCCAGCGATGCCCATGTCCCACGAATGAATAAAAAAAAGCAGGTCAGTGTTCCTTCCCCCTGACCGACACATAGCTTGAATAGAAAATTTAACAGGAATGTCAAAGATTTAAGTGATGTCAACAGTATAAATTTTCAAACCAAATTAGAGCCCTCACCAAGTAAGTCAGTTACACTGAGTATTTGAGAATTGGGCTGTTCATGTGTCAGGCAGCAAGGACATGGTGGTATACAAAAGCAGTGATTTAGATGAGAGCTGGTCGCATGCTAAACATAGTCCTTGAGCGTGGAAGCTGAATGAAACAGCTCTTTATGCAGCAGTAACCTTGATATTGCAAAATAAATGGTTGAATGGAATTTGTAAACTGGCTTCTGGCTACCTTTCTGAGGACTGCAGTCATGGGATTAGAAGTATAGCAAGATTGGCATCCCAGTTATATGGCAGGGTCTGCTGCCTCGCTGAGTAGTGTGATAGGAGAGCTGTGGTTTTACTGCCTGCCACAATCATTCTTGCATTCTTCAATCAGAGAGATTTCTATGAATGTGGATGTAAGAACAAGCGTAGAGTTCCGTTTCTGATTTCCAAACACATTTCAGGGTGGCATGGTAGCATAGTGGTTAGCACTGCTGCCTCACAGCGCCAGGGATCTGGGCCCAATCCCCGGCTTGCGTCACTGTCTGTGCAGAGTCTGCACATTCTCCCCGTGTCTGCGTGGGTTTCCTCCGAGTGCTCCGGGTTCCTCCCACAGTCCGCTGGTTAAGACATGCTGGTTAGGTGCAATGGTGCAATGGCCATGCTAATTTCTCCCTCAGCATACCCGACTAGGCGCCAGACTGTGGCGACTGGGGGATTTTCACAGTAACTTCATTGCAATGTTGATGTAAGCCTACTTGTGACAATAATAAATAAACTTTAAACAATGGGAGGGTACAACAGCCTGCCATTATAAACTTAAATGCACCATTGTCAATTGTCAGAAAAAAGCATCTGGTTCACTAATGTCCTTTAGGGAAGGAAATCTGCCGTCCTTACCTGGTCTGGCCTACATGTGAATTCAGAGCCACAGCAATGTGGTTGACTTTCAACTGTCCTCCAAAATGGCCTAGCAAGCCACTCAGTTCAAGGACTACTGGGGATGGGTAATAAATGCTGGCCAGTCAGCAATGCCCATGTCCCACAAATTAATTTTAAAAATGTGGGTACGCTGATGTAGTATCTTCCAAAGATGGGCGATCACCAAGTAGATTAACAAATGAAGGGTTTATTAAGATAAGTAACTATGTACAGAGAATGAAGATCGAGGCGGCCATGTTTCACAACTCTGGACTCCTAACTGCCAGGAAAAGCCATGGTGCCCCTAGAATTCAACCACTCCAGCCTGATTAGCTGAATGGGTCACATCATCCTTCGAGAGCTTGCTCCTTCATGGGACTTGCTACCACATACCCCCACCCCCACCCCCAACCCCCTTGAAGTTCCCGATTAACACATTACAATAATGATTAAACTATTTACAATTTTATGCAACAACTGAATCTCAAACACAGTCCTTTATATGGTAAGTCAGCTTGGGGTCTACCTGATGTTATAGGAGCATCATAATTCACTAGCAGGTGCTCCGGCAACAGGGGTAATTTCGTTTTGAACCTCAGTGGGTTGACTCTTGATTTGTGGAGGTGCGTCCGTGCAGATAACTTCCCCAGTTCTCACAGGAACACCACTTGGCTCTTCCTCGGGGTAGCTTGCTGCTGCATTACTTTCATCTTGAGCAATATGATTGACAGGCACACTGGGGGCAGACTGTCCCATTGGTCCTGTGTGCAATTTTCTCCTTCCTGAATGGTCCAGGTAGTTCAGATCCTGAGTGAAAGAAGAATGCCGTGTATTTTGAAAGCTGAAAAGAGTATTCTGTTTTCAGCAAGCCTACCGAGGAAAGATTTTTAAAATTATTCCTTTCTCAGAGTTACAAAGCACAGAGTGGACAGGGAAGGCCCTTAATCCATCTTCTTGCTTGCTCCAAAAACCAATTCAAATATAAATTGAATCCAATTCATGGTCCCCACGGAAGAGGCATACTAGATCCAAGCTGACAAGAACAGGCGTTACACCTGATCTTGGGCTTGATCCTATGCTTGATCTTAGCCAAAAGAGGCAGCACGGTGGCACAAAAGGGGCAGCACTGCTGTCTCACAGCGCCAGGGACCCGGGTTCGAATCCCAGCTTGGGTCACTGTCTGTGCGCAGTCTGCATGTTCTCCCCGTGTCTGCGTGGGTTTCCTCCGGGTGCTCCGGTTCCCTCCCACATTCTGGAAAATGTGCTGGTTAGGTGGATTGGCCATGCTAAATTCTCCCTCAGTGTACCCGAACAGGCGCTGGAGTGTGGCGACTAGGGGATTTTCACAGTAACTTCATCAAAGCATTAATGTAAGCCTACTTGTGACTAATCAATAAATTTTAACTTTAAGAATATGCAAAGTGGAGGAAAAGTACTTTCCAAGAAGAGGGGAGAATGCCAGACAGTGGCTTCCTAATAGCCCATGTGGCTTCCTAATAGCCTGTTTTAACTGAGGTTTTACCAGCTTGTCATCTGCCCACCTTCTTGTTTGAGGACACCAGGTGATATGGGGAGTTGGGCGGATGTGGGGTTGACTTGAAAAAGGAGGAAGGACTAAAAATTATTTCAATCTCCATCTCAGGTTAAAAACTCCCTCTTCTTGCATTCTGACAGCCACTGCACTTCAAAGTGATTCATTCCTGAGCCATGGAATGATCCTGGGAGGTGTGATACTATCAGCACTCCACATTTGTCTGGCCAGGACACCAAGAAGTCCTAGAATTGAGAACACGAGGGGAATTG
This sequence comes from Mustelus asterias, assembly GCF_964213995.1. Classification (NCBI taxonomy): domain Eukaryota; kingdom Metazoa; phylum Chordata; class Chondrichthyes; order Carcharhiniformes; family Triakidae; genus Mustelus; species Mustelus asterias. The sequence goes on from NC_135802.1 coordinate 31,493,620, forward strand.
TTCAATGGGGGGAGTCCTACCTGCCACAAAGAAAGATGTTTGTGGTATTTGGGCACCAATCATTGCAACCCCACAACATAATTGCAGGGTTTTTTTCCAAAGAATTGTTTTCGGGCCACTCACCTCAACCACCTCCTCAATGATCTTCCGTTGTCACAAGTTCTGGAGATTGGCTGTTCGCTGATGATTCTGTAGTCCTCAGTTCTAGTCTGTTCGGTTCAGTTCTGGGGTGGCATGATAGCACGGTGGTTAGCACTGCTGCTTTGCAGCGCCAGGGACCCGGGTTCGATTCCCGGTGGAGTTTGCACGTTCTCCCCGTGTCTGCGTGGGTTTCCTCTGGTTTCCTCCCACATTCTGAAAAACGTGCTGGTTAGGTGCATTGACCTGAATAGGTGCCGGACTGTGGCGACGAGGGGAAATTTCTCAGTAACTTCATTGCAGTGTTAATGTAAGCCTTACTTGTGACAAATAAATAACCTTTTTACTTTAGTCCCAGGCAACCTCACTTCCCAATTTAGAAGAAATAATGCACAACCAGAGAACCTAAAATGGGAGAATTAAATTGTAATGTAAGCGTAACCAGCATAGCAAAGTTACTGTGGGACTGTGAACAGTGCCATCCAGTAAAAGTAAAGTAAAGTTTATTTATTAGTCACAAGTAAGGCTTACATTAACACTGCAATGAAGTTACTGTGAAATTCCCCTAGTTGCCACACTCCGATGCCTATTCAGGTCAATGCACCTAACCAGCACGTTTATGGGTGAGGTTCTCTGGCCTCCTATCAGTGCTTTTCTCAGTGGCAGGGGGGTGGCATACGGGAAGAAGCGCAGAGTAATGTAAATACATTGGGTAAACATGAATGTACGGTAAATACATTGAGTTCAAGGCTTGGAGGGAGGTGTAGTATAAGGGTACCTTGCTTAGCAAAGGTTAATGTTTGGACTGGGACTGTCAATTCCTTTGCAGGTGGCAGAAAAACTCTTTTTCAGTCAGACCAGCCAATCACTCAGATAGTTACCATGGCACCTTGAGTAGAAGACTCATTTTGTGAAGTTCTGTGAGTTGGCAGGAGTTTACAGCTTCTATAACATTATGTTAAGGGGTATTATGTTAGCTGCCATTGGAGTCTGAGGTTGGGCTCATCTTACTTCTGCTGGTCATTCTCTCTCTCTCACCGCCCACTGTGTGATGTCAAGAGCCATATACCAGAGTATATGTGGACTGGACAGAGACCTATGCAGAAGCCAGCATGGGGTTAACTCATAGTTAAGCATTATTAACAAACATTTAAGCTTTAACCAAACAAGACTCAGAATCTCTTCATCAGACCCATTGAATATATAACATACACCAGGAATATTCTGGACATTCAATTTTGCAGCTTATTTTCTTTCGGGACTTTGGGTTGTCTGTGCTCGTTGGTCCGTACAATTCATCATCTGAGGTCACCGCAATTCCTAAAGCCAGGAACCAGAGTGCAGGACAATGCTGTCTTTGAATGTTACAGCTTCCACTATAACAAAAAGAATAATGCTCAGAATGTAGATAATATTATTTTTAAGGAAGCTGTTATCAGTCCTGGAACATTAAAGAGGTTTTATTATGGAATACATTCTATAAATATGAACTTAAATTGGTTTTGTGTTTTGGAACTTTATGATAAGTAGATTATGGCACATGAATAAATAATGATCAATGATAATAAGTAGGTTTCATTGCTCCATTTACAGTGAGAATATTCAATTGTGTTTCCAAATATCAGTGAGCCCAAGGTGCTTTATTTCATGTTATATATGTGGAAAGTTGCACTCTTTCTTTTTATTCATTCGTGGGACATGCTGGCCTGCATTTATTGCCCATCCCTGGTTGCCCAAGGGCAGTAGAGTCAATGACATTATTATGGCGCTGGAGTTACATGTAGGCCAGACCAGGTAAGGATGGTAGATTTCCTTCCCTAAAGGGCATTAATGAACCGGATGAGTTTTTCTGACAATTGACTGTGTTTTCATGGTCATCAGTAAGTTTTTAATTCCAGATCTTGTTTTATTGACTTCAAATTATAAGACATAAGATATAGGAACAGAATTAGGCCGTCAAGTCTGCTCCACCATTCAATCATGGCTGATAGTTTCTCAACCCCATTCTCCCACTTTTTCCCCTGTAACGTTTGATCTCTTTCCCAATCACGAACCTCTGTCTTAAATGCACCCTATGACCTGGTCTCCACAGCCCTCTGTGACAATGAATTCCACAGATTCACCACCCTCTGGCTGAAGAAATTCCTCTTCATCTCAGTTCTAAAGGGTCATCCCTTTACACTGAGGCATCTGCCATGGTGGGGTTCGAACCCAGGTCCCCAGACCATTACCCTGGGTCTCTGGGTTACTAGTCCAGTGACAATACTACTATGCCACCTATTCTCACCTAAGGGTGAGTGTCTGTGTACAATCTCATTTCTGGCATTTCAGAGACCCTAATACTTTAAACATGCCTTTACGGCCAGATGAGTGTCGGAACCTTCAAGACGAAATGGAATTATTTGCTACATCTAACATGTTCATCATCTGCGCTCATCTGAAAAGTAGCATAGGAGAAAGGACTGCCACTCTGCTGTGACTCCTGGGGCACAATGTCAAAGAAATGACCACCGTGGGTAGTCAAGTTCAATTCATAGCCCGCGAACCAATCTTAAAATAACTGAGGTGACACGCTGCATGTTAATGTTCCAGAAATTATAAGACTTATCGAAAATGTCTTACAATGAGCAATAAAACAAAAAGATGGTACCGGAGCAACGCGGCTTCTTGCAAGCTGCATACCCTCTAATTCCGTCTTTTACTCCTGTTCTATCTGCACCCTATCCTTTCCTTCTCCCCTACGTGCTCTATGAGCGGTATGCTTTGTCTATATAGTGTGCAAGAAACAATGCTTTTCACTCCATCCCAATACATGTGGCAATAATAAATCAAATCAAAATGTAAATGTTGCAATGGAAATCTCCTTTCGGTCTAATGAACTTGAGATTTTTTTTTCTCCCCTGAAGCCTGAATGCAATTAGTAGTTAAGTAGTTAAATGTGAGCAGGAATTTTAGACATGAATGACTTCATGGCAAGATTGGGCAGTCTTAAGAAGTGAGTGGTACTATCCAATGCAAACTGGTTTCATTTAGCTGAAATTGGCTAAAAAAAATTAATCCACATCTTTTTTTAAACCAAGGAAATTTTCTGACCTCATTCATAAATGGCAACTATTAGACATCTACGGGTTCCAGGTTCACATCTGACGCGTTCCAGATTTTTTGTTTGGTTACCATGTTTCCTGCTGAACATGAAAGGGTTTGCGCCACAATTTCTCACCTCGGTCCAAAATGTGCAATTTTTCACAGTCAGCCCTTGTTATCATTTCCTCCTTTTGGGATTTGTCTGTCAGAGCATTTTGTTCAGATTTTACAACCACCCATAAGGATCTCCAATACTGCAGCAGACTTATGGAATTTTCTTTTTCTTTTGTAAAAAAAAAAGCTGTGAAAAATGCATCTGTGAAGGTAATTGGAACATGACAAAATCTGGGAATGCATGGAGTTATAGTCATCATCTGTGCGGAGTTAGTTTCTCGCTGCTGGAGCAACAACGGAGGCAGTCCTACAACTCGCCTCCGCGTCTCTTGGCTGCAAGAAAGAAAAATCAGCCAAGGCTCCCCACATCTAATCACATCCGGTGAGTCCTGCTGGGAAGACTCTGGGTGGCATTCTCCAGCGGTACTCAACTCAAGACCGGAAAATCATGCCCGAAATCAACGGACCTTTGCATGGTCCTGTCCTGCCCGTTACGATTCCCGTGGCAGGCGGGATGGGAAAATTTCATTTCCTTATGTTGTGGTACAGGATTGTGATGCCCCGCACAGTTGCTGACATACACCGGTTTCCTTCCTGCGGGCTCTTCCAAGTTTTTCTTTAATTCATTTGTGGAACGTGAGCATTGCTATTAATTCTATTGCAGGTGTAAGTGGCTGGCCAACATTTACTACCTATCCCAAGTTGCCTGAGGGCAGTTGAGAGTCAAGCACATTGCTGTGGCTCTAGAGTCACATGTAGGTCAGACCAGGTAAGGCCGGCAGATTTCCTTCCCCAAAGGACATTAGTGAACCAGATGGATTTTTCTGACAATCGACCAAGGTTCCATGATCATCAGTAGATTTTTAATTCCAGATAATTTGTCTTATTGCATTCAAATTCCACCACCTGTCATGGCAGGATTCAAACCCGGGTCCCCAGAACATTAGTTGTGTTTCTGGATTAATAGTCTAGCGATAATACCACTAGGCCATCTTAAAACGTTGGACCCAATCCCAATCTTCTAGCCAATGTCGATTCCTCAAGTAAGAACACTAAAAATACATTAACTAATTGTTTTATCTCATTGTTATTTCTGGGACCTTGCTGTGCACAAATTGGTTGACTATCAATTGTTCATCTATCAAGCATCAATTGTTCATCTATCAAGCATCAATAGTTAGCACCTCAGAAAATGAATTTGGATCAATGATGGAACCGGCCCATCTTTCTTTCGATTAAAAGTAATGGAAGAAAAAATAGCCAAGTTCATTAAGGGGCATGTGATAGACAACACCCAGGTAGTAAAAATGAAAAGCTATCCTCTTGTCCCTTTCAGAAGGTTGGTAATCTCTTAGTAACTCTGGAATTGTTTTATTTTTTCAACTTCGTTCCAAGTTTTTCTTTGAGGAGATTGAAGTAGCGTTATTTTACTTACAACTGTGGTAGATTTGACAGCATATTTACAGTGAGATATTTTGAGAAGACTCTCAGATCTTCAAATGGATCAGCTGCAAGCAGAAATGTTCAACCTGTTGATTGACTACTGGCCAATTTACACATGAAGATCAATGATCTGATCCTCCGCATTGTGGCTGGAATTTTACCGGCACGCCCGCCCCGATTCCGGGGATGGGCATGGCTCGGACTGCGGCATTTTCCGTTGGCCTCGGGCGGGATCGTACGAAACTCAGGTGGATGTACCAGTAAGATTCCGCCTGTGGGTTAGATTCCAATAGCTGATTTACAGAGAGAGTTTGGCAGACGAAATGTTCACCTTTTGGAACCTAGAGTTGAATCAAGCCGAGCTTAACAGAGGGAAAGACTTTTGTCAATGTTGATTGTAAGGTCAAAGCGATGAACTGAAACCTCAGCTGACTTGATGACTCACTACACAAAACTGACTCAAACTTTTGTGGTTATGAACTAGTGCCAGAGGGTAACTGAAACATAAAGGCTGGAATTTTCCAGCCATTCATCACCACCGCTGCAAGCGAGGACGGAGAGTCTGGTGCTCAGCCAAATCGCTGTTCACTCAATCGAAACAGGAGAATCCTACTAGCGTGAATTTTCTGGGGAAAATTCTTTAGTTCGCTCATTTGCATCAATTTTCATTGTCATGGTGGAGACTCAATGGGCCAAAGGGCCTTTTCTTAAGGGCAGCATGCTGGCACAGTGATGAGCACTGCTGCCTCACAGCGCTAGGGGCCCAGGTTCAATTCTAGCCTCGGGTCACTATCTATGTGGAGTTTGCATATTCTCCCCCTGTCTGCATGGGTTTCCTCCGGGTGCTCCGGTTTCCTCACACAGTCCAAAGATGTGCGGGTTAGGTTGATTGGCTATGCTAAATTGACTCTAGTGTCAGGGGGATTAGCAAGGTAAATATGTGGGGTTATGGGAATAGGGCCTGAGTGGGATTGTGGTTGGTGCAGACTCGATGGACCGAATGGCCTCCTTCTGCACTGTAGAGGCTCTATGATTCTATGCACTGCACAACTCAATGACAATGTTTTTTTGAATTATTTTTGACTGTGTAGAAGGCATTCATTTTCATTTTTGTGAAGTACAGGAACAAGTTCCACATCTGGAGCGCTGATGGATATCAAAATGTTCCAGGTATTCCTTGTGGGGTGATTGTGTTGGCTGAAGACCATTTTCTTTCCTTAAAACACATTGCCCTTAGACATGATTGATGTTAGTTCAGATTCCCCATGTTAAAGCTGACTGCATTAACAATATGTACATCTGCAAGAAGTTGTGTGGGGGGAATATTACAATCAGTGCACTCTGACGCTGGACTTTTACTTGTCCATTGCTTCTTCAGGCAGTTGATTTTGAATGGGCAGAAAATCTATCTACACAAGGTCAAAGGTGACACTATCATAACATCTGCCAATCTGGTTTTTTTTGGGATTTTCATTTTTAACACCTTTTCATTATATTCAGTGTTTCTTTCTCCCCTTTGAAGCTCAGAGACACGGTAATAATTATCGCAATTATTGTTTTGCAATCTTGGTCGGCAATGCCTTTTTAAGCAAGTTGTGTTTTAATCTCAGAAAGCCAGTCGAGTTTATTTTAATGAAAGATGCTCTCAGCTTGGTGGAACAGGTACATACAAACTAATTTCAGTAGCGATGTTGTATCTTTGCTTTATCTGTTCTTCAACTCTTCCTAACATGAGTGTCAGTCCATTCCTTCATGTCAAACCAATCCCTCAAAAGCAAAACCATCAATGCCCTGGTGAGGAGAAGCAAACTTATAGAATTATAGAATCCTTGTGGACGGCACGGTGGCACAATGGTTAGCACTGCTACCTCACAGCGCCAGGGAGCCAGGTTCGATTCCCGGCTTGGGTCACTGTCTGTGGAGAGTCTGCACGTTCTCCCCGTGGCTGCGTGGGTTTCCTCCAGGTGCTCCGATTTCCTCCCACAGTCCAAAAGACGTGCTGGCTAGATGCATTGGCCATGCTAAATTCTCTCTCAGTGTACCTGAACAGGTGCCGGAGTGTGGCGATTAGGGGATTTTCACAGTAACTTCATTGCAGTGTTAATGTAAGCCTATTTGTGACCAGTGCAGAAAGAGACAATTCAGCCCATCAAGCATGCGCTGACAACTATCCCACCCAGGCCCGAACCCCATAACCCACATACTTACTCCACTAAACCCCCTGACACTAAGTGGCAATTTAGCATGGCCAATCAACCTAACCTGCACATCTTTGGATTTTTCAATTCACAAAATATATTTCTCCTTTCTGAATTTATTTTTAAGAACTGTGGCTCAGTTGAGACGGCTTTTGCCTCTCAGTCAGATTTTTTTTCCCATTTCCGGGATGTGGGTGTCACTGGCTAGGCCAGGATCAATTGCCCCATTCCTTGAGAGGGTGGTGGTGAGCTGCCTTCTTGAACTGCTGCAGTCCATGAGGTGTGGGTACACCACAGCGCTGTTAAAGAGGGCTGTTCCAGGATTTTGACCCAGCGACAGTGAAAGAACGGCGATATACTTCCAAGTCAGGATGGTGAGTGACTTGGGGGGCAGCTTCCAGATGAGTTCAAAACCCATTGCAGGACTTGAGCACAAATAAAAGCTGATAACCCAGTGGAGCAACTGGGGAGCTGCTGCATTTTCAGAGGAGCTGGTCTTTGGATGAGACAAAATATCCCCTGGCAATGTTTTGAAAAGAACCAGTGAAGTTAACCCTGGTATCCACGGCAAATTTTATCCCTCAACCAACATCACACAGATAATCTGATCATTATCGCATTATTATTTACGGGAGCTTGCTGTGCACAAGACCCACTATACTGTCCACTATACCCAACACCTCTCCCGTCACTCATGGCACCTTCCCATGCAATTGCAGAAGGTGTAACACCTGTCCCTTTACCTCTTCCATATTTACCATCCAAGGTCCGAAACATTCATTCCAGGTTAAGCAGTGTTTCACTTGCGCCTCTTTCAATTTGGTCTATTGCATTTGCTGCTCCCACTGTGGTCTCCTCGATATCGGAGAGACCGAGCGTGGACTGGGTGATCGCTTTGCTGAGCACCTCCGGTCTGTGTGCAATCAGGACCCTGACCTTCCGGTTGCTTGCCATTTTAACACATGGTCCTGCTCCCATGCCCACATTTCTGTCCTTGGCCTGCTGCAATGTTCCAGTGAAACTCAACGCAAACTGGAGGAACAGCATCTCATCTTCCGGCTGGGCACATTACAGCCTTCTGGTCTCAACATCGAATTCAACAACTTCAGGTGATTTGCTCTACCCCACCTCGACCCCATTGTCTTCATTCTATTTTATTTAATTTTTTTACTGTTCCTACCTTTTATTTCTTTATTGTCTTTCTTCATTTTACTTCCCCCCCATTCTTTCTCCCTATTTTATCCCCCTTCCCTTCCCTTTTCTCCCCCTTAGCTTCCCCTTTTCTAAATTTTACCTCTGTCCCATCCATTCCTCCCCCTCGCCCCAACATCTTCATCTGTTTTAGCTTCTCTGCCGTTTGGCGATCCAAACCCTTTATTCTCTCTGTGGACAGCTATTAGCTGGTTTCCCTGGTTTCTGTGGCTATGACTCATCTTTCCTTCCCTCACCCTGCAGTATAAATATCTCCCACTTTCTATGCCTTTTAGCTTTGACAAAGAGTCATCTGGACTTGAAACGTCAGCTCTTTTCTCTCCTTAGAGATGCTGCCAGACCTGCTGAGATTTTGTAGCATTTTCTCCTTTCATTGCTGTGCCCAAATTGGCTGCTGTGAGGTGACTACACTTCAAAGGTATTTCTTGATTGGAAAGTCCTTTGGGACATCTTGTGGTTGTAAAAAGCATTATATGAATGGCCTTTTGTTTTCCCCCAACACTTTGCATTTTCCGATTCAACACTTCATAGTCTAATGGGGATGTTGTACAGTCTCCCTGATTCACACCAGGCCCTGCTGTTCCTGTGGGGGTGTAGGCTGGATCCACACTGGCAGGTGGCAATGGCAAGGGAAAGCACTGGGTAAGGGGGTTGTTTTCTCCTGTGGGTTCCTTCAGGATTGGGAGCCAGTGTTCTTGGCAAGGTCATGGGGGTGGTGCCCGAGGCCATGAGAGGCGGGATAAGATGGGGAAAGAAGGAGCTGGAGACATAGAGAAAGGCGCAGGGCCTGCACCTAGAGAATTGGTGACAGGCACTGGAGTGTTTTAAAAAGTTTATTTATTAGTGTCACAAGTAGGCTTACATCAACACTTCAATGAAGTTACTGTGAAAATCCCTTACTCGCCACACTCCGGCGCCTGTTCGGGTACACTGAGGGAAAATTAAAAGTCCTTAAATAAAACATAAAAATATGATCCAGCCTGGGAAATAGGCACGTCTTTCCAACTGTGGGAGGAAACCGGAGCACCTGGAGCAAACCCTCACAGATACGGGGTGAACGTGCAGACTCCACACAGACAGTGACCCAAGCCAGGAATCAAACCCGAGTCCCTGGCGCTGTGAGGCAGCTGTGCTAACCACTGTGCCACTGTGCCACCCTCAAATGGAATGAGTGGTCAGTCAGCTGCTAGGAACCACGGGGGATAGTCTGGAGAGCAAGGAATTCCACCCTCCGCATCCCCCAACTCCCACTCCGATGCTGGGGTCTGGATGGCAGGGTAATCTGGCACACATGTTTGAGTACCACGAGTGCTTTGTTTCTTTGCTGTGCTTCAAGTCCAGGTTTAAGCTCAAAGCCATTTTGCAAAGAGAGGGGATAAGAGAAAGGTTCGGGTTCAGTAATCTTCGCTCCTGCTCAATGCGTGACATTCCTGCTCCCATAGTTTAACAATAGATGCAACAACGCTGATTCGAGACAAAGAAGTTGAGTTCTGTGTTTTGGAATGTTGAGTAACAGTCATGCACTGTCAGGAGGTTGTTTCTCTAGAATAAGTTCCCTTGTTGTGAATGTACTTACGCATTTGGTGCCCGTGGAAGAAGAAATGATCACTGAGCTGTAATGTTTGTGTGTTCAGAGTGCCCTTTCCGGCCTTACAATAGTATTCCGCTGGACAAGTTATGTAAGAGTTTGGAATAGAACCTGGGTTGTCTTCCCTTTCTGTTTTCGTAAATGATAAAACAACAGCAATAAAAGTAAACTGTGCATGGAGGAAGTCTCCACACAGAGAGAGATGATGAAAATATCGATTAAAAATGGCTAACCTTATTTGATCAATCCTTGAAAGAGTTCAAATAATGGACTGAATTTTTAAAAAAATTGACATTCTGAAATGAATGTAAAAACAATTTTGGCAACACCAAGCCAGTGGTGAGGTCTTTAGGTACCTTCTGACCCTCATTACTGTGCACAATAGAGTTTGCTCAGTATAGAGAACTTTATCCAGAATTCAGAACTAGTGCTCTGGTCTTCTCCACTAACCAATCTGGAATAAAGCTTCGAATCCTAGAATCCCTACAGTGCAGTCGGAGGTCACTCAGTCCATTGAACCTGCACCGATATCAATCCCACCCAGGCCCTATCCTCGTAACTCCACATATTTACCCAGCAAATCCCCCTGACACTAAGGGGCAATTTAGCATGGCCAATCCACCTAAGGCCGCACATCTTTTGGACTGTGGGAGGAAACCGGAGCACCCGGAGGAAACCCACGCAGACACGGGGAGAATGTGCAAACTGCACACAGACAGTGACCTGAGGCCGGAATTGAACCTGGGTCCCTGGCACTGTGGGGCAGCAGAGCTAATCACTGTGCTACCATGCTGCTTGAACACAACCTTTCTGAGTCAGTGAACTGGATTTTCACCATTGAGGTGCAAGGTTCAAGTTGGAAGATTTTCCGACTCATCAGACATTTTTCTGTATAAGTGCCCCCCACCACCACCCCGCCCCCACTCCCCTCCCACCACCACCTCCACACGCACACACACACAAACATACACTATTTTTGCTTTGGAGAGGTAGGGATGGGATTGAGTCTGGATCAATCCGAGTAACAGTACCAGTCGGGCATTGATGAGGGTGGTTGCTGAGGTGACCTGGCTAGAAGTCCTGCCGAGGTTCTCTGGGACTTCATCCCAGTTACATTAAAGGCTGTTTCTTTTTAAATGTTCATGGGATGTAGGCATTGTTGGCTAGACCATCATCTATTGCTCATCACTAATTGCTCTTGAGAAGGTGGTGGTGGGCTGCCTTCTTGAATTGCTGCAGTCCATGTGGTGTAGGTACTCCCACTGTGCTGTTAGGTAGGGAGTTCCAGGATTTTGACCCAGCAACAGTGAAGGAATGGGCGATAATCAGGAATTTATGGCCCTGGCATGGCATGCCCCCCCCCCCCCCCCCCCCACCCCCCACTTGGCCAATGCAATGAACCAGTTGAATGGGGTCTTTAATATCCCACTGGGTGATAGGAATTACAAAGTCCCAGCTATATTTCCATGTCAGGATGGTGTGTGATTTCTTGGGGAACTTTGATATGGTGATGTTCCCATGCATCTGTTGCCCTTGTCCTTCTAGATGGTAGTGATCATGGCTTTGTAAGGTGCTATCTAAGGAGCCTTGGTGTGTTACTGCAGTGCATTTTGTAGATGGTAAACACTGTTGTTACTGTGTGTTGGTGGTGAGAAGATGTGAATCTTTGTGGATGCCAATTAAGTGGGCTCTTCTGTCCTGGATGGTATCAAACATCTTCTTGACTGTTGTTAGAGCTACATCATCCAGGCAAGTGGAGAGGATTCATCACATTCCTGATTTGTGGCTTGTAGATGGCGGACAGGATTTAGGGGGTCAGGAAGTGAGTTACTCGCTGCAGGATTCCGAGCCTCTGACCTGATCTTCCAGCCACATATATATAAGGCTAGTCCAGATCCGATTCTGGTCAATGGTAAGCCCAGGATGTTGATAGGGGGGGATTTAGCAATAATACTGCCATTGTATGTAAAGATTCCATTAGATCCTGTAGACCCCACTGCCCAGACCCCTTCACTCCCATCCACTCCCTGAGACCCCCATTCCCCCTCCCTGCCCCATACCACCACCATTCATCCATGGCTCTCCTATGACCCCAACATCCTCCATGTCCACTTACCAGTATGCATTATAGAACCAATGATCCATAATATAACAGTCGCAAGTCTTGAAATGCGCTTCAAAGAACCCATTCAATATCTCCTTTGAAAGGACAACTGCTAGTCCTACAAACCCATAAAAGTGCCAAGCAGACAGAGCCATTATAGTATCAATAACAGAAGGTTTACCTCACTTCACACCTCTTAATCTTGTCCAATTAAATGCACAGATATTGAAAGAATCAGTTCAACTAAATAACTTCATAAAGATTTCAATCAATCAAAGCAAACACTCCACTTCAGCCTCAGCAAACAGACCCACTGACTGATCTAATCCATTGGGTCCTGGGCATCAGTCAAGCATTCATAATGGGCCATCTGACAACTGCATCAATAGAACCAGATGACTGGATACTTATTTCCCCAGATAGCCTCATTGTGAATCCTTGGCTGAGCTCCAATACATGTAGATAGCATGGAGGAATCATAGGAAGACCTTTTAAACATAACTTTTAAAAGGACCCCAAATCCACACTATGGTTCATGACTCCTCTGAGAGCTTTGAATGACAAATCATGGAGGAGCTGACTTGACTGCACGAAAAATGTGGGGTGCAAGGGAGGTGTGGGGGGAGGGGTATGAGATACATACCCCCCACAATAGAATCAACCAGTTTGGGAATGCAGGATGCGGGCTTACTACCCTCACTCTTATCCCCAAACTGGAGAAAGTTCTCAGTGCTGGGAATGGATGTGGGAATCCCAGAATTGAATCTTGGACCAGCCACATTTAAAGCCCTCTGCAGTCATAGAATCATAGAAAAACCACAGTGCAGGAGGAGGCCATTTGACTCATTGAGTCTGCACTGACAACAATTCTACCCAGACCCTATCCCCGTAACCTCACGTATTTACCCTGCACTAAGGGGCAATTTACCATGGCCAATCAACCTAACCCACACATCTTCAGAGTGTGGGAAGAAACCAGAGCACCAAGAGGAAAGTCACGCAGACACAGGGAGAAGGTGTAAACTCCACACGGATGGTCACCTGAGGCTGGAATTGGACCAGGGCCCCTGGCACTGTGAGGCAGCAGTGCTTACTACTGTGCCACCATCGTTCAAACTGTGCGAAAATGCAGCCCAGTGAGTTCAGTATTCAGTGGTCTTTGTGTGAACATAACTACTAGATGTCATCCAAGTATTTAGAGAGCATTACTTAGGTCTCCACTTCAACATAACAGCGTATAAGAGGTAAAATAAAATGACTATCAGTAAAGTTTTGGAAGCAAATGAATCAGCGAAATAAAAGGTATAATTCTGTCAATTTATTCACAAATATATCAAAGTAAACTATTGGTAATTCACATGCATTGATTTGAAATGTTTTGAATCTGAAGAAAAACTTTACTTCTGTATTTAAACCCTGAATGAAGTAATGCATTCTGACTGGTGTCAATGGAATGGAAACCAAACTGAATGAAAATCAATGTAGAATTTCCTATCAAACTCCTGTCAGTCTGTTGTGTGCATCCTGGATAAAATCCAATTATAATTTTCCACAAGAAGCTGTACTACAATGATGATAATCATCCCTTTCCAAGAACAAACATCACATACCCTGGATACAGAATGCAGATTAGAATACAGAGATGATTATTTTATCCACATCAGTTCCAGGTGCAATGCTGAACTTTGTTGCTTTGCCCAGTAATCACATGAAGCTTAGTAAGGTTATCATCCTTTCATTTGATGATAAAGAGATCAAAGTCTGTCTCTTGGTCTAAATGGCTTGTCATAGAGTCATAGAGGTTTACAGCATGGAAATAGACCCTTCCGCTCCATGCTGCCTTTTTTTTTTACCACTAAGCTAGTCCCAATTCCCGCATTTGGCCCATATCCTTCAAGATCCATCTAACCCATGTAACTGTCTAAATGCTTTTAAAAAGACAAAACTGTACCCACCTCTACTACTACCTCTGGCAGCTTGTTCCAGACACTCACCACCCTCTGTGTGACCAAATTGCCCCTCTGGACACTTTTGTATCTCTCCCCTTAAACCTATGCCCTCTAGTTTTAGACTCTCCTAACTTTGGGAAAAGATGTTGACTATCTACCCTATCTATGCCCTTAATTATTTTATAGACCTCCATAAGATCACCTCTGAGCCTCCTACGCTCCAGGGAAAAAAGTTCCAGACGATCCAGCCTCTCCTTATAACACAAACCATCAAGTCCTGGTAGCAGCCTAGTAAAGCTTTTCTACACTCTTTCCAGTTTAATAATATCCTTTCCATAATAGGGTGACCAGAACTGTACACAGTATTCCAAGTGTGGCCTTATCAATGTCTTGTACAACTTCAACAAGACTCCCAATTCCTGCATTCAATGTTCTGTAAGAGTTTTAACAACACCAGGTTAAAGTCCAACAGGTTTATTTGGTAGCAAATGCCATTAGCTTTCGGAGCGCTGCTCCTTCGGCAGATGGAGTGGATATCTGCTCTCAAACAGGGCATACAGAGACACAAAATCAAGTTACAGAATACTGATTAGAATGCGAATCTCTACAGCCAACCAGGTCTTAAAGATACGGACAATGTGAGTGGAGGGAGCATTAAGCACAGGTTAAAGAGATGTGTATTGTCTCCAGATAGGACAGCCAGCAAGTCCAGGAGGCAAGCTGTGGGGGTTACTGATAGTGTGACATAAACCCAACATCCCGGTTTAGGCCGTCCTCATGTGTGCGGAACTTGGCTATCAGTTTCTGCTCAGCGACTCTGCGCTGTCGCGTGTCGTGAAGGCCGCCTTGGAGAACGCTTAACTGAAGATCAGAGGCTGAATGCCCATGACCGCTGAAGTGCTCCCCCACAGGAAGAGAACAGCCTTGCCTGGTGATTGTCGAGCGGTGTTCATTCATCCGTTGTCGTAGCGTCTGCATGGTTTCCCCGATGTACCAGAGCAGATATCCACTCCATCTGCCGAAGGAGCAGCGCTCTGAAAGCTAATGGCATTTGCTACCAAATAAACCTGTTGGACTTTAACCTGGTGTTGTTAAAACTCTTACTGTGTTTACCCCAGTCCAACGCCGGCATCTCCACTTCAATGTTCTGACCAGTGAAACCAAGCATGCCGAATGCTATCTTCACCACTCTGTCCACCTGTGACTCCACTTTCAAGGAGCTATGAACCTGTACCGAGATCCCTTTGTTCTATAACTCTCCCCAATGCCCTACCATTAACTGAGTAGGTCCTGCCCTGATTCGATCTACCAAATGCATCACCTCACATTTATCTAAATTAAACTCCATCTGCCATTCATCAGCCCACTGGCCCAATTGATCAAGATCCCGTTGCAATCCTAGATAACCTTCTTCACTGTCCACTATGCCACCAATCTTGGTGTCATCTGCAAATTTACTAACCATGCCTCCTACATTCTCATCCAAATCATTAATATAAATAACAAACAACAGTGAACCCAGCACTGATCCCTGAGGCACAACGGTGGTCACAGGCCTCCAGTTTGAAAAACAACCCTCTACCACCAACCTCTGTCTTCTATCATCAAGCCAATTTTGTAACCAATTGGCTACCTTACCCTGGATCCCATGAGATTTAACCTTATGCAATAACCCACCATGCGGTACCTTGTCAAAGGCCTTGCTAAAGTCCATGTAGACAACATCGACTGAATGCCCTCATCTACTTTCTTGGTTACCCCTTCAAAAAATCATTCAAATTCGTGAGACATGATTTTCCACTCACAAAACCATGCTGACTGTCCCAAATCAGTCCTTGCCTCTCTAAATATCTGTAGAATACCTTCTAACAACTTACCCACTACAGAGCAAGTTAATATTCTTCGAGATTTGGGATCAGTTTAATTACTGATGATGGCATATGAAGGAAATTTCCATCTAGAACTTTTGCTGTGCAAAATTGTATTGATATAGCGTATTAACTGAGGTTGTTTCATTGTTTCGCTGCATAAATTCAATTTAATATATGGTTTCATTTCTTTTTTTAAGTTTAAAATGTATTTATTAGTGACACAATTTGGCATACATTAACACTGCAATTCAGTAAATGAAAATCCCTTAGTCGCCACACTCCGGTGCCTGTTCGGGTACATTGTGGGAGAATTTAGCATGGCCATTGCACCTAACCAGCACATTTTGCCCCTGCTCTAGTCGGGCAATCCACATACTGAATGAGAAATTCCTCCTGAATATACTCAACAAATTTTTCTCCATCCAAGTCCCTAATATTGTGACTTTCTGGAGTCAATGTTGGGAAAGTTAACGTCCCTACTATTATCACCCTATTTTTCTTGGAGCTATCTCTAATCTCCTTACACCATAGAAAGCATTCTTTCTGGTTGTATCACAGCTTGGTATGGCTCCTGCTCTGCCCAAGACCGCAAGGAACTACAAAAGGTCGTGAATGTAGCCCAATCCATTACGCAAACCGGCCTCCCATCCATTGACTCTGTCCACACTTCCGGCTGCCTCGGCAAAGCAGCAGCTTCATTAAGGACCCCACGCACCCCAGACATTCTCTCGTCCACCTCCTTCGTTCGAAAAAAAGATACAAATGTCTGAGGTCACGTACCAACTGTCTCAAGAATAGCTTCTTCCCTGCTGCTGTCAGACTTTTGAATGGACTTACCTTGCATTAAGTTGATCTTTCTCTACACTCTAGCTATGACTGTAACACCACATTCTGCACTCTCATTTCCTTCTCTATGAACAGTATGTTTTGTCTGTATAGCACACAAGAAACAATACTTTTCATTGTATGTTAATACATGTGACAATAATAAATCAAATCAAATCAAATAAAACATATTTGCTCCTCAATTTCCTGCTGACTATTTGGGGGCC
Organism: Mustelus asterias; assembly: GCF_964213995.1. Classification (NCBI taxonomy): domain Eukaryota; kingdom Metazoa; phylum Chordata; class Chondrichthyes; order Carcharhiniformes; family Triakidae; genus Mustelus; species Mustelus asterias. The sequence continues at coordinate 31,510,373 of NC_135802.1, forward strand.
TATAGTACAATCCTATCAAAATGATTTCCCCCCTATTTCTCTGTTCTACCCATATAGACTCAGTGGGCGAACCATCAGAAATATCCCCTCTCAGTACTGCCGTGATGTTTTCCCTAATCAAAAACTCAGCTTTCCCTCCTCTCATACCTTCTGGTCTATCTTTCCTATAGCATCTGTACCCTGGAACATTGAGCTGCCAGTTCTGTCCGTCCCTTAGCCATGGGCGGCACGGTAGCACAGTGGTTAGCACTGCTGCTTCACAGCTCCAGGGTCCCAGGTTCGATTCCCGGTTCGGGTCACTGTCTGTGTGGAGTTTGCACATTCTCCTCGTGTCTGCGTGGGTTTCCTCCGGGTGCTCCGGTTTCCTCCCACAGTCCAAAGATGTGCGGGTTAGGTTGATTGGCCAGGTTAAAAAAAAAATTGCCCCTTAGAATTCTGAGATGCGTAGGTTAGAAGGATTAGCAGGTAAATATGTGGGGGTAGGGCCTGGGTGGGATTGTGGTCGGTGTAGACTCGATGGGCCGAATGGCCTCCTTCTGCACTGTAGGATTCTATGTTTCTATGTTTCAGTAATAATCATAATATTCCACTCCCATGGACCCATCCATGCCCTTAGTTCATCTGCCTTGGCTGTCAGGCCTCTTGCATTGAAATAAATGCAGTTCAATCTGGACTTCCCTTGCTCTCAGCCCTGCTTGTGCTTGCCCTGTTCCAGTACTAGGATTATTGACATTGCCATTACTATTTAATGTGCTCTCTTTAACTTCCGTGCTGTCCTCAACATTCTCTTCTGTCTCCCTACTTCCTTGGGTCCCACCCACCTTGTCCTTTGTAAACAGCTCCATTCTAGGTTTTTCATTACAGTAGGTAAGATGTTGAGTCAGTGCAGACTCGATGGGCCAAATAGCTTCCTTCTGAACTATGATTCCATGATTTTTAGCACTTCCTGATGAGTAAGTTTGCAGATAACACCAAGATTGGTAGGGTGGTTAAGAGCGATGAAGAAGGTTGTAGGTTACAGGAAGATAGGGATGGTTGGTCAGATGGGCAGAGCAGAGGCAGGTGGCATTTAAACATGATAAGTGCAAGGTGATGCCCTTTGGAAGAAATAACAAAACAAGGGAGTATTTAATGAATGACAGTGCCCGAGGAAGGTCAGAGGAACAGATGATCCCTGAAGGCAGCAGAGTAGGTGAATAGGATAGTTAAGAAGGTATATGGGACAGTTGCTTTAATCAGTCATGGCATAGAGTATAAGAATAAGATGGTAATGTTAGAGTTGTACAGAAAGTTGGTTTGGCCACAGCTGGAGTACGATGTGCAGTTCTAGTCACCTCACTATAGGAAGGATGTGATTGCCCTGTAGAAAGTACAGATGAGGTTCAAAGAACAAAGAACAAAGTACAAAGAAAATTACAGCACAGGAACAGGCCCTTCGACCCTCCAAACCTGCACTGACTATTCTGTCCAACTGAACTAAAACCCCCAACCCTTCCCGGGACCATATCCCTCTATTCCCATCCTATTCATGTATTTGTCAAGATGCCCCTCAGATACTATCGTATCTGCTTCCATTACCTGCCCCGGCAGCGAGTTCCGGGCATCCACCACCCTCTCTGTAAAAAACTTGCCTTGTACATCTCCTTTAAACCTTGCCCCTCACAGCTTAAACCTACGCTCCCTTGTAATTGACTCTTCCACCCTGGGAAAAAGCTTCTGACTATCCACTCTGTCCATGTCCCTCATAATCTTGTAGACTTCTATCAGGTCATCCCTCAACCTCCGTCGCTCCAGTGAGAACAAACCAAGTTTCTCCAACCTCTCCTCATAGCTAATGCCCTCCATACCAACATCCTGGTAAATCTTTTCTGTACCCTCTCCAATGCCTCCACATCTTCTGGTAGTGTGGCGACCAGAATTGAACACTATATTCCAAGTGCGGCCTAACTAAGGCTCTATAAAGCTGCAACATGACTTGCCAATTTTTAAACTCAATGCCCCGGCCAATGAAGGCAAGCATGCTGCATGCCTTCGCTAGGATGTTGCCTGGAATGGAGCATTTGAACTATAAGGAGAGACTGGATAAGCTTGGGGTTTTTTTTTAGAGCAGAGAAGGCCGAGGAGGGACACGATTGAGGTGTAAAGGATTATGAGGGGGATGGACAGGGTGAATAGGAAGCAGCTGTTCCCCTTGGTTGAGCAGTCAAATTACGAGGGGGCATAGTTTTAGGATAAGGGGCAGGAGATTCGGAGGGAATTTGAGAAAAATAAATTTTCACTCAAAGGGTGGTGGGAATCATAAAAACATAAGAACTCGGAGCAGGAGTAGGCCATCTGGCTCCTTGAGCCATTCAATAAAATCTGCCTGGGAAGGCAATAGAAGCAGGAATCCTTACAGCCGTTAAAAAGTATTTGACTGAGCACTTAAAACATCATAATATTCAAGGGAGTGGGACAGGTGCTGAAAAATGGGATTAGCGCAAATTTAGTGTCGTTATTGTCAGGGAAAACTTGATTGGCTGAAAGGCTTTCTCTGCACTGTACGACTCTATGGCCAGAATTTTCTGGCCTTTCATGCCAGCGGGATTCTCTGGTCCCGCTGCAGTAACGGAGATTTGGCTAAACGCCAAATTCTCCAAACTCGCTTGCAGCGGCAGTGGGCATGAACGGCTGGAAAATTCCGGCCTAAGACTCTAAACCACCCAATGGGAGTCTCACCGGTTTTGCCGCTGGGGACCAACAGTAAAACATTTTTGGGAGAATTCCGCCTGTAATGTGCCACATGATGCCATTTATTAGGTGAGTTGGAAGTAAAAGATTTGCTAATTTAAGTCAGGCAATTATTGCTTTTGGCATTAATGAATAAGCATGTAATGTGATACTCCTGTGTCCACTATGTTCAGATCGGCTGAACCCGTTTATTTATCTCATGGCTCTGTAATAATAACAGACAAAGGAATACCATGCAGTTATTTTCTAATGTCATCAGCCCTCATTTATAAACCATTAGAGCGTATAAATATTCAATAGTCATGAATAAATCCAATAAAGAATTTGGAAGGGCCGTCTTTACCCGGACAATGGTTAGAATAAGGAACTTGTATTTCAGGGAAAGTTAGATAAGTACACAAGGGATAAAGGAATAAAAGAACATGCAAATGGGACCAAATGAAGTAGGACAGGAGGGGGTTTGTGTGGAATAATAAACACAAGCCAATTGAGTGAATGGTCTCAGCTGGTCAGACAACATCTGTGGAGCAAGAACAGAGGAAATGGGGGCAATTCTCTGACCTCGCCATGCCGTGAGTAGATTGTGTTGATGCTGGAGAATAGTGTTCGAGCCTAAACCTCCGTTTCATGCCCAGTGTCAAGGAGTTTGCAATTTTTAAAATTCATTTGTGGGACATGGGCGTCGCTAGCTGGCCACCATTTATTGCCCATCACTAGTTGCCTGAGGGCAGTTGAGAGTCAACCACATTGCTGTCACATGTAGGCTAGATTAGATAAGGACAGCAGATTTCCTTCCCTAAAGGACATGAGTGAACAAGATGGGTTTTTTTGACAACAGACAATGGTTTCACAGTCATAAGTAGATTCTTAATTCCAGATATTTTCTATTGAATTAAAATTCCAGCAGCTGCCATGGCGGGATTCGAACCCCGGTCCCCAGAATATTAGCTGAGTTAACAGTCTAGCAATCATACCACCAGGCCAACATCTCCCCTTCTTAAATTCTTCCGACCCCTTTCTAATGGTGCAAACTGATTCAGCCCAGAAAGGGCACAAGGCTCATTAACATGAGGTTGACTGTATTTCAATCTCATTAGTGAGTTTGGCACATGATCCACCCCCTTCCGGAATGTCCCCTGATGTCATATGGGCGTTACTACTGATTTAAAGTGCGGATCAGGCACAACAGTTGTGAGGTTGAGCAAGGAAGTGAGTACCACTTAGCACCTACCTCCAGGGTGCAAGAGGCTAACTCAACTGTGGCCATGGTGCAAGGTGGAGTCGGGGGGGTGGGGGGGCGGGGGGGGGGGCAGTCCCCATGGGTGCAGTGGCTTGGTGGGGCTCAGCCTGGGCTGGTGGTCCACAGGTTGGGGGTTGCCGTTGGTTTGTGGTCGCGTGGTGAGCATTCTCTCTGGCTATTGAAAGAACCCTGAGGAGTCGCAGAGGTCAAGGTCAAATCCCACAAATTGCACCCTTCACTTTGCCACCTTTCAGCTGGAAAGGCTCCGTGCTTTACATGGAAATTCCATCCTAGGTCCCATTAACAGTCACAAGCACCTGGCAGCTGTTAACCAACCAAGGAGCTCGGCAGGTGTTAACACAACTCTGCACACTGTATGAACTCTGTGGTGCTCCCTACCATGGTCGCCTGTCACATGGAAGTCAGGTGGGTGCTTCCCTACCATTTGTCTGAACTGCACTCCATGTCTGGAAGCTAGTTTGTATTGAACATCCAGGTAGGTACACAGAGGTTTATACTGTAAGGGTTCCCCAATGAGGACCTCCTCACAGCCACCCTTATGCTCTACATCAGTGCCAGAGCACTGAGCCCAGTCTGCCCCATGCCGCTGCCACTGGCCTGTGAAATCAGGGGTCCATATCCGGGTTGGGGGTGGCCATTCGGAGGGGCCGCACACCAGCGACCACACAACTGCAGAAAGCATCGTGCCGCATCATGTAAAGGGAGAATATAACCGTGTGGATTGCCACTGGCGACCATGTAGGATTCTATTCTATGATTCTATTCGGGGCATGGACAGTACCCGTGGCCACTGAGACAATGATGTGGAAGAGGTTGGCATCCACCCGATGGGGAGCATGGTATCGGGGATAGATAGGGTTGCCAGGGTTCAGATACCTTGGGACATGGAGTGCTGGGAGGGATTGAGGGGCCCGGGATGGATGACCTTACAGACTGTCTCTCTCTCTACACCCCCTTCCCCCCACCCGTCCCTTGCCCCAGAGCAAGCATGAATTTCGGAATAAAGCCTGCAGAGCTGGCTCAAGTCATCAGACTATCAATGGCCTCTTACCAACTGCCCTGTTACTCTCTCTAAGAATTTTACCCATTTCATTGAGATCACGTCTGATTCTTCTAACTCGAAGAGATTTTGGGCTGAATTTACCCAATCTCTCTTCGCAGGCAATCCTTCTTTCTTAAATAAGGAGACTAAAATTGTGCAAAATGTTCCATGACTGGTCTCACCACAGTCCTTTATAATTGCAGTAAGCCTTCCTCTTATTCTCCAATCCCTTAGTAATAAAGGTTCAGATGTCATTTGTCTTCCTAATTGCTTGCTAATTGTATGTTACATTTTCTACTGTTTTGGCAACATGAAACAACTTGTTATAGTTTGCATTATCTGGTTCCTTTTAGAATATAAAAGCAGCAATTATATCAGCTTTCAACCTTCCCTTTCCCAATAGAAACACGACCAAGTGGCATAATCACTCTTCGTAATTCAATTCTCCGTCACCCCCTGCTCGCCTGCTTCTGTTTCCTCTCAATATGCTTTCTTTGCTGAGGTGACCGGGGCTGTACAGAGAACGTAAGTCATAGAATCATAGAATTCTATAATGCAGTAGGAGGCCATTTGGCCCATCGAGTCTGCACCAACCACAATCCCACCCAGGCCCTATCCTTATAGCCCCATGCATTTACCCGAGCTAGTCCCCCTGACACTGAGGCAATTACAGCACATCTTTGGACTGTGGGAGGAAACCGGAGCACCTGGAGGAAACCGGAGCAGAGAAGGGGAGAATGGGCAAACTTTCAGTATCCCATTCCCACTTTCTCTCCATACCCCTTGATCCCTTTAGCCATAAGGGTCACGTCCAGCTCCCTCTTGAACATATCTAACGAAATGGCCCCAACAGCTTTCTGTAGTAGAGAATTCCACAGCTTCACAAATCTCTGAGTGAAAACATTCTCCCACATCTCATTCCTGAATGACTTACCCCTTATTCTTAGACTGTGGTCCCTAGATCTGGACTTCTCCAACATCGGGAACACTCTTCCCGCATCAAGCCTGTCCAGTCCCATCAGGATTTTATATGTTTCTAAGAGATCCCCTCACATTCTTCAAAATTCCAGTGAGTACAAGTCAAGTCGATGCAGTCTCTGTTTATATGTCAGTCCTGCCATTCCGGTAGGATGGCAGGTGGGTGAGGTGGGTAGATGGTGTGTAGTGGGCAGGTGAGTATATGAGTCCGTCAAGGGGCATTGGGGTTGGTTTGGGTTGGCTTGTCAGATCGGGATGAGTCAGGTCAGATGATAGCTGGGTGGTGGGGTCCGGGGGTTGGGTGGGGGAATAGTCAGTTCAGGAGGAGGTGAAAGGGTAGTCAGAGGACCAGAGGACAGTAGTTGCGGGGAGGGGGGAGGGGAGGGAGCGGTGGTGGTCAATGTGAGTGATTGGGGGGTTCAGTTGTATGGTTACCCAGGAATTTGACTAAGATTTGTCTAACATTTCCTGGGTAACTATCCAGGTAAGTGCCACAAAACCTTCTGAAGTCTCTGACTCTAACTCAGAGTCAAAGACTTTGGGCCAGATTCGCCGATCTCGCCTGCAGCTGGGGTTCTCTGGTCCTGCTGCAGGGAATGGGAATTTGGCTGAGCGCCAAATTCTCCATTCTTGCTGGCAGCAGCGGTGGGGCATGAACAGCCAGAGAATTCCGGCTTTTATTGGACAATTCCAGTTGTACATCAGAAGGTCAAATTTCCTCAGAAATGTCCACGGAGTCAGCGTATTGGGATTTCCGTGGGGACCCTGACACCCACCTTGGGTTGACGTTCCCGAGACTGGAATACCTGGGCCATGAAGTCGGATAAATGAATTCTTGGTCAAAATTAGAGAGATGGAGAGGTGTAGGGAATCCCAGAGCTTGGCAACATGTTTCATGGAACAATTATGATTCAGAATGCACAAGAGGTCAGAATTAAAGTAGCACAAATACCTTGGAATAGAGGAGATTACAGAGATGGAGATGGGCTAAGTCCATGGAGGGATTGGAAGACAAGGACAAGAATTTGAAAATCAAGATTTTGCTTGACTGTGAGCCAGTGTAGGTCAGCGAGAATAGGGGCGATAGAGGAACGGGACTTACTGCTGGGTCAAGGCACAGCAAGCAGAGTTTTGGATGACCTCAAGTTTGCTCAGACCGGAATGTGAGAAGAGAGCCAGGACTGTTTCGGAGCAGTTGGTCAAGGTCCTTTTATTTTTCCCATCCCGCCGCAGTGAAGGGGGATTTGGCTGACCGCAAAAATTCTCCGACTTCGCTGCAAAGGGAACGTGACGTGAATGGCCAGTAAGATCTTGCTCCTAATGTACAAAGTACAAAGACGATTCCAGTTGACCAAGCTTTCAAACGCTTTTTCATATTGAGAGGTCATTCGTTTACGGTATAAACTTGTTAGATAAAACTTGATGCCAGCTCAATAAGACTTGAGTACCATTGTGAAATAAAAGCAGAATTAGACAATTGTTTGATTAATTTTTAGATAGTTGTATTCCAGCTAACCATTTTGCCTATACTCAACTTGGTCTAATCGATGTTAAGTAGTGATACTGGATAATTGCACGGGAGAGCGGTTCTCAAAAGCGTATTCAATTTATGGGTCGGTGTGTTGAGTCATTTAATTGCTATATTATTAATAGTAAATAGCTCCTGTGACTCCACACTTAAAAGGTGTTGAGAGGAGTGTGTTCATAAAGAAAAATATAGTGTAGGTGCTGCAAACCTGAAACAGAACGCGCTGGAAGAATTCAACAAGTTAGTCAGCATCTGTCAAGAGAGCAATGTTACTACAGTGACAGTGTGGATTGTTCATTCGGACAGGGACCTTTACAGGTGAACAGTCGTTAAACAAGACTGTTTGGGGTGGCATGGTGGCACAGTGGTTAGCACTGCTGCTTCACAATGCCAAGGACCCGGGTTCAATTCTGGCCTCAGGTCACTGTCTGTGTGGAGTTTGCACGTTCTCCCCATTTCTGTGTGGGTTTCCTCCGGATGCTCCGGTTTCGTCTCACAGTCCAATGATGTCTAGGTTAGGTAGATTGGCCATGCTAAATTGCTCCTTACTGTCCCACGATATGTGGGTTAGGTGGATTAGCTATGGTAAACACACGGGATTACGGGGATAGGGTGGGGGAGTGGGCCTGGATAAGCCGTCGGAGAGTCAGTGCAGACCCGATGGGCTGAATGGGCTCCTTCCTCACTGTAGAGTTTCTATGATTCTGTGATAATCCTGATTGACAGTATGTGGTTTCATTCCCTATTTCAGAGGACTTCAAAGGGGAAATGGGACCTGAGTGAGGGCCAGAAAATCACCTCCAGCATATTTAAATAATAAATTCTCCCTCAGTGTACCCGAACAGGCACCGGAGTGTGGCGACTAGGAGATTTTCACAGTAACTTCATTGCAGTGTTAATGTAAGCCTACTTGTGACGAATAAATAAACTTTTAAAATCCAGAAAAATGTGAGGTAATGCATTTTGGAAGGTCTAATACAAATAGGAAATATGCAGTAAATGGCAGAACCCTTAAGAGGCAGAGGGATCTGCCTCTTAAGAGATAGGCAGAGGGATCTGGGTATACAGGTACACAGATCACTGAAAGTGGCAATGCAGGTGGAGAAGGTAGTCAAGAAGGCATACGGCATGCTTGCCTTCATCGGCCGGGGCATTGAGTTTAAAAATTGTCAAGTCATGTTGCAGCTTTTTAGAACCTTAGTTCGGCCGCGCTTGGAATATAGTGTTCAATTCTGGTCGCCACACTACCAGAAGGATGTGGAGGCTTTGGAGAGGGTACAGAAAAGATTTACCAGGATGTTGCCTGTTATGGAGGGCATTAACTATGAGGAGAAACTTGTTTTGTTTTCACTGGAACAACGGAGGTTGAGGGGCAACCTGATAGAAGTCTACAAGATTATGAGAGGCGTGGACAGAATGGATAGCTAGAAGCTTTTTCCCGGGGTGGAAGAATCAATTATTCGGGGGCATAGGTTTAAGGTGCGAGGGGCAAGGTTTAAAGGAGATGTACGAGGCAGGTTTTTTACACAGAGGGTGGTGGGTGCCTAGAACTCACTGCCAGGGGAGGTAGTGGAAGTGGATACAATAGTGACTTTTAAGGGGCATCTTGACAAATACATGAATAGGATGGGAATGGAGGGATATGGTCCCTGGAGGGGTAGGGGGTTTTAGTTCAGTCGGGCAGCATGGTTGGTGCAGGCTTGGAGGGCTGAAGGGCCAGTACCTGTGCTGTAATTTTCTTTGTTCTTTGTTCTCATTTAACTATGCAGATTACATCCGAGAGTGGTGGGTGGGAAGATACTGACAGGGTTTGGCGCCGGTGCAGAATGTGCGAAGCCACCCACCCAAGATTCTCCGGCCCCGCTCCTCTCTAATGTGTTCTGCGCCGGACTCGATGGGGCCGCAAAACCGCAGTCCATCACGCAAACCAGCCTCCCATCCATTGACTCCGTCTACACTTCCCGTTGCCTTGGGAAAGCAGCCAGCATAATCAAGGACCCCACGCATCCCGGACATACTCTATTCCACCTTCTTCCGTTGGGAAAAAGATACAAAAGTCTGAAAACACAAACCAACAGACTCAAGAACAGCTTCTTCCCTGCTGTCATCAGACTTTTGAATGGATCGACCATGTACCACTGGGGCGGCATGGTGGTACAGTAGTTAGCACTACCACCTCACATTGTCAGGGACCTGGGTTCGATTCCGGCTTGGGTCACTATGTGTGTGGAGTCTTTACGTTCTGCCCGTGTCTGCATGGGTTTCCTCCAGGTGCTGTGGTTTCCTCCCACAGTCCAAAAGATGTGCTGGTTCGGTGCGTTGGCCATGCTAAATTCTCCCTCAGTGTACCCGAACAGGCGCCGGTGTGTGGCGACTAAGGGATTTTCACAATAACTTCATTGCAGTGTTAATGTAAGCCTACTTGTGACATGAAAAATAAACTGAAACTAAAACTATATTAAGATGACCTTTCTTTTCACCCTACCTGTAACTGCAAAACTATATTCTGCACCCTATCCTTTTCCTTTTCCCCTATGTAATTTATGAAGGGTATGTTTTGGCTGTAAAGCACACAAGAAACAATAGTTTTCACTGTATCCCAGTACATGTGACAATAAATCAAATTAAATCAAATCAAATAAAGTTATATTGGTTTGTGCTAAGCACTTAAATGGAAACAAATCGCAGATGAGAACTTGTATTGGAGGTGAAGGAGATGGAGATTTAACTTGTTCTATGTCGACAACTTTAAATTCCTTTGCACCATTTGTAAGGATCACTATAAAATATCGGTGACATTTCTTTGACTGTACTGATGTTACTTGATATATGTAAAGATGCTGAATATTATCATACTTTATGTGATGGCCATTTTGGAATGTTTTCTTGTAGATATTTTATGAATAAAATATATATTTTGGAAAAAAAATTATTTAAAACAAATATATGTTTTTACCAACTAAAAGAGAAAATGCTGGAAAATCTCAGCAGGTCTGGCAGCATCTGCCAGGAGAGAAAAGAGCTGACGTTTCGAGTCCATATGACCCTTTGTCAAAGCTTTGTCATATGGACTCGAAACGTCAGCTCTTTTCTCTCCTTACACGTGCTGCCAGGCCTGCTGAGATTTTCCAGCATTTTCTCTTTTGGTTTCAGATTCCAGAATCCGCAATGATTTGCTTTTATATTATATGTTTTCACGTATTGATATAAAAATAATATTATTCAGAGATGTTACAGAACAGTACACGTCGCAGATTTGTTCGCAATGTTCTGCTAAGATAAAGAATAAACAAGATGTCATTGTCATTGCTGAAGGGTTAAAATGACTTATAGTTGGACCTATTGGTGTCGATAACAAAATTACCACACATTAAAGCTTGGGTTTTGTTAGCCAAAACATTCCATTGCGAAAAAAAAACTGATCACTTAACGAAGTACTAAATCTATTGAACCAAACACCATCAGATATTGCACACAGCTGCTTGCTACACATAGAATCTGGGTGACAGCTAATTCAATAAAAATTACCTTTCGAGATCAATGCATTGACCATGGACTCCCCAGAGATATCAGCCTATGGATATTTGTTTGGCTGAACAAATTCCTCTGTAACAAGACATTGGGGGGGAAAAACATATCACAGGTCTTCTTGTATTTGCAAAAGAGAAAACAGAAATTTAAAGTGGAGACTCTTCAACAGTTCTGAAGAAAGGTCTACACCTTAAACATTCATTAATTCTCCCCCCTATCGAGACACTCACCAACTTCTTCCTTGTACCTCTTTTATATCTCCTTTTCCAGACTTGCGGCATTTACAATTTTCATTCTTTATATTTTCACAACTTCTCACTGTGAGATGAAGTTTTAAATTTTGAAGTTTATTTATCAGTGTCACTGGCAAATTAAATTTAAGACAGAAAAATGTGAAGTGATACTTATTTAAAAAGTTTATTTATTAGTGTCACAGGTGGGTTTACATTAACACTGCAATGAAGTTACTGTGAAAATCCCCGAGTCGTCACACTCCGGCGCCTATTCGGGTACACTGAGGGAGAATTTAGCACGGCCAATGCACCTAACCAACGGACTATGGGAGGAAACCAGAGTACCCAGAAGAAACACACACAGACATGAGGAGAACGTGTAGATTCCGCACAGACAGTGACCCAAGCTGGGAATCGAATCTGGGTCCCTGGCGCTTTGAGGCAGCAGTGCTAACCACTGTGCCGCTCCCAGAGATAGACAGGGGATTAGATTTACTCCTGCTCAGTGGAGTATTTTTGCTGGATTGTGAACTTCTGAACATTCTTTATGGTAGGCCAACAAATAAAATGGATACTTTGAGGTAACGCATTTCCGAACATAAACCTTCTTCTTTAAGCACTTAATGTTATTAATGTTGTGATCCGGGGCATGTTCAGTTGACTTATCGTCACTTGTAAACTGGATTTAACGTGAGTGTTCAATTTCTTTTTATTGTACCTTATAATTGGCACAGCATCTCGGTGGATGAGAGTAAAGTGGAAAACTTAAAATCCCTTAAAGGCTGTATGTCATCCCAAAGGCTTGGTGGAAAGGCAGCATAATTTTTCTCAGAGCTTAAAACAATCCAAGCTATCAGATCTGAACTGAAGGGATCATAGCTGCACGATCAGTGGCAGCAGTAAAACACAGGTTTGCAAGCATGCTTTTTGAAGAATAGCAGAGTCCTGTTTTTGGATTGTTTGTCTAGAATTTCTCTGAGATTCAGCACCACTGGCACTTTGGTAAGTGGACCACATATTTCTTGCTCTCCAGAGCGCATACTGTTCTGCCTAATGAGTCATTAAAACTAATATGCTGGTGCAGCAAGCAATTCGGAAGGCAAATGGTGCGTTGGCCTTCATCATCAGAGCTTGATGGTACAGGAGTAAAGATGTCTCACTGCAATTATTTAGATCTAGAATTCCCTCCCTAAACCATTCTCTGGCCATCTTCTGGTCACCCTGCCGATGGAAAGATGAAATGGATATCCTGTGATGGGTGGACAATCCACTTCAGATTTAATGCCTACAGTAAAACTGACTTTTAACCTCTATTCTCCCCGCATTTTGTCAGTAAGGTAGTTTTATTTGCATGACAAACAGTGAAACAGTGAAATATGCAGACCTCAATATATAAAATAAAGTACTGTGTGCAGTTCTAGTCACCCTATTATAGAAAGGATATTCTTAAACTAAAAAGAGTGCAGGAAAGATTTATTAGGATGCTACCGGGACTTGATGGTTTGAGTTATAAGGAGAGGCTGGATAGACTGGGGCTTTTTTCCCCTGGAGTGTAGGAGGCTTAGGGGTGATTTTATAGAGGTCTATAAAATCATGAGGAGCATAGATAATGCAGATAGTCAACATCTTTTCCCAAGGGTAGGGGAGTCTAAAACTAGAGGGGAAAAGTTTAAGGTGAGAGGGGAGAGATACAAAAGGGTCCAGAGGGGCAAATTTTTCACACAGAGGATGGTGAGTGTCTGGAACAAGCTGCCAGATGAAGTAGTAGAGCTGGGTACAATTCTGTCTTTTAAAAAGTATTTGGACAGTTCCATGGGTAAGATGGCTATAGAGGGATCTGGGCCAAATGCAAGCAATTGGGACTAGCTTAGTGGTAAAAACTGGGTGGCATGGAGAAGTTGGGCTGAAGAGCCAGTTTCCATGCTGTAAACCTCTATGACTCTATGATTCTATAACTTAAATGTGTATAGCAAATTTAATGCAAGAAAAGTGTCCCAAGGATTTAACTGAAGCATCATCAAAAACAATTTGATTATGGGCAATCTCTGTGAGTAAATCCTTGAACAAAACACTACCTTCTACAAACCTCCTCACGTCCATCTTTCCCTCTAAACTGGCATTATAATAGCTGATTGTCATGATTGCTACCTTGAAACTAAAAACAAGCTCTGAATATAATTCTGTCAGGATAAAGCTGACTGCCAAATTATCAATCATTGAATTATCCAGCAACCAGTGACCTTCCCGCTCCCAAAAGTCCTGAAGCGGCTGTCAATCAAACTCATTGACCCCCAGGCTGGGACTAACTCTTTATTCTGTAATCAGGATGCTTGCGAGTTTTTCCACAGGTATTCTGACAGAAGCAGTGCAAAGGGAGCAGACATCTATCGTAAGTATATCTGCACAAATGGCAGCTTTTTTAAAAACATTCTTCCATGGGATGTGAGCATCGCTGGCAAAGCCAGCATTTATTAAGCCATCACTAATTGCCGGTGGGAAAATGATAATGAGATGCCTTTTTGAACCGCTGCAGTCCCTGGGGTGTAGACACTCCCACACTGCTGTTAGGGAGAGAGTTCCAGGACTTTGACCCAGTGACAGTGAAAGAACGGCAAGATATTTCTAAGTCAGGAGCCCATTAAACTTGAATATATGACAATGATCTAAGATGCTTGCCTTTAAACGCAAAACTTCCAGTCCCTTGATACAGGGAAACTACTATTGTCCTCTCCGCCATTCATTTGTACTAATTATGAATACTGCAGCCAGCCTGTCTACAACTCAACTAATATGTTATGGTCTTGATCCTGTTCACACCTCTTGCACGTTGATTGTGGCATGAAAATATTATACCAATGTGGACAGTCTCCATAATATGAATAAGAGAGGAACTGGACAATGCGCAAAGAAAGATTCACAAACGCACTCGCATAGCTAGCAGGAAATCAGGAAGACTGATCACACTGGGGTCCTTTTCTCAGTGAAAGGCTGAGGAACAACATGATAGAGATCTTTAAAATCACGATGAGGCTCGATGTGGAGAAGATGTTTCCACTTGGTGAGCCAAAATTAAAGGCCATCAACCATAGGGTCAGAGAATCCCTACTGTGCAGGAGGAGGCTATTCGGCTTATCGAGACTGCACCGACAACAATCCCACCCAGGTCCTATCTCTGTACCCCACCTATTATTCCTGCTAATTCCACTGACACTAAGGGTCAATTGAGCATGCCAAATCAACCTAACCCGCATATCTTTGAAGCATGGGAAGGAAGCAGAGTACCCGGAGGAAACCCACGCAGACACGGGGAGAACGTGCAAACTCCACACAGACAGTGACCAGAGGCTGGAATTGAGCCAGGGTCCCTGGCGCTGCGAGGCAGCAGTGCTAACCATCAATGTATGATGTTCTCTAATAAATCCAATAGGCAATTCAGGAGACACTTCTTTATTTTTTTCACTCTATGTGGTAAGAATATGGAACTCATTACCATGTAGTTCAGGCGAGTAGCATACATGCATTAAAGGATAAGCAAAGCAAGTCCGTGAGGAAGAAAAGTCTAAAAGGATATGTTTGATTGGGTGAGATGAGTAAAATGGGAGGAGGTTCCTTTTTTAAAAGTTCTTTCATGGGATGTGAGCAGTGGTAATACGTGCCTGCATATATTATAATTAAAGGTGGTCAGCAGAGCAAGGGTCAACATGGGACTGGAGAGTGGCACTGCCCACAGTGTGATGTATGTTATCATACGGTCAGAGGACAGTCTGGAAGGACACTCTGTCAGCAGTTAGCCTGCATGGTGGGAACAGCACCATACAAGACCATACTTGGAACTGTAAATAGTTAAAGCCTACCAATAAAGGTTGGAACACACAAGCCTCAGAACCTCATCAATGAGACATCACCACAACGACATAAAGAACCCATATTATGACATTGCTGACTCGGCGGGCATTTATTGCCCATCTCTAATTGTCACTGTCAAGCCAAATGGCGGGTCTCTGTGCTGTAAATTCTACGAAATTCCATGCAGCAATAAATTTGGCACTGACAAAAATGTATATGTACAGCACACCAAGTGCTGAAGATCAATGTTTCGGAATTAAATGGAAGCAATGCTGTTAATAATAAGCAGATAAAAGGTAAAGTCTCCAAAGTTCCAGATGATCATAGGCTGACTGGTGGTGATTTTAACCTGAGGGTCACCACACCTCAGCTGAGGGCAAGGTTTAGAAGGGAGACCTCTATGAATAACTTCAGCCGGTACAGGAATTGAACTGTTGGCATCGCTTGCATCACAAACCAACTGTCCAGCCAACTGAGCAAACCGACGCCCCATAATAAATAATAGCATCTACACTTTGACTGGCTACAAGTTATGGCAACATGTCGTTCATGGTCAAATAATCCTTTGACAGTCACCAACTCCAACTGTAGAATCATAGAAGCATAGAATCATACAGCGCAGAAGAGGCCCTTCAGCCCATCAAGTCTGCACTGACACATTAGAGACACCTGAACTCCCACCTAATCCCATCTGCCAGCACTTGGCCCATAGCCTTGAATGCTATGATGCATCAAGTGCTCATTCAGATACCTTTTAAAGGATGTGAGGCAACCCACCTCAACCATCCTCCAAGGCAGCGTATTCCAGACGGTCACCACCCTCTGGGTACAAACATTTTTCCTCACATCCCCCCTAAACCTCCTGTCCCTCACATAGAACATAGAACATAGAACAGTACAGCACAGAACAGGCCCTTCGGCCCACGATGTTGTGCCGACCTTCATCTGAAACCAAGATCAAGCTATCCCACTCCCTACCATCCTGGTGTGCTCCATGTGCTTATCCAATAACCGCTTAAATGTTCCTAAAGTGTCTGACTCCACTATCACTGCAGGCAGTCCATTCCACACCCCAACCACTCTCTGCGTGAAGAACCTACCTCTGATATCCTTCCTATATCTCCCACCATGAACCCTATAGTTATGCCCCCTTGTAATAGCTCCATCCACCCGAGGAAATAGTCTTTGAACGTTCACTCGATCTATCCCCTTCATCATTTTATAAACCTCTATTAAGTCTCCCCTCAATCTCCTCCGCTCCAGAGAGAACAGCCCCAGCTCCCTCAACCTTTCCTCATAAGACCGACACTCCAAACCAGGCAGCATCCTGGTAAATCTCCTCTGCACTCTTTCCAGCGCTTCCACATCCTTCTTATAGTGAGGTGACCAGAACTGCACGCAATATTCCAAATGCGGTCTCACCAAGGTCCTGTACAGTTGCAGCATAACCCCACGGCTCTTAAACTCCAACCCCCTGTTAATAAAAGCTAACACACTATATGCCTTCTTCACAGCTCTATCCACTTGAGTGGCAACCTTTAGAGATCTGTGGATATGGACCCCAAGATCTCTCTGTTCCTCCACAGTCTTCAGAATCCTACCTTTGACCCTGTAATCCACATTTAAATTTGTCCTACCAAAATGAATCACCTCACATTTATCAGGGTTAAACTCCATTTGCCATTTTTCAGCCCAGCTTTGCATCCTATCTATGTCTCTTTGCAGCCTACAACACCCCTCCACCTCATCCACTACTCCACCAATCTTGGTGTCATCAGCAAATTTACTGATCCACCCTTCAGCCCCCTCCTCTAAGTCATTAATAAAAATCACAAAGAGCAGAGGACCAAGCACCGATCCCTGCGGCACTCCGCTAGCAACCTGCCTCCAGTCCGAAAATTTTCCATCCACCACCACCCTCTATCTTCGATCAGATAGCCAGTTACCTATCCAATCGGCCAACTTTCCCTCTATCCCACACCTCCTTACTTTCATCATAAGCCGACCATGGGGGACCTTATCAAACGCCTTACTAAAATCCATGTATATGACATCAACCGCCCTACCTTCATCAACACACCTAGTTACCTCCTCAAAAAATTCTATCAAATTTGTGAGGCACGATTTGCCCTTCACAAATCCGTGCTGACTATCCCGGATTAATCCGCATCTTTCTAAATGGTCGTAAATCCCATCCCTAAGGACCTTTTCCATCAATTTACCAACCACCGAAGTCAGACTAACCGGTCTATAATTACCAGGGTCATTTCTATTCCCTTTCTTAAACAGAGGAACAACATTTGCCACTCTCCAGTCCTCCGGCACCATCCCCGTGGACAGCGAGGACCCAAAGATCAAAGCCAAAGGCTCTGCAATCTCATCCCTCGCCTCCCAAAGAATCCTAGGATACAATTCATCAGGCCCAGGGGACTTATCGACCTTATCACGTTGAACTTATGTCCCCTTGTAACTGACCGTTCAACTAAGGGGAACAGCTGCTCCCTATCCACCCTGTCAATGCCCCTCATAATCTTGTACACCTCAATCAGGTCGCCCCTCAGTCTTCTCTGCTCCAACAAAAACAAGATGTGGAGATGCCGTCGTTGGACTGGGGTAAACACAGTAAGAAGTCTCACAACACCAGGTTAAAGTCCAACAGGTTTATTTGGTAGCAAAATCCACTAGCTTTCGGAGCGCTGCCCCTTCGTCAGGTAAGTGGGAGTTCTGTTCACAAACAGGGCATATAAAGACACAAATTCAATTTACAAAATAATGGTTGGAATGCGAGTCTTTACAGGTAATCAAGTCTTAAAGGTACAGACAATGTGAGTGGAGAGAGCGTTAAGCACAGGTTAATGAGATGTGTATTGTCTCCAGACAGGACAGTTAGTGAGATTTTGCAAGCCCAGGCAAGTCGTGGGGGTTACAGATAGTGTGACATGAACCCAAGATCCCTGTTGAGGCCGTCCAAATGTGTGCGGAACTTGGCTATCAGTTTCTGCTCAGCGATTTGCGTTGTCGTGTGTCGTGAAGGCCGCCTTGGAGAATGCTTACCCGAAGATCAGAGGCCGAATGCCCGTGACCGCTGAAGTGTTCCCCAACAGGAAGAGAACACTCTTGCCTGGTGATTGTCGAGCGGTGTTCATTCATCTGTTGTCATAGCGTCTGCATGGTCTCCCCAATGTACCATGCCTCGGGACATCCTTCCCTGCAGCGTATCAGGTAGACAACGTTGGCCAAGTTGCAAGAGTATGTACCGTGTACCTGGTGGATGGTGTTCTCACGTGAGATGATGGCATCCGTGTCGATGATCCGGCATGCCTTGCAGAGGTTGCTGTGGCAGGGTTGTGTGGTGTCGTGGTCACTGTTCTCCTAAAGGCTGGGTAGTTTGCTGCGGACAATGGTCTGTCTGAAGTTGTGCGGTTGTTTGAAGGCAAGAAGTGGGTGTGTGGGGATGGCCTTGGCGAGATGTTCGTCTTCATCAATGACATGTTGAAGGCTCCGGAGGAGATGCCGTAGCTTCTCCGCTCCGGGGAAGTACTGGACGACGAAGGGTACTCTGTCCACCGTGTCCCGTGTTTGTCTTCTGAGGAGGTCGGTGCGGTTTTTCGCTGTGGCACGTCGGAACTGTCGATCGATTAGTCGAGCGCCATATCCTGTTCTTATGAGGGCATCTTTCAGCGTCTGGAGGTGTCTGTTGTGATCTTCCTCATCTGAGCAGATCCTGTGTATACGGAGGGCTTGTCCGTAGAGGATGGCTTCTTTAACGTGTTTAGGGTGGAAGCTGGAGTAGTGGAGCATCGTGAGGTTATCCGTGGGCTTGCAGTACAGTGAAGTGCTCAGGTGACCATCCTTAATGGAGATGCGTGTGTCCAAGAATGCAACTGATTCTGGAGAGTAGTCCATGGTGAGTCTGATGGTGAGATGGAACTTGTTGATGTCATCATATAGTTGTTTCAGTGATTGTTCACCATGAGTCCAAAGGAAGAAAATGTCATCGATGTATCTAGTGTATAGCATCGGTTGAAGGTCCTGTGCGGTGAAGAGGTCTTGTTCCAACCTGTGCATGAAGATGTTGGCATATTGAGGTGCAAATTTGGTCCCCATGGCTGTTCCGTGTGTCTGGATGAAGAACTGGTTGTTGAAGGTGAAGACATTGTGGTCCAGGATGAAGCAGATGAGTTGTAAAATTGCATCTGGAAACTGGCAGTTGTCGGCATTGAATACTGAGGCAGTTAGTGGATTTTGCTACCAAATAAACCTGTCCAACAAAAACAACCCAAGCTTATCCAACCTCTCTCCATAACTTAATTGTTCCATCCCAGACAGCATCCTGGTGAATCTCCACTGCACCCCCTCCAGTGCAATCACATCCTTCCTATAATGTGGCAACCAGAACAGCACACAGTACTCCAGCTGTGGCCTCACCAAAGTTCTAAACAACTCCAACATGATTTCCCTGCTTTTGTAATCTCTGCCTCAATTAATAAAGGCCAATATCACATATGCCTTTTTCACCAGCCTATTAACATGCCGTTCTGCTTTCAGAGATCTGTGGACAAACAGGCCAATGTTCCTTTGTTCTACAGAACTTCCCAGTGTCCTGCCATTCATTGAATACTTTCTTGCCAAATTACTCCTTCCAAAGTGTATCACCTCACAATTTGCAGTGTTAAATTCCATCTGCCACTTATCTGTCCATTTGACCATTCCGTCAACATCTTCTTGAAGCCCAAGGCACTCCGCCTCACTATTAACCACCCATCCAATCTTTGTGTCATCCGCAAACTTACTAATCCTAGTCATCCATGTCATTTATGTAAATGACGAATAATAGGGGGCCCAGCACAGATCCCTGTATGCCACTGGACACTGACTTCCAGTCACGAAAACAGCCTTCTGTCATCACCCTCTGTCTCCTAAACTGAGCCAATTTTGAATCCACTTTATCAAATTGCCCTGTATCCCATGTGAATTTATCTTCTTTATGAATCTCCCATGTGGGACCTTGTTAAAGGCTTTGCTGAAATCCATATAAACTACATCAACTGCACTACCCTCGCCTACACACCTCGTCACCTCCTCAAAAAATTCAATCAAATTTGTTAGACATGACCTCCCCTCTGATAAAGTCAAATTGGCTATCCCTGAGCAAGCTTTGCCTCTCCAATTGGAGGAGATACATATTCTCCTTCAAAGGTTTCTCTCGTAGGAATCCAGTCGAAAGACCTTTTGATCATGGCATTCTATGTGGAACAATACCCAGCAGAATTTGAGAGTTTTATATTTCACAAAAGATATGTTTGGATAAAAACAAAGACCATTTGATCCTAATTATTAACCATTTTTTTCTTCCCATTAGTTGGCCTAGCTGTTTAAAGAATAATAAATCTTACACCTTAAATTAACTTTGCTGACTCTACCCTGATGTATATATGGAAGTTTCCACACATGATGTTCCGTCTCCAACCACTGTCCTTGCGTGACTGACTGACTGACTGACATGTGACTCTTTATGATGTACCCTTCCCATGCCAACTACAAATGAACAGCCTCTTTGTTACCCCACAGGACGATTTATGAAAATATTCAAAGAATCTGGTGAAACCGGATGACGACAATAATCTCTCACTCAGTGTCAGTAAAACGATGGAGGTTGTCATCGACTTCAGGAAGCATAGTGGAGGACATGCCCCTGTCTACGTCAATGGAGACAAAGTGGAAATGGTCAAGAGCTTCAAGTTTCTAGATGTCCAGATCACCAACAACCTGCCTTGGTCCCCCTATGCCAACACTATAGTTAAGAAAGCTCACCAATGTCTCTACTTTCTCAGGAGATTAAGGGAATTCAGCATGACCACTTTTACAGGTGCACTATAGAAAGCATTCTTTCTGTTTGTATCACAGCTTGGTATGGCCCCTGCTCTGCCCAAGACCACAAGAAACTACAAAAGGTCGCGAATGTAGCCCAATGCATCACCCAAACCAGCCTCCCATCCATTGACTCTGTCTACACTCCTCATTGCCTCGGAAAAGCAGCCAGCATAATTAAGGACCCACACACCCCGGACATTCTCTCTTCCACATTCTTCAGTTGGGAAAAAGTTACAAAAGTCTGAGGACATGTACCAACTGACTCAAAAACAGACTTTTGAATGGGCCTACCTCGCATTAAATTGATCTTTCTCTACACCCTAGTTATGACTGTAACACTGCATTCTGCACTCTCTCATTTCCTTCTCTATGAACAGTATGCTTTGTCTGTAGAGCACACAAGAAACAATACTTTTCACTGTATACTAATACGTGTGAATAATAAATCAAATCCCTCAATGTACCCGAACAGGTGCCGGAGTGTGGCGACTAGGGGATTTTCACAGTAACTTCATTGCAGTGTTAATGTAAGCCTATTTGAGACACTAATAAATAAACCTTTAAACCATCACTGAGATTAGAAGTGTTGCACGTTCAGGGTTGTGCAGGGCTAGTTTTAGACATGCAGGTAGCATGATCAACATCTGGGATTGGGGGAAGGTATGACTAGGGGAGGCATAAGGTTGCCATCCTGAAGCCTTTCGGAATGAAAGATCAATGGGCTATGAAAAGCTAGGCCAAAGAATCATATGTTTTTCTTTTGATTTGATTTGATTTGATTTATTAGTGTCACTTGTAATGGGATAGGATGAAAAGTATTGTTTATTGAGCGCAATACAGACAAAGCATACCATTCATTGAGTACATAGGGGAAAAGGAAAGGAGAGGGTGCAGAATACAGTGTTACAGTCATGGAAAGAGCAACTTAATATAAGGTAGGTTCCTTCAACCGTCGCACCAGTTCACCAGATTCTCTATCACATTCCTGTACTCTGTCTCATCATTGTTGGAGGTCTGATCCACGACAGTGGTGTTGTCAGCAAACTTGAAAATCTAGCTGGAGGGGAATGTAGCCACACAGCCATAGGCGAATAAGGAGTATAGTAGGAGGCTGAGAATGCAGCCTTGTGGGGCACCAGTGTTGAGGATGATCGTGGAGGAGGTGTTGTCGCCTATCCTTACTGATTGTGGTTTGTGAGTTAGGAAGTTCAGGATCCAGTCGCAGAGGGAGGAGCCAAGGCCCAGGCCATGGAGTTTGGAGATGAGTGTCGTAGGAATAATGGTGTTTATGGCTGAGCTGTAGTCAGTAAATAGGAGTCTGACATAGGTGTCTTTGTTATCCAGGTGTTCCAGGGTTGAGTGCAGGGCCAGTGAGATGGCACCTACTGTGGATCTGTTGCGATGATAGGTGAACTGTAGTAGTTCCAGGTAGTTTGGGAGACTGGAATTGATTTGTGCCATGACTAATCTTTCGAAGTACTTCATAATGATGGATGTCAGAGCCACCGGCCGATCGTCATTAATAAGAACATAAGAACATAAGAAATAGGAGCAGGAGTAGGCCATCTAGCCCCTCGAGCCTGCCCCGCCATTCAATAAGATCATGGCTGATCTGACGTGGATCAGTACCACTTACCCGCCTGATCCCCATAACCCTTAATTCCCTTACCGCTCAGGAATCCATCCATCCGCGCTTTAAACATATTCAGCGAGGTAACCTCCACCACCTCAGTGGGCAGAGAATTCCAGAGATTCACCACCCTCTGGGAGAAGAAGTTCCTCCTCAACTCTGTCTTAAACCGACCCCCCTTTATTTTGAGGCTGTGTCCTCTAGTTTTAACTTCCTTGGCTGTGTCCTCTAGTTTTAACTTCCTTAGATTCTATTCTTCCCTCTCACTCCAAACCTTTTTTAAAGACCTTGTGGTTGAACACAAGCAACACTGCAACTGGTGTGTTATCAACCTTAACATGGATAGAGGATTAAGGCACGCTGCTTGACTTTTCTTTGGTACTGGGATGATGGTATGTCTTCTTGAAGCAGATACGGACCTCAGATTGTTGTACAGAGAGGTTGAAGATGTCTGCAAATACCCCTGCCAGCTGATCCACGCAGGATCTGAGTGCTCGTCCGGGTCACTCATCCGAGGGAGAATTTAGCATGGCCAATGCATCTAACCAGCATGTCTTTCGGACTGTGGGAAGAAACTGGACCACCCGGGGAAAACCTGCGTAGAAAAGGGGAGAACATGCAGACTCTGCATTGACAGTGACCCAAGCCAGAAATCGAACCCAGGTCCCTGGTGCTGTGAGGCAGCAGTGCCAACCACTGTGCCACTGTGCCGCTCAGGTGTATTGTTTTGAAACTCTAATTTGATGCATTCAGTGAAACTTGTATGTTTTCCAATCATTTTGCAGTAGATGGCAACACTTGGTGGGAAATGTACATTTTTAAAATAAACCTCTATTATTTTACATGGAGTGATATAAAATAGAAATGTAGGTGTTTTCTTGGAATATCCCAGTGCATCACAGATGCACCGGTGGATTATGACATTAACCAAAAACTATATTTAATTCGTGTTAACTAATCAATAAGTTTCACACTGAAATAAGCAGATATTCATTGACCTGCTCTTCCTAGCCATGTTCATTTCTCAAAAAGACTTTTACATTCTTGCTTAATGCAAAGCTTATGATGGCTGTGCACATTGATAGAACTATGGGGATAATTTCTTAGCTTTTTCCTGCAGTCAGCACAGGCATGATAGACTGAACTGCCCCTTGAATGCTAGAAGATTCTATTCTTCCCTCTCACTCCAAACCTTTTTTAAAGACCTTGTGGTTGAACACAAGCAACACTGCAACTGGTGTGTTATCAACCTTAACATGGATAGAGGATTGATTAACTAACAGAAAGCAAAGAGTGGGGGTAAATGGGTGTTTTTCTGGTTGGCGATCAGTGACTAGTGGCGTGCCTCAGGGATCAGTATTGGGACCGCAATTGTTTACGATTTACATCGATGATTTGGAGTTGGGGACCAAGTATAGTGTGTCAAAATTTGCAGATGACACTAAGATGAGTGGCAGAGCAAAGTGTGCAGAGGACGCTGGAAGTCTGCAAAGGGATAAGATAGTCTAAGTGAGTGGGCAAGGGTCTGGCAGATGTTGGTAAATGTGAGGTCATCCATTTTGGTAGGAATAACAGCAAAATGGACTATTATTTAAATGGTAAAAAATTGGACCATGCTGTTGTGCAAAGGGACCTGGGTGTCCTTGTGCAAGAATCTCAAGGAGTTGGTTTGCAGGTGCAGCAGATAATTAAGAAGGCAAATGGAATTTTGTCCGTCATTTCTAGAGGGATGGAGTCAATTTAGCATGGCCAATGAACCTAACCCGAACATCTTTGGACTGGAGAAGGCTACTTCTTTTAGGATAGCTATCAAAACTGTACCAAAACTCACACCACTTATTTTCCATCAACCCACAAAAACGATGCTGTGCAGAATTCCACCATAGGAGATCAATAAAGGGTTAACACAATAGAAGTTTAATAGTGTTAATAAATTTATTTTGTTAAAAAAGAGGAAATTCCAGTGCCAATTCTGTTGTGTGACATTTCACAATTAATGTGCTTTTTTTAAGCAATCAAGTCATCACATGTAGTTTCGTACATGTAAAGCGAAAATGTCACTGGGGTTACGCTTATAGCATAAAAGTTCCCGAGTTACTGTTAAGCAAGAAGCTTTCCTCATAAATGTAAAACTTTACTAATAAACAAGCTACAGCAGGATTGCTTCTGTGAGTGTGAACTAACCGCTCCCCCAGCGGCGAGGTCGGAGAATTTGGCGCTTAGTCAAATCTCCCTTCCCTGTAGCGGGATGGGAAAATCCCACCGACGTGAATGGTGGTAACATTCTGGCCCATGTCTTTTCTTTAAAACTGTATCGGCTCGGGATAGAATTGAAGAAATTGATTAATGTAACGCGCATTCAATAATATAAAAGTGCGTGGGCAACACTAGAGAGTTTTCATGGGTACCGTGTTGCTTACTCTATTTCAGACTGTAAACACCTCAAATATGCAGGAACGAGAAATACGTATCTCCGAAAGAAAAAGTAAAATCTTACCAAAACCATTCATACTGTAAGATTACAAAACTTCCTTATTTAACTAAGTTTTATCTTAGCCAGGGTATCTGGTCATGGGCCAGAATTCTTTGAACTATTTGGGAATGGCTTCGAAAAGTGAGGAAGTGGGAAGAGGGATGGGGGGAGTTAAGGGTGATGCATAAACTCACAATTTCCTGATGACAGCTGATGCAGGGAGCGGATTTTTCATGCAAAGAGGCAGGGAGGCAAAGAAGACAATCAAGTGGCCAATTTAGAACAATATTACATGGAGCTTTGCATCTCACCTTCCACCGCATGGGAGCCATGGAGTGGGGAGGGGGTGCGGGGAGGGGGGGGGGGGGGGGGGGGGGGGGTGGGGAGAGGTGGGGGGCGGGGGGTGTTCAGAACCTCATTTGATAAAAGGAAGTGGCAAATAAGTAATATCTTAGTGCTGGCTCTCTCTAGCAGTCACCGAGAGAGTCAGTGTGCCATTCGGGGTTGGATTTAGCATCCAAGCGTGCAGCAAAGAATCCCAGGAGGGGAGGGAAAAGGTACCAGCACCTGTGACATGGTGTGAGAGTCCAGCTGGGCCTGTAGCACTTGAGCAGGAGCAACAGATGAGAGAAAGAGAGGGGAGGGGTGGTTGTGGGAAATGTGGTTGCTTTTGCAGAAAAGGCCTTGCATGCTGGGAGGGGCCATCTGACATGGACCTCTTTCACAAATCTTTGGGTCCCCATTGGGGAGGCAGAAGAGCAGAGAGAGGGGGAGGTCCAACCACAGGCAGTGGGAGATTAGTAAGGTGAGGGCCAACAGGAGGGCCTGCCTCTGTGGGAGAGTGGGGTACAGGAGAAAGGCATAGAGCAGCACATGGACAGACTCCTGCACATAGAAGAGGCTACACTCTGACAGGGTATATTGCCAGAGGCCTCGTTATCTTCAGATATTCCACGGGCAGTGTCGCCAAAGATTGTGCCTTTCCAACTCGGCTGTCACTATCTGTGGGTGGCATGATAGCACAGTGGTTAATACTGCTACCTCACAGTGCCAGGGACCCGGGTTCAATTCCGGCTTGGGTGACTGTCTATGCGGAGCTTGCACATTGTCTCCGTGTCTGTGTGGGCTTTCTCCGGGTGCTCCAGTTTCCTCCCACAGTCCAAAGAAATGCAGGTTAGGTGGATTGGCCATGCTAAAATAGCCTCTTAGTGTGCCAAGATGTGTATGTTATGGGGATTAGTGGGGTAAATACATGAGGTTACAGGGATAGAGCCTGGATGAGATGCTCTGTTGGAGAGTTGGTACAGATTCAATGGGCTGAATGGCCACCTTTCTGCACGGTAGGCATTCTTTGATTTTTTGCACCATGATAGAGGAAGGGCAGAAGCCCTTTGGAAGTGGTGGCCACCCAATGGAAGTGGTGTTGAAGATCACTGTGTTGCTCAGCTTCTACACCTCAGGATCTTCTTAGGGATCCACTGGAGGTGAATGGAGGATCTTGCAGTCTGTGGCAATTTGGTATATCAAGATGGTGACCAATGCCCTTTTCAAGATTGCTGGCAAGGAACCTGAGCTATTAAACCAATCCAGATTTTATATCTGTTTTGTGTAAGGGTGGGGGAATGTCAAATAGGAGGAGTGGCAAGCCCACCACCTTCTTGT
This sequence comes from Mustelus asterias, assembly GCF_964213995.1. Lineage (NCBI taxonomy): Eukaryota > Metazoa > Chordata > Chondrichthyes > Carcharhiniformes > Triakidae > Mustelus > Mustelus asterias. Next base: position 31,537,161 of record NC_135802.1, read on the forward strand.
GCACGCCCAGAACCGGTCCCCATAATCAGCAGCCCACTTGCCATTTTTAAGTAATTAATTAACAGTCAAACGGACTTGTTACCACGTGGCTGATCGGAATAATATACTGTCCACAAGTGAGAAGGTTTATTTTATGCAAACTGTTCAAAAGATGGGGAAGGAAATGGATGAAGTCCTTTGGGGACTGGCCTGTTTGCATTGGGACAGCACCCCCATCCCCTCCCAACCCACCATGGATCAAGGATACCATCCCCCCGCTCCCCCGCCCCCCCCGCACCCCCTACCCCCCCCCCCCCCCCCCACCCCCGACCTTGACTCACCCTGTCTGGCCTCCAAAACCCACTCTCCACCCACCTCACTCAGAGTTTCCCCAGTCATTCTCCAAATTGGGCGGTACGGTGGCGCAGTGGTTAGCACTGCTGCCTCACAGTGCCAGGGACCTGGGTTTGATTCCTGGCTTGGGTCACTGTCTATGCGGAGTTTGCACATTCTCCCCGTGCCAGCGCGGGTTTCCTTGGGGTGATCCACTTTCCTCCCACAGTCCAAAGATAAGTGGGTTAGGTGCATTAGCTATGCTAAATTGCTCCTTAATGTCCCGGGATGCGTAGGTTAGAGGGATTAGCAGGGATAACGGCGATAAGGCCGAGGTGGGATTGTTGTCGGTGCAGACTCGATGGGCTGAATGGTCTCCTTGTGCATTGTAGGATTTCTGTGATTTCTATGATCTAAAACGCCAGACTTACCTCCCTCGTCCTCCTCATCTGTGGGCCTTCAGCAGCCCAAGCAATGCCCACGGTGGCACTGCTGGAGCTGCCAGCCATTCAGATTGTCTGACTGCTCTCGAAGAGGCACTTCCTCCCACTGAGGGAGTGAAGTTCCACATTCAGCGTGTTCATGCCACCCGCAGCATGTGCATGTTATTGCTACAGGTTGGCCTTGTTTAATGGAGGTCAGCTTTTATCCGCCATTTCTGCCAACGAGTCAATACACCCCCCTTACCCCCCTCCCCCCTTCCCTCCTGAAAAATTCAGCCCAACATTTCAGAATGCACGAATGATTAGACAATACAACCAAGCAAAGATTTGCATGATGTGGAGTTGCCGGTGTTGGACTGGGGTGGGCACAGTAAGTAGTCTCACAACACCATGTTAAAGTCCAACAGGTTTATTTGGTAGCACGAACTTTCGGAGCACCACCCCTTCATCAGGTGAGTGCAGGATTTGGTTCACAAACAGGGCATATTAGACATAGACTCAATTACAAGATAATGGTTGGAATGCGAGTCTTTACAGGCAATCAAATCTTTACAGGTGCAGGCAATGTGAGTGGAGAGAGGGTTAAGCACAGGTTAAAGAGGTGTGAATTGTCTCCACCCAGGACAGTTAGTGAGATTTTGCAAACTCAGGCAAGTTGTGGGGGTTACAGATAGTGTGACATGAACCCAAGATCCCGGTTGAGGCCGTCCTCATGTGTGCGGAACTTGGCTATCAGTTTCTGCTCAGCGATTTGCGTTGTCGTGTGTCGTGAAGGCCGCCTTGGAGAATGCTTACCCGAAGATCAGTAGCTGAATGCCCGTGACTGCTGAAGTGTTCCCCGACAGGAAGGGAACACCCCTGCCTGGTGATTGTCGAGCGGTGTCCATTCATCCATTGTCGTAGCGTCTGCATGGTTTTGCCAATGTACCATGCCTCGGGACATCCTTTCCTGCAGCGTATCAGGTAGACAATGTCGGCCGAGTCACAGTATGTACCGTGTACTTGGTGGATGGTGTTCTCACGTGAGGTGATGACATCCGTGTCGATGATCCGGCACGTCTTGCAGCGGTTGCTGTGGCAGGGTTGTGCGGTGTCGTGGTCACTGTTCTCCTGAAGGCTGGGTGGTTTGCTGCGTACAATGGTCTGTTTGAGGTTGTGCGGCTGTTTGAAAACAAGTAGTGGGGATGCAGGGATGGCCTTGGCAAGATGTTCATCTTCATCGATGATATGTTGAAGGCTCCGGGGAAGTACTGGACAACGAAGGGTACTCAGTCCGCCGTGTCCCATGTTTGACTTCTGAGGAGGTTGGTGCAGTTTTTCACTGTGGTGCGTCGGAACTGTCGATCGATGAGTTGAGCGCCATATCCTGTTATTATAAGGGCATCTTTCAGCGTCTGTAGGTGTCTGTTGCGATCCTCCTCATCTGAGCAGATCCTGTGTATACGGAGGGCTTGTCCGTAGGGGATGGCTTCTTTAACGTGTTTGGGTTGGAAGCTGGAGAAGTGGAGCATCGTGAGGTTATCCGTGGGTACATACTCTTGTGACTCGGCCAACATTGTCTATCTGATACGCTGCAGGAGATGATGTCCTGAGGCATGGTACATTGGCGAGACCATGCAGATGCTTCAACAATGAATGAATGGACACCGCTTGACAATCACCAGGCAGGGGTATTCCCTTCCTGTCGGGGAACACTTCAGCAATCAAGGGCATTCAGCCTCTGATCTTCGGGTAAGTATTCTCCAAGGCGGCCCTCCCGACACACGACAATGCAGAATCGCTGAGCAGAAACTGATAGCCAAGTTCCGCACACATGAGGACGGCCTCAACCGGGATCTTGGGTTCATGTCACACTATCCCAACCCCCACAACTTGACTGGGCTTGTAAAATCTCACTAACTGTCCTGGCTGGAAACAATTCACACCTCTTCAACTTGTGCTTAACCCTCTCTCCATTCACATTGTCTGTATCTGTAAAGACTTGATTACCTGTTAAGACTCGCATTCCAACCATTATCTTATAATTGAGTTTGTGTCTATATATGCCCTGTTTGTGAACCAAATCCTGCAATCCTGGGGTTGTGAGACTACTTACAAAGATTTGCCTGTACACCAAAAGAGACAATGTTGGAAAATCTCAACAGGTCTGGCAGCATCTGCAAGGAGAGAAAAGAGCTAACGTTTCGAATCCAGATGACCTTTTGTCAAAGCTAAAATGCATAGAAAGTGGGAGATATTTATACTGTAGGGTGAGGGAATGAAAGATGAGTCATAGCCGCTAAAACAAGGGGAAAGGCTAAGAGGTGCCAAGAGAAGTCGATAGGGAGAATAGAAGGTGTGGATGGCCAAACGGCAGAGAAGCTGAAATCAGAGGGTACGCTGTGACAGATGAAGATGTGAGGGGAGGGGGAAGATGAGTGGGAGAGAGGTGAAATTGGCCAAATGTATACTGTAGGGCAAGGGAGTGAAAGATGAGTCAAAGTCATCTGGACTCGAAACGTCAGCTCTTTCCTCTCCTTACAGATGCTGTCAGACCCGCTGAGATTTTCCAGCATTTTCTCTTTTGATTTCAGATTCTGGATCTGCAGTAATTTTAACTTGCATGTACACGCTCTTCCAACACAAATGATATTACACCTGGCGATATTTGCTGAATTTAAGCCTAATATCACACTACTCAACATTTTTGCTTTTGTTCTCATGGATAAAACAACCAAGAATTGAAATATTAGATGTTAATATCAGATGCCTGTTTGGGTAAATATTCATCATGTTAGTTTAGAAATCCTGCTTCAGGAATTTTTTTTTCTGATGCTTCACAAGAAAGACACATGAGGATACATTTCATCAAACCAGCGACCTGTACCTTGAATATATACTATATTCTCATAAAATCATAGAAACCCAACAGTACAGAAAGAGGCCATTCAGCCCATCGAATCTGCACCGACCACAATCCCACCCAGGCCCTACCCCCATATCCCTATATATTTACCCACTAATCCCTCTAACCTACGCGTCTCAGGACACTAAGGGCAATTTTTAGCATGGCCAATCAACCTAACCCGCACATCTTTGGACTGTGGGAGGAAACCGGAGCACCCGGAGGAAACCCACGCAGACACGAGGAGAATGTGCAAACTCCACACAGACATTGACCCAAGCCGGGAATCGAACCCAGGTCCCTGGAGCTGTGAAGAAGCAGTGCTAACCACTGTGCTACCGTGTTTTGTGTCTCTGTGCATGTGTAGAGTGCTGTGCTGAAAAATGAGAATGGGTTGTGCTTGTAATAGCTTGTTAAAGATTCGCCTCAGGCCAGACGTGTTTTACAGAGAAATAGGAATGCCCGATGTTTGTCTTAAAGACTTCAGTTGAACGTGGGCGGCAAGCTCAAATATCGGCCAAGACCAACATCTGAAGCCATCGTTGCACTTGTCACAGTTTTAGATACTGAGTCATTAACGCAGCAAATCAGCATAAAACTTCAAGATGGGTAGATGTTACTCAATGGGATACTTAGTTGCATAATTAGACAAATTATTTCCTGAACTCTGATGAGGCAATGTCAATGGGCAAAGTATTTATATGTACACTCATAATGAATATGTATTTGGTGAGACATCCAACATGAACTGTCCAGTTAAAGAAATAAATATCCGCAAACCAGCCTCCCATCCATTGACTCCGTCTACACTTCCCGCTGCCTCAGAAAAGCAGCCAGCATTATCAAGGACCTCATGCACTCCGGACATACTCTCTTCCACCTTCTTCCATCGGGAAAAAGATACAAAAGTCTGATGTCACGTACCAACCGACTCAAGAACAGCTTCTTCCCTGCTGCCACCAGACTTTTGAATGGATCGACCTTATATGAAGTTGATCTTTCTCTACACCCTAACTATGACAGTAACATAACATTCTGTACCCTCTCCTTTCCTTCTTAATGAATGGTATGCTTCATCTGTATAGCGTGCATGAAATGATACTTTTCACTGTATACTGATACATGTGACAATAAGAAATCAAATCAAATCAACTTGTGAAAGATATCTTCATAGAATCATAGAAGGAGGCCATTCGGCCCTTTGGGTTTGCACCGACAATAATCCCACCCAGGCCCTATCCCCGTAACCCCATGTATTTAACCTCATAATCCCCCTGACACAAGGGCAATTTAACATGGCCAATGCACCTAACCAGCATATCTTTGGATCTTGCTGAATTTATTTTCTGACCATTTCTATTACTTGACCATTTTTTCCTCACCATTATTGATAACTGCGTAAGCTGTGACCGTAATAATATTGTGTCTCTCCCTTCTCAAGAGATGATACAAGGGAGTAGCCATATATGTGACATGTGTGCATCCTTGCCTAATAGCATGGAACGTTGATCAAGAAAAGTATACTCCTGTGTTGAGTAAACAAGTGAACTAAATCAAATTAAATGACGGACAAATTAAAAGAGCAGCCCCTTAAAGGGGTACTGCACCAAACAAAGAACAAATCACAAAGAAAACTTAAGACATTAAACCAAAATGCGATTAAGCGGGGTCAATAAGGCACCCCAGTCCCCACAGTTCCCACTGGTCACAAAAGGCCTCAACAGTGCTGGAAGACACCACGTGCTCCCTCACCCAGACACCCGGCTGTGAATGTAGCCACAGTAAAGGGAGGATGAGTGTGCTGGTGTCCCTTTCTTATTTACCCCTATTTGGCTCACAGTTGATATTGAGAATTGCTACAATGAAATCTTGTTCCACAACAGCGTGCAATTTTGTGGAGCCTTTAACATAAAGGGAGTGCTGCCTCATAGGGTAAAAGTAACTGTGATGTTGGTGTATGGAGAATTAGTGCATTCAAAAGGTATTTTAAGAGACTTAACTCTGATAGATTAACTTGTCTGTTTGAACAGAGTGTTGGGGTGAAAATGTAATGAGTGTCTGCATGCTACATTACACAACAACTACACTTCAAGACTACTTGATTGGCTGTAAATTACTTTGGGATGTCCGGAGGTCATGAAAGGGCTATGTAAGTGCAAGATTTCCCTTCTAATTGAAAATGGTAAATTTCAGGCTTAGAATCATTTTCAAAATCCAAGAAGTCTCCAGTCCAAAAACAACAGAACAAACTTGCACTTACAGAGTGCCTTACATGGTCGGAGGACCTCCAAGTGCATTTTACAGCCAATAAAACACATTGAGATGGAGCCACTGTTGTAATTTAGGAATGTCGTAAGTACGGGCAAATATGTGGGAAAGCTGGTTGAGGTTTTCCTTCCTTAGTCCTATGGTGCAAAGCCAATTTTAACATTCTTATGATTGCTATTGCATAGACTAGAACCACACAGATTGGGAATGAAGCCATGAATTTGCATATAGTTGAACCACACAGTGCTTTTACTCATTAAACCATCAAGAGATTCTGGAGCACTATTGTCACACAGATATTAAGTTTCAATGTGCCAATCCAGACCTCATTCTCACACTGTGTACTGAAGTTCTGATCCAAGCACAACATATACACGTAAGAACTTCAATCCAATCATAATGTGTTGTCAATCGAGCATTTACAGACTTCCCCAATGATCATTAAACATCGTCAAACAACTGCCAATTTAGCTCTTGAATTAACTGTGCATTTTAGAAATCTATTTTTATTCATAATGGTAAGAAGTTTCATAACACCAGGTTAAAGCCCAACCCTATCTTGTTTCTTGTGCTGCCAGGTTTATTTGGAATCACGAGCTTTCAGAGCGCTGCTCCTTCATCAGGTGAGTGACTCATCCCAGTCCAATGCCAGCCTCTCCACATCAATATTCATAGTGAACAGCTGAACGTATAAGGGTGTGTTTTAGTATATTTATTTGTATGAGTTCATCTGGGGTACCTTTAACCTAAACAGTTGCTCCTCCCTGCAGAGAGATGAGCCAATCTGCTCTATCTTGTTTCTTGTGCTCCCAGGGGTGAGAGCTCAGGGTGTGAGAAGTTGAGGAAGTTGCAGCCTGTTCATCCTCTCGATTTTCCAAACATTGACATCAACATAACAGGAGGCGCATCTTTAGGAAATGTCTTTTTTTAATTACAATATAGAGATGTATTTCATTTGGAGAGCGTTTTCAAATAAATTCTACATTTTACATTTGAAGTCTATTGGTATATCTTGATTTGATTTGATTTGATTTATTATTGTCACATGTATTAGTATACAGTGAAACGTATTGTTTCTCGCATGCTGTACAGACAAGGCTTACCGTTCATAGAGAAGGAAAGAAGAGAGTGCAAAATGTAGTGTTACAGCCATAGCTGGGGTGTAGAGAAAGATCAACTTAATGTGAGGTAGGTCCCTTCAAAAGTCTGATGGCAGCAGGGAAGAAGCTATTCTTGAGTCAGGTGGTATGTGACCTCAGGCTTTTATACCTTTTTCCCGACGGAAGAGGGCGGAAGAGAGAATGTCTGGGATGTGTGGGGTCCTTAATTACGCTGACTGCTTTCCCAAGGCAGCGGGAAGCATAGACAGAGTCAATGGATGGGAGGCTGGTTTGCATGGTGGATTGGGCTACATCCACGACCTTTTATAGTTTCTTGCAGTCTTGGGCAGAGCAGGAGCTATACCAAACTGTGATGCAACAAGAAAGAATGCTTTCTATGTTGCATCTGTAGAAGTTGGTGAGAGTCGTAGCTGACATGCCAAATTTCCTTCGTCTTCTGAGAAAGTAGAAGCTTGAGTTCTGAATGTTGGTTGAACTTCACTCATTTTGATTGCACGTGTCCAGTCATTTTGGTATACTACTAGAGGCCATGAGTCAAGAGAATTCAATTCACTGCCTGCTGGGCCTGCACATGGAGAAAAAGACCCCTCCATGATAAGGTTGCCAAACCCAGTTGGATGCATTCCTGGAGTGTGCGCATGACATCCAGCCTCTAATCATCTCACTGCCACACTTTCACCATTGGTCATCTGATATGTCCACCCTTGTTGTGGACATATCCTACCCCAATTGGAAAACATAGGGTGAGATTTTCCAGCCACGCTCGCCCCAAAGTTGGAAAATCCCACACGAGGTCAACGGACCTTTGCATGGTCTGTGTCCCGCCCGCTAAAATTCCCCTGGCGGGCGGGAAGATAAAATTCTGCCCATAGTCATAGTGGCGACTAGAGGATTTTCACAGTAACTTCATTGCAGTGTTAATGTAAGCCTACTTGTGACTAACAAATACAGAAAAATAAAAAAGTATTTTTCTCACTCAACTGGTTTGTTCTTCATTATCAGTGAGACAGCCTTTCACCCATCTCATCAAGGCTCCTTTGACAACACCTTCTGAATATGCAACCTGTATCATCTAGAAGAAAACATGTAGCTGATGCTTAGGAACACCACCATCTGCAAGTTTCTATCAAAGTCACACGCCACCCTGACTTGGAACTATATCGTCTTTCCTTCACTGTCACTTGGTCAAAACCTTGGAATTCCCTTGTTACCGGCACTGTGGGAGAACCCAGACCCTATTCCCTGCAGTGGTTTGAGAAGGTAGCTCAGCACCACCTTCTCAAAGGTAAGTGGGGATGGGCAATAAATGCTGGCCAGGGAATTGTTTCTTGAATAATTGTTTCTTGGAGAATAAGAAAACTCCAAAAATGTTCGAACTTAATCAACGAAGGTACGAAAGCTAAAAACATACAATATGAATGCATCTGTGATCTGGTGACTCTTAGCAGTGGCCTACTGTTTACTATTGAATCCCTAGACACATTTAAACAATTCAAGGGGTCATAAACCTGTCCCAATAGCAGGCTAAAAAGCGTCATGCTTTTAGTTGGGAAGAACCCGGCACCTTTGGTGGTTTACAGTTATCCCCACACTGAGTATATAACCTGGTGAGCTATTTAAAATTAAAATAAGTGATCTTTCACTTTCATTTGGACCTGGGATGGGAGACAATAATGTGGGGCCTATTTTTGTGTACAGAGTGGATAAGAAGGAACTATGCCCCTTAATGAAGAGATCAATAGCTGGGACATAGATTTAAAATAATTGTCAGAAGGATTAGAGGGGAGGTGAGGACATTATGTTTTGCCAGGAGGGCGCTGGGAATAGTAGTGTGGTAAAAAAGGGATATGGGACACTTGCCTTTATCAATTGAGGTATAGATTACAAAAGCAGGGAAGTCATGCTGCAGTTGTATAGAACTTTGGTGAGACCACACCAAGAGACCACATTATTGGAAGGAGGTGATTGCCCTGGAGGGGGTGCAGAGGAGATTCACCAGGATGCTGCCTGGGATGGAACATTTAAGTTATGAAGAGAAGTTGGATAGACTTGGGTTGTTTTCTCTGGAGCAGAAAAAACTGAGGGGCGAGCTGATTGAAGATTGTGAGGGGTATAGACAGGGTGGATAGGGAGCAGCTATTCCCTTTAGTTGATGGGTCAGTCACGAGGGGACATAGGTTCAAGGTGAGGGGCAGGAGGTGAAGGGGGGATGTGAGGAAAAACTTTTTTACCCAGAGGGTAGTGATGATCTGGAATGCGCTGCCTGGGAGGGTGATAGAGGTAGATTGCCTCACATCCTTTAAAAAGTACCCGGATGAGCACTTGGCACATCAGAACATTCAAGGCTATGGGCCAAGTGCTGGCAGATGGGATTAGATGGGAGTTCAGATGTTTCTAATGTGTCGGTGCAGACTCGATGGGCTGAAGGGCCCCTTCTGCGCTGTATGATTCTATGATTCATTTTGATTTGATTTATTATTGGCACACGTATTAGTATATGTTTCCTATGCGCTATGCAGACAAAGCATACTGTTCATAGAGAAGGAAATGAGAGAGTGCAGAATGTAGCGTTACAGTCAGAGCTAGGGTGTAGAGAAACAGCAACTTAGTGCGAGGTAGGTCCATTCAAAAATCTGATGGCAGCAGGGAAAAAGCTGTTTTTGAGTCAGTTGTTATGTGTCCTCAGACTTCTGTATCTTTTTCCCGATGGAAGAAGGTGGAAGAGAGTATGCCTGGGTGCATGGCATCCTTGATTATGCTGGCTGCTTTCCCAAGGCAGCGGGAAGTGTAGAAAGTGTCAATGGATAGGAGACTGATTTGACTGATGGACTGGGCTCTCTTCACGACCCTTGTTGTTTCTTGAGGTCTTGGGCAGAGCAGGAGCCATACCAAACTGTGATACAACCAGAAAGAATGCTTTCTATGGTGCATCTGGAGAAATTGGTGAGAGTTGTCGTGGACATGCCAAATTTCCTTAGTCTCCTGAGAAAGTAGAGGCGTTGGTGGGCTTTCTTAACTATAGCATCAGCATGGAGGGACCAGGACAGGTTGTTGGTGATGTGGACACCTAAAAACTTGAAGCTCTCGACCATTTCTAAATCCAATTTCCTTCCTTAAAGGAGATTAGAGCAGAGCAATTGTGGCATTCTGGAATTTTAGCTCATTCTCTTCTCTCTGCTTGACTCCAAGTAGATGAGTGGAGCTGCAGGAGAGACTGTGTTGACGTTTAGCCAATGGACAGCAGCTGGGTTTTTAGGTAAGTCTTGTCTGTTTGTTGTATAATAAGGACTATTTACACAGCTGTATATTGAGCTGCAGGAAGCACCGAAAAAAGCAGCAAGGTAATTGGTTGAAATTGCAGCCTCTCAAGCAGCTGCTTTCGGTGTGATTTTTGGCGATCTATATTTCACTCCATCAGGAAAGAGAAATTGCTTTTTGAGCCAATATTTTTTACCCCCAGACAGAATTAATGCACCAATATGTGTTACCCTATAAAGCAGTCTTTATCGTACAGATAAAAAAAAAAGTGCAAAATATCTAAAGTAATTATTTAGTCATTAGTGCCACATATCAATTACGTTTCCAATGTAGTCTTCAGGAGATACAGTGAAAATCATTTTGATCTCCCATAAAGCAGGTGTTACGAGCGTAATATTTACATTCTCACTGCACGTGCACTTTGATTGTTTTGGCATCAGATGCACGTATTCGCTTGTGATGAATCATCTGATTACTCTTATGTGACGGCAGTGAAGAATGGGTCTTTATTTCTCTTCATCTTCCTAACCCCAAGGCGGTGAGTTTTACCGTATTGCGCCCCCAATGATGACTCCAAACTTGATACAGGCATTAAAATCTAGAATGTGTTTCCTCTTTATTAGAACATAGAACATAGAACATTACAGCGCAGTACAGGCCCTTCGGCCCTCGATGTTGCGCCGACCAGTGGAACCAATCTAAAGCCCCTCTAATCTACACTATTCCAATATCATCCATATGTTTATCCAATAACCATTTGAATGCTCTTAATGTTGACGAGTCCACTACTGCTGCAGGCAGGGCATTCCACGCCCTTGCTACTCTCTGAGTAAAGAACCTACCTCTAACATCTGTCCTATATCTCTCACCCCTCAATTTAAAGCTATGTCCCCTCGTGCTAGCCATCACCATCCGAGGAAAAGGCTCTCACTATCCATCCTATCTAATCCTCTGATCATCTTGTATGCCTCTATTAAGTCACCTCTTAACCTTCTTCTCTCTAACGAAAACAACCTCAAGCCCCTCAGCCTTTCCTCATACGATTTTCCCACCATACCAGGCAACATCCTGGTAAATCTCCTCTGCAGCCTTTCCAACACTTCCACATCTTTCCTATAATACGGCGACCAGAACTGTACGCAATACTCCAAATGCGGCCACACCAGAGTTTTGTACAGTTGCAGCATGACCTCCTGGCTCTGAAACTCAATCCCTCTACCAATAAAAGCTAACACACCATATGCTTTCTTAACAACCCTATCAACCTGGGTGCCAACTTTCAGGGATCTATGCACATGGACACCCAGATCCCTCTGTTCATCCACACTACCAAGTACCTTACCATTAGCCCAGTACTCTATATTCCTGTTACGAGCTGGCACTTAATGTCACCCCACATCAGATGTATCAGACGTCTCTATGCCTTGAACCCATGAACTCCTGCTGGGAGACCAGACACACAGACTCTGGATCGAGCAACCTGCACCACAATCCGAGAAAAAAAATTATGGATTACTTTTGGTTAAATGTCATGATGTGAACTCGAAACAGAAAGATCCAATCATAATCGATACCTTATGTGCCAGGAAAGTCCGACACAGGATCAACTAGGGGCGGCACGGTGGCACAGTGGTTAGCACTGCTGCCTCACAGCGCCAGGGACCTGGGTTCGATTCCCGGCTTGGGTCATTGTTTGTGTGGAGTTTGCACATTCTCCCCATGTCTGCGTAGGTTTGCTCTGGTTTCCTCCCGCAGTGTGAATGACGTGCTGGTTAGGTGCATTGACCCGAACAGATGCCATAGTGTGGTGACTAGGGGAATTTCACAGTAAGAATTGTGTAAGATTTCAACTCTATGACTTTTACTGTAACAAACAAATTAAAATCAACACAGACTAAACATTACTTAGTAGGCAGCTATACACAAAATTAGAGAAAAGATATCCCTTTCAACTTACTCAAAAAACCCTGTGCCACATTTATGCATTACTGCATGCTCTTTGCAGATATGCAATCTTTCAAGGAACAAGTCCCTAACGACGTATGGACTGCAGCAATTCAAGAAGGCAGCTCACCACCACCTGCTCAAGGGCAACTAGGGATGGGCAATAAATGCTGGCCAGCCGGCAACGCCCATGTACCACGAATGAATAAAAAAAAATCTAATAGTCTTTACCTTCTTCTCACATTTCACATTGAACATTATAACATTTAACTAGGCACCCCTATCCTTCTGATGTTTAATCCTAATTGTCATGTGACAAATAGGATTTAAAATTCAGCCTGAATCAGTTCTTGGAATTCCAATTCACTTGTGAATAATATTTCACTTTACTACTGGTGACTTCACTTTCCATCATCCATCTCCTTTCTAATTTCAAGTAATTTTTACAGATTTCCACGTCTTGTGTTACAACATTGCATACTTTTTTTTATTCATCCATGGGACATGGGCGTCACTGGTTCACCAGCATTTATTGACCATCCCTAGTTGCCCAAGGGCAGTTGAGAGTCAACCACATTTCTGTGGCTCTGTAGTCATTGGTAATCAAACCAGGTAAGGATGGCAGATTTCCTTCCCTGAAGAACATTAGTGAACCAGATGGGTTTTTCTGACAATCAACAATAGTTTCATGGTCACCAGTCAATTCTTAATTCCAAATATTTTTTGATGAATTCAAATTCAACAACATGCCATGGCGGAATTTGAATACGGGATCCCAAAACATTAACTAAGTTTCTGGATTGATAGTCTAGCAATAATACCACTAGGCCATCGCCTCCTCTTGGTTTGTTTAACTTTGTCAAGAAGAACATTGCTGACTTCCGATAATCCCTTGAGATTTCAGGTTACAATCATAAACCCAGAAGAAATTCTCAGTCATAATGCTTCTTAACCTTTGAGTTGGGATGGCATGGGTGGCACAGTGGTTAGCACTGCTGCCTCACAGCACCAGGGACTTGGGTTCAATTCCTGGCTTGGGTCACTGTCTATGTGGAGTTTGCACGTTCTCCTCGTGTCTGCGTGGGTTTCCTCCGGGTGCTCCGGTTTCCTCTCACAGTCTGAAAGACATGCTGGTTAAGTGCATTGACCTGAACAGGTGCTGGAGTGTGGTGACTAGGGGAATTTCACAGTAACTTCATTGCAGTGTTAATGTAAGCCTTACTTGTGACTAATCAATAAACTTTTTCCCTATGTTCCTCTTTAAAAATGGATGCCACATTGTCATCAGGGTATTTACCTTTTAACGCAGTCTTTGGACCACTCTGTTCAGGTTTCAACTCCTGAGCTCCTTGTCCTTCCACGGCTGCAGGATTGTTAATGTCCAAGTCTCTAAAGAAAGTTTCAACAAGCCAAATATCCGAATTATCCTCCTTCTGTTTAAATACAGAATTAATTGGACCTTGACATTTGGTTCCACGATTGAAACTTCGTGTTCTTTTCCAAAAGTTGCAGATGTAATCTTCTGTACAAGCAGTTTGTTCCTTTCCCAAATAAAAACCTCCTTAACTTCCTTTAGAACCTTGTTGAGGTTACATCAACAGATTTATACTATTTTCTCGTCAGTTCACTAATTGTTCAATTATTTTTCTTGCTTTTTCACTCAGCACAAGATTTGTCCAATTTTTTTCACAAGAGCAATGGTTTTACCATTTTGAAATTATAATTTTTATTTTTCTGAATTCTTTCTCAGAGCTCCATGTTGTCATTATTAGTTATAGTTGAGTCGTTTGGTTTCAAAGCAGGGTTTCCATTGTTTTGTCAATAGCTTGGAGTATTGCTGCTATCGGTTTTGACTCCTGTTGCTTAGGGTCTGCCTGCAGGTTTACTTCAGATAGGTTCAATTGGTCTATGGCTGCTCTTACCCTTTTTTGTTAGTCTGATGTTCCAATGTCCTTTTCACATGAGCAGTCTGAACTTTTGACTCTTTGGACACATCTTCAGTTGAAACTGAAGTTTCCACTGCAGGATTACAGAAATGTATTTATTTTTGTACATCACTTGCTTTCTCTTTGTATATTTTCAGCTTGAACAGCTTCACTGGTCTTTTCTGGAACCGTTGCATGTGACAACAGCTTATCTCTCGCCGGGTCATTCGCTGATATAAAATTAACTTCAATTGTGGGGAATTAGACACAATCCCCACAAATACAAAACAATAAGGGCAACACGATGGCACAGTGGTTAGCACTGCTGTCTCACAGCACCACGGACCTGGAACAAAAACAGAAAATGCTGGAAAATCTCAGTAGGTCTGACAGCTTCTGTGGGGAGAGAATAGAGCCAACAATTTGAGTCTAGATGACCCTTCATCAGAGCCAGGGACCCAGGTTTGATTCCTGGCTTGGGTCACCGTCAGTGCAGAGTCTGCACGTTCTCCCCATGTCTGCGTGGGTTTCCTCCGGGTGCTCCGTTTTCCCCCCACTGTCCGAAAGACGTGCTGATTAGGTGCATTGGCCATGCTAAATTCTCCCTCAGTGTACCTGAACAGGTGCCAGAGTATGGCAACTAGGGGATTTTCACAGTAACTTCATTGCAGTATTAATGTAAGCCTACTTGTGACACTAATAAATAAACTTTAAACTTAACTTTAAACTTAACTTCTATGAGGTAGCAGTGGAAGGGTGTGTTTCTGAATGGAGGGCTGTGACAAGTGGTGTCATGATGTGGAGATGCCGGCGTTGGACTGGGGTAAGCACAGTAAGAAGTCTCACAACACCAGGTTAAAGTCCAACAGGTTTATTTGGTAGCAAATACCATAAGCTTTCGGAGCACAGCTCCTTCGTCAGATGGAGTGGATATCTGTTCTCAAACAGTGCAAACAGACACAGAAATCAAATTACAGAATACTGATTAGAATGCAAATCTCTACAGCCAGCCAGGTCTTAAATGTACAGACAATGTGGGTGGAGGGAGCGTTCAACACAGGTTAAAGAGATGTGTATTGTCTCCAGTGGCGTTCCTCAGGGATCAGTGCTGGGACCTTTGCTGTTTGTAATATATATAAATGATTTGGAGGAAAATGTAACTGGATTGATTAGTAAGTTTGTGGACGACATAAAGGTTGGTGGATTTGCGGATAGCGATGAGGACCGTCAGAGGATACAGCAGGATATAAATCAGTTGGAGACTTGGGCGGAGAGATGGCAGATGGAGTTTAATCCGGACAAATGTGAGGTAATGCATTTTGGAAGGCCTAATAAAGATAGGAAATATACAGTAAATGGCAGAACCCTTAAGAGTATTGATAGGCAAAGGGATCTAGATGTACAGGTGCATAGGTCACTGAAAGTGGCAATGCAGGTGGAGAAGGTAGTCAAGAAGGCATACGGCATGCTTGCCTTCATCGATCAAGGCATTGACTTTAAAAATTGGCAAGTCATGTTGCAGCTTTATAGAACCTTAGTTAGGCCGCACTTGGAATATAGTGTTCAATTCTGGTCACCACACTACCAGAAAGATGTGAAGGCTTTGGAGAGGGTACAGAAAAGATTTACCAGGATGTTGCCTGGTATGGAGGGCATTAGCTATGAGGAGAGGTTGGAGAAACTTGGTTTGTTCTCACTGGAACGATGGAGGTTGAGGGACGACCTGATAGAAGTCTACAAGATTATGAGAGGCATGGACAGAGTGGATAGTCAGAAGCTTTTTCCCAAGGTGGAAGAGTCAATTATTAGGGAGCATAGGTTTAAAGTGCGAGGGGCAATGTTTAAAAGAGATGTACGAGGCAGATTTTTCACACAGAGTACTGGATGCGTGGAACTCATTTCCGGGGGAGGTAGTGGAAACGGATACGGTAGTGACTTTTAAGGGGCGTCTTGCCAAGTACATGAATAGGATGGGAATAGAGGGATATGGTCCCCGGTAGGGTAGGGGGTTTTAGTTAAGTCGGGCAGCATGGTTGGTGCAGGCTTGAAGGGCTGAAGGGCCTGTTCCTGTGCTGTAATTTTGTTGGTTCTTTGTTAAAAAAAATGAAACCATGGGTGGAATCCTCCCAAATAAATTCTGAGCGTTGAACTGGAGTAATTCATGCTGTTTTTTCAGTGGGAGTTCACACCAGAATCTCCCACACTCTGTGCACTGCAGAGGCCATCAGCATGAATATTATTAGATTTCAGGGAGCAGGGCCTATCCACGCTGGAGAGGCTGAAATCAGCGGGCTTCTGCGCATGCCCAGTAGCCCAAAACTGTCAGCCTTCCCGTTTGCTGGCCAGCTCGATCACTGACCAGCCCAGGACCCCCGCAGTGCTGCCCCCCAACTTCCCCATGGCCCGATCGCAGCCCCCCATACAGTCACGGTCCAGCCCCATACCCACCCCCATCCCAGCCGCTCCGATCTTCAGCCCCCCTCACCCCAGCAGTGACGATCCCCTCCGCAGGAAGACCCTGACCGGCAGACCGCCCCCCCCCCCCCCCCCCCGGGCTGAATACACCCTTCCAGCCCGCCCCAATCGCTGGCCTCCCTCCAACCCCGACTGGATCCCAATGCAGAGTGGCAACAGGTCACCCCACACCCACTGATCGCCTCTAGGCCACGTCCCCAGCAGGCCCCACCTCCTAGGCCCTGTCCCCTTCGCACTGCCCCATGCCTGGTGGGCAGTGCAAAGGTGCTCCTGGGCATGGGCGCTTTGCTCCTTGGGCAGTGCCAGGGGGTACAGGCTGGCCCAGGAGGCACCCCCCCACCACCCAACCCCGTGCGGACCCCGACTGCCCCCTCTTCACTCCAGGGTGTCAGGCCGCAACTACCCTGAAAGTGTGGAGCTAGTCTGAACCCTGGTGGCGTGGGAGATGCTAGTGGGCCTGGAGAATTCAGTCCCGGATGCGCTAGTAGTATTTAAGTAGTATGTAAAAACTATTTAAATGCTAGCCCGGCCTCCCATCCTATTTCCGGTGCCGTGCAGATGCCGCCGGAATTCGGGCCTGGGAGACGCAAGTGCGACGCGGACGCTTGTGGGAATCCTGCGAATCGGCCAACGCACGATTCCCCTGGCCATATATTAAATTGACTTTATGCGGAGGAACAGTGAAACAACCTCAGTTAATACCCTGTATTAATACAATTTTACACGGCAAACTTTCTGGATAGAAATTTCTTTCATGTGACATCATCAGTGATTAAACGGATCCCAAATCTCGAAGAATATTAATTTGCTCTGTCGTGGGTAAGTTGTTCGAAGGTACTCTGAGAGACAAGATCTACAGGCATTTAGAGATACAAGGACTGATTAGGGACAGTCAGCATGGCTTTGTGACTGGAAAACCATGTCTCATGAATGAGTTTTTTGAAGCGGTGACGATGAAGGTAGATGAAGGCAATGCAGTTGATGTTGTCTACATAGGCTTCAGCAAGGCCTTTGACAAGGTACTGCATGGTAGGTTGTTGCATAAGGTTAAATCTCATGGGATCCAGGATGAGGTAGCCAATTGGATACAAAATTGGCTTAACAACAGAAGACAGAGGGTGGTTGTAGAGGGTTGTTTTTAAAACTGAAGGCCTATGACCAGCGGTGTGCCTCAGGGATCGGTGCTGGGTCCACTGTTCTTTGTCATTTATATTAATGATTTAGATGAGAATTTAGGAGGCATTGTTAGTGGGTTTGCAGATTGGTGACATAGTGGACAGTGAAGAAGGTTATCTAGGATTGGAACAGGATTTTGATCAATTGGGCCAGTGGGCTGATGAATGGCATATGGAGTTTAATTTAGATATATGCAAGGTGATTCATTTTGGTAGATCAAACCAGGGCAGCACTTACTCAGTTAGGGCATTGGGGAGAGTTGTAGAACAAAGAGATCTAGGGGTACAGCTTCATAGCTCCTTGAAAGTGGAGTCACAAGTGGATAGGGTGGTGAAGAAGGCATTCGGCATGCTTGGTTTCATTGGTCAGAACATTGAATATGGTCGTTGTGATGTCTTCTTGAAGTTGTACAAGACATTGGTAAGGCCACACTTGGAATACTGTGTACAGTTCTGGTTATCCTATTATAGAAAGGACATTATTAAACTCGAAAGAGTGCAGAAAAGATTTACTAGGATGTTACCGGGACTTGATTGTTTGAATATAAGGAGAGACTGGATGGATTGCGACTTTTTCCCCTGGAGAGTAGGAGGCTAAGGGGTGATCTTATAGAAGTCTATAAAATAATTAGGGGCATAGATAGGGTAGATAGTCAATATCCTTTCCCAAAGGTAGGGGAGTCTAAAACTAGAGGGCATAGGTTTGAGGTGAGATATACAAAAGGGTCCAGAGAGGCAATTTTTTCACAGAGGGTGGTGAGTGTCTGTAATGAGTTGCCAGAGGTGGTAGTAGAGGCGGGTACAATTTGTCTTTTAAAAAGCATTTAGACAGTTACATGGGTAAGATTGGTATAGAGGGATAAAGGCCAAACATGGGCAATTGTGACTAGCTTAATGGCAAAAACTGGGCAGCATGGACAAGTTGAGCCGAAAGGCCTATTTCCATGCTATAAATCTCTATGACTCTGATTCTATGACTCTATGCTCACCAATTTTACCAGAAAATAATGGGGACAGTTCACCAATTGTTACAAAACAATGCCTCTTCATTTATGAAAATATGACTTTCAACTGACTGGAGGTATTGCAATTTGGACGAAGGCAGAGCAATCTGCTTAAAAATGCAAGGCCACATTTGAAGGTGAGAAACTAAAAAATCACTCCCAGGGGAGTGCGAAGATAGAAACATGTGCTATAATCCAGACACCCATCAAAACTCATAACTGTCGAAGGAAGAGACATTAAAAGTGCAAAGTATTGGATTTTGAAATAATTGCTGCCACACACAGACACACACAAAACCTGTTGGAAATAGACAATGACAAGACGGTCAGCCATGAGAGAGATTGCAAGTAGTGTCCAGGAAGTTTTCAGCAGAGGAAACAAGCTGAGTGATGTGCTCTCCCCCTCCCTCTCTTTTGGAATAAAATGACTCTCTGATTTCAGGAACCAACTCTACCAGAAGCCTATCGATGAATTGAGCTCTCATAACAATCGCAACATCTTCTACACCTGACGTCATTCAAGAAACCAACTAATCTACATCGGCTGCAGCACTTAAAACCTACACACCATTTCTGATGTGTGCGTATGTGTTTATACATGAATGATTTCTTGTTTGATGGCCATGGGCGGCACAGTGGCACAGCGGTTAGCACTGCTGCCTTAAAGTGCCTGGGACCTGGGTTCAATTCCAGGCTTGGGTCACTGTCTGTGTGGAGTTTGTACATTCTCCCCGTGTCTGCATGGGTTTCCTCCAGATACTCTGGTCTCCTCCCACAATCCAAAAGACGTGCTGGTTAGTGCATTGGGCAAGATAAATTCTCCCTCAGTGTACCCGAACAGGCGCCGGAGTGTGGTGACTAGGGGACTTTCACAGTAACTTCATTACAGTGTTAATGTAAGCCAACTTGTGACGAATAAACTTTAAATAATTACTTGATGCCACATTTCTGTTATGTTTCTTGGGTTTAGTGGTTGGTACGTTTGCTCTTTCTTTGACTTAAGGACACATGTTTGATTGGCTCCTTAATGGTCACAGCTTAAATTACTCAACTCACTCAGATTTAGAACAGAAATATGCATGTAAAAAAAGAAGCTTAAAACTTTGTTATGACCAACCAAGGAGGTTTACAGCCTGGAAACAGGCCCTTTGGCCCAACTTGTCCAAGCCACCCTTTTTTTTAAACCCCAAAGCTAGTCTCAGTTGCCCACATTTGGCCCATATCCCTCTTATGGCCCAGTTACCCATGTAACTGTCTAAATGCTTTTTAAAAGACAAAATTGTGCCCACTTCTACTACTACCTCTGGTAGCTTGTTCCAGACACTCACCACCCTCTGTGTGAAAGAATTGCTCTTCTGGACACTTTTGTATCTCTTCCGTCTCACCTTAAACCTATGCCCTCTAGTTTTAGACTCCCCTACTTTTGGGAAAAGATATTGACTATCTAGCTGATCTATGCCCCTCATTATTTTATAAACCTCTATAAGATCACCCCTCAGCCTTCTATGTTCCAAAGAAAAAAATCCCAGTCTATCAAGCCTCTTCTTATAATTCAAACCATCAAGTCCCGGTTGCATCCTAGTAAATCTTTTCTGCACTCTTTCTAGTTTAATAATATCCTTTCTATAATAGGCCTGTGACCAGCGGTGTGCCTCAGGGATCAGTGCTGTGTCCACTGTTATTTGTCATTCATATTAATGATTTGAATGAGAATATAGGATGCATGTTTAGTAAATTTGCAGATGACACCAAAATTGGTGGCATAGTGGACCATGAAGAAAGTTATCTCGGGTACACAGTATTCCAAGCCTTACCAATGTCTTGTACAACTTTAACAAGACGTCCCAACTCCTGTATTCAATATTCTGACCAATGAAACCAAGCATGCTGAATGCCTTCTTCACCTGTGACTCCACTTTCAAGGAGCTATGGACATGTACCCCGAGATCACTTTGTTCTGTCACCCTCCCAGCGCCCTACCATTAACTGAGTAAGTCCTGCCCTGGTTCAATCGACTAAAATGCATCACCTCGCATTTATCTAAATTAAACTCCATCTGCCATTCGTCAGCCCACTGGCCCAATTAATCAAGATCCCGTTGCAATCTGAGATAACTTTCTTCACTGTCCACTATGCCATCAATCTTGGTGTCATCTGCAAATTTACTAACCATGCCCCCTATATTCTCATCCAAATCATTAATATAAATGACAAATAACAGTGGACACAGCACTGATCCCTGAGGCACACCGCTGGTCACAGGCCTCCAGTTTGATAAACAACACTCTACAACCACCCTCCGGCTTCTGTCATCCAGCCAATTTTGTATCCATTTAGCTACCTCACTCTGGATCCCATGAGATTTAACCTTATGCAACAACCTACCATGTGGTACCTTGTCAAAGGCCTTGCTAAAGTCCATGTAGACAACATCAACTGCACTGCCCTCATCTACCTTCTTGGTTACCCATTCAGAAAACTCAATCAAATTTGTGAGACATGATTTTCCACCCACAAAGCCATGCTGACTGTCCCTAATCAGTCCTTGCATCTCTAAATGCCTGTAGATCCTGTCTCTCAACATACCTTCCAACAACTTACCCAAGATGATCTGAGGCTCACTGGCCTGTAGTTCCCAGGCTTTTCCCTGCAGCCATTTTTAAACAAAGGCACAACATTTGCCATCCTCCAATCTTCAGGCATCTCACCTGCGACTTTTGATGATTCAAATATCTCTGCTAGGGGACCTAGCCTCCTACAATGTCCTGAGGTACACTTCATCAGGTCCCAGGGATTTATCTACCTTGAGGCGCTTTAAGACTTCCAGCACCTCCTTCTCTGTAATATGTATACTCCTCAAGACATCACTATTTATTTCCCCAAGTTCCCTAACTTCCATGCTTTTCTCAACAGTAAATACTGATGAGAAATATTCATTTAGGATCTCACCCATCTCTTGTGGATCTGCACAGAAATGATCTTGTTGATCCTTAAGATGCTCTACTCTCTCCCTTGTTACTCTTTTGCCCTTTATGTATTTGTAGAAGGTTAAATAAAAGGAAGCCAGTTCACCCCTTCTCACCTGGTCAGAACATATTGAACACAAATTTTTTAGAGCCCGATTTTACCATCAAGTTGCGCCAGTTTTCGGGTGTGAAAACTTGATGAAGTCGGGCGTAAGGTGAGTAATGTGATCCGCGACCGCCTCCGCGCCAGTTCCCCCTTTACCAAGGCCCAAAAACGGCCATGATTGAGACCACGCCCAAAACGGTCGCGACGGCAATTTAAATGCATTTGCATGCATTTCAATTGACTTAATAGGCTGCACGCCCAACTTTACCAGCACTTCCCACTTTATCACCGTGTTCGTCTATCCAGAATCGGCGCGAAACAGGCATGCTTCATGAAAGTCCGATTTGGGTGCTCCATTAGTGAGGGTTAGTGAGGAAGTAAGGGCATATCATCTGACAGCCCTCTGCTGCTTTCTTTCATTGTGGCTACTTTCTTTCTTGGGTTGGGGGGGGCTCTGCAAGTGCGTGGGGGAGTAGGAGACTCTTGCTCATCAGGGTGTCCAGTGTCCGATTTGCAGCACAGACCCGGGTCTTCGTGCTGACCGCAGGTCTTGTGGATGCTGCTGGGTCCTAGTGCACTCAGCTCACTTCCAGCTGAAGGATGCGCACAAAGCCCTTGCAAATTACACTGCTGCAGCCTCTGAACTTTTCAAGGAGCTGTGATTGTGGGGAGCATGTGGTTGGGGGAATTGGGGGGGGTCTGTGATTCTGGGGAGGATGTGGCTGGGGGAATGGGGGGGTCTGTGATTCTTGGGAGTATGTGGGTGGGTGAATGGGCAGTATGGACAGTGACTGTTGCTGGGCGAGGGACAAGCAGTGTTCCTTAACCTCTACATGTGTTCCTCTCCATCTCCAACCCCTCCCCTTCAGAATGACGTGATGGCTTTTGCGATGCATTTGATTGATCGTGCTGTTCTTTTGGTTGCTGCTGGAGCTGAGGAGGAGGAGCAGGAGGAAGAATTGCGGGCACAGGAGGCCCGGTCCTTACCACTTGCAGGAGTTGAGGGAGACGACCACCAGAAGCAGGAGGTGGCTGCCATTTGCCCAGAGAAGGAGGGAGCGAAGACCCCGGCAGTTCCATGCACGAGTATGTTTTGAGCAGATGTCGGAGTGTGCCGTGTGCCGCTGACGTCTCCGACTCTGAAAGGAAACAGTGCAACACCTGTGCCACCTGTTGCAGGGCCTGGCACCTTGAGGCAGGAGGGGGCACCCACTCTTGTTGGCTATCAAATTGATGGCCACTCTGAACTTTGATGCAACTGGCTCCTTCCAGACCCCTAGCGGAGATGTCTGTGGCATCTCCCAGTCAGCTGTGCACACCTGTGTCAAGCAGGTCACGGAAGCCCTGTATGTCCAGGCTGGGCAGTACATTAAATTTAACCTGAACCAGGCCCAGCAGGACGTCCAGGCTGCAGGATTCACGGCCATTGCGGGAATGCCGAATGTACAGGGGCCATCGACTGCACCCATGTCACCCTCAAGGCTCCCCTGCAGAATCCATGAAGATTCATCAACAGAAAGGGATTCCACTCCCTGAATGTCCAACTGGTGTGTGACCACAATATGAACATTATGCACGTCTGCGCAAGTCGCCCAGGCAGTGTGCATGATAGCTTCATTGTCAGGAGCTCTGACATACCGGAGGCATTTGAGGAGGAGCCCAGGCTGCGGGGTGGCTCGTGGGTGATGTGGGTTCCCCGCTTCGGACATGGCTGATGACGCCTGTGCGGAGGCCTGTGTCTGAGGCGGAGACCTGCTATAATGAGGCCCATGTAGCCACCCGCGCGATAGTGGAGAGGTGTATAGGGTTCCTCAAAATGCGATTCCGGTGCCTGGACTGCACTGGCAGGGTCCCACAATACAGCCTCTGATCTCTTCCTGAATTGTGTTGGTGTGCTGTGCCCTGCACAACCTGGCACAACAGAGAGGTGATCTAATGGAGGAGGAGGAGGAAGTGGAGGCCGACCAGCCGAGCGTCACTGGGGAGGAGGCCACCCAGCAGGAGGAGGAGGAAGAAGAGGAGGAACATACCGAGCACCAGCCAGACACTGGAGGGCTGGCAGCTGGAATGAGGCATACGAGGGCGGCTAGGGAGGCCCTGAACACCAGGCGGTTCAGTTTCTAGGGGCCTGTGTCTGTGGGTTCCATTCCAATCCCCGCTCCGCAACCTCCCCTGGCAGCGGGTTCCAGGCACCCACCACCCTCTCTGTGCAAATAAACGTGCCTCGTATATCTCCTTTAAACCTTGCCCGACGCACCCAAAACCCATGCCCCTGAGAAGTTGCTTCAAATTGAGTGGAGGAATGACAAGTACTCACTTCTTGACGGCAGCCCGACCATGCTGTTGCTGACAGCCTGCGTCTCCCCTTCCCTAGACAGCTCCAGCGCCTGCTCTTCAAAGGGGGTGAGGACCCGGAGGTCCGGCTCACCACCTCCTGTCTTCACCCTCTCACTGCTGCAATGGTCGTTCTTCTCCTGTGGAGACAGAAGGAGCTATGAAAGAAATGATGGTGTGAGTCGTACAGAGTATCAGGTGGTGACTCTTAAAGGGCAAGTGCAGAGCTACTTTTCATGGTGGGGGGGGGCAGGGGGGCAGTTGCAGGGGAGGGTTGTGTGGGGGAGGGGCGGGTTAGGAAGGAGGTGCTTGGGGGTCAGGGGTGCATGGAGGGTGCTGGGGAAGGGAGAATTTGGGGGAAGATGCTAGATGGAGATAAGCACTCATCCTTGCTACCCGGATGAGGTCATTGACCTTCTTGCGGAACTGCGTCCCAGTTCTGGGGGCCAGTGCCATGGCACCAACTGAGGTCGCAACTGCCTCCCAGACTGTATTGCCATCAGCCCCCCCCGGGTCTTCATCTTCCTGGGGGGAAGAGGGAGTCCTGCCTCACCTCTGCTGCATCCAGCAACCTCCCCAGGTCGCCCTCAGTAAATCGGGTGGGGCTGGTCGTGTGCTCATTTTTTCCTGCACTGCCTGTCTTGAGTTTTTAATGGAGCCGCCCCTCGTTAGGGCAGATCAGCTGCAGGCAGTTTGGCAGAGCATTCCGGCAAGTTCCATGCAGTTTGCTTGTTAGCATTGAGGGGAAGGCAAGTGAGCACTTGCAGGTGTGCTGATGGGGGGTGGTAGTGGTGGTGGTGCCTCAATGATTGGGGACAGGGAGAGAAAGGGAAGTGTCACACAGCCATCGGAGTCAGGAGGAGATGGCAGCCTTGAGCAGGAGGGTCCGGGGTGGGGGGGTCATTCTGCCTGAGATTGGTGGGGGGTAAGGGGGAGGCGGAATCTCTCTGTCTGAGATCGGTGAGGGGGTGGGGAATCTCTCTGCCTGACATCAGTGGGGGAGAAGGGGGGGTCCGCTGCCGTTCTGCCTGAGATCAGTGGGTGGGAAGGGGGGGATCGGTCAGTCTGGGTGGCAGGGGAGGGTGGGGGATAAGGGGGTTAGTAATGTCGCAGGGGTGGGGCAATGTCTGTGGGGGCCAGGGGGAGGCATTATCCAGCCCGGGAGCGATGTGGCAGGGGAGCAGCGTGCTATCATTTTTTTTCTGCCCATTTCTGCTCAGTTGGAGGCTCCTATCGGAGCTGCAGGGTTTTGGGCACGTTAAGCCCCACCCCACAAGCTTGCGCAGCACGATTCGGAATCGTTGATATTTTTCTAGGCAGACTATATATGGGGGCACCTCAGAACGGACCTAAAAGTCGGATCCGAAACACTCCCAGTTTCAAGTCTGCCCAGAACTTAGAATCAAAATGGCAAAATAGGGCCCTTAGTCTATTCCAACAGTAAATGCATTTGAAACTATTGGTTTGTTACAAGCTCCCTATGTTGGTTCAACACCTTCTGAAGTTACACTAAGCCTGCAATAAATCTGCCAGTATTGGCTTTTAATTTCCAACACTCGGTCTTTGCAGCTCATCTCTGATGACAGAATTAACCGTCAAAAACTCCCGTCCTTGTTCGCCAGCTGGTATCCTCCAGTACCACTGAAAGTGACTGGAGTATGGGCTAGAATGCCAAATCCTCCATTCTCGCTTGCAGCAGGGCAGGCATGGACAAGATCGCAGAATCCAGCCCAACATTTTGGTTCCCCTTGAATCATAATGATCCCCTGTACTGTCTTTTTTCAACTCTGAAGAGTATCTGTCTTATTTCTGCTATCTTCCTCACTGTAAACAGTGTTCTGTTCATTATCCGCACTCTTATCTCTCCAGTCTCTGTGTGCGTTTGTAGACAATGGTGTACTGCAGTTTGTGAGGCAATGTGTAGCCATCAGCAAGATGCCCTTATCTCAGAAACCTCATGATGTTCTAGGTGGGACCTTATTCCTAAAGGGACACTTATTTTTAAATTCCTCCATTAACATTATCTCTGCAAGGTTTTCAAAAAACAGTTGAATAGTCAAAGCCTATATCACCTTCAAACCATTTAATTTCCTCGAGCAAATTCGACAAAGTATGATTCTGTATTCTTCCTTAGATGGCTAAAGTTTTGCCTACAAGCTTCTGGCACTAACTCCCATGCACTGAGAATAGCATACTTCTTCGAGCTCTGACAAAGGGTCATCCAGACCCAAAACATTGGTTCTCTTCTCTCTCCACAGATGCTGAGATTTTCTTACTTTTCCAGCTATCGACGCCCATGTCCCACGAATGAATCTCTGTTTATGCTTCATTTATAATGTTCACTAGAATGTATATTTGAAAGTGATGAGTATACTTTAAATAATTTCCCCATGAACACACTTTGCAAAACTGTCCAACTTGCAGCAATTGCAACTACATGGCAATTTTTTTTTCCAATTTCCACAAAATACGTTTCAACATTTTAGAACATAGAACATAGAAAGTCACAGCACAAACAGGCCCTTCGGCCCACAAGTTGCGCCGATCACATCCCCACCTCTAGGCCTATCTATAGCCCTCAATCCCATTAAATCCCATGTACTCATCCAGAAGTCTCTTAAAAGACCCCAACGAGTTTGCCTCCACCACCACCGACGTCAGCCGATTCCACTCACCCACCACCCTCTGAGTGAAAAACTTACCCCTGACATCCCCCCTGTACCAACCCCCCAGCACCTTAAACCTGTGTCCTCTCGTAGCAACCATTTCAGCCCTTGGAAATAGCCTCTGAGAGTCCACCCTATCCAGACCCCTCAACATCTTGTAAACCTCTATCAGGTCACCTCTCATCCTTCGTCTCT
Source organism: Mustelus asterias (assembly GCF_964213995.1). Lineage (NCBI taxonomy): Eukaryota > Metazoa > Chordata > Chondrichthyes > Carcharhiniformes > Triakidae > Mustelus > Mustelus asterias. Next base: position 31,564,237 of record NC_135802.1, read on the forward strand.
CCAGGGAGAAGAGACCAAGCTCCCTCAACCTATCCTCATAAGGCATGCCCCCCAATCCAGGCAACATCCTTGTAAATCTCCTCTGCACCCTTTCAATGGCTTCAACATCTTTCCTGTAATGAGGTGACCAGAACTGCGCGCAGTACTCCAAGTGGGGTCTAACCAGGGTCCTATAAAGCTGCAGCATTATCTCCCGACTCCTAAACTCAATCCCTCGATTAATGAAGGCTAGTACGCCATACGCCTTCTTGACCGCATCCTCCACCTGCGAGGCCGATTTAAGAGTCCTATGGACCCGGACCCCAAGGTCCTTCTGATCCTCTACACTGCTAAGAATGGTACCCTTCATTTTATACTGCTGCTCCATCCCATTGGATCTGCCAAAATGGATCACTACACACTTATCCGGGTTGAAGTCCATCTGCCACTTCTCCGCCCAGTCTTGCATTCTATCTATGTCTCGCTGCAACTTCTGACATCCCTCCAAACTATCCACAACACCACCTACCTTGGTGTCGTCAGCAAACTTACCAACCCATCCCTCCACTTCCTCATCCAGGTCATTTATGAAAATGACAAACAGCAAGGGTCCCAGAACAGATCCCTGGGGCACTCCACTGGTCACTGACCTCCACGCAGAGAAAGACCCCTCCACAGCCACTCTCTGCCTTCTGCAGGCAAGCCAGTTCTGGATCCACAAGGCAACAGCCCCTTGGATCCCATGCCCTCTCACTTTCTCAAGAAGTCTTGCATGGGGGACCTTATCGAACGCTTTGCTGAAGTCCATATAGACCACATCCACCGCTCTTCCTTCGTCAATGTGCTTGGTCACATTTTCAAAGAACTCAACCAGGCTCGTAAGGCACGACCTGCCCCTGACAAAGCCGTGCTGACTACTTTTGATCATACTAAACTTCTCTAGATGATCATAAATCCTGTCTCTCAGGATCCTCTCCATCAACTTACCAACCACTGAGGTTTTTCCTCAGTGAAATTTACATACTGATGAATATTCATTACCAAATCAAACCAGGATTCAAATCTGAGTAATGTTAAGGTTTTTTTGCCACCATGGCCGGAATTCTCCGGCCATTCCCACTGGCGGGATTCTCCAGTCCCGCTGGCAGTGCCCACCCTCCCCCGGGTTTCCTGCCAGTGTGGGGTGACGTCAATAGGAGTTCCCATTGATAGGGGCGGGACCAGCTAATCCCCCTGCTAGCAGACAATGCGCCACCTCCCCCTGGCGGGAAACACATGTCTGAGAGGCTGGACGATCTCACCCTATTCGCGCAATCTAATCTTTATTTTTTGAGTTCAGCTTTCCTTGCTAATCTGTCTTGCTCCAGTTTCTCCTTTTTTCTCTTTTTCTTTGAGATGCAATGTTCTTTTGGAATTCAAGTTTGTGTTTACATTTCTTTTTCTTTAACACTTTCTTTCTCCATTCAATGCAATTCAAGTTTTTTCATGTATTTTTCCAGTTCTTTACCTGAACGCGCAAAGTATCCTTCATAGGTTAAATGAACTAATGACACAAATACAAATGAATGGTTCACATCTAATCACCATTACAGAGACCTTACTGGTCCTGCCCTCTCTAACACTGAAAGTTCCCACCCGAGTTCAACACAGCTTTCAATGATCTGTCAAATTTTTCGTCCCACCCGTGGTGATTCCTGTCATGGGAGGAACCAGAAAATTTACACCATGGTTACAAGGTGACCAAGGTTGAGAAATAAAAATTCCATGGTCCACAACATTTTGATAAGATAGGCAGAATGGAAAAATAGCGGGACCAGACCTGATGCTATAAGGATATAAGGATATTAACAAGAAAGATCTTGGCTCAGAAAATCAGGAAGCAAAATCTGTATGGGTGGATATTAGGAATAGCAAGCCCTAGACACCGCAGATGTGAACAGTCTATAGACCCTATAATAGTAGATATACCATTGATCAGAGCATTAAGCAAGAAACTATTGAAGTTTGTAACAAATGCAATGTAGCGGTTGTGGGGGACTTTAATCTTTTTGAAGACTGGACCAATCAAATTGGCTAAGGCAATCTGACAGATGAATTTGTAGAAAGCTTCATAACAGTTTTCTGGAACAATATGCTGTGGAATCAACTAGGGGTAAAATTATTTTAGATGTAGTAGCGTGTAATGAGGCAGGGTTAACTAGTAATATCATAATAAAAGACACGGAAATAGTGATCACAATACAATTGAAATCCACATTGTTTGACAATGCCATACTCCAATCACAAGTAAGATCCTTAAACTTAAATAAAGCCAGTTACATAGGTATAAAGTGTAGTGGGAGGAACCAGAAGCTAAGGTTCATTGGGGAAATAGGCTGAAAGGCTTGGCATTAAATAAACAGTGGAAAAATTTAAATAAACAATTCAAAATGTTCAACAAAAGTACATTTCATTGAGAACTAAAAACTCCACCCCACTAATGGGGAACAGGCGGCCCGACCTCACTGGAAGGAACAGAGGCCATGGAGGCCCTCCCGGGAAGTCCGGGGCAAGAGGAGGTGTGCCCTAAAGGTAGTGACAGCCTGGCTCCTTGGTTCTGCCCAAGGGGCACCTTGGCGCTGTCCACTGGACTTTGGGCAGTGGCATGGGGGGGTGGGCCAGAGGGGGTGATCGGTGGGGGTGATCGGTGGGGGTCCTGCTGCCACTCTAACAGAAGATCGCAGGCAGAGGTAGGGAAGGGGACTGGTCATCTGGTGGGGGGGAGGGTTGTCAGGACTGCTGAGGGAGTCGGGACTGCTGGGGCGGGTGATCGGGGAGATCAGGGCTAGCCGGGGCTGGGGGCCATCGGGCTTGCCCGGAGAGATCCGGGAGACCAGCATTCGGGGGGTGGGGTGGTGGGGTGGTGTCAGTGATCGGGAAGGCCAGCAATGCGGGGCCACTGTGCATGCGCCAATCTCCGCTCCAATCGATCGGCGCATGCACAGTGGTCCACTCAGCACTATGCTGCCGGCATCTCGTATGGGAATACGCCCCGCCACCTGTTTTCCAGAGTGCTTGGGCACTCTGCAGTATTCAGAGTGTGGGAGATTCATTCTGAAACTCCTGCTAAAAAAGCGGGAGTTCCTCCAGTTTTCACGCAAATTTGGCACTTAGACTTTTTTTGAGAGAATCACCCCCCCAAAGGTCTGAGGATTGCAAGTGTTTTTGAGACCAGAAAAAAGCTGATGAAGATGGGGAAAAAAAATGGAATGTATGCTGGCTGAAAATATAAAAACAGATCGGAAATTTTTTTACAAATGCATAAAAGTAAGAGAGTAGCCAAAATGAATGTTAATTCCTAGGAAGCAGAGACCAGAAAAATTATCTTTGGGTTTGGAAAATGGCTGAGGCATTAAACAAACATTTTGGGTGGGATTTTCCAGTCCTCCCTGCTCTGTGATGAAGGGTCACCAATGGTGGGACTGGAAGATGCCACCATTGGGAATGGCTGTAAAACCCCACTCTTTATGCCTGTATTCACAGTAAAAGAAACAAATTAAATATTGAAAATAGAGTATAGCCTAGGGGCTTAGAACAATGAGGAAATTAAGGCTATTAATATCAGCAGGTAAAAAGTACTGGAAAAATTAAAGGGACTAAAACTCAACATATCTCCAGGATCTGATAACCTACATCCTAAGGGTTCTAAAAGAAGTACCTGCAAAGATAATGGATGCTCTGTTTGTAACTTTCCAAAACTCCCAGCAGATTTGAAGTCTGTAAATGTAACTCTGTCATTCAAGAAAGGAGAGATAGAGAAAACAGGGAACTATGGCCATTTAGTCTGACAATAATCATTGGGGAAGTGCTGCGATCTATTATTGGGGAACTCTTAACAATGCACTTAGAAAAGCATAGTATTTTAGAACAAGTCAGCAAGGTTTTATGAAAGGGAAACCCTTTGACATATCTATTAGAGATTTTTGAGTAAGATAAAGCCAGTAGATATGGCACATCTGGATTTTGAAAAGGTATTCAATAAGATTCAATACAAAAGATCCATCCACACTTCCCACTGCCTTGGGAAAGCAGCCAGCATAGTCAAGGACCCCACGCACCCTGGACATACTCTCTTCCACCTTCTTATGTTGGGAAAAAGGTACAAAAGTCTGAAGGCACGTACTAACAGATTCAAGAACAGCTTATTCTCCGCTATCATTCGACTTTTGAATGGTCCTATCATATATTAAGCTGATCTTTCTTTTCACCCTACTGTAACTGCAACACTATATTCTGCACCGTATCCTTTTCCTTTTCCCCGATGTACTTCATAAATAGTATGTTTTGCCCGAATAGCACGCAAGAAACAATACTTTTCATTGTATCCCTGTGAAAATATAGACAGATTAATTGAGTTGGCAACAAGGTGGCAGATATGGGAAAGTGTGAGGTTATTCATTTTGGTTGTAAGAATAGGGAAGAGGAATATGTTTTGAAAGATGTGAAACTTGTAAATGTTGATATTCAAAGAGACATGGGTGTACTCATACAACGATTGCAAAAAAATGAGTAGGCAAGCAATAAGGAAAGCAAGTGGTGTGTTGGCCCTTAATGTAAAATGATTGGAGGACAAGAATAAATAAGGCTTGCGACAATTGTACAGGCCTTTGGTGAGACACTTGGATTACTGTGCACAGTTTTGGTCTCCACATTTAAGAAGTATATATGCAAGTTGGAGGCAGTGCAGCGAAGGTTCACTAGATTGGTTGTTGGAGTGAAGGGGAGGCTGAGTAAATTGGACCTATATCCTCTGGAGTTTAGAAGAATGAGGGGCGATCTCATTGAAACATTCAGGATTATGAGGGGCTTAATAGGATAGTGAGGAAGACCATTTAGGACAGAGATGAGGAGAAGTTACTGCATTCACAGGGCTGTGAATCTTTGAAATTCTCTATCCAAAGGGTTGCGGATATATTTGAAGCTGAAATAAAACAATTTTTGGTGTCTCAGAGGATCAAGCGACATGTGGAACTGATAGGAAAATGGAGTTAGAGCTGAAGATCAGCCATGATCATAATGAAAGGTGGTATAGGCTTGACCAGCTGTTAGGTCTTCTTTGGTTTCTATTTAAATGTTTTTACATTCTTACATTAATAAGAAATGACTGCACTCCATCCAGTTTGCCATCTACCACTCTGGTAGTCACATGATAAAATGGTAACAGAGTTCTTGATTAATAATAGTGATCAATCTCTACGAATTAGTCTATTACAAAGCTATATATGAGGTGAGGAAAGCCCCAGCAGAGAGTTGTGAGAATGATAGATCCAAAATCGCCAGTTCCCATCTGTCATGTCTCAAATTACTTTCTGCTACACCCACATAACTCTGAAAGAAATGTGACAGAAGCAGTAGAGTTAGAAAATTCACTCCAGCTGTAAAAATATATGTCGAGCAATGAACAGGCACCGTACGGAGTTGTGGCTGCTAGGGGGCAGTTCATAGGCCTTTTTATAATCTTACATTCTGCTCACCTTTATAAAGTGATTATGATGCCATTGAAATCATAGAAACCCGACAGTACAGAAAGAGGCCATTCGGCCCATTGAGTCTGCACCGACCACAATCCCACCCAGGCCCTACTCCCGTATCCCTACATATTTACCCACTAATCCACGCATCTCAGGACATTAAGGGCAATTTTTAGCATGGCCAATCAACCTAACCCGCACATCTTTGGACTGTAGGAGGAAACCGGAGCACCCAGAGGAAACCCATGCAGACACGAGGAGAATGTGCAAACTCCACACAGACAGTGACCCAAGCCGGGAATCGAACCCAGGTCCCTGGAGCTGTGAAGCAGCAGTGTTAACCACTGTGCTACCGCGCCGCCCGGTGAACAGGGGACTTGAAATCCTCCCTAAAATGAAAGAATAGGCCTCGATTCTTCATCATAATAGCGGGTAACTCAAATGTAGAAAGGCTTCAAGTGAGTCAAGGTGGTCTTCTCATGCCTTAAGTTACCTTTAATGAGTTAATGTGGCATATGCCACTTAATCTGTGTTCAACATGTTCCAATTGGTGGGAGGATAATACTGGGCGTTCAAGTTGCTCTCTTTGTTCAAGCTTAATCTATGTGCTAATTATGAATATATTTTCCAGCTGATTATTAATCATACTAATTCCCCCTATTTCACACTTGGGCTCAAAAAGCACTCAGACATTTAGTGGGAGCACTTTGTACACCACAGTGCCAGTCAGTAAAGGTCTTCCTGCATCTCAGCAATTCTGTGAGTTGCTTTAATTCGGTATGCATTTATTTTTGTATACACTGCTAAATTGCTTCTGGAATTAAATACCACTAATGCACTTTAATGGACAGAAGGTCGTTATTACTTATAATGTAGCCATCAAAGCAAAACACAGAAGTTTACTCTGCAATTGCTTCACTCACACACTGTTAATTCTTATCAATTAAATTTGACGCTCAATAATTGTGGCAAGATGTCAGGGAAGAAAGTACAAAAGGGCAGCACAGTGGAACAATGGTTAGCACTGCTGCCTCACAGCACCAGGGACTCGGGTTCAATTCCGGCCTGGAGGTGACTGTCTGCATGTTCTCTCTGTGTCTGCGTGGGTTTCCTCCGGGTGCTCCGGTTTCCTCCCACACTCAAAAGATGTGTGGGTTAGGTTGATTGGTCATGCTAAATTGCACCTTACTGTCAGGGGGATTAGCAGGCTAAATACGTGGTGTTACGCGGTGAGGAAGATCCTGCCACAGGCTAATGGCAGGCCACCCCCGCCACTGTTAACCCGCTGCGGAGAGGGTGGAAAACCATGCCCAATGTGAAAGGGCTCCTCAGTAAAAGAGTGTCTTACTTCTTTACACAAGCATTCAAATTGATTACTCCACAACTGGGTCAATGTATTGAGGATTCTGAATAGACTGAGAACTTCCTCGAAGCTGCTCCCTATCCATCACTGTACCTTTGCTGGGAGTGTCTCAGATACCCTGTTGATGTTTGCACATTGGGTTTCTGATATCCATCTGGCTAAGGTGCAACTCTGAGAAAATTCCTGCCCATGTGCTGTCTTGGTAGTTAACAAATAGTTCAGCACTATTATGATAAAACCTTCCTCGTGATGTTGCAAACTCATACTAACAGCAAAATGGATCTGATTTTTAGATATAAATACAGCCGAATCTCCAAGAAAGTCTGCATGCTGTGGCTCAGTTGGTAGTCTCTGAGTCACAGAGTGGCATGGTGGCACAGTGGTTAGCACTGCTGCCTCACAGTGTTAGGGATCCGGATTCACTTCCGGCCTTGGGGGTCTGTGTGGAGATTGCATGTCTCCCTGTGTCTGCGTGTGTTAACTGGTTTCCTTTCGCAGTCCAAAGAATAGCAGGTTAGGTGGATCGGCCATGCTAAATTTTCCCTTAGAGTCCTAAAATGTGTAGGTAAATACGAGAGGTTATGAAGATAAGAACTGAATAAGATGCTCTGTCAGAGAGTCAGTGCAGACTCAATGGGCTGACTGGCCTCCTTCTGTACTTTAGGGATTCTATGAGCTATGAAGGTCCTGGGTTTAAGCCCCAGTACAGGGTTTGTGTACAAAATGGTGGAACAGTGGTTAGCAATGCTGCCTCACAGCGCTAGGGACTCAGGCTCGATTCTGTGGCTGTCTGTGTGGAGTTTGCACATTCTCCCCATGTCTGCATGGGTTTCCTCCAGGTGCTTCGGTTTCCTCCCATAGTCCAAAGATGTGCAGGTTAGGTGGATTGGCCATACTAAATTGTCCCTTGGTGTTAGGGGGATTGGCAGGGTAAATACGGTTGCGGGGATAGGCCCTGGGTGGGATTGTTGTCGGTGCAGGCTCAATGGGCTGAATGGCCTTCTTCTGCACTGTAGGAATTCAATGATCTATGATTATGATTCCAATCAAACCTGACACTCCAATGCTCTACTCATGGAGCACTGCATTGTCAGAGGTACTGTCAGAGGTACTGTCTTTCATGCTTGGGTGAATCTAAAAGTTCCTATGGGCCATTTTCCAAAGGAAAGTAGAAAGAAACTTAAGCAAGGAGTAAGAAGGGCTAAAAGGGGTCATGAAAAAGCATTGGCCAGCCAGATTAAGGAAAATCCCAAGGCTTTTTATACATATATAAAGACCAAGAGGGTAGCCAGGGAGAGGGTTGGCACACTTAAGGACAAGGGAGGGAGAGGAGTGGAGCCAGAGGAAATGGGCGAGGTATTAAATGAGTACTTTGCATCAGTATTCACCAAAGAGAAGGATTTGGTGGATGATGAGTCTGGGAAAGGATGTGTAGATAGTTTGGGTCATTTGAGATCAAAAAGGAGGAGGTATTGGGGTTCTTGAGAAACATTAAGATAGACAAGTTCCCAGGGCCTGATGGGATATACCCCAGAATACTGAGAGAGGCAAGGGAAGAAATTGCTGGGACCTTGATATGGATTTCAGCAAGGCGTTTGATAAGGTTCCCCATGCAAGGCTTATTGAGAAAGTGAAGGGGCATGGGATACAAGGGGACATTGCCTTGTGGATTCAGAACTGGCTTGCCCACAGAAGGCAAAGAGTGGTTGTAGACGGGTCTTTTTCAGCATGGAGTTCAGTCACCAGTAGAGTGCCCCAGGGATCTGTTCTGGGACCCTTGCTCTTTGTGCTTTTTATAAATGACCTGGATGAGGAAATGGAAAGATGAGTTGGCAAGTTTGCTGATGAAACAAAGGTTGGAGGTGGATAGTGTAGAGGGATGTCAGCAGTTGCAACGAGACATAGATAAGATGCAAGACTGGGTGGAGAAGTGGCAGATGGACTTCAACCCAGATAAGTATGTGGTGGTTCATTTTGGCAGGTCGAATAGGATGAAAGAATATAATATTAAGGGTATGACGCTTGGCAGTGTGGAAGATCAGAAGGATCTTGGGGTCCGGGTTCATAGGACGCTCAAAGCAGCGTCGCAGGTAGAGACTGTGTTTGAGAAGGTTTATGGAATACTGGCCTTCATCAATAGAGGAATTGAGTTTAGAAATCGGGAGATAATGCTGCGGCTGTATAGGACCCTGGTCAGACCCCACCTGGAGCACTGTGCTCAGTTCTGGTCACCTCATTACAGAAAGGATGTAGAAGCCACAGAAAGGGTGCAAAGGAGATTTATAAGGATGTTGCCTGGAGTAGGTGGCATGCCTTATGAGGATAGGTTGAGAGAGCTAGATCCTTTCTCCTTGGAGAAGCGAAGGATGAGAGGTGACCTGATTGAGGTGTATAAGATGTTGAGAGGTATTGATAGAGTGGATTCTCAGAGGCTTTTACCCAGGGCTGAAATGGTTGCCCAAGAGGTCACAGGTTTAGGGTGCTGGGGAGTAGGTACAGAGGAGATGTTAGGGGTAAGTTTTTCACTCAGAGGGTGGTGGGTGCGTGGAATCGGCTGCCGGTAGTGGTAGTGGAGGTGGATTCGATAGGGTCTTTTAAGAGACTTTTGGATAAGTTTATGGAAGTTAGTAAGATAGAGGGTTATAAGTAAGCCTAGTAGGTAGGGACATGTTCGGCGCAACTTGTGGGCTGAAGGGCCTGTTTGTGCTGTAGCTTTTCTATGTTCTGTGTTCTGTGTTCTTGAGAGAAATCTTTGTATCCTCACTGGCTACAGAGGAGGTCCCAGAGGATTGGAGAATAGCCAATGTTGTTCATTTGTTTAAGAAGGGTAGCAAGAATAATCCAGGTAATTACAGGCCGGTGAGCCTTACATCAGTGGTAGGGAAATTATTGGAGAGGATTCTTCGAGACAGGATTTATTCCCACTTGGAAATAAGTGGATGTATTCGTGAGAAGCAACATGGTTTTATGAAGGGGAGGTCGTGTCTCACGAACTTCATCGAGTTTTTTGAAGAAGTGACGAAGATGATTGATGAGGGTAGGGCAGTGGATGTTGTCTACATGGACTTTAGTAAGGCCTTTGACAAGATCCCTCATGGCAGACTGGTGCAGAAGGTGAAGTCGCATGGGATCAGAGGTGAGCTGGCAAGGTGGATACAAAACTGGCTCGGTCAAAGAAGACAGAGGGTAGCAGTGGAAGGGTGTGTTTCTGAATGGAAGGCTGTGACAAGTGGCATTCCTCAGGGATCAATGCTGGAATCTTTGCTGTTTGTAATATATACAAGTGATTTGGAGGAAAATGTAACTGGATTGATTAGTAAGTTTGCGGATGACACAAATGTTGCTGGATTTGTGGATAGCGATGAGGACCATCAGAGGATACAGTAGGATATAGATCAGTTGGAGATTTGGGCGGATGATGGCAGATGGAGTTTAATCCGGACAAATGTGAGATAATGCATTTTGGAAGGTCTAATACAGATACTAAATATACAGTAAATGGCAGAACCCTTAAGAGTATTGATAGGCAAAGGGATCTGGGAGTACAGGTGCACAGGTCACTGAAAGTGGCAATGCAGGTGGAAAAGGTAGTCAAGAAGGCATACGGCATGCTTGCCTTCATCGGCCAGGGTCTTGAGTTTAAAAATTGGCAAGTCATGTTGTATGTTTATAGAACCTTAGTTCGGCCGCACTTGGAATATAGTGTTCAATTCTGGTCGCCACACTACCAGAAGGATGTGGAGGCTTTGGAGAAGGTACAGAAAAGATTTACCAGGATGTTGCCTGGTATGGAGGGCATCAGCAATGAGGAAAGGTTGGAGAAACTTGGTTTGTTCTCACTGGAACGACAGAGGTTGAGGAGCGACCTGATAGAAGTCTACAAGATTATGAGAGGCATGGACAGAGTGGATAGTCAGAAGCTTTTTCCCAGGGTGCAAGAGTCAATTACTAGGCGGAATAGGTTTAAGATGCGAGGGGCAATGTTTAAAGGAGATGTACGAGGCAGATTATTTACACAGAGAGTGGTGGGTGCCTGGAGCTCGTTGCCGGGGGAGGTCGTGGAAGCAGATACGCTGGTAACTTTTAAGGGGCGTCTTAACAAATACATGAATAAGAACATAAGAACATAAGAAATAGGAGCAGGAGTAGGCCATCTAGCCCCTCGAGCCTGCCCCGCCATTCAATAAGATCATGGCTGATCTGACGTGGATCAGTACCACTTACCCGCCTGATCCCCATAACCCTTAATTCCCTTACCGATCAGGAATCCATCCATCCGCGCTTTAAACATATTCAGCGAGGTAGCCTCCACCACCTCAGTGGGCAGAGAATTCCAGAGATTTATCACCCTCTGGGAGAAGAAGTTCCTCCTCAACTCTGTCTTAAACCGACCCCCCTTTATTTTGAGGCTGTGTCCTCTAGTTTTAACTTCCTTACTAAGTGGAAAGAATCTCTCCGCCTCCACCCTATCCAGCCCCCGCATTATCTTATAAGTCTCCATAAGATCCCCCCTCATCCTTCTAAACTCCAACGAGTACAAACCCAATCTCCTCAGCCTCTCCTCATAATCCAAACCCCTCATCTCCGGTATCAACCTGGTGAACCTTCTCTGCACTCCCTCCAATGCCAATATATCCTTCCTCATATAAGGGGACCAATACTGCACACAGTATTCCAGCTGCGGCCTCACCAATGCCCTGTACAGGTGCATCAAGACATCCCTGCTTTTATATTCTATCCCCCTCGCGATATAGGCCAACATCCCATTTGCCTTCTTGATCACCTGTTGTACCTGCAGACTGGGCTTTTGCGTCTCATGCACAAGGACCCCCAGGTCCCTTTGCACGGTAGCATGTTTTAATTTGTTTCCATTGAGATAGTAATCCCATTTGTTATTATTTCCTCCAAAGTGTATAACCTCGCATTTCTCAACGTTATACTCCATTTGCCATATCCTCGCCCACTCACTCAGCCTGTCCAAATCTCTCTGCAGATCTTCTCCGTCCTCCACACGATTCACTTTTCCACTTATCTTTGTGTCGTCTGCAAACTTCGTTACCCTACACTCCGTCCCCTCCTCCAGATCATCTATATAAATGGTAAACAGTTGCGGCCCAAGTACCGATCCCTGCGGCACGCCACTAGTTACCTTCCTCCAACCGGAAAAACACCCATTTATTCCGACTCTTTGCTTCCTGTCGGATAGCCAGTCCCCAATCCACTTTAACACACTACCCCCAACTCCGTGTGCCCTAATCTTCTTCAGCAGCCTTTTATGGGGCACCTTATCAAACGCCTTTTGGAAATCCAAAAACACCGCATCCACCGGTTCTCCTCCATCAACCGCCCTAGTCACATCTTCATAAAAATCCAACATGTTCGTCAAGCAGGACTTTCCCCTCATGAATCCATGCTGCGTCTGATTGATCGAACCATTTCTATCCAGATGCCCTGCTATCTCCTCTTTAATAATGGATTCCAGCATTTTCCCTACTACAGACGTTAAGCTGACCGGCCTATAGTTACCCGCCTTTTGTCTCCTTCCTTTTTTAAACAGCGGCGTAACATTAGCCGTTTTCCAATCAACCGGCACTACCCCAGAATGCAACGAGTTTTGATAAATAATCACTAACGCATCCACTATTACCTCTGACATTTCTTTCAATACCCTGGGATGCATTCCATCCGGACCCGGGGACTTGTCCACCTTCAGTCCCATTAGTCTACCCAGCACTGCCTCTCTGGTAACATTAATCGTATTAAGTATTTCTCCTGCTGCCATCCCTCTATCGTTAATATTTGGCAAACTATTTGTGTCCTCCACCGTGAAGACCGACACAAAAAACTTATTTAAAGACTCAGCCATATCCTCATTTCCCACTATTAACTCCCCCCTCTCATCCTCCAAGGGTCCAACATTCACTCTAGCCACTCTATTCCTTTTTATATATTTATAAAAACTTTTACTATCATTTTTTATATTAATTGCTAGCCTAGCTTCATAGTCTATCCTTCCTTTCTTTATCGCTTTCTTAGTCTCTCTTTGTTGTTTCTTAAATTTTTCCCAATCACTTGTTTCTCCACTATTTTTGGCCACTCTGTACGCAGCTGTTTTTATTTTAATACTCTCCTTTATTTCCTTCGTTATCCATGGCTGGTTCTCCCTTTTCTTACAATCCTTGTTTTTTGCTGGAATATATTTTTGCTGAGAACTGAAAAGGATCTCCTTAAAAATCTTCCACTGTTCCTCAGCTATCCTACCTGCCAGCCTGCTCTCCCAGTCTACCTTAGCCAATTCATCCCTCATCCTATCATATTTCCCTCTATGGGAATAGAGGGATATGGTCCCCGGTAGGGTAGGGGGTTTTAGTTAAGTCAGGCAGCATGGTCAGTGTAAGCTTGGAGGGCCGAAGGGCTTGTTCCTGTGCTGTAATTTTCTTTGATCTTTGTTCTTTGAGAGTAGGAGATTTTCCCTGTTGTCCTGATCAATATTTATCCCTCAAACATCACAAAAGGAAATCAGATTATCCAGTCATTGTCACGTTGTTTTTTGTAGTAATTTGCTGTGTGCATATTGGCTGCCTTGCTTCCTGCATCGCAACAGTGACGACACTTATTATTATTTATTTATTTATTAGTATCACAAGTAGGCTTACAGTAACACTGCAATGAAGTTACTGTGAAAATCCCCTAGTCGCCACAATTTGGCGCCTGTTTGGGCACGTCTTTCAGACTGTGGGAGGAAACAGGAGCACCCGGAGGAAACCCATGCAGATCCAGGGAGAACGTGCAAACTCCACACAGACAATGGCCCAAACTGGGAATACGAACTCGGGTCCCTGGCGCTATGAGGTAGCAGTGCTAACCACTGTACCACCGTGCCTCCCTTCAAAAGTACTTAATTGGCTTTGAGAATTCCAGTGGTTGTGGGAAGCATTATTTGCAAGCAAGTTTTCTTTTTCCTGTCCTTTAAGTGTGTATCATGCTTAGGAGAATATAATGTGGAGATGCCGGCATTGGACTGGGGTAAACACAGTAAGAAGTCTAACAACACCAGGTTAAAGTCCAACAGGTTTATTTGGTAGCAAAAGCCACGAGCTTTCGGAACAGGCTGTCCCTTCATCAGGTGGATGGGAGTTCTGATCACAAACAAGGCACAAAGACACAAACTCAGTTTGCATGAATAATGATTGGAATGTGAGCCTTTACAGCTAATCAAGTCTTAAAGGTACAAACAATGTGAGTGGAGTGAGCATTAAGCACAGGTTAAAGAGATGTGTATTGTCTCCAGACAGGACAGCTCATGAGATTTTGCACACCCAGGCAGGTTGTGGGGGTTACAGATAGTGTGACATGAACACAACATCCCGGTTTAGGCCGTCCTCATGTGTGCGGAACCTGGCTATCAGTCTCTGCTCAGCGACTCTGCGCTGTCGTGTGTCGTGAAGGCCGCCTTGGAGATCAGAGGCTCTGGTCTGGAGACAATACACATCTCTTTAACCTGTGCTTAATGCTCCCTCCACTCACATTGTCTGTACCTTTAAGACTTGATTAGCTGTAAATGCTCACATTCCAATCATTATTCATGTAAATTGAGTTTGTGTCTTTGCGCCCTGTTTGTGATCAGAATTCCCACCCACCTGACGAAGGGACAGCCTGTTCCGAAGGCTTGTGGCTTTTGCTACCAAATAAACCTGTTGGACTTTAACCTGGTGTTGTAAGACTTCGTACTAGGAGAATATAACACAGGATTAACAATTGCGTTTCTACTGTTGGGATATAAACTCTAGCGTGGCAATAATGCTCACGGATTCATTTTAAAAATCACCGAATATCAGACAATCTGACTGCTATCTTCAGACTCAGATCCAGTTGAACCACCAGAACCGGCATATAGAGACTCGATTCATCCATAGGATTGCACCATTCTTGGCACGACACTCGAGATTAAACAGTGGTTGCTTCGCTGCCTCACGTTTCACTTGCTTTGGACCATTAGCCTCCCCTCAGGGAAACCACTTTTATTGTCAGAATTTTTCTTTGTGTAGGTTCTCCTGAGCGGTTGTTGTAAATTGCGAGAAGGTTGGTGGAAAACTCCATGCAGATGTGGAGATGAAGTTTTCACCAAAGATTATTGTGGTAGCGTCCATGTGACCTGCCCGGGGCCTATTGTTTGGAAGCACGCCAACCTCAGCCAATGGCAAGAAAGCGCGCAGATCCTGGGAGCAAGTGGCCCTCAGTGTGAACCCCAGAGTCAAGAAGTAAAGACCTGTACTATAGTTGCTGTTACTGTATATAGTTTTATCTCATTGTTGTTTGAATAAACCACCTTGTGATTTAATCAGTCTCCTCGTTCATGCTATTACAATTATGATGGTCGATTAGGCAAGCTGTTGGGGAAATTCTTGGCAGTAATGTGCGATGAAAATCTACAAGTTAAAAATCTATTGTCCTTCCAGGAACTCAAATTTATATCTCCCCTTCAAACAAAACTTTTCCATATTGGCTCATCTGCAGATCATTTTCCAAAACTAGTTGTTAAAAATCACCACGTAGACCCAGATTTTCACCATGAGGGAACTGCTCATTAGCTGTGAGATGGATAGATTAGAGAGGTTGGCACTGTTTTCCATGGAGAAGGGAACTAGATTTGATAAAGGTATTCAAAATCATGAGTGTTGCAAACTGATTAGAAAGGGAGAAAGTGTTCACATTGGTTGAAGAATGGAGAACAAGAGGACACCGATTTAAGGTGATTAGTAAAAGGAGCAATGAGGGAAAACCTTTCCGTGCAGTGAATGGTTGGGATTTGGAATGCACTGCCTGGGTATGTGGTCTAGACGGTTCAATCGAGGCTTAATATCTGAAAAAGGAAGAATGCGCAGGGTTATGGGGGGAAGACCAGTGAGCAGAACTAGATACATTTTTTCTTTGGGGAGCAAACATTGGCACTTTCCAATGCGTGCTTAAGCTTTCCAAACTTAGGTAAGCGCAGCATATCACGATGGTGTTAAAGGTGAAACAATGGGTGGGATTTTATGGCCTCGCTCCTCCCGAAACCGTAAAATTCTGCCCGAGGTCCATGGACCTTCCCATGGGCTGCTGCTCACCTGCTCCGATTCCCGTGGCGGGCAGGACGGTAAAATTCCAGCCTTTATGTCAAGCCGAGAGGAGCGAGTTGTTTGAATTTTTCAGGAATTTGGTTTAGAAAATTTGAAAATGCATTAAGCATCAGACACCTGATTTAATGAGAAAAAAAACCCCAAAGGATCCAATTTTTTTTCTCATTGCCATTTAAGATAATGGGCGGAATCTTTCTCCCAGTGCACAGAGTGCTGGCTGAGGTGGGAAAACCGGCATGCAGCTCTCCATCTGCACAGCTGAGTTATTTCTCCAGATTTTAAGTACTCTGTGCCAAAGAGGTCTGGGGGGGCGTGGTTTTCACCATCACAGAGACCTGATAGAACCAGCAATGCCAGCTCCATAGGGATCGGGGCGACATCTTTAAAGGGCGCTCGAACTGTGTCAGAAATAAACTCCCCCAGGCCCACAGAGACATGGGGGACACTGCCCGCAAGCATCGGGACGCTCACTCACACATAACGAGAACCCCCCTCTAAATGGGGCCTGCAGAGTGCCTGTCCCTGCCACTGTCACCCTGTGCTGCAACTCTGGCACTGCTACCTTGGCACTCCCAGGTTGGCACTATCAGGTTGGCAGTGCCCCAGGGGGAGAGGCATGCTCCCTCTCCCCCAGGGGCTATATGCTATCTTTGCACCCCTGGCTGGTTCCCCTCAAATGCTTCAGATTTTAAATGACTGTTGTAAAACTCGCCGACATGATTGAATATTCAGTAAGGGGGTACATATTGTGGGGGAGTCTTTTAATTTGATTAGTTAAATCTAATTAAATGGGGCAGGGAAAATCGGAAAACAAGGTCCCGCCAGCAAGTATCTAATTTTCTGATCCCCACTAGATTTTGTGCCCACATCATCATGCCAAACTGTTAATGCCAACCTGCGCCGGGCTCATTGCCAGGCCACTGCCTGGTCATGTCCCTCTCCTCCAGGGGCTATACTTATCTTCAAATGCCCGGGTGGATACCCTGATAGATTCTGTCTGGGTGAACCTGTTATAGACCTCGTCAAAGTGACGTCACATCGGCAAGGTTTGAAAATAGGGCTCGGGCTCAATATATGGTGAGGGGGGGTCTTTAATAATATGTTAATGTATTCAAATGTATTGAAATCAGGTTTATGCTTTTTGTGGGCATGATTCTGATTACATTACCAGCCATGGGCGGGGAAATTGGAAGTTGCGATCCCATGACCATTGCTGCGGACAGTGAGCATGGGCTCAAGATCACCCCCATTATCATTAATTCTTTCACCTGCAGCCTCTCAAACTATTTCTGGGCCCAGAGACCTGTTCTCCAACAGTATTAGGTGTGACCTTTTTTCTTGCTTATTCATGGGACGTGGGCATCGCTTGCCTGGCCAGTATTTATTTTCCATCCCTAATTGTTCTTGGGAAGGTGGCGGTGAGCTAACTCCTTGAACGCTGCAACCCACGTGTTGTAGTTACACCTACAGTGCTGTTAGGATGGGAATTCCAGGATTTTGACCTACTGGCAGACAGTGAAGGAACAGCGTTATATTTCCAAGTCAGGATGGTGTGTGACTTGGAAGGAAAGGGGAGATGGTGGTGTTCCCAGCATCTGCTGCCATCATCCTTCTAAGTGGTAGAAATTACAGGCCTGGAAAGTGCTATCAAGGGAGCCTTGGTGAGTTGCTGCAGTGCATTTTATAGATAGTATGCACTATGCATCTGGAGCAAATGAATGTTGAAGGTGCTGCAAGGGGTGCCTTTTGGGGTGGACATTGGCCAGGGGTGTGACTGATCAATGTTACAGATCTAGCCCACCAAGTTCAGGTCTTTTGAGGCCTAGTAAGACATGGTTAGGAAAATCAGCCCCTCCAATTACCAGTAATCTAGCTAATGACAGTGTTTTTATAACCTTGACTGCTGTCATGTGGTACTCGATCTCAAAGGCCAGTTGACAACTGGTAATTCTTTACCCACAGGAGATAAGTGAGTTTATAGTAACAATCAACATTGCCACTTGAACTTATGACATTTTAGCTTGCAGTGAAATGTAATTTATCTGCCTTCTGAACAACTGAGCCACTCTTCTGATGTCCTGTGTTGTTTAGATTTTTGCGTTAATCTCCAATAACTTAGATTTTGCTAATTGCTAATAAACATTCTGATATATTGATGTGTTCAGACACGTATTCAATGTTCAGGTCGGAACAAAGGATTTTATATAAATCCACAAATTTTAACATGAATCTGCGATCAGCAGCTGACATAAACATAACATCAGGGTAGTGCCCTAGGCTCAACCATCTTCTGTTGCTTCATCAATGACCTTCCTTTCATCATAAGGTCAGAAGTGGGGATATTCGCTGCACGATGTTCAGTGCTGTTCACAACACTGCAGATACTAAAAAAGTCCGTGTCATATGCAACAGGACCTGGACAACATTCAGGCTTGCACTGACAAGTAACATTTGCGCCACATAGTGTTAGGCAATGATCATCTCCAACAAAAGGGAATCGAACCATCTCCCCTCGACATTCAATGGCTGAATTTTCCACTACGGTGGGGAGTTACCATTGATCAGAAAATGAACTAGAACAACCATATAAAAACAGTGGCCACAAGAGCAAGTCATGCCAATGTTGTTCCTTTGTTTATGAAGGGTAGCATGAATAATCCAGGTAACTACAGGCTGGTGAGCCTTACGTCAATGGTAGGGAAGTTATTGGAGAGGATTCTTCGAGACAGGATTTACTCCTACTTGGAAATAAGAGAACGCATTTGCGAGAGGCAACATGATTTTGTGAAGGGGAGGTTGTGCCTCACTAAATTCATAGAAATCATAGAAACCCTACAGTACAGAAAGAGGCCATTCGGCCCATCGAGTCTGCACCGACCACAATCCCACCCAGGCCCTACCCCCATATCCCTACATATTTTACCCACTAATCCCTCTAATCTACGCATCCCAGGACACTAAGGGGCAATTTTATCATGGCCAATCAACCTAACCCGCACATCTTTGGACTGTGGGAGGAAACCGGAGCACCCGGAGGAAACCCACACAGACACGAGGAGAATGTGCAAACTCCACACAGACAGTGACCCAAGCCGGGAATCGAACCCAGGTCCCTGGAGTTGTGAAGCAGCAGTGCTAACCACTGTGCTACCGTGCCGCCACGGTATTGGAAATTGATTGAGTTTTTCCAGGAAGTTGACGAAGATGATTGATGAGGGTAGGGCAGTGGTGATTAGGGGATTTTCACAGTAACTTTATTACATTGTTAATGTAAGCCTACTTGTGACACTAATAAATAAACATAAAATAAACCTTGCAAGTATAGAACTGCTTAATTGGGAGGGAAAATGAGAAAAGGTAAATCCAGCTGTTTGGTGAAGGAAACTGTCAGAACTCTGATTGACCATCATAGAATCCCTACAGTGCAGAAGGAGGCCATTCGGCCCATCTCTCTGAGCGAACATCCAAAACAGGTCCTCCCCTCTGCCTTATTCCCATAATCCCATTCATTTATCATGGCTAATCCACTTAACCGACACATCTTGGGACACACTAAGGGGCAATTTAGCATGGTAAACCCACCTAACCTGCACAGCACAATGGCACAGTAGTTAGCACTTCTGCCTCACAGTGCCAGGGACCCGGGTTCGATTCCCGGCTTGGATCACTGTCTGTATGGAGTCAGCACATTCTCTCCATGTCTGCGTGCGTTTCCCCCAGGTGCTCTGGTTTCCTCCCACATTCTGAAAGGCATGCATGTTAGGTGCGTTGGCCATGCTAAATTCTCCCTCAGTGTACCCGAACAGGCGCTGGAGTGTGGCGACTAGGGAATTTTCACAGTAACTTCATTGCAGTGTTAATGTAAGCCAACTTGTGACTAATAAATAATAAATAAAATAAGATAAACCTTTGGCCTGTGGGAGGAAACTGGAGCACCTGGAGGAAACCCACGCAGACACGGCGAGAACGTGCAAACTCCACACTCCCAAGACCAGAATTGAACCCGGGTCCCTGGCACTGTGAGGTAGCAATGCTAAACAGTGTGCCATCGTGCCATCCACAAGGCAAAATGTTGGAGCCATTAACCTGCCGAGATTGAAATGGGACCGTCAGAGTGAGCTATGTTACATGCTCTGTTTCCCATACAGATCTAAATAAGAATTAAATTTTAGATTAAATTTTAAGTTAAATTCAGGTTTGAAGACTGCCAGCAGATTTCTAAATTTTGATTTGTGCAAGTTGATGATAGGCTGCAGGTAATGCATAGCCAAGACTGTGAGTCAATGTCCTCACTGTATTCTCAGTCTATCAGAATAAGTATAATGCGAGCAACTTTTATGTTTGAGCCTCACTATGTGCAGCATGTCACAACAGAAAGGCAAAACTGCGAGACGTCATCTCGCGATGAGCAGTACATCTGGCTGGAATTGAATCTAATGGAGCTCCTGTCAGCATAGCTGGGAATGTGAAGCATAAACTTTCGTTCGCATGACATTACTCAGCTGAGCTGGCAGGGAAGGGAATAAATCATTTGCCTTTGTAACCAGAGCTTTTGGTTTACTGTAGTGAAGAGCTCTTGACATTGAAGGATGACCTAATCCCCACAATATCCTTGACATGAAGCTGGGGGAAAGGGAAGGTAAAAGACTCATGGCTCAGCACTTCAAGCATGATCGCTCTTTGAGGACTTCTTTCCAAATGTTTGCAAACAAATCAATTATGACCGAGTTAATACTGAGAGGGGATCTAAATCTCTTCAGGAGATCAGTGTCAGATAATGAAGGGAATGATGCCTTTGTGAGAACGCTTTCTCTCAGGCCTCCTCTCAAGCACTCATTAACAAGGTGGCGGAGAGTCATCTTGCCTGTAATTGTGCCAATTCTAATTTAAAGGGTAATTACTTGCAGAGTTACATTGTTTCTAAAAAGCTCCTCATTAACTTATGAATTTGCCGAATACTGCACGCCTTGAAAGTGGAACAATTATGGCACATCATTTGCGATCGTAAGAAAAAAGGGAATTTTAAAGTACGGATTTAGTTGCTCAGACATCGGCGTAAACCAAAGCAGGAATCTACTTCGGTGGCGCAATGCGCCATGTGTGTGTGTAATTTTAAAGAGTAGGACCCTGCTTAATAATGGTACAGGGTGGCATGGTGGCACAATTGTTAGCGTTGCTGCCTCAGTACCAGGGACCCGGGTTTAATTCCCAACTTGGGTCACTGTCTGTGCAGACCCCCCGTGTTTGCGTGGGTTTCCTCCGGGTGCTCTGGTTTCCTCCCACAGTCCAAAAGACGTGCAGGTTAGGTGCATTGGCCGTGCTAAATTCTCCCTCGGTGTACCCGAACAGGCACCAGAGTGTGGCGACTAGGAGATTTTTGCAGTAATTTCATTGCGGTTTTAATGTAAGCCTACTTGTGTCACTAATTTAAAAAAGGTTAGGTTGACTGGCATGCTAAATTCCCCCCTTAGCGTCCGGGGAATTAGTGGGGTAAATATGTGAGGATGGGGTCTGGGTGGGATTATTGTGGGTGTAGGCTCAATGGGCCGAATGGCCTTCTTTTGCACTGTCGGGATTCCATGATTTGGAGGTGATTCATAGCCATTCTCTGCCGTGACTCAGTCACTATGCATGGCCTGATTTCTTTTTGTTCTTGCTGCAATTCAGCTTGCAGCAAGGGTGGCATCATTCCTGATGTCGGGAAAGGCCCAAAGCACAAATAGACAGGTTTTCCAGGAAAGAAAATCTCCAGATGGAGCAGGTTATCCAGTGCATCTCAGCTGCTACTATATATTGCGATAGCATTTGACAGATAAGAATCTGAATAATCTTCAGCCATCCTTTCCCCCATTCCCCCACTCATATCCTGAAGCCAGCAGTTCTCCCATGCTCAGGCCAGAAGGCTATTCATCATCTGGAGGCTTAGTGATCAGCAAGCTATTCCGTCATCAGAGGTGGAACAGACTGAAAGCATGGCTCAGCTATACACCTGGTCATGAAGTTCTCAATGACCCATCAAGGATAACATTTATCATCTGTTACAGCACCCTCCATTTTAGATTGTGGTTCTGCATTCTGCAGTACTTAGAATCATAGAATCACTATAGTGCAGGAGGAGGCCATTCGGCCTATCGAGTCTGCACCAAATCTCTGCCGGAGTATTTTACCCAGGCCCTTTCCCTGTAACCCCACATATTTACCCCACTAATCCCCCCAACCTTGGGACACCAAGGGGAAATTTAGCATGGCCAATCCACCTAATTTGCACACCTTTGGACCGTGGGTGGAAACCGGAGCACCCAGAGGAAACCCACACAGACACGGGGAGAATGTGCAAACTCCACACAGTCAGTCACCCAAAGCTCTAATTGAACCCGGGTCCCTGGTGCTGTGAGCCAGCAGTGCTGACCATTGTGTCACTTGTTGACTGTTGCCTGTTCATCATTGCTGCAACAAAAATTGCAATCCCTGCAGTATTCACCATTACAATTCAGTACTGTAATGCTACCTATTTCCCTATCATAAGCCGTTTAAACTCCAATCAGAATTTGTGCCTACATAAGTTTCCAATCTTATTGAGAAAACCTTTCTGGAATAATAATGATCAGACACAAACTTTGTGACAGTCGGGACTAGTCCCAAGGAAACCAAATTCATTTTTCTGACTAACATGCTACAATATGCTGTTCGCGATAAGCTCCGACTTATTTCAAATGCACTCTTAAGCTCACCGAATTGAATTTCTGCATGCTGGCTGTATTTCATATGCTCCGGGAAAAAAAAAATTAGATTTATTTTAGAGAAATCATTTGAATCTGGGCTATTGATTCCTTTGTAGTACTAACATTAATGGTATCACTTTCCAGCTAATATATCAAAGGCACTTTTCCTCCACACCGGAATAAAATAAATCACTCTGTAAACACTAAGTGGAAACCGATTGAGGCTGCGCAGTTCTCACAAGGGTTGAATATGCAAAAACTAAGCCTTCGCCAAAATGTTGCATCTGTATCAACATAACCTTCACAAGTGTTCCAATTTAAATTAAGTTCTTGCGCTGTTAATGGAGCAAGAGCTGAAGGGCCATACTAGTTGCTTTTGGCTTAATTAAATGCCGTGTGTTTGATTAGATTACATATTTTATTCATTGTCTGTCACCACTTTCTTACACTTCAAACTACCCTTGACTGCATCTGGTTCCATTTTGTGTGGTCTTTTCACTACGGGGGAGAGACTATTTTTTTTAACATCACAACTGAAAATAATGTTACAAGAGAAAAAAAGTCAACCCCAGGCCTAGAATTTGTTGCAGATTTGCCTGCACAATGGCTAATGGATGGTGCGCTGTGCAGTGTGGGAGGTTATTACTATTTGATAATCCATCTGCC
The DNA here is from genome assembly GCF_964213995.1 of Mustelus asterias. Taxonomy (NCBI): domain Eukaryota; kingdom Metazoa; phylum Chordata; class Chondrichthyes; order Carcharhiniformes; family Triakidae; genus Mustelus; species Mustelus asterias. The sequence goes on from NC_135802.1 coordinate 31,587,599, forward strand.
TATTAATAAGCCACAGTAAGTGCCTCTATTGTTGTCAGTCTACTGATTGCAAAATCTGTTGGCAAATAGGCTGTTGCGGGCGGCCGAGATTTATTGTCCCCGCCTGACATTCAGCAGGTTTCGACTCGCTTTAATTTGGTGATGTATCCCAGCCTTTTTACTATCAATAGTATTTTGCTTTGCCCTTGCACTGTGTCTGACTCCAACCCAGAAAACACGGGGCCTTCATCTTTATATAGGTAGATAGGTGAATACTTCTCTATTAGTGTTTCGAGATTGCTGCTTTTGACATTATGGGAGGCTAATACTTGAAGGCATTTTGGAGATTTATTGCTAAAATAACTCACTTGACCGTACCACATGAAACAAGATGACATTTTCAGTGTTGTTGAAAATGAATGTGTGAGGGATATTAGCTCAGGAAAAATGACTTTGCTTTGTGAAGTGAACATGTGTAAATAGCTCCTAGGCCAATCGCAAATGGTCCATTTAAATAAGCGTTTAACCCTTTTGTGGCTTTTCTGTGCCCAGTAAAAACCAACTCACAATGATACGAAGACTTTAATTTGAGAAAGGCTTTGTCATTCCAAATGCTTAATTCTGTTTTGTTTTAATGAATTATCGTGGATAACTGTCAGGGAAACTGGGGACAGAAAAATTCAGCCTGATTTCTTCAGCGAGCTCTTCATTGTTTCTTCACACAATACAGTATTGGGGCAGCACAGAAGCACAGTGGTTAGCACTCCTGCCTCACAACAGCAAGGTTCGATTCCCGACTTGGGTGACTGTCTGTGCGGAGTTTGCACGTTCTCCCTGTGTCTGAACAAAGAACAAAGAAAATTACAGCACAGGAACAGGCCCTTCGACCCTCCAAGCCTGCACTGACCATGCTGCCCGACTGAACTAAAGCCCCCTACCCTTCTGGGGACCATATCTCTCTATTCCCATCCTATTCATGTATTTGTCAAGGCACCTGCGTCAGTTTGCTCCGGTTTTCTCCCACAGTCCGAAAGACGTGCAGGTTAGGTGCATTGGCCATGCTAAATTTTCCCTTAGTGTACCTGAACAGGCGCTGGAATGTGAAGACTAGGGGATTTTCGCAGTAACTTCATTGCAGTGTTAATGTAAGCCTACTTGTGACACCAATGAATAAACTTAAACTTAGTATTGCCATCCAGTTGCAATTTCAGCTTCTTAACTCAGAGCTTCTCTATGAGTTTCAGTCACTATCCACTCATAACGACATGCTAAGCAAGGTACTTGATTAATCAGCTATCTATCACATGTTGAAATGGCTTCAGAACATTTCCTTACTCAATCCCACTCTTTGCAGCATAGACCCGCTCATTTTCTGGTGGGCTTGATGTAAAAATGCGCAGCTAAATTATAAGGAATGCACTCAGCCCCTGACCTTTTCTGGAGGGAAAGTGACCTCTCCCTGGGATCATTTATGTTTAGAGATGAAGGCAGAAGGCCTCCAAAGTTTCTTGCCAGAAAGATCTGTGCAATCACCATTAGATTGTAACTCCATGTAAGCCCCAAGAGCAGCAAAAATTCAAAAAAATTCCCATTTTTAAATTCTTCCTCATTCTGCAGAAGGCCTTCAAACAGGTTCAGTCTCCAGTTGGAGTCATTACTTAGCAGAACTGGGGAGCCAGCTACCTGCAGGCAAATGACCCCACAAACAGATGTTCGCCAAGGGTCAGGGGAGCATCTCCATGGTGAGTATGAACCTTCTGCTCTAATCAGACAACCTGAGGGCAAAAGTGTTCAGCTAGTCAGAGTACTGATTTTTCAATTCAGCTCATTGACTCTCCCCATTTCAGAATGATTATCATAAAAGAAAGAGCAACAATAGTTTGGAGAGGTGTGATATTTGACAGAAGCTAATTTGGGCCTCCTCAGCTAAGACATGCTACCGACTGTTGGCGTGGAGGGATTGCGGAATGTGCAGAAGCCAGAGTTGTAGGAAAGTAAAAATGCTCCGAGGGTTGTAAGGCTGAAGGATTTGATTTGATTTGTTATTGTCACATGTATTGGTATACAGTGAAAAGTATTGTTTCTTGCGCGCTATACAGACAAAACATACCGTTCATAGAGAAGGAAACAAGAGAGTGCAGAATGTAGTGTTACAGTCATAGCTAGGGTGTAGAGAAAGGTCCATTTAATGCAACGTAAGTCCATTCAAAAGTCTGACAGCAGCAGGGAAGAAGCTGTTCTTCAGTTGGTTGGAACGTGACCTCAGACTTTTGTATCTTTTTCCCGAAGGAAAAGAGAGAATGTCCAGGTTGTGTGGGGTCCTTAATTATGTTGGCTGTTTTGCCGAGGCAGCGGGAAGTGTAGACAGAGTCAATGGATGTTACAAGAACAGTGAGGATCAAAGTGACAGAGGAACTTGACTATATGAATTTTAAATTTGACGTACTGCTGGCTTGAGAGATGTTGTATTTAATTGTTCAATTGTTCAATGTTGGATCAGCCATGATCCTATTGAATGGCAGAGCAGATTTGAGGGGCTGAATGGCCTACTCCTGTTTCTATTTCTTATGGTCTTATAGAAAGATTTTTGATCAATAAGGGAATCAAGAGTTATGGGGAAAGAGTAGGAAAGTGGGCGTGAGGAATGCCGGATCAGCCATGATCCTATTGAATGGCGGAGCAGGCACGAGGGGCCGAATGGCCTACTCCTCTTCCTCTCCTTTATGGTCTTATATTTGATTATTTGTGTTTCTTCATGCTACACCATTCTGTCTGTTGTTAATCAAGCCTGAGTATGGTTACAAAGAGATAGAAACTAAACTGTAAACAAGAAACTGTAAGCAGGATAGTGCAGACATTTGTAAGCATTGAATTAAAGCTCCTGTTCAGACATAGGAACTGGTGTGTCATCTCCGCATAGCTCCAAAGTATAAGTAACAAGGCCCAGTATAGATTCGCAAGCACTAGGCTGATGGGTGAGCAGGACTTGGCGCAGGTTAGAATGTAAGCAGCAAGGTTCTGGATGAGGCCAATTTTATGGAGATGGACAATGGGAGGGATTGCGAATGAAAACTTTGAGTTAAAAGGATGGAGAGGGTTTCAGCAGCTACTAGGCTAAGGCAAGAGTGGATAAGGGGACCTTAAAGAGACTGTCTTTGGAATTTGATTTATTATTGTCACATGTATTAGCATACAGTGAAAAGTATTGTTTCTTGCGTGCTATACCCATTCATAGAGAAGGAAACGAGAGAGTGTAAAATTTAGTGTCACAGTAATAGGTAGGGTGTCGAGAAATATCAACTAAGAGTGAGGTAGGTCAATTCAAAAGTTTGAAGGCAGCAGAGAAGAAGCTGTTCTTGAGTCAGTTGGTACGTGACCCCAGACTTTGTATCTTTATCCCGACGGAAGAAGGTGGAAGAGAGAATGTCTGGTGTGTGTGGGGTCCTTAATTATGCTGGCTGTTTTGCCAAGGCAGCGGGAAGTGTAGACAGAGTCAATGGATGGGAGGTCGGTTTGTGTGATGGACTGGGCTTCATTCAATACCCTTTGTAGTTTCTTGCGGCCTTGGGCAGAGCAGGAGACATACCAAGCTGTGATACAACCAGAAAGAATGCTTTCTATGGTGCATCAGTAAAAGGTGGTCAGCGTCGTAGCTGACATGCCAAATTTCCTTAGTCTTCTGAGAAAGTAGAGGCATTGGCGGGCTTTCTTAGCCATAGTGTCAGCATGGATGGACCAGGACAGGTTGTTGGTGATCTGGACACCTAAAAACTTGAAGAATAGTGAGGATGTGGGATTAAGAGTTTAGCTCAGCGTTACATAGGATGGAAAGGTCATGAAAAGTCAGATTCAGTTTGAGACAGTGGCTGTGGAGAGGAATGGAATTGTTGATGAGGGAGCAGAGTCTGTGGTGATGCTTGAAGAAAATGATTTTGGCTTCCGCAGTGTCTCAATAGAGGAAGCTGCAGCTCATACTGAGTTGGATATTGGGCAAGCAGGCTGATAACACAGAGGCAGTGGAAAGATCGTGAGAGGTGATGGCGAGCTGTGTGCTGTCTGTATATATATGGAACGTTTTGTCAGGGCTTCAGTGAGGGGTAGTATTAGATGAGAAATAAATCGAGGGTAGGCCTTTTGGGGATTTCAGAGGTAATAGTGCAGTGGACACCAGGCAATTACTTGCCTAAAACTGGACAAGTAAGGAGTGGAACCAGACAAGAGCAGTCCCACGCAGTTGGATAGCAGAGAGATGATAAACTATATCAAAGAGAAAGAACATGCATCTATATAGCACGTTTCCTAACCTCAGGATCTCTTTGTAATCACTATTGCAATATAGGGAAAGACAACAATCGATTTACATTCAGTGAAGTCTGAGAAACAGCAGTGACCTAATGATTAAAAAATCTAGGGGGTGATTCTTCTAAAAAAATTCTAAGTGCCAAATTCACGTGAAAACTGGAGTAACTCCTGCTGATTTTGTTTTGGCTCTGAGCACTGCAGGGTGCACTGGCATGACTCACGCTCAAAATGAATGAGTGGGGCCTATTCCCGCTGGAGAGGCTGGCAGTACAGCGTTGAGCGGGCCACTGCCGATCTGTCAGAGTGGGGATTGGCGCATGCACAGTAATCCCGCACTGCCGGCCTCCCGATCACTGGCCAGCCTGATCGTTGGCCAGCCCCGCAACCCTGAATCACTGCCCCCTGACTCCCACCGCCCCCGATCACTGGCCTCCTGGACCTCTCCAGGCAAGCCCCATGCCTCCCCCCACCCCCGCACTGGCAGCCGCAATGCCCCTCCCCACCTGGATGGCCAGCCTTGACCACCCCATTCCCTTCCTCTGCCAGTTATCCTCTGGCAGAGTGACAGCAGGACGACCCCCACCCCCAATAGGCCTTGTACCAACTGGCGCCGCACCCTTTGCACTGCCCAATGCCCGGTGGGCTGTGCCAGGGGGCCAGGTAGGCACTGCTCAAGGGGCACTCCCCCTTACTCCCGACCTCCGTGGGGGAGCTTCAATGGCCTCTGTTCCCTCTAGCAGTGTCGGCCACCTGTTCCCCTTTATTGGGGTGCTGTTGTAAACCCCACTGGAGGGAACCACTCCTGGTGGGGGAGATGATGCTAGCGGGCCCGGAGACTTCAGTCCTGGGCCCACTAATGATAGGCAAATGTGAATTTAAATATTCAAATCAGCTCTACGCTGCTTTCCAGTGCAGAGCTAATTACCCCAAAAATCTTGGAGCCAGGGATACACGGAGGCCATGGCGCCCAGCGGGGTGCCTCCTAGACGGCCTCCACTACTGTCATCTGCCCCATTGCGCTGCTGGAGCAGCGTGTCGGGCTGGGAAAATCATCTTCTCTAGTGTCTGATATTCACCAGGGAAAGCAATTATTGAAAATAAGATGTTTGGGACTGGTCAGATAAACTATAATGGCCTCTATATATACTGAAACTTTGGGACTGGTCAGATAAACTATAATGGTCTCTTCTGGTTGTGTACATATTCCAGTGTCCATTTGTGAATGCAGGCTCACATCAAACTTCTTATCTATACGCTGCCTCTCTGAAATCATGTCAGGTTCCACATATACAGTTGACAACACCTAGCTCTATCTCACAACCACTCTTCTAACCTCTACACTGTCTCTAAATTCTCAAACTGCTTGTCTGACATCCACGACAGGATGAAGAGTAATCTCATCCAACCAAATATTAGTGAGACCTTAGCCATTATCTTCAATCCTCATCATTCCATTTATTCATGCTATCATCGGGACCCCCTCCTCAACATTAAAAAAAAATTTGTTCATGGGATATGCCGGCTGGACCAGCATTTCTTGCGCATCCCTAATATGGCATGGCAGCACAGTGGTTAGCACTGCTGCCCCACAGCATCAGGGACCCGGGTTCGATTCCCAGCTTGGGTCACTGTCTGTGCAGAGTCTGCACGTTCCCCCCGTGTCTGCATGGATTTCCTCCGGGTGCTCCGGTTTCCTCCACAGTCCGAAAGATTTGCTGGTTAAGATGCATTGGCCATGCTAAATTCTCCCTCAGTGTACCCGAACAGGCACCGGAGTGTGGTGACTAGGGGATTTTCACAGTAACTTCATTGCAGTGTTAATGTAAGCCTACTTGTGACTAATAAATAAACTTAATTGCCTGTGAGCTGCCTGTGAACTGAATGGTTTGCTACGCCATTTTTGAGGGTAATTAACAGTCAACCACATTTTTGTGGATCTGGAGTCATACTTAGGCCAGATCAGGTCAGGATGACAGATTTCCTTCCCTAAAGGGCATTAGTGAACCAGATTAGTTTTTGCAACAATCGTCAATGTCCTCAGGATCATCATTGTCTGGATTAAATTCCATCTGCCATTTCTCCGCCCAATTTTCCAGCCTATCAATATGCTGTTGTATTTTCTACAATCTTCTGCCCACTCAGGTCACTATAAACACTCCCTGAAGAAGAGTGCAGGAGCTATATCTGGTGTCCTGGCCACTACTTATCCTTCAATCAACATCACAAAGAAAAAAAAGATTAAGTACTCATAATTACACACACTTTTAATTTCAGATTATTTTACTAGATTCAAATTTCACCATCTGGCATGGAATGATTTGAACCCAGGTCTTCTGAGCATAACCCTGGGTCTTGGGATTACAAGTCCCATGACAATATCAGGATACCACAGACTCCCCTTTATATGACTCAGCTCATCTGCAGCTTACACCCTCATTCATGCCTTTATTGCCTTAAAATTACTATTCCAACACATTTCTGGCTAGCCTCTATTAAGCTGAGTTAATCCAATGATATGCTGCACATATGCCAATTTGCATCAAGACCCATTTATTCAAATTCCCTGTGCTTGTGATCTACATTATCTCCCAGTCCAGACAATGCCTTGATTTTGAAATTATAATCCTTGTTTTCAAACTTTTCCATGGCCTTTCCTCCTCTTTATCTCTGCAACCACCTTCAGCAAGACAGCCCTCCAAGATCTTGTTCCTCCTCCAAGATCTTGTCCTCTAGCACACCTATTTTAATTGAATCACCATTTGAACTTCCTCCTAAGACTGTCTGCCTCATTCTCTCTCTCTCTCTCTCGCTCTTTAAAAAGAAAGATTTGCATTTATGTAGCAATTTCACAGCCCCAGGACACTACAAAGTAGTTTACTGCCAACAGTGGCACAGTACTTAGCACTGCTACCTCACAGCACCAGGGACCCGGGTTTGATTCCTGGCACAGGGCATGTGTGGAGTCTGCACCTTCTCCCTGCGTCTGTGTGGGTTTCCTCCGGGTGCTCTGGTTTCCTCCCACAGTCTGAAAGACGTGCTGGCTAGGTGCATTGGCCATACTAAATTCACCCTCAGTGTATCTGAACAGGCACCAGAGTGTGACTTGGGGATTTTCACAGTAACCTCATTGCAGTGTTAATGTAAGCCTACTTGTGACACTAATAAATGAGCTAAATCTTTTTCTTTGGAAGGGTTGTCACTGTTGCCATGCAAGAAGCACAGCAGCCAATTTGTGCACAGCAAGCTGCCCCAAACAGCAATTATGAGTAGTTAATCTTTTTTTTCTTAGTGATGTTGATTGAAGGATAAGTAGTGGCCAGGACACCAGAAATAGCTCCTGCACTCTTCTTCAGGGAGTGTGTATAGTGACCTGAGTGGGCAGAAGATTGTAGAAAGTACAACAGGATATTGATAGGCTGGAAAATTGGGCGGAGAAATGGCAGATGGAATTTAATCCGGACAAATGCGAAGTGATGCATTTTGGTGGATCCAATTCAGGTGGGAGCTATAAAATAAATGGCAGAACCATCAGGAGCGTAGACACACAGAGATCTGGTAGTACAGGTCCACAGATCCTTAAAAGTGGCAGCACAGGTGGAAAAGGTGGTGAAGAAAACATATAGCATGCTTGCCTTCATCAGACGGAGCATCTAGTGTACAAGTTGGCAAATTATGTAACAGATCATATAAAATGTTGGTTAGGCCACTTTGGAATACCGTGCCCAATTGTGGTCACCACCCTATCAGAAGGACATGGAGGCTTTGGAGAGAGTACAGAAAAGGTTTACCAGAATGTTGCCTGGTATGGAGGGTATTAGCTATGAGGAGAGATTTAATAAACTGGGAGGCTGAGGGGCGACCTGATAGAAGTTTATAAAATTATGAGGGGTATAGATAGGGTGGACAGTTGGAAGCTTTTTCCCAGGACAAAAATGACAATTACAAGGGGGCACAAGTTCAAGATAAGGGGGGAAGGTTCAGTGGAGATGTGCAGGGGAAGTTTTTTACACAGAGGGTGGTGGGGGCCTGGAATGCACTGCCAAGTGAGGTGGTTGAGGCAAATACATTAGCAACATTTATGACTTATCTGGATAGACACATGAACAGGTGGGGAATAGAGGGGTATAAGCGGTTAGTTTAGATAGGACAGTATGAACAGAGCAGGCTTGGTGGGCTGAAGGGCCTGTTCCTGTGCTGTACTGTTGTTTGTTCTTTGTTCAGACAGGAAGCTGAATATTTGTTGAGTTAAGAAGGTGGACTGTAGGCATATGTTTCCATCCCCAGGTCATGTTTGGAAGAGGCTGGAATCTAAGTGGGCCAATTAAAGGACAATTAAAGCCACTCTTCCTGATGCGGACTGTAATTTTTCAGTTGCCATGCAGGCCTCTCACTGAGACTGAAAGCCGGCCAATCAATGAAGGCTTACCCCCCTCACCCCTACCTCAACAAATTAGGGCCAGTACTCCAGGATGAAAATAAACCTCTCCTACTGTCGCTCCATTTGCCACAGCTCCAACTCTAGTTATCACCCGCCTACCCCAGAACCAAAATACAAACATCTGGGGCAACCTTCCAGGATTCAGGTTTGTGGAGCCGAGAACCTTTGCGACTCTGAGCTCCTGACGTGAGAGTGAAAATTCAGGCCAAGACGTATTTGCAATGTAAATCTCTAAACTAAAATAAATCATACTATATATGGCAAAGGAAGACTATAGTTAAACCATAGTCTAATGATTTCAATTTATTAAACACAAAGAAGTGTGGGTTAGGTGGATGGGCCATGCTAAATTGCCCCTCAGTGTCAGAGGGACTAGCTTGGGTAAATGCATGGGGTTATGGGGATAGGGCCTGGGTGGGATTGTGGTCAGTGCAGACTCGATGGGCCGAATGACCTCTTTCTGCACTGTAAGATTCTATGATTAACATAACAGGGCGACACGCTGGCACAGTGGTTAGCACTGCTGCCTCACAGCGCCAGGGACCCGGGTTCGATTCCCGGCTTGGGTCACTGTCTGTGTGGAATCTGCACATTCTCCCGTGTCTGCGTGGGTTTCCTCCGGGTGCTCCGGTTTCCTCTCACAGTCTGAAAGAAGTGCAGGTTAGGTGCATTAGCCATGCTAAATTCTCCCTCAGTGTACCCGAACCGGCACCAGAGTGTGGCGACTCGGGGATTTTCACAGTAACTTTACTGCAGTGTTAATGTAAGCCTACTTGTGACACTAATAAATAAACTTCAAACTTTGAAAAGTCCACTGATATTTTACAGTTAAACTGCACCGTATACTTGTTTCAGCAATTATGCTTTTTTGAATGGACCTATTATATATTAAGCTGATCCTTCTCTTCACCCTATCTGTAACTAACACTATATACTGCACCCTCTCCTCTCCTTCTCCCCTATGTACTCTATGAACGGTATGTTTTGTCTAGTGCATAAGAAACAATACTTTTCATTGTACCCCAGTACATGTGACAATAATAAATCAAATCAAAATCAATCATTGTAGAAATGGTTTGTCTTCAACTTCCTTTTGAACAGTTATGTGGATTCATTTTCTCCTTACCGTTTATGACAAAGTTTCTGCATGACTACCTGGCTTGCCCCAGTGCTGGTTTTCTCTGACAACTTTCTCTGTTAAACTACTGTGTGAGTAAACAGTGCTGTGGGGCTTGGAGTCTCTCTCTCTCCTCTATGACTGACACAATGGTTAATGATGTTTGTACTTTTTGTCTGTCAGGCAAGTTTGATAGCACACTAGGATGATACGACAGAATATCGTTTTTATTCATTCACAGGATGTGGACATGGCTGGCTAGGCCACTATTTATTGCCCATCCCTTGAGAAGGTGCTGGTGAGCTACTTTCTTGAACTGCTACAGTCTATGTGTTGTCGGCACACTCACAGTGCTGTTAGGGTGGGATTTTGACTCAGTGATAGTGAAGAGATGGTGCGATGTTTCCAAGTAGTCATGAAGTTCCAGCTGGTGGTCTGTACACTTATATATCTGCTGCACTTGTCCTTCCAGTTGGGAATTGTCTTGGGTTTGGAAGGTGCAGTCTAAGGAGTCTTGGTGAGTTCCTACAGTGCAGCTTATCAATGGTACACATTGCTGCCTCTGTGCTTCGGTGATTTAGGGGTGGAATGGTGGCACAGTGGTTAGCGCTGCTGCTCACAGCACCAGGGACCCAGGTTCGATTCTGGCCTTGGGTGGCTAACTGTACGCTTGCACATTCACCAGTGTCTCTGTTTTTTTCTGGATGCTCCGGTTTCCTCCTACAGTCCAAAGATGTGCAGATTAGGTGGATTGGCCATGCTTGATTGCCTCTTAGGGATCAAAGATATGTATGTGAGGTGAATTGGCCATAGTAAATGCATGGGGTTACATGGATTGTGAGGCGGGGGGGGGGGAGGCTGGGGGGAAGGTGCTAGTTGTGGGTGTGGTCCTGGATAAGATGCACTGTCAGAGAGTTGGTACAGACTCAATGGGCTGAATGGTCTCCTTCTGCACTGTAGGGATTCTATGATGATGGAGGGAGTGAGCGTTTGTGGATGGAGTGCCAATCAAATGGACTGCTTTGTCCTGGATGGTGTCAAACTTTTTAAGGGTTCTTGGAGCTGCACTCATCCAGGCAAGTGGAGACTATTCCATCACAGTCCTGACTTATGCCTTGCAGATTGTGGACAGGCCTCAGGGAGTCAAGAGTTGAGTTACTTGCTACAGGATTCCTAATCTCTAACCTGCTTTTGTAGCCACAGTATTTATATGGCTGGTCCAGTTCAATTTCTGGTCAATGGTAACCCCCAGGATATTGATCCTAGGATTGTGGATGTCCCAGGCCACAGAGAAGTAAAATGGGAAGGATTTGCAAGGAAGCGGTATGGGGGTCAGAAGCTAGGGTGCTGGGTGGCTTTCATTTTCCCCCTCCCTGCCTCCCCCCGCCCCCCCACCCCGCCCTCCCCCCCCCACCCAATTCCCTTTCAAACACTGATTGCTTTTGATCAAGAGCCCTCCCCTCAACAGGTGACAAGCGACCCTCACAGGTTCACCTGCAGACAGGGCCTACTTGCAGCTGGGTTAATTCTTGCGGAGGTGGGATGAGGCAAATATGTAATCATTAATTGACCACTTAAAGCCCTCAATTAGCGGCAGGGCTGCAAGGTCCACCAGGGGCCCTACTGCCCAGAACCTCATTCAGGTGGAGGTGGTAAGGTGGTGCCACCACCCTGCCTGAATGCCCTTTCACTTCCAAGCTCAACACCAGCAAGAGTGCAAGATTCCACCCCATGTGTGTTCATAAGTTCTTCCCCGTCAACCTCCCATCGACGGTTTATGCCCTTGTGATGTTTGACAGAGAAGCAGCAAACCTTTGAGAACGCCTGTGTACAAAACACACCTTTCACCTTTACAAAGGCAAAATACCGTGAAATCTGTAGCTAGTGGTGTTCCGCAGGGATCAGTGCTGGGACCTCTGTTGTTTGTAGGGTATATAAATGATCTGGAGGAAAATGTGGGTGGTCTGATCAGTAAGTTTGTGGATGACACGAAGATTGGCGGAACTGCTGATAGTGCCGAGGATTGTCAGGGGATATAATAGGATATAGATAGATTGGAGACTTGGACAACAAAATGGCAGATGGAGTTTAATCAGGACAAATGCGAGGTGATGCATTTTGAAGGATCAAATTTATGTATGAATTATACCGTAAATGGCAGAACCCTTAGGAACATTAACAAACAGAGGGATTTGGGTGTGCTGGTCCACAGTTCCCTAAAAGTGGCAACACAGGTGGCCACGGTGATTAAGAAGGCATATGGCATGCTTGCCTTCATCAGCCGGGGCATTGAGTACATAGAATCATAGAAATTCTATGTACTCAATGCCCCGGCTGATGAAGGCAAGCATGCCATATGCCTTCTTAATCACCGTGGCCACCTGTGTTGCCACTTTTAGGGAACTGTGGACCAGCACACCCAAATCCCTCTGTTTGTTAATGTTCCTAAGGGTTCTGCCATTTACAGGAGTTGGGAAATTCATCTTGCAGCTATATAAAGCCTTGATTTGGCCACATTTGGAGCATTGCATGCAGTTCTGGTCACCACATTATTAGAAGGACTTGGGAGCTTTGGAGAGAGGGCAAAGAAGGTTCACCAGGATGTTGTGTGGTCTCGAGGATGTTGGCCATCAGGAAGAGGTTGACTAAACTAGGATTGTTTTCACTGGAAAGACGAAGGCTGAGGGAAGACCTGACAGAGGTCTACAAAATTATGAGAGACATTGACAGGGTGGATGATCAGAGATTTTTTCCCAGGGTGAAAGTGTCAATTACAAGGGAACACAGGTTCAAGGTGAGAGGGGGAAAGTTTAAGGGAGATGTGCGGGGGATGTTTTTTCACGCAGAGAGTGGTGGGTGATTGGTACGCACTGCCAGAGGAAAGCAGGTACATTAGCAACATATAAGAGGCATCTGGATGGGTACATGAATAAGGTGGAAATAGAGCGATACAGACCGAGTAAGGGCCGAAGGTTTTCTTTTTAGTTAGGGCATCATGATCAGCACAGACTTGGAGGGCTGAAGGGCCTGTTCCTGTTCTGTACCCTTCTTTGTTCTTTGTTCTTTGAAAATGCTGGAAAGCAGTCGCTTCCAGGATTTTCTGTGCTCTTCCGTCCTTATCTTTCTCTTGCTGAAGTTGTTTTTTGGTGAGAAGAACGTATCTCCAGGAATGCTAGTAACCGTGTCTGGACTGCAGAATCTAAATGATTATGTTGGGTCTTCGTCTTGTTTGTGAGTCTGAAGCAGTGCTTTCAAAGAGGCTTTTGCTCCATGTTTTTTTTCTGTATGGCATCCCGAGCAATGTAAACAACAAACGGTCTGACTGAGGCATAAAGAAAACTCACATTGGTGTGAAAACTGAGTCCCTTGTCTCAGTCAGATCCCATTACTTATCATGTGATAAAAGCATCCAAGGAAAACAAAATATCCTTTAATCAGGATGACACACATTTTCTGCACAGTTCTTAATATATTTCTCTTCAAAACACTGGTGCCTGCCAGTAAACCGAATGACTAAGCTCCTCATTTATCTTGCGGCTGAAGTCCACATCGAATCAATTCTTCTCTGTGTAGCAGGACCTTGTCTTTGTCCTGCATCGAAGATTATGTTCAACAATCTTCCGACCTTCTGACTGGAGTTCAAAGACCAAAGAAATTAGAACTTTGGATGTTTTTTTTTAACATAGAAAAGGTAATTGCTTACCGTTGAGAAGGGTTTTTTTTTGCATGATTTGGTTTTAATTTGGTTTTGATGGAATTTATTGTTGCCATGGAAACTGAGAATAAAATGCATTGATAACTCATCCTGCATTCAGTAGTGACCTTATTTCACAAAGATTCTGCCAATCAGTCCAACATGAGATGTATTGCTGCCCGTTTTTACCCGTCTGGCTGATGTATAATTTCCAAGTGGGAAGCTAGGCTCAATCATGATGATATTTTACACTGCCTGACCTTTGGTGTATTTGTTTTCTGCCATCTTAAAGCTACCTGAGCTTTCTCAACATTATAATTGGCGTTTCTGTGGTAAAGGAAGCTGCCATCTGCTCACAATGCCTCTGCCAGCAATGCACTGCCAGCGGGCAGAACAAGCCAAAAGATCCGCAGCCCGACTGACACCCTCCCACCATAACTCTGCTGGGAGATGTGCCACAAATTAGTCTGATACCTGGGCCTGCCAGTTCTCACTGCTTTCCCCTGGTGTTTCTGTGAGACACTGTAGGGGAGGGGCCAGGACCTGTTGCTTGTCCCAAACCAAAGCCAGTGATACAGGTTACAGGCTGAGGGCAGGGAATCCCAGCCAGAAGCTTTTCACATAGGAACATAGAAGCATAGAAATTTGGAACAGAAGTAGGCAAATTCTGCCCTTTGAGCCTGCTCCGCCATTCAATCAGATCATGGCTGATCTCTCTCTGGTCTCAAATCCACTTCCCCACCTATTCCCATATCCCCTACCCCTTTTTTAAAAATCAGAAATATGTCTATCTCCCTCTTGAAACCGTTTAATGATTCAGATTCCACGGCTTTATGGGGCAGCGAGTTCCACAAATTCACCACCCTCTGCGAGAAGTAGTTCCTCCTCATCTCAGTTTTAAATCTACCGTCTCTCAACCTATACCTGTGACCTCTTGTTCTAGATTGCCCGACAAGGGAAAACATTTGACCTACATTTACTTTATCAATCCCTTTTAAAATTTTATATACTTCGATCAGATCCCCTCTCATCCTTCCAAACTCCAGCGAGTACAAGCCCAAACATCCTACATGCTGTGATCTAGACAATGAAACGCTGAGTGAAAGTAATCATAATGACCATTTCCATTTTAGTCGTGGGACCAACCTGGATTCCAACTTCTCAAAGTGAAAAAATATTTTTAAAAATGTTCCTCTCATAAAGGGTGGAGGGGCAAAACGAGGAGTGGGGTGGAGGATGCGTGGATGAGATGGGCACAGTAAGGAACTCCTCCTGACCCCACAAACCTATGTGGGCTCAGTGCCAGAGATCTCGGGAGGTCACGTCTTCTCATTATCCATGGGAATCGATCCCACAGGTCTTTAGCCGCTCATCCCCAACACCCATAATGAGGGTATAATACACCGTGAACACTGTCAAATCTCGACATTATCCAACCTCATGTGGCAGAATCCATTGACTCTGTCTACACTTCCCGCTGCCTCGGAAAAGCAGCCAGCATAATTAAGGATTCCACGCACCCCGGACATTCTCTCTTCCACCTTCTTCCTTCGGGAAAAAGATACAAAAGTCTGAGGTCACATACCAACCGACTCAAGAACAGCTTCTTCCCTGCTGCCATCAGACATTTGAATGGACCTACTGTGGTGAACCATAGATGGTTACCACTATGGTACTGAACCATAGATGGTTAGCACTATGGGTACTTGTACATATGTTACTGTTGTCACTGTTGGGGTTAGGGTTGGGGTGTTCTACCTGTTGGTATTGTTCTGTGGTACACTCCGGTTGGCTCCACCTACCTGTAGGAGTATAAAGGTCACTGCACTGCCTGGTGACCCTTTAGTCTGGGATTGTATTGTTAAGCAGTATACTCCATTCTTGTTACTAATAAAAGTCTTTATTTCCAGCCTCCCGAGTGATTTAATCGCGCATCACCTACCTCGCATTAAGTTGATCTTTCTCTACACCCTAGCTATGACTGTAACACTACATTCTGCACTCTCCCATTTCCTTATCTAAGAATGGTATGCTTTGTCTGTTTAGAGCGCAAGAAACAATACTTCGTCTCTGTATACTAATACATGTGACAACAATAAATCAAATCAAATCAAACCAAGGAATGGGGTGGGTTCTGCTGAAAATAATGGAGCATCTAATTGAACAGGGTGTAAACTGGACAGGCGCCCCGGATGCATCCCAGTCCCACTGATTGGCTTCAGCTCAAACCAGGGCTTTTGTTTCCAGAAACATGAGGTACCCATTTTGAATTCTAGCGAACTACAGCAGAGAACTTGAGAAGCCCCTAATCGCATTGATTCAAGATTATCAGTTTCCCTTCCTTCGACTCAACACAATTTTCCTTTAAAAATAAAGGCTTGGTTGTAAAAATCAGAAAATTGTGATTGTCATATGAGGGTTGCAACAATCATGTGAACCAACTGGCTCAGTGAGAATAGGCCTGTTTTCCTGGAATACAGCCACAATGCACTCTTTTGAAACCTCATCCTTTTGCTTTTCAAGGTTACACCATTTTTTTAAATGTTGCAGCCATCCGTTTAATAATAACCCTGCTTCTAATCTAGCCTGCATCAACAGAGATTAGTAACAGGCTGTTGTGAATACTGATTGACATTAACCACTGAATTAACAGAACATGCATATTTATTAAGAAAATAACTATGTAGAAAGTCTGGAAAGTGGAGAGACCATTTGGCCAAATAAATCTATTTCTTTTAGTGTTTTGTGTAAATTGGCCATTCAGCCCAACTGGATCACTGATCCTCCACACAAGCAGCAGTCTTAGTTTCCGAAAGCTTTATCCCCATTTCCTTCAGCCACCTCTCTAACCTATTCTGAAATGCATGGGGTCAAATTCTCGCTCTTGGATTCGGAGTACAGAATCCAGAAATCTGCCGACGTGGCCTGATTTTCACTCCTGGAGTTTTGTGTTTACAATCATAGAATCCCTACAGTGCAGAATGAGGCCATTCGGCCCATCAAGTCTGCACCAACCACAATCCCACCCAGGCCCTATTCCCATAACCCCACATATTTACCCTGCTAATCCTCTGATGCGAGGGTCAATTTATCATGGCCAGGCAACCTAACCCACACATCTTTGGACTGTGGGAGGAAACCAGAGCACCTGGAGGAAACCCACGCAGATACGAGGAGAATGTGCAAACTCCACACAGGCAATGACCCGAGGACGGAATTGAACCTGGGTCATTGGAGCTGTGAGGCAGCAGTGCTTGCCACCGTGCCGCCCACTTTGGGGGTTTGGAGGTGAGGGGAGAGGGGGAGGGGTGTAGGGGCCATAGTGGGCTGGGTGTGCAGTTCTGCTAACTGGAGTCAGACCTGCCACTTCCGGAAGGAGTTTGGAAGCAGCCACAAGGACTGTCATGTGTGGAGGCAGGTTGTTTAAAAGGCCTGACTCAATGCTATGAGACTGCCTCAGTTGTGAAGGAAAAGCAGTGAAACTAAAAACAGCCCTCTTATCCCCTCACCCCCTGTACTCCCTATGCCCCATCCATGCAAACTCATGTCCCCTCTCACTCCCTATGACTCCTCATACCTTCAACGCCAGCTTCTTCCTCTCCATCCACACCCACAGACCCTCATATTCTCCATACCAACTCAGTGCCAGCTCAAGTCAAGCCATAAACTCACACTCATCCCCATAACCCTTTATAGCCCCTGTGCCAACTTAGTGTCAACTCATACAAATCCATGATGCCTACTCATCTCAATAGCCTTTTATAGCGCCAATGCCAACTTAGTGCCAACGCATGTCAACCTACATCAATGCCATGAGGTTGTTCTGGTGTAATCCTCCATGGATTACACCAGAACAACCTCATTGATAAAAGCCATTCAATATAATTAAATCCCTTCAAGTACCGAATCCCTTATAAAACAAGCATTTATATTTATGGCCCCACATGAAAGACAACTAATCTCTTGATAACCAACTGGAGCCATCAATCAAACGGTGGATTTACAGGCTCTTATTGTGATAATGATATGTTATGGAAGCTGTAAACAAGCAGTGAAGTAGCAAACACTGTTTTGTTTACAACTGTAGGTTCCATTGTTCTTTTTTCCAAAATGTAAAGGACCTGTGAGTTTAAAAAACAACTTGACAGCTTGACAGTTCCACAGAGTTTATCCACTTTTTACACAGATTCATATCTACTCTTAACAATTCCAAAGGGCACCTGACCTATCCATAGAACTTTGTTGGGTTCCGACCTCTTCCTCTTTCCTGTGCTGTACTGTTCTTTGTTCTTTGTTCTTTGTTCAAACATCTAAAGCCCACAAGCCTGGCTTTGGAAATCCCACTAATGAAAATATCTTCTGTTTGAAGGCAACTGTGCTTTTTTTATGTGTCGCTACCTCCATGAACCATGCGGACTTGTGAAAAGCCTCCTGCATCCCCCACCCTAATTCCGCCACCCCAGCACCCCCCCCCCCAACGCCTCCTCCCCGCAAAATGCCGGGTTTGCGAGCATTGGGGCCCTGGCACCATTTTAGCTCAGGCATTTAACCTAACTCCAAATTGTTAGAAATTGATCAGTCATAATAAATTAGATGAGCAGATTTGCAACGGTTTAACTTTTGAACTAAAGCGTGGAGATCTTCCAACTTTACCAAAATTCAAACCACGTTCTCAAGCACAGACTGCAGGCTCATGGTCCTCTGTGCAGAAGAGGTTTCACCTGCGCCCTGTTCTGCATCGCCCTTATTTAGTTTTACATTAATGTCCCAATCAGTCTTGACCCTCAATTTCATGCAATGTTCTGAATGTCAAAAATAACCACAGGTAGCCCCTCGAAGATCAAATTATAAAGCCTTTGCATGATCGTGAAGGCAATCAGGATGTCAAGTGATCATTTTTTTTACGCTGCCAATAAATAATGTTGCCTTTTCTTTCACAACCTGAGCCGCAATGCTCAGAGGGTTTTTTTCATGTGTCTGTACATGCCCGTCCATTCTTCACAACTGTCCTTTTTAAAGGAGTTGATTGATAAAGTATTGAATAAATATGATAGACGCCTATTAAACTTAAGGGAGGGGGAAATAACAATTAAACTTTCACTTTTAATGAGATTAATGGTTACATGCTTTAACCAGAAGTCTGCAAAATTAAAGTAGGACTGGATTGCGAGCCCAAAATAACATGATCCGTTTTTTGTTGAGCAACTTTTTAAACCTTTCTATTAAAATTTTAGCTTATCATTCTGCTATACTCGGTGAATGCATAGAAAGCCAGCTGCTCAAAGTTTTGAAAAATCCTCACCTGTATGAGGGAAACTTTTATTTATTTATTAGTGTCACGAGTAGGCTTACGTTAACACTGCAATGAAGTTACTGCGAAAATCCCCCAGTCACCACAAGTTGGTGCCTGCTTGGGTACACTGAGGGAGAATTTAGCTTGGCCAATGCACCTAACCAGCATGTCTTTCGGACTGTGGGAGGAAACTGGAGCACCCAGAGGAAACCCACGCAGACACGGAAAGAATGTGCAGACAGTGATCCAAGCCAGGAATCGAACCCGGGTCCCTGGCGCTGTGAGGCAGTAGTGCTGACCACTGTGCCACCATGCCGCTCGTTCTATTCGGTGAATACATAGAAAGCCAGCCGCTTAGAGTTTTGAAGAATCCTCGCCTACGCTCGGGGAACATTTTGGTGAAATTGCCCATGACCATTTCATTCGCCCATGGACCAAAAGAATTTATAAAATACAAATTAAATCACAAAATCATACACCAAGATAACTGCATCTGGAAATCCCAGCCTTGGTAGGGGAGAGAGATTAGAATCTGGGGCAGGACAGCTGAATTTTCAGCCTATTTGGGTTACAATGGAAGTTCTTTGGCCGAACCTCATGTCTGGGCATCATTTTCAAGGCAAGCTTAAGTCATTCTGCTTGATTCTTCTGCGGGTTGAGAAAGGTTGTGGAAGCAGCAAAATACAATTCCTAATTGCTGAAAGAACACAAGATAATCGGGGCGTTGAGATTGGTTGTTTCCAGCACGCTGCCCTCCTACTCCCCATGGAGGCTGAGGGGATTCTTTCAGTGCTTTTTTCTGCAGCCTGACAAGTGCTGAGCATTGCAGCACAATTTCAAGTTTCCACTGGTAGAAAGGGTGCGTGCCCCCACTGTAGGGCAATATGGATGTCAAGGCAGTTATTGAAATCATCCAGTCATCAGGCTTCATGGTGAGACCAAAATGATGTGAGTAAGAAAAGTATTTTGCCACATTGAATGAGTGATTCTCTCATGGCTAAATTCATAGAATCCCTACAGTGCCAAAGGAGGTCATTCAGCCCATCGAGCCTGCACCAACAACAACAATCCCACCCAGGCCCTATCCCCTTAATCCCATGTATTTGCCCAGCTAATTCCCTGGCACCAAGGGACAATTTAGCATGGCTAATCAACCTAACCCACACAGCTTTGCACTCTGTGGGAGGAAACCGGAGCAACCGAAAGGGACCCACGCAGACCCGGGGAGAATGTACAAACTCGGCGGTGGCACAGTGGTCAGCACTGCTGCCTCACAGCGCCAGGGACCGGGGTTCAAATCCGACCTCAGGTGACTGTCTGTGTGGACAGTCACTTGAGGCCGGAATCGAGCCCGGGTCAATTCCAGCCTCGGGTAAATGGTCTTCTTCTGCACTGTAGATTCTATGATCCCACACAACCAGACACCCGAGTCCGGAATTGAACCCAGGTCCCTGGTGCTGTGAGGCAGCAGTGCCCACCACTGTGCCACCATGGAGTTTGCACATTTTCCCCGAGTCTGCATGGGTTCAATTTACTGTGAGGATGGAAGACTGGAGTTTCATGTTCGATGTGGGTAGCGAGAGTCGGAAAGTTACCTGACTCGACAGCCCAGCCTTCAGAGAGAATACCTCAAAATGTGCAGATTTCCATTCCATTTCCAAACAGGGTATGTTTTTTTAAAAATTCATTCATTGGATGTGGGTGTCAGTGGGCCGGCATTTATTGCCCATCTGTAATTGTCCATTACTTAGAGCATTTTAAGTGACCACATTGCTGTGGTTCTGGAGTCACATGTAGGCCTGACCAGCTAAGGATGGCAGATTTCGTACCCTAATGGACATTAGTGAACCAAATGGGTTTTTGATTTTTGACTTGATTTATTATTGTCACATGTACTGGGATATAATGAAAAATATTGGTTCTTGCGTGCTACACAGACAAAACAACCCATTCATAGGGTACATAGTGTAGAAGGAAAGGAGAGGGTGCAGAATATAGTGTTACAGTCATAAGAAGATCAACTTAATATAATAGAACATTGTCAGAGAGTTTAAAAGAGTTAGAGCACAGTTTTAAAGGCATAGAACAAGAGTAAAAGATAGAATTAGGGCTGGGGACAGCTCGCAACAAGTCACCTCATTCTGGCACTGTCTTGATTGTTGAATATCTTACAATGGTTTCATGGTCATCATTAGACTTTTAATTCCAGATTTTTATTTAATTCAAAATTCACCATCTGCCCTGGCGTGATTCGAACCTGTTATCTCTGGGTTATTAGCCCAGTGACAATACCACTACACCACAACATCCCCATACAGGTGCTCATCCAGAGTTGGGCCCACTGCTTCTAGAAACAATTCAGTGACAGATACAGATGCTTATGAGGCATGCTGGTTAAAAGGCACGTCTGGTTTCTCTGGGACTGTTACCTTGGTGACTGTTGTCATGTGTCATTATATTTATATTTACAAAGGAAAACAACCAAATCATTTCAATAAGAGAGCCAGTCTCCATCTCTTTGGCATTGTTGTTAATAGAACTGAACTTCCAAAAGTTAAACCTTTGCAAATTTGCTAATCTAATTTATAATGACTGATCAACTTCTAATGTATTTTGCGTTTGGTTAAACGAGTTTGCATTGATTGCCTTTAAAAGCCTATCTATCTGAGCATTATAGACAAGCAGGAAAAGGTCACAAAGACTAGACAGATCAGCAGACAGAATCTCAGCTAAAAGTGAATATAGGTGGCTGGAGGGTGTAAGCTGAAAAGCAATATTAGAAATAACACTTCACCTCCCATCTTGACAGCTCAACAAACCCTTCTGATGGCTCAGATAGTGAGGCCACATATTCCAGAGTCACTGTAGCCTGGCTGATTCCCGGAGTCAGTCTTCTAAAGCATAGGTGGAATCATTTAATGAGTCAAGGGACATGTGTTTGCAGCTACTAAGGCAGAATGAAGGTATGTGTGGCATTGTATGACTATATGTACGCATGGGTGCATATGTATGTGTCTGTGTGTCAGTGTGCGTATGTGAGTGTGTCATTGTGTGAGTGAGTGTGTCATTGTGTGTGAATGAGTGTGTCATTGTGTGTGTGTGCGTGTGTCATCATGCGAGTATGTCATTGTGTGTGAGTGCGTGTGTCATTGTGCGTGTGTCATTGTGTGTGTGAATGAGTGTGCCATTGTGTGTGTGTGCGTGTGTGTCATCATGCGAGTATGTCATTGTGTGTGAGTGCGTGTGTCATTGTGTGTGTGAATGAGTGTGCCATTGTGTGTGAGTGCGTGTGTCATTGTGTGTGTGAATGAGTGTGCCATTGTGTGAGTGCGTGTGTCATTGTGTGTGTGTGTGTGTGAGTCATTGTGTGTGTGAATGAGTGTGCCATTGTGTGTGTGTGCATGTATGTCATCATGCGTGTGTGTCATTGTGTGTGAGTGCGTGTGTCATTGTGTGTGTGTGTGTGTCATTGTGTGTGTGAATGAGTGTGCCATTGTGTGTGTCATTGCATGTGTGAATGAGTGTGTCATCATGCATGTGTGTCATTGTGTGTGTGTGCGTGGCATTGTGTGTGTGTGTCATTGTATGTGTGTGTGTGTGTCATTATGTGTGAGCATGTATGAATGTGGATGGAAGCCATGGTTTCAATGCAGCAAGTAAACTTCAGACTTCTAAAATAGCAGCAGAAGCTGTTGGAAAGACTCAGCAGGCCTGGCAGCGCAGAGAGAAATATCTGCTGAGGTTTTCTGGGATTTTCTGTTTTTATTTCAGATTTCCAGTGTCTCCAATACTGTGCTTTTCGGAGTTCTGATTTTATTTTATAGCTAACATAATGAATATCATTATTCTCTTTTTGATATGGATGACAGAATAGGGTTAATTTGCTCATTCTTTATTAATATATTCTCTGTATGGACTGTTTCATGTGCTCATATCAAATGTTATGAAATTCATGCTGGCACTGTTAGCTTTATGTAAAGTCTTGAACTCCAAGGTCTCAGTAGAAGGAATCCGCTCAACTTGTGATTTTAAAAAAAATGCTCCTTAAAAAATGTTTTCTTGTATTTAATGAAAAAGCATGTGTATGCAGTGGAAAAAAACAAGTAGATACATGAACTGAGTCAGTCAAATATTTAATAAGTGCTGAGATTTATACATAATCAGATAAAATCTGAAGACTGAGGCGTGTACACATTTCTTAAAAATGGCAAGTTTTACAATTGAGCAATCTTGCATGCCAATGCCAGTAAGAAGCTCCCCTATTTAGCATGCAAACCAGGTGCACAACTGATCAGGGACACATCTGCAATGAAGGATTGCGCTATCAACATGAATCTAGAGAAGCCAAAGATAAAAGGGCGGGAATTTTCTCACCTTTGTTCCTGCCGAAACGGCAGAGCCATTTGCAGTCTGGGAGCCTGCTGGAATCACCAATGTGCTTTGCTGTGGCTCTCTGCAATGTTCTCATCCTGTGGCTGGGTCCCTTGACCAAGACCGCAAGGAACTACAAAGGATTGTGAAGGTAACCTCGTTCATCACGCAACCCAGCCTCCCATCCATTGACTCCATTTACACTTGTCGCTGCCTCAGAAAAGCAGTCAGCATGATCAAGGACCCCACGCACCCCGGGCATTCTCTCTTCCACCTTCTTCCATCGGGTAGAAGGTAAATAAGTCTAAAAACACAATTCAAGAGCAGCTTCTTCCCTGCTGCCATCAGACTTTTGAATGGACCTACCTTATATTAAGTTGGTCTTTCCCCACACCCTAGCTATGACTGTAACACTGCATTCTGCACCTCTTCTTTCCTTCTCCCCTACGTACTCTATGAATGGTATGCTTTGTCTGTATAGCGTGCAAGAAACAATACTTTTCACTGTATACCAATACATGTGACAATAATAAATCAAATCAAATCAAAGGGTGGTGGGTTGGGTGACACTGGATCTGGTGTCAAAGGAAGGATTTCTAGTTAAAGGAACTCAGGTAGGTGATAGGTGTCAGGAACACGCTGCCGGGGTGGTGGTGGAGGCAGACACGATAGGGGCATTTCAGGGACTTTTAGATAAGTATATAAACATGCAAGGAATAGAGGGATATGGACCAAGGGCAGGCAGGTGGGATTAACTTAATGTGGCATCGTGTTCGGCACAAAATCATGGGCCGGAGAGCCTGCTCGTGTGCTGTACTGTTCTATGTTATACGTTCTAAAGTCTGCAATGGCGACTGGAGCTGAAATAATAAGCTTATACGCTCTGAAAGGCCTCTGCTTCACAGACTGGCCTGCATCACAATGATTGGTCCAGCGAATGTCAATAATCTCAACTCATCATCTTTGAGATTGAAGGACGAGTGATGATTTTGAAGAGATAAAAAAACTCTTCACAAAGCAACATTGTTGAAAGGAGGGAATGATTCAGACACGGTAAATAAAAGAAAATACAATGTTATCACGAGAAAGCAGATTGTAATGAAAAATAAATGCTCCATTCACACACAAGAAGAATGAACTCTGGTTTCAGTCCTGACTGTTAGATAATTCATCTTATATCTATACTGCAGCTTTCAGATCAATAGAATTGACAAAATATTCCCATCCTGATTGGGCTTAGGGAATAAAATCTATGGGATGTTACTTTTGTGATGAAGGGCAAGTGAAGGATCTTTCAATGTTTTCAGATTTGCATTGTCATGCAGTTGAAGGCCAATCAGAATATTTCACATCTTCCCCCGAATGCTCAGAAATAACAATGTATGTTTCAAATAGTCGTTTGGTAGTACAGAATTTGAGTATGGCTGAAAAAAGACACTCTCTCAAAGTTTTTCATGTTGGACTCATCAGGCCATTCTTGCAATTGTGTGGATGAGTACAAGATGAAAAACTTCGACAAAATGTTTCATTTGAGCACTGCCCATTGTAATTTTCTTAAAGAAACAGGTAAGCTCGTTGCCAGAGAATAACTGCACCCTCACGTTGTTTAGTGTAATGTTAGGGGTTGCGGTTTTAAAACAAAAAGAAAAGATGTGTTTTTTTTTCATTCATTCGTGAGACATGGGCATCGCTGGTTGGCCAGCATTTATTGTCCACTCCTAGTAGCCCGAGGGCAGTTGAGAGTCAACCATATTGTTGTGATTCTGGAGTCCATGTAGGCCAGACCAGGTAAGGACGGCAGTTTTCCTTCTCTAAAGGACATTAGTGAGCCAGATGGGTTTTTCTGACAATCGGCAATGGTTTCATGGTCATCAGTAGATTCTTAATTCCAGATATTTTTTATTGAATTCAAATTCCACCATCTTCATGGGACTGTCTCTTAAAAAAGTCATGCCACTGCTTAAATATCTAACTCCCAATACTTTGCAGAATAAGAACTCTCAATCCCTTGGAGAATAAGTCAGTCTCATGAGTGGCATTTCCAAAAGCCGGAGCTTCTGACGAGGAGACCTGGATAGAGCAGTTAGTAATGAGTAAGCTGCTACATAATATTCGACTGATAGCTAGATTGCTGGCTCGTCACAATACCAAGCGCACCACTGATAAGGAAATTTGGAGCTCAAGGTGCATCCTTCTACCCATTGACCACGAGAATGATGTCGCTGATGCTATGATGCTTTATATCCCGAAGGCTGGATATTAGAACACTCACTTATACATGTAGGTTTCAGTGTTGAGTTGCACACTGCTGATGTGCTGTGCCTCTCATACCATTCAAAGGTGTGTGTCTATGCTGTGGATGGGAGGATGATTTACCATGGGAGATTGGAACTCAGTCTGATTGGTAGATTCAGTTACTTAGGAGCAAAACCGGAGCCTTATGCATGCAATGAACATGATATCAAGCAATAGGGTAAAGAAATGTCCCTCAAATGTGATTTATTCTGCAAGAAACTCTTGTTAGGTGATAATCGTGTTTTATTGTCTATATTGTTGATTACCTTAAAGAAATATGTAGAATATAAAATCCTACAGTGCAGAAGGAGGCTATTCGGCCCATCGGGTCTGCACGAATCCTACACAGCCCTATCCCCATAACACCATGCATTTACCCTAGCTAGTCCCCCTGACACAAAGGGGCAATTTAGCATGGCCAATATTCGTAATCATTTAAAAGACCAATTCAGAATTTTATAAACAAAAGTATAAACGGTCATTCAGTAAATCTGATTGTTTAGATATCCATTTTCCTCATGAGGATTGTAACAAAATTCAGTCCAGGATTGAACCCAGATAGGTAAAACACTTTTACTGGAACATTTCAACATTTAAACACACAGGGGGCTGGATTTTATATGCTCCCCGATGGGCATGTTTGTGTTTTATTCACTTATGGAATGTGGATGTCACTGGCTAGGCCAGCATTTATTGCCTATCCACAGTGCCGTTCAGAAGGTGGTGGTGATCTGCCTTATCTTTTGTGCAGATGTGCTGGGCTCCTCTATCACTGAGGATTTGATTTGATTTGATTTGATTTATTATTGTCACATGTATTAACATGCAGTGAAAAGTATTGTTCCTTACGTGCTATACAGACAATATTGTTCATAGAGAAGGAAAGGAGAGAGTGCAGAATGTGGTGTTACAGTCATAGTTAGGGTGTAGAGAAAGATCAACTTAATGTGAGATAGGTCTATTCAAAAATCTGATGGCAGCAGGGAAGAAGCTGTTCTTGTGTTGTTTGGAACGTGACCTCAGGCTTTTGTATCTTTTTCCCGGTGGGAGAATGTGGAAGAGAGAATGTCCGGGATGTGTGGGGCCTTAATTATGCTGGCTGCTTTTCCGAGGCAGCGGGAAGTGTAGACAGAGTCAATGGATGGGAGGCTGGTTTATATGATGGATTGGGCTACATTCATGATTGTGGAGCCTCCTCCTCCTGTGAGTAATTTAATTATTCACCACCATTCAAGGCTGGATATGGCAGGATTGCAGAGTTTAGATCTGATCCATTGGTTGTGGGGGGTCGCTTAGTTCTGTCTAGCACTTGCTGCTTATATTGCTTGGCATGTAATTAATCCTGTGCTGTAGTTCACCAGCTTCATTTTTAGGAATGCACGATGTTGCTCCTGGCATGCCCTCCTGCACATTTCATTGAATCAGGATTGATCCCCTGGTTTGGTGATAACGGTAGAGTAGGGGATATGCAGGGCCATGAGGTTACGATTGTAGTTGAGTACAACTCTACTGATGCTGATGGTCCACAGTAACTCATGGATGCCCAGTCTCGAGATGCTAGATTTGTTTGAAGTCTATCCCATTTAGCACAGTGCAACACAACACATTGGAGGGTATTCTCAATTGAAGATGGGACTTCACCTCCACAAGAACTGTGCAGTGGCCATTCCCACCGATACTATAGTGGGCAGATACATCTGCAGCAGGCAAGTTGGTGAGGATGAGGTCAAGTATGTTTTTCCCTTTTCTTGGTTCCCTCAGCACCTGCCGCAGTCTCAGTCTAGCAGTTGCATCTCTTAAGACCCTGCCAGCTCGGCCTATGGTACTTTTGTGAGGAGGGACTGGAGATGTACTTTGTGTAAGGGGATGTTGTTGGGGGTGGGGGGAGGGGGAGGTGAGGTGTAGTGGAGGGGGGAGGTGGTGGGAGTGTTGATCAAGGTTTCATTTGCTTCAGAGATAATAATCCTTCTAACTGCAGGCCAATTCCTATCAGAAATGCCATTCTCATTCAGACTAAATAGTAACTCAATAGATCCAGGATTTTTTGACCTGAATAGTTGTATTAATGAACATTTATACATATACACACAAGGCTTTATGAATGGCTCCTGCTCTGTTCAAGAGCGCAAGAAACTACAAAGGGTCTTGAACGAAGACCAGTCCATCACTCAAGCCAGCCTCCCATCCATTGACTCTGTCTACACTTCCCACTGCCTCGGCAAAGCAGTCAGCATAATTAAGGACCCACATACCCCAGACATGCCCTCTTCCACCTTCTTCCATCAGGAAAAAGATACAAAAGTCTGAGACCACATACCAACCAACTCAAGAACAGCTTCTTCCCTGCTGCCATCAGACTTTTGAATGGACCTACCTCGCATTAAGTTGATCTTTCTCTACATCCGAGCTATGACTGTAACACTACATTCTGCACTCTCTCCTTTCCTTCTCTACAAACGGTATGCTTTGTCTGTATAGCGCACAAGAAACAATACTTTTCACTGTATACTAAAACATGTGACAATAATAAATCAAATCAAAATCAAATCAAATCAAAATGCTGAACGATTAATATTGATCATTTTTAGCAACTAAACAGTAACATTTCATTGAATTTTTGAATCTCTATAGTACAGAAGGAGGCCATTCGGCCAACTAGTCTGCATCGACAACTATCCCTCCCAGGCCCTATCCTTGGAACTCCATGTATTTATCCGGCTAATCCCCCTGACACTAAGGGGCAGTTTAGCATTGCCAATCAACCTAACCTGCATATCTTTGGAGTGTGGGAGGAAACTGGAGCACCCGGAGAAAACCCACACAGAAACGGGGAGAATGTGAAAATTCCACCCAGACAGTCACCCAAAGTCAGAATTGAACCTGGATCCCTGACATTGTGAGGCGGCAGTGCTAACCACTGTGCCACCGTGCCGCCCTACTTGAATCACATTTCAATCTCGTTCTCAGTCAGTTGTGGCACCAATTTAATATCTTTCAGTTCAATATTAAAATAGAGTGTATTAATTCTATTTGACAACTAGCTGGGACCTGTATGGCTTTTCTGCTCTAGGCAAAAGTTCAGATAAATTTCTGAGGTCGCAGCTGTCCAAGGACGGCGTGTGGGGAAAATAGAGTCGCTTGTTCTGCCATACCTCGGAGTGGCTTATCCTGCTTTATTAAACAATGAATTATAAATCATCTCATAGTGTTAGATGCAAAGTTATTACATTTGCCCTGTGAGCTCCTTCCATTATACACAGGCAACTCAACTTTTGCTAGTCTATGTGTCAGAGCTCTGTAGACTAATATAGAGCTCATGTAACCTTGAGTGACAGATTGTTAGTAATGAACTATGGAGTATACATTTATTCAATAAGCAAGAATCAGCTAATCACCTGCGGTGATTTATGAATAAAAGCGAGACTCACAGTTATATGGTGTTTTTCATAACTGTTTAACATCCTTACAACCAACAAAGTACTTTTGGAGTTTATACACTGCTGTAATTTAGGAACAGGGACTGAAAATTTGGGGCAGAGCAAGATCCCACATATAGCAATGTGATAATTGGTGTGTAAAGGGTTAATAGAAAAGACTAAGGTGGCGCAATGGTTAGAACTGCTGCCTCACCGCTCCAGGGACCCCCGTGTTCAATTCTGGCCTTGTGTCACTATGTGAAGTTTGCACATTCTCCCTGTGTCTGCGTGGAAGAATGCACAAAGTACATCTGCAGCCCTTCCTCACGAAAAGTACCACCAGGTGCTCCAGTTTCCTCCCACCGTCCAAAGATGTGTGGGTTAGGAGGATTGGGCAAGCTATATTGCCCCTTAATACCATGGGGATTAACAGGGTAAATATGTGGGTTACGGGGATAGGGCCTGGGTGGGATTGTTGTTGGTGCAGGCTCGATGGGCCGAATGTCCTCCTTCTGCACTGCAGGATGTGATGACTTCAGCCAAGCTAATGAGGTTGGCTTTCTAGAGTATGGACCACCTAATGAGTCTGAATTGATGGTTAAATCAAGGAGCATCATGCTCCCTATTTAAAGCAGGTGTGTCAGACTCCCAGCCTGCATTCAGCAGGGAGCAACTGGAGAGCTGGCTGTACACAGATATATGGTGTAAATAAAGTAACTTGGTGACGGGACTTTCGCCTCCGTGGAGTTATTACACAGGGATTCTATGATATGCTAATGAGTGATGTAGAGAATGATTTATCAGTGACAGTCATGTGCGAGACTCAGCTGCCGGAATTCTCCGGTCTGGTACATCTTACCATCGCTCCAGGGAGAGCAGCTAAATCTCCAGTCACAGCAGCGGGACCAGAGAATCCCAGCCATGGACAAGGTTGGAGAATTCCGGCCAGAGGATGGAACACTCTGTACTCAGGGAGAGACATACCTTCTCGGTAACCTGCCTTGTGTATAATGTTCAATGATCAGTTTAAAGCAAGTACCTGAATGAGACTACAGTCGCTCTATGGAAGATAGGTCACTCAGGTCAGAAGCCAGCAACCATGCCAGGAGTATACAAGGATGACCAGCTAATCTGTTTTTGCGATGTCTATTGAGGGATAAATCATATACTATGGATAATTCCCCCCGTTCTTCTTCAAATAGTCCTGGGGGATGTTTTACGTCTGTCCAAGATGTCAAATCAGTTTAACATCTCATCTGAAAGACAGCATCTCTGACAGCACAGCAATCCCTCAGTGAAATGACAGCCTTGATTTTTGTGCTCCAGCCCTGAACTGGGCCTTGATCTTGGAACTTTGTGATTCATTGAAATCATAGAATCCCTACAGTGCAGAAGAGGCCCATTGAATCCGCACTGACTCTCCAACAGAACATCTTAGCTAGGCACACCCCACTTAACCCCACACATTTATCCCATTAATCACCCTAACCTGCACATCTTGGGACACTAAGGGGGAATTTAGCATGGCCAATCCACCAAACCTGCACACCTTTGGACTGTGAGAGGAAATTGGAGCACCCAGGGAAAACCCCACACAGAAATGGGGAGAACATGTAAACTCCACACAGGCAGTCACCCAAGGCCAGAATCGAACCTGGATCCCTCGTGCTGTGAGGCAGCAATGCTAACCACTGTGTCACCATAGTTGAGAGCCTCAAGTTTCTATGTGCGCAGATCATCAACAATCTGTCCTGGACCCTCCACGCCGACTCTATAGTTAGGAAAGCTCACCTCTACTTTTTAAGACTAAGGAAATTTGGCATGTCCACTATGACTCTCACCAATTTTTACCCAGGGCTGGAATCGAACCCGGGTCCTTGGTGCTGTGAGGCAGCAGAGCTAACCACTGTACCACCGTGCCACCCCATGATTCACAGGCTAAAGTACTGCTAGAAAGCCACAGATGACATAAAGGTTGCTTATAAAAATAATTCTGTATTCCAGCAGTCACCACAGATCATTCTATTTATGCAGCATGTGACTCAATGTTGGAAGCATGTAATTTATTTAGAGGCATTGCTCTCTGATGAATACTGCCCAAGTACAGGTTGGCTTGGTTCACTTTTAGGAGGTTTTGCACTGCTCTGAACTCTGCGGTTGAAACAGGTATAATTCATAATGAATACTTGGGATGTTTATTTCTGTTTCTCATTCACATGACAACTGCATGAGAATTGAAGTAAAAAAGAAACCAGAATTATTGTTAAAACTTCAGCTGATACATGAGGTGAATAAGTTATTATTGCTTTCATTCCACAAAGCAGCCAAGATGATTTTAAAATGAAGTTTCATTTCACATTTTAATCTTTCTACTGGAATTATCCTGTAGCCTAAAGATGACCTCATGAGTTTCATTTATGCTTCAATCTCACTGGGGTCTTGTGTGCACTGGTAATATAATAGAGTTATAGTCGTCGAGTTTTACAGCATAAGAGGCCCTTCGGTCCATTGTGTCCATGCCAGCCATCAAGCACCTATCTATTCTAATCCCATTTTCCAGCACTTGGCCCACAGCCTTGTATGCTGTGGTCCCTACCGCTGAATCAGAAGCTCTGGGTTCGAGTCCCACCCAAGGACTTAATGGCCAAGGAAGGCGCATTCATTACGCGGCCAAACAGATTGAGTGGGTCAACCTGCAAATCCTTCCAAACATGCCAATGACTGGTGGTAAGAATGGGAGAGACTCCTGGTCAGCCACACTTGGTATGGAGTGGTGTCCCTCAAGCTATGAGCCCCTGACAACAGAGTAGCAACCTGTTACAATGGTTACCAGCTATGGAAAAGGACAAAGTCTGCCTTAGTGCAACACTAGGTGCAGGAAGAGAATTGGATTATCCAAGATGTTAGTTATTTGCTAATAGTGGGATCAGCTTTCAATATGAGCAACTTTTTCGTGAAAACTAGGTGCAGGTTTGAAGTCCTGATTATACATTCATGCAAAACAGCCTCCCAGCCATTGACTCTGTCTACACTACCCACTGCCTCGGAAAAGCATCCAGCATAATCAAGGACCCCACGCACCTCACGGACATTCTCCCTTCCACCTTCTTCCGTCGGGAAAAAGATACAAAAGTTTGAGGACACGTACCAACCGACTCAAGAACAGCTTCTTCGCTGCTGCTATCAGATCTTTGAATGGACCTACCTTGTATGGGGTGGCACGGTGGCACAGTGGTTAGCACTGCTGCCTCAAAGTGCCAGGGACCCGAGTTCGATTCCCAGCTTGGGTCACTGTCTGTACGGAGTCTGCACGTTCTCCCTGTATCTGTGTGGGTTTCCTTCGGGTGCACTGGTTTCCTCCCACAGTCCAAAAGCCATGGTGGTTAGGTGCATTGGCCATGCTAAATTTTTCCTCAGTGTACCCAGACAGGTGCTGGAGTGTGGCGACTAGGGGATTTTCACAGTGGGCCCTATTTTACCATTTTGATTCTAAGTACTGGGAGGACTTGAAACTGGGACTGTTTCAGATCCGACTTTTAGACCCATTCTCAGGCGCCCCCATACGATCGGCGCCTCCAACTGCGCATGTGCAGAAAAAAAATGATAGAATGCCACTCCCCTGCCACACCCCTCCCGGGCCAGATAATGCTCCCCCTGGCCCCCACAGACATTGTCCCACCCCCACAATATTACTGGGTCCCTTATCCCCTCACCCCCTGCACCACGTTTTTAAAAAACTTCTGTATACCCTAGCTATGACTGTAACACTACATTCTGCACCCTCTCCTTCTCTATTTACCAGGATGTTGCCTGGTATGGAGGGCATTAGCTATGAGGAGAGGTTGGAGAAACTTGGTTTGTTCTCACTGGAACGACGGAGGTTGAGGGGTGACCTAATAGAAGTCTACAAGTTTAAGAGGGGCATGGACAGAGTGGATAGTCAGAAGCTTTTTCCCAGGGTGGAAGAGTCAATTACAAGAGGATTGGAGGATAGCTAATGCGGTCCCGTTATTTAAGAAGGGTAGGAAGGATAACCCAGGAAATTATAGGCCGGTGAGCTTGACGTCCGTGGTAGGGAAGTTGTTGGAGAGGATTCTTAGAGATAGGATGTATGCACATTTAGAAAGGAATAAACTCATTAACGATAGTCAGCATGGTTTTGTGAGAGGGAGGTCATGCCTCACTAACCTGGTGGAGTTTTTTGAAGAAGTGACTAGAATGGCTGACGACGGAAGGGCCGTGGATGTCGTCTATATGGACTTTAGTAAGGCG
The DNA here is from genome assembly GCF_964213995.1 of Mustelus asterias. Lineage (NCBI taxonomy): Eukaryota > Metazoa > Chordata > Chondrichthyes > Carcharhiniformes > Triakidae > Mustelus > Mustelus asterias. Next base: position 31,620,776 of record NC_135802.1, read on the forward strand.
TTTGACAAAGTCCCTCATGGTAGATTGGTAGAAAAGGTTGGATCTCATGGGATAAAGGGGGAGGTGGCTAGATGGGTGGGGAACTGGCTTGGTCACAGAAGACAGAGGGTGGTAGTGGAAGGGTCTTTTTCCGGCTGGATGCCTGTGACTAGTGGTATTCCGCAGGGCTCTGTATTGGGACCTCTGCTGTTTGAGATTTATATAAACGATCTGCAAGAAGGTGTAACTGGGGTGATCAGTAAGTTTGCGGACGGCACGAAAATGGCTGGACTAGCAGATAGTGAGGAACATTGTCAGAGGCTACAGAAGGATATAGATAGGTTGGAAATTTGGGCAAAGAAATGGCAGATGGAGTTCAATCCAGATAAATGCGAAGTGATGCATTTTGGTAGGACTAACGTAGGGGGGAACTATATGATAAATGGCAGAACCATAAAGAGTGTAGATACGCAGAGGGACCTGGTTGTGCAAGTCCACAGATCCTTGAAGGTGATGTCACAGGTGGAGAAGGTAGTGAATAAGGCATATGGCATGCTTGCCTTTAAAGGACGGGGCATGGAGTATAAAAGTTGGGGTCTGATGTTGCAGTTGTATGGAACGTTGGTTCGGCCGCATTTGGAATACTGTGCCAAGTTCTGGTCGCCACACTACCAGAAGGACGTGGAGGCTTTAGAGAGAGTACAGAGGAGGTTTACCAGGATGTTGCCTGGTATGGAAGGGCTTAGTTATGAGGAGAGATTGGGTAAACTGGGGTTGTTTCACTGGAAAGACAGAGGATGAGGGGTGACCTAATAGAGGTGTATAAAATTATGAAAAGCATAGATAGGGTGAACGGTGGGAAGCTTTTTCCCAGGTCGGTGGTGACATTCACGAGGGTCATAGGTTCAAGGTGAGGCGGGGGAGGTTTAACACAGATATCAGAAGGATGTATTTTACACAGAGGGTGGTGGGGGCCTGGAATGCGCTGCCGGGCAAGGTGGTGGAGGCGAACACACTGGGAACGTTTAAGACTTATCTAGATAGCCACATGAACGGAGTGGGAATGGAGGGATACAAAAGAATGGTCTAGTTTGGACCAGGGAGCGGCGCGGGCTTGGAGGGCCGAAGGGCCTGTTCCTGTGCTGTATTGTTCTTTGTTCTTTGTTGTTCTTTATTACTAGGGGGCATAGGTTTAAGGTGCGAGGGGCAAGGTTTAAAGGAGATATACGAGGCAAGCTTTTTACACAGAGGGTGGTGGGTGCCTGGAACTTGCCACTGGGTGAGGTAGTGGAAGCAGATACGGTGGTGACCTTTAAGGGGCGTCTTGACAAATACATGAATAAGATGGGAATGGAGGAATATAGTCAGAAGGATAGAGGGTTTTAGTTCAGTTGGGCAGCATTGGCAGGCTTGGAGGGCTGAAGGGCCTGTTCCTGTGCTGTAATTTTCTTTGTTTTTTCTTCTATGTACGGTACGCTTTGTATAGCGCGCAAGAAACAATACTTTTCACTGTATACTAATGCATGTGACAATAGTAAATAAAGAGACATAGCAATACATGGGCAGATTAAGCAAAGGGACACCAAGGGCACATAGAGGTAATAATTTCCCCTGATCACTTGCAAACTATGCTGCAGCTTTGTGAGAGATGCATGGGGGTACTAGTGAAAGTGTGAATGATTTAAAGTATGTGTGAATTTCGAGCACTGATGCTAAAATTTGTTGCATAAACAATTCCAGTCATCAAGTTATCACAGGCATATGAAACCAATTTTATCTTCCAGATATGTCAAAATATGTTCATTTCACATTTTAGTGGTTGCTATTTCATGAGTAAATATTGGGTATACCCTCCCAACCAAAGTTTACCAGACTGAAAACCTTTAATTATCCAAGTCACTCTCCCCGATCTCACCATTAAACTATAATTATTCTCTGATGTGCATCGGGCAGTGGTGTGTCATGTGTAGGGAGGTAAAAAAGTTGGGCAAAGAAATGAGAAGTTATAATTTAGCAATACTCGAATGTTGGCATCATTCTCCCCAAAATCTTTCTTTGTAGGATATAGTTTTCTTGCCTGCCATCTATCTGATGGTCAGAAACTAAATGTAAAATATCCTCATTGTTCTCATTTGTGACCCACTGATATATTAAGGGCACTCTCTTTACACCATCTTCAAATAATTTATTTATTAGTGTCACAAGTGGTTTACATTAATACAGCAATGAAGTCACTGTGAAAATCCCTTAGTCACCACACTCTGGCACCTATTCAGGTACACTGAGAGAGAATTCACCATGGCCAATCCACCTAACCAGCACGTCTTTCATACTGTGGGAGGAAACCGGAACACCCAGAGGAAACCCACGCAGACACGGGGAGAACGTGCAAACTCCACACAGACAGTAATCCAAGCCAGGAATCGAACCTGGATCCCTGGCACTGTGAGGCAGCAGTGCTAACCACTGAGCCACCATGCATAGAAGAGAATTTCTAATTTGGCTTAGTCTAATGATTTAAAAAGCACTTACTTGACATTTGCGGATGGAAATTTTCTTCCTCAGGCAAGATTCCATGTTCCTGAATCCACTACACACATTTTGAGGATTTAACAAAATAATATGGTAGGGTTATTCTAATGTTTAAACTGACTGCCCACTGCATATCCATTGCTCCCATCCAGTCTATTACTAGGATGATTTTAAAATGAATGGACATTTATCATTAAAGTTAGCACTGCTGCCTCACAGTGCCAGGGATCCAGGTTCGATTCCTGGCTTGGATTACTGTCTGTGTGGAGTTTGCACATTCTCCCCGTGTCTGCGTGGGTTTCCTCCGGGTGCTCCAGTTTCCTCCCACAGTCCAAAGATGCGCAGGCTAGGTGCATTGGCTATGCTAAATTTCCCCTTAGTGTCCTGGGATGTGTAGGTTAGAGGGATTAGCAGGAGAAATATGTGGGGTTATGGGGATAACCCCTGGGTGGGATTGTTGTTGGTGCAAACTCAATGGCCCAATGGCCTTCTTCTGCACTGTAGAGTTTCTATCATTCTATGAGTAAAGGGTTAACTCTAACAATAAGCTACTGAGCATGTGCATAAGGAGCTATGTTATTGCAATGTTACTCTTCGAGTGAGGATCAGAGAGGAGCTGTAATGATGTCCAGGTGTTCTGTAACCTTGTCAATCGTTAGTGATGCAAATAAAGTTATTTTGACAAAAGAACATTGCGTCCAAGAAGATCTATTGTGGACACAGTAAGAAGTCTCACAACACCAGGTTAAAGTCCAACAGGTTTATTTGGTAGCACGAGTCACCTGATGAAGGGGCAGCGCTCCGAAAGCTCGTGCTACCAAATAAACCTGTTGGACTATAATTTGGTGTTGTGAGACTTCTTACTGTGCCACCCCAGTCCAACACCGGCATCTCCACGACAAGATCTATTGTAGGATTAAAAAAAACAGGGGTGAATTTTCCTGTTCTGCCTGTCATGGGAATCGGAGCGGGCGAGGGACGGACCATGGAAGAATCTGTTGGCCTTGGGTGGGATTTTCTGGTTTCAGGGCGAACGCGGCCGGAAAATCCCACCCCAAAATTTTAAGAATGAAGATCAGCAGCGATGAAGGCAGGGCAATAAATGTCCAAGTCAGGATGATATGTGATTTGGAAGGGAGTTTGCAGCATCTATGTTTCATGCATCTGCTGCCCTTGTCCTTTGAATGGTTGGAGGTTGCAGGTTTAGAAAGTGGTGCTGAAGAAAGTTTAGTGAGTTAGGACAGTCCATTTGTAGATAGTGCAGAATGCAGCCACATTACGTGCTATAGATTATTACAATTGTTCCTGTTGATTAGCTGCCAGTGCCCCCAAATGTATCAGTTTCTATTAAATGACATCAGGGAAGTAATGATTTCTTTTTTGTTTTGTTCATTTTAATTTTCAGATATCAGTTGAGGTTCAGTTGGTCAATTCTGGTCTCTGAGTCAGACGGCTGCACGTTCATATACCATGCCAAGATTTGAGCATAAGAAACAAGGTTAACACTCCTTTGTAATACTGAGGCACTGTCTGAAGCCCCACCTGCTCTCTCTGGTGGATGTAATAGATCCCATGGCACTTTTTAGAGGAACACTTTTTACTCCACACTGTCTGTGTGGAGTTTGCATGTTCTCTCCTGCGTGGGTTTCCTCCCACAGTCTGAAGGATGTGCTGATTAGGCGCATTGACCCAAACAGGCGCCGGAGTGTGACAACTAGGGGAATTTCACAGTAACTTCATTGCAGTGTTAATGTAAGCCTTACTTGTGACTAATAAATAAACTTTACTTTTACTTTACTTTTACCCCAGAGGGCGTTATCCCTGGGTTAAACAGCAGGGGGTGTTATCCCTGGGGTGTTGGCCAACATGCATCCCTCAATCAACATCAGTAAGACAGATGATCTGGCTATTTTTGCGTTGCTGATTGTCGGAGGTTGCTGTGTGTAAATTGATTGCTGCATTTCCTGAATTACAACAGTGATTGCACTTCAAACATACACCACTGGCTGGAAAGCATTCTGGAACATCCTGCGGTCATGAGAAGCATTATACAAATGCACATTGTGGAGTTTGTCCCCTTTATGGAGTGATCTGTCGAGAGGGTCACATAGTTATCAATCAGGGACCAGGGTGGAGGGATCTGCCGAACGAGAGCGGGCTTCTGTATCAGTTCAATCCTGAAAACTGACTGGCAGCCATGAGGCTGCAAGCCTCTGTATTATAGTTACATGTAAATAAACGTCGCAGTTGTTATTTATCTAACTGGTGGATGGGAATTATTACAAACGTCTTCCTTCTAGCAATCTCAGGGATGAAATTTGCTTCCTCATATGTTTTTTAAATGTGTACATTGAGCAGGCAAAAGATAAAAGCAAAATAATGAGGATGCTGGAAATACAAACAAAAACAGAAAAATGCTCAGTTGGTCTGGCAGCGTCTGTGGAGAGGGAAAATAGAGTTAACGTTTCGAGTCCATATGACTCTTTTTTTCTCTCCACAGATGCTGCCAGCCCTGCTGAGTTTTTTCCAGCATTTTCTGTTTTTATTGCATGTAAGAGATTCCTGACATCTGGTGAGATTTATAACCAAGATTTGCTCAGAAGTTTCATCTACGATCATCAATAAGCAGGTAGAAGCTGGTGTCAAATGGTAGTTGATAGATACCGAGGAGCTCTGGAGAAGTCTGGCCACATTTCTGTTTCTTTTAGACTCAGACAGAGCCACTAGACCTTGATATGGGAAATCCACATCTGAGATAACTATCAGGTCACGTTATCACTTGAGGCTCCAGCTATATCACATTAGAGCCAAGCACACACAGCTTAATTCCTCCTTTGCTCTTTTTCAGATAATTGCAATCTAACTTCTTGACTTCAGTGTAAACACCATGATTTGTCTATATTACTCAGTATGGAAAAGGATGAGTCAGAGAAAAATATATGTATTATCTGGCTGCATGATGCTTGATATCACAAGACCTGACTTTTTAGAATGCAGTCCATAATAGTTGATAGAAAACCATCTCTGGCCCTTCAGCATAACCTGGATTATGCCAATGGATTTGATAGCAAAACTGAGTTCTTTCCCTGCCCTGTCCTGCCCCATCCCATTTTTCTGATAGTTTTGATTAAATCTAGGCCTTGTTTTTGTTGTCTGATTATCTGTAAGAGAAAATAACCACTGCATCACTAGTGGGTGGCAAGGTGGCATGGTGGTTAGCACTGCTGCCTCGCAGCGCCAGGGACCTGGTTTCAATTCTGACCTCAGGTGATTGTCTGCGGAGTTTGCCCATTCTCCCTGTGTCTGCATGTGTTTCGTCCAGGAGCTCTGGTTTCCTCCTATAGTAAGAAGTCTCACAACACCAGGTTAAAGTCCAACAGGTTTATTTGGTAGCAAATACCATAAGCTTTCGGAGCACAGCTCCTTCGTCAGATTCCTCCTATAGTCCAAAGATGTGTGGGATAGGTTGATTGGCCATGCTAAATTGCCCTTTAGTATCGAGGGGAATTAGCAGGCTAAATACAATGGGTTTGCGGGGATAGGACCTATGTGGGATTGTTGTCGGTGCAGGCTCAATGGACCGAATGGCCTCCTTCTGCACTGTCCTATGATTCTATGAAAACGTAACGATTATTCCATTCTAGGATTGTGATTCCGTTTATATCAGAAATTGTCCTTGAAATCAAGAGACAGTCTTGCAGGGTCAGTGTGAAAAAAAGCCAAAAATGTCACGGACACCAGAATATGTCATTATATCAGGCTCTTTCCACTCAACACAGATTCAAGCTGGCTGCAGAACTCGAGCATATTATGTAGGCTGATACACCAGCAGAGAACTGAGCGAGCATTGCATTTGTTGGGCATTCTATCTTTTGGATGGGATGTTACATTGAAGCCCTGTTTGTGGGTTCTGCTGGTTTAGCTGGATGTGAATGATTTGAATGATGAGAAATGAAGACCGGTGTATTCACTTTGGCAACATCCCTCCACTGACCCACACCGCCAAGAACAAATTACCTGGCCACTAAAGTCAGTGCAGATTTTGGGACTCGGCAGTGTACAAATTGATTGCCGTGTTTGCCCGCAAAACAACAATGGCTGCATTTCAAAAGCAATTAATTGAATACACTTCAGGACATTGTGAGTGTTTGATAAGACAAGCTCTTTCTTTTAACTCTTCAACATGCTCCAAGATCTCTTTTGAAATGCAAATATGTCAAATAGGATTTTGGGAATGGAGCTGATTAACTACGTTGGCTGATTTTATGCACATATTTCATTTTACTGCTGAGCTCTGAGTATAATTCAATTTGATCACACAAGAATGAGTACTGGGATGTGACAATGATGAAATGGATGTGGAGTCCATTATAAAGTGAAATAGGAATTGGCCTGTTCATAGTGTACTGAGCATTGTGGCGGTGGTGTTTAGCTCATTAAAAACGAAATGCATCGGAATGATGTACTTTTATTTAACTAGCAGAAATATAAAAAGTGACAATGACAAACTAAACTGTTAAAGGGACATTACTGGGGCAATAAGCTGTAAATAGTTCTTCCCCATATAAAAATCCGGCAATATGGTTTCAGTTATGAAAAAAATAGCCATTTTGAGGAAAAGGTTGTTATGAAAGGTGCTATAAAATAAAAGAACATGATCTACGATTTGCTCGATACAAACTCTGTGCTAGCTATTGTACAGCTGGGCGTAAGTGTAGAGAGACGCAGGATGAATAGAGTTTTGCTGGAATGCAGACTAAAAGGAGCTAGGTGAAATAATAATTTGACAAAAAAAAACTCCACTGATTAATAGTCCATAGATCGGCCTGTTTATAGGAGTAGGACAAAGATGAATGAAAATGTTAGCCGAGCAGAGAGAAAAAAATGTTCGGGGGCTTTTGGCGATTTGTCTAATGGCAGGTTCAACCCTGATAAAGTAATGATATTTTTTTCACAATGGCCATTTTGATGGATTTGCAAGAAAACAATGCGCAGTATCTATTTCCCCCCCCCGAACTGACCTAGTTTTTTTTGACAAGGTGTCTGCCTTTGTAGTGCGAGCGAGCACAGAAATAGTAGGGACGATTTAACTTGTAAGGCAATTAAACATTATACTGCAGAGGATTGGGCTCAGAGTCAGAATGATAGGATTACTTAGAAACTGTCACAAATAAAGGGTTTCAACGGGGGATTTAGTCTGGTTAACTGAAACTCCGTAATGCAATTTGCTATGTATTGTAATGGGAAATAAAATAAAGAGATTTGCCTTTCCCCCACCTCACCAGAGTACTATAAAGTACAAATTTAATTTCAGGGGCCTTCTGTGATTATTTTAAATAATAAGTAAGAAATTAATATCTGCCAATACTGATTTGATTCTCAGTTGTGTGTATCCTGATTTGGCATTTGATTAACTTGGAGAAACACCTTTGTTTTGTCATAATCAGTTGGCAGCTAAGATTAATCTTTGTTTTACGGATTCTAAAATTCAGGCACCCTCTGCCATTAAATAGGAAAATGATCTACATGAAATGTGTGTGATCTTGTTCAGTATTAATCTGTAATGATCACTTTCTAGCAGACCGTTAGCTGAATTTTAGAAAATCTACCAAATCTTCTATTCAATCTCACTGAATAATGCATACCCATTATTATGTAAATAAAATATTCAAGTCTATAATTTTCACCATGTCACCCTTGAATATTAATAATCGGCTATGCAGTCACATATTTACATAATTATCACCATGCACCCATCAGCATATCACTTATACTACACATCACAGTATCTCAAAGATCCCCTTGGAAATATCCTCAGCCAGTATCCGAAGTAGGTGATAATGAAGTCTTTAGCCTATCTGTCGGTGCGTGTTTCATTAGCAGTTTCTCAATCCCAGAGTTTGCCTCGCTATTTTCAGGCGAGCCCCAACCCCACCTCCGAAGCAGCGATCACTGACAGTTCCTGCTGCTTGTGTTTGCTGCTTCCACCTCCCTGCGTGGGTCAAGGTCAGTCTCTGGTCACTGTCTCACATCTCCTCGGCACGTCGGGTCTCGCTTTCGAACTTCTCCCCTCACAGTTCAGCTTAAAACAAGAATTATTTTCTTTTCCAATTTTCTTCCCAGAGAGTCTCTGCCGCCTGCTGCCAGTTGCCAAATTTCAAGTCGCACTTTTATTACCAGTGTAACGGTAACCATTTTTCAACGACAAATCGATGACAGGGGGAGAAAAAAACCTTACTTATGGCTGTTATGTTTCAGTGTCAGTGATGTTTACACTAACTTTATGGTGCTAATTGAAAAATAACTTGGTGTTAATATTCCTCCAGATGATAACACCCAAATTCATGATGTACAATGTTGGGTTAAATTACTGTGAGATGATTATGGTTGATGGATTAAAAGTATCCTTATAACAATTACTATAAGGTAGTATCGTTGATCAATGTAAGTAATCCTGCTAATACCAATGTTACTGGGTGTTTTTGACATCTGCACTGACTTGTTTGCTTGCAGGATTATAGTACCTCTAATAGGCTCAAGGCAATATACATTATACCAGATTTGTGTGTGGTAGGTTGATTTTCTATTTTACAATGTATGTTGATATTGTACTGGGGCTTGATGATACATCATCAAAATAAGACAAATAGAAACATTACTGGTTTCCGTAATGCTTCCAACTATTTGCATTATATTACATTTCTGCATGTACCCAATAAACCCCCCCCGGGATAAATTCCATTTGAAACATGGTGCAACAAAAGATCGTTGTTCATTTTTTTTAACACATGAAATCTGAACCACATGATTATATTTAAGAAATGAAACATAAAGAACATTCTTGAGCCTTTCATATTAGAAGGGAAGGAGCCATTAATCCAGAAATTTCCAATCTGCATCGTGAATTAGAATGAAGCACTGGCGTGCAGCAGGGAGAAATGTACACGAGGCACAGAAGTGATTTTTAAATGGGCTGTCTAATTAAAGCAGATGAATGTACGCCTTAGCCTCTATCCACACTCCTGCCCTGCAGATTACAAAGGCATAGAGTCATGGAGATATACAGCATGGAAACAGGCCCTTCGGCCCAACTCGTCCATGCCAACCATTTCCTAAATTAAACGAGTCCCATTTGCTTGTTTTTATTTTATTTATTTACAGTTTGTTTATTTGTGTCGCAGGTAGGTCTACATTAACACTGCAATGAAGATGCTGTGAAAATCCACTCATCGCCACACTCAGGCGCATGTTCAGGTGCACTGAGGGAGAATTTATCATGGCCAATGCACCTAACCAGCACGTCTTTCGGACTGTGGAAGGAAACCAGAGCACCCGAAGGAAACCCACGCAGACACGGGGAGAATGTGTAGACTCCGCCCAGACACTGACCCAAGCCAGGAATCAAGTCTGTGTCCCTGGCAGTGTGAGGCAGTAGTGCTAACCACTGTGTCACCGTGCCACTTTTGACCCATATCCCTCTTATCCTTTCCCACCCATTTGGCTGTCCAAATGTCTTTTGAATATTGGAATTGTACCCACCTCCACCACCTCCTCTGGCAGCTCATTCCATACCCGCACCACCCTCTGTGTGAAAAAGTTGCCCCTCAGGTCCCTTTTAAATCTTTCCTCTCTCACCTTAAACCTATGCTGTCTAGTTTTGGACTCCCCTACCCTGGAGAAAAGAGCATGGCCATTCACTTTACCTATGCCCCTCATGATTTTATAAACCTCTATAAGGTTACCCTTCATCCTCCTAAGCTCCAGGGAAAAAAAAGTCCAAACCTGTCCAGCCTCAAAAGCAAAATATTATGAAAGCTGGAAATCTGAAGTAAAAGTAAAAGGTATTGAATTACTCACATCTGCTGCGCATTTTCAATATTATTCAATCGTTCAGTGGGTCGGGCAGCGGCTGTGGAGGGAGAAGCAGAATTAACTTTGATGACCTTTCATCAGAATTGGAAAATGATTAGCAGTAAAAGGATATAAGCCAAGGCAAAGTGAGGGAAAGGAGGAGATGGGAGGGAAGAACTCATGACACTTGCTGTGTTCATGCATTGTCAGATTTCACCAAGTGAATTCAAAGGAGAATTTGGCTCTCTTATTGCTCGTGCATCATCCCTAGTGCCTGTTTCAACTGCATCTCCAAGACTCTTATGGAGGAGCTTTTATCAATATGGCAGGTAGCACACATGGAATGGACGCACTCACACTGCCCACATACTGAACCCCTAAGTTCCTTTTTACATCTGATCCAATTTCTAGGCCATTTTCTAATCCTGCATAATTTGAGGGGAGGTGATGGCCTAGCGGTATTATCACTAGATTATTAATCCAGAAACTCAGCTAATGTTCTGGGGACCCAAGTTCAAATCCCACCACGGCAGATGGTGGTATTTGAATTCAATTAAAAATATCTGGAATTAAGAATCTACTGATGACCATGAAACCATCTGGTTCACTGATGTCCTTTAACGAAGGAAATCTGCCCTCTTTACCTGGCCTGGGCTACATGTGACTCCAGAGCCATAGCAATGTTGTGGACTCTCAACTGCCTTTTGAAATGGCCTAGCAAGCCACTCAGTTCAAGGGCAACTAGGGATGGGCAATAAATGCTGGCCCAGCTAGCGACACCCATGTTACAGGAATGAATTTTTTAAAAAAATTCTTGTTTTCCTAATTCCTTCCTTGAGTCACTTTAACTTCCATTTTATATTTTCAAAACTGATGTTTGTTCATATGTCATCCAGCATGAATACATTTCTCTCCAAATTAAAGCAAAACACGTGTTTTTGAATCATTGTCTGTCTTGCCATAATAATAGATGGTATATCAGTTCCTTAGCCTGTAGAATGAAGATCTTGCTATTCAGGACTCTAATTTCTCCTCTCACAACCCCATATGTAAATAGAAAGGTGTTTTGATTTGTTTCCCACTTTATAAACAGAGACATATTTCCTCAATCCCTCAGTTTTTGCACAATCCAAGTTTCTGTTAATAATCCCATAAACAACTTGAGATTGGATGAACTCAGAGGGTTAGTTTATCTGCACATACTCAAAACACAGAAGGGAAGGTTTGCAATGTTACCTCCACACTCAAACAGTAAAAAGAGGGATAGAGAAGATAGTGATTCACTATAGAGCCGATATGACAAAGACTGCATCAAAAATAAATCTTGGTTCACGTGCTTCTAGAGTCCAGAATCAGAGTCCAATGTGGTATCCCTTCAACATGAAAACCGATATTGTAGAATTCCCTTTTCTGGTGGTGTTGACTTCACAAGATGAGATCAGCACATGGAATTGAATCAGTCTTGTAAGGGATAAAATTTCCAACAGAAACAGTGTAGATGGGGCCCAGTGTTCAACCTGGGCAGAGATCTTTTCTATGTGGCTACTGGGCAAATGTTAAAGCAGCAGACGCATCTATTCAGCAGAGCCAGGCAATATTAACATGTTCAACAAGCCAGCAGTTTGGGTCACATAGCCCCACCTTGCCACCAGGTCTTCAACCAAGGCCATGTATCTGTTATCTGGAATTCAGCTGGGTCTCAAAGACTAATAAACATTCCAACCATTATGAGTTGAAAAGAAAGTTTGAGGGGCCCTTTGTCTTTGGAGACCCTCTGGCAAGCTGAGTTAGCAAATGCAAATTGCCTTTGTATACTTCTCTTTGAAATTGGGCTGTGCAGTCCTCAAGTGATGGTTAGTGCCTCCTCAGAGATAAGGAGCTGTGAGCTTTTCCAAAACTGCAAAATAGCTTCTTTTGTTCTGGGTCACAGATAGACATAGGTTCAATCATTTTTGGGATCTAGTTCAGCCAAGGTCCAGTTTTACAATTCAGAAATAGCAATGAATATGTATATAAAATCATAGAAACCCTACAGTGCAGAAGAAGCCATTCGACTTATTGAGTGTGCACCGACTCTTTGACAAAGCTTCTTACTCAGACCCTCTCTCCCGCACCCTAGCCACATAATCCACACATTTCCCATGGCTAATCCATCTAATTTACACAATTTGGGACATGAAGGGGCAACTTAGCACGGTCAATCCACCTAACTTGCACACCTTTCGACTGTGGGAAGAAAACAGAGCATCCGGAGGAAACCCACACAAACACAGGGAGAATATGCAAACTCCACACAGACAGTGACCCGAGGCCGGAATTGAACCCGGAGCTCTGGCACTGTGAGGCAGCAGTGCTAACCATTGTGCCACCGGACCGTCCGAAATATATAAAAAGGCAGTCGTCCAACATAGGTACCCAGATTGTTATTAAAAAACTGGAGTATATGATCAATCAACATTTGATTAAATGTGCCTCGATATACCTGTGACTGGTGACTTCACTAGATCGTAGATAGAGAAGAAAGGTTCCCTAGCTTTAGTTGAATCATCTAATCTCAGCCTGTGTGTGGAATGAACAGAAGAACAGAAGAACTAGGAGTAGGCCATCTGGCCCCTCGAGTCTGCTCCGTCATTCAATAAGATCATGGCTGATCTTTTCGTGGACTCAGCTCCACTTACCCGCCCACTCACCATAACCCTTAATTCCTTTACTGTTCAAAAAATTATCTATCCTTGCCTTAGAAACATTCAATGAGATAGTCTCAACTGCTTCACACAACAGGGAATTCCACAGATTGACAACCCTTTGGGTGAAGAAGTTCCTCCTCAACCCAGTCCTAAATCTGCTCCCCCTTATTTTGAGGCTATGCCCGTTAGTTTGCCAGTGGAAACAACCTCCCTGCTTCTATCTTATATATTCCCTTCATAATCTTATATGTTTCTGCAAGATCTCCCCTCATTCTTCTGAATTCCAATGAGCATAGTTCCAGTCGACTCAGTCTCTTCTCATAAGCCAACCGTCTCAACTCGGGAGCAACCGAGGAAATCTCCTCTGCAACCCCTCCAGTGCCAGTATATCCTTTCTCAAGTAAGGAGATCAAAACTGTACACAGTACTCAAGGTGTGGCCTCACCAGCACCTTATACAGCTGCACGGGCGGCACGGTAGCACAGTGGTTGGGCGGCACGGTAGCACAGTGGTTAGCGCTGCTGCTTCACAGCTCCAGGGACCTGGGTTTGATTCCCGGCTTGGGTGACTGTCTGTGTGGAGTTTGCACATTCTCCTCGTGACTGCGTGGGTTTCCTCCGGGTGCTCCGGTTTCCTCCCACAGTCCAAAGATGTGCGGGTTAGGTTGATTGGCCATGCTAAAATTGCCCTTAGTGTCCTGGGATGTGTAGGTTAGAGGGATTAGTGGGTAAATATGTAGGGATATGGGGGTAGGGCCTGGGTGAGATTGTGGTCGGTGCAGACTCGATGGGCCAAATGGCCTCTTTCTGTACTGTAGGGTTTCTAAGATTCTAAGATTTCTAAGAACATAATGGCTGCCATAGTTGGCCTTGGGACATTTTAGCTCCTTCAATGAGCAAACAGCTTGAGCTTCCAATGCAAATTGCAGATCAGAGACACCTGCTGAAGAGGGTCCATGAATGGACGCCTGGTATAAGAAGCATCAAGCTCTTATCATTCCTGTCACAGATGACTAGTCTGCAACACTTTGCTGTGAATCCTGGGTGGGATGTCAAATGGAGCTTGACACCTGTTGAACTCCACCTGAGGGTGAGCCAGAAACTTCAGGAAAAAAGATGTTAAGAAAATACAGGCATTATAAGTCTGAAACAGGATTTTACAAATTTGGTTGTCAATGAGATATGGATGGCCATATTATAAGCCATGAGAAATAAATAGGGGAACAGTAAAAAACGGATAGCACAGGCTGACACAGGCATGGTGGGCCTCCTTCTGTGCTTTAACATTTTATGATTCAGTGTAATTGTATTACCTGAGGACACCTCTTGCTGTTTACCTTGAGGATATCTCTTGCTGTTTACCCTGCAAGAATTTGATGATATTTTTCGTAGCACCCTGTGGGTAAGAATTCCTCTCATTATAGCATCAAGATGCATTTCATAAAGTTACCCTTTCTTCACTGTTTCTAATATGTATCACAACCACATGCAGAAGAAATGCCTAGGTGTCAAGTTGAAAATCTACCTCAGTTTCAACATTAATCATTTTCCGCCACAATAACAAGACGGGAGAAAATATCTAATTGTTGCGGAAACTCTCCAGGGTCTGCAAGTGACAACTAGAATAGTCTGCCCAAAACTAGCCCCTTTGTTTTCCAATAATGTGGAGTTGTATAGATAACAAGGATGTAACATACTGAATCAAATCAACTAAGTTTAAAGTTTACTTTTTAGTGTCATAAGTAGGCTTACATTAACACTGCACTAAGTTACTGTGAACATCCCCTAGTCGCCATACTCTGGTGCTTGTTCGGGTACACTGAGGGAAAATTTAGCATGGCCAATGCATCTAACCAGCATGTCTTTTGGACTGGGGGAGGAAACAGGAGCACCTGGAGGAAACCCACACAGACACGGGGAGAACGTGCAGACTCCACACAGAGAGTGACCCAAGCCAGGAATCGAACCCTTGTCTCTGGCACTCTGAAGCAGCAGTGCGAACTACTTTGCCACCGTGCGACCAACTACTGAATTAACATTGTAAAGGAAACCTCCAGGGTGGGATTTTATGGCCTCGCTCGTCCCGAAACCGTAAAATCCCACCCGAGGTCAACGGGTCTTCCCATTGTTTGCCCCTTGCCCCCTCCCATTCCCGTGGCGAGCAGGGCAATAAAATTCCGGCCAAAGTTACAGTGTGGCGGGCCAGCCCCAACACCCTCCTCCCCCCACCACCGCATCCCTCCACCCGCCAACTCCCCCTTCCCCACCCCACGCAGGCTGTCCCTTCAACTACTGAAACATTCCCAGCATGCCGTGTACCTTGCAGCGACAGTGCCACACTAAAAAAAACATCTAAATGAGTTGACCTTTCATGCAAATGCGAGGTCACCTCACCTGATAAGTAGTGGTCCCACCAGTGCTGTGCTGGGACTGCATTATTCACAGCATATCGACACATCATCTCACATACATTAGGCAGGCCAGCGGAGCAGCTGGTGCCCGCTGAGCTGAGTGTTCGCACAAGTCAGCATCTTTGGAAGGTGACAGGAGACAATTCAGAGGGGCCAACAAAAATTAGCAGTCATCTGGTCAACCGTAAACACCTCCATCCCAGCCCTGATTGATAGTTCCGGAGTACCATGATTAGAAAATGCATGATGAAATGTTTAATGTGAGATTAGAAATGGAAAGCTAAATGCAATATATGTAAGTAATTAGCCCTCGACTCACGAAGTACCGCTTTCTACTGTATATTAAAATGAATTTTCATCAGGCTAAAGGTCAAATTAAATGATTATTGGTATGCGAATTGCTTGATGCTGACTTTTTTTTGCATATTTTTGTGCCTAGCTAGCTGACATTTTTTTCATAATTTAATTTTAACACAAATTAATCTGACACCTTCTGACACCTCATTCCTTCAAAGTTTAGTTACACACAAGGTGGTAATTTCTTTTACTGTTCAGGCAAATGCTTTATTCTGCACTGTGTAAAAAAACACTTATTTTTACTAAATTATGATTCATTATCTATCCTAACGTTACAATGACTGAAAAAGGACAGCTGCTGAATTGTGGGCTCCAGCACATCTACATACAGTTTTGATTAAGCAATAATTGGGGTAAATTATTTTCACCTTGACCACAAGAGAGCTAATTTGGTGTTGGTGGGGTGGGTGGCGGGAGAGGAAGAGAAATTTTGTTCCTTATGGAATCCATCCGATCTTTGCTTTGTTGATTTGCATCCGAGAAGCTACAAAGGGTTGTGTGCGAAGCCCAGTCCATCGTGCAAACCAGCCTCCCATCCATTGGCTCCATCTACACTTCCCACTGTCTCGGAAAAGCAGCCAGCATAATCAAGGACCCCACGCATGCCGGACATACTGGTCGGAATTTTACCGCTCCGCCTGTCACAAAATTGGAGCGGGCGAGGGGCGGACAATGGAAATGTCCATTGGCCTCGGGCAAGGTTTTACAGTTTCGGGACAAGCGAGGCCGTGAAATCCCGTCTACTCGCTTCCACTTTCTTCTGTCGGGAAAAAGATACAAAGTCTTAGGTCACGTACCAACCAGTTTTAAGTTTATTTATTAGTGTCCCAAGTAGACTTACGTTAACACTGTTATGAAGTTACTGTGAAAATCCTCTAGTCGCCACACTCCGGTGGCTGTTCAGGTACATTGAGGGAGAATTCAGCATGGCCACTGCATTTAATCAGCACATCTTTCAGACTGTGGGAGGAAACCAGAGCACCCGGAGGAAACCTACGCAGTCATGGAGAGAATGTACAGACACCGCACAGACAGTGACCCAAGGGGGAATCGAACCTGGGTCCCTGGCGCTGTGAGACAGCAGTGCTAACCACTGTGCTGCCCATGCCAACCGACTCAAGAACAGCTTCTTCCCTGCTGCCATCAGACTTTTGAATGGACTTACCTTATATTAAGTTGATCTTTCTCCAAACCCTAGCAATGACTATAACACTATATTTTGCACCCTCTCCTTGCCTTCTACTCCATGTACTTTATGAATGGTATGTTTTGTCTGTATAGATCAGAATAAACAATACTTTTTACTGTAAAACAATACATGTGACAATAATAAATCAAATCAAATCAAATACGGTGAAGGTGAAAGTTTCATATGCACTATTTGTGTCTTGTGTATGTCACAGTGGGAGTCAGTGAGTAAAGGAACAAGCTGGATGGACCAAGTTCTCGGTGGGGTACGCCTTCTCTCTTGATGCTTTTATGTACAAGGCTGCCCACTTTTGTCCCCTCTGTTCTGAAATTGACTCACGTCTTGGACTCAAAACATGGGACTTGTTTCTTAATCTGTAGGTACACTCTGATATCTGCTTAACACTTGTATTTCGAACTACTTTTGAACAGGTTACAGAATAGACTCTTGCGTTCATGCCCACATGCCCCTCCTTGGTCTGTTGTAATGTCAGTAAGACTTTTAACTGTAAGAGTCTTACTGTGTTTACCCCAGTCCAACGCCGGCATCTCCACATCATGACTGCTGTAATCATAGAATCATAGAATCATAGAAACCCTACAGTGCAGAAGGAGGCCATTCGGCCCATCGAGTCTGCACCGACCACAATCCCACCCAGGCCCTACCCCCACATATTTTACCCGCTAATCCCTCTAACCTATGCATCTCAGGACTCTAAGGGGCAATTTTTTTTTTAACCTGGCCAATCAACCTAACCCGCACATCTTTGGACTGTGGGAGGAAACCGGAGCACCCGGAGGAAACCCACGCAGACACGAGGAGAATGTGCAAACTCCACACAGACAGTGACCCGAGCCGGGAATCGAACCCGGGACCCTGGAGCTGTGAAGCAGCAGTGCTAACCACTGTGCTACCATGCCGCCCAGCTCCAGTTAAGCTCGACACAAGCTGGGGGATCAGCATCGCATCTTCCAGTTGGGCACATTGCAGTCCTCAGGACTCAACATTGAGTTTGGCAGCTTTAAATTGTGATCTTTGTCCTCCATTTAAAACCCCCTTTTTTGAAATGTTGCATACATGTATTGCCTCAATTCAACATCACCCCTCACACCAGGCCATTTGTGTTTTGTTCTTAATGTTGCTACTTTTTGTTGCAATTACTCACAGCTACACTTTAATATCGAACACATTCCCCCTCCATTCAGTTCTGATGAAGAGCCAAAAAGACTCGAAATGTTAACTCTGCTTTCTCTCCTCACAGACGCTGTCAGTGATGCTGAGTTTTTCCACCATCCTCTCGTGTTTCAGATTCCAGCATCCGCAGTGTTTTGCCGATTGCAGAATAGGCAGGTTGCTCCAAGGCATGGTTCCAACCACTCCCATTAAAGAGTCCAACACATGAATAGAGGTAGAAGCTGGAATCTTACCGCCATCCACGCTGGGGGCATTTTCCCAACCCACCGCAGTGAACGGAGATTTGGCTGGCTGACAAATTCTCCAACTTCACTGCAGCGGAAGTGTGGCATGAATGGCCAGTAAGATTGTACCCAGAGAGTACAAATCTAATAGCAAAACAATAGTCAAGGCTAAAGATTACAAAAATAATAAAAGGCCAAAACTAAAGTCTCTGTATCTGAATGAATGTAGCATTTGAAACAAAACCAATGAAGTGAAAGAGCAAATATAGCATTACAAAGACATGGCTGCAAGATGACATAGATTGGGACCAGAATATTGAAAGGTATGTGACTTTTAGAAAGGGCAGAAAGCAAAATGTCGAGGGTGTCTTTTTAAATTAATGATTAAACAATGATTAAATAATAAATACTAGAGAGAGTAGAGTAAGAAGTCTCACAACACCAGGCTAAAGACCAACAGGTTTATTTGGTAGCACGACCTTTCGGAGTATTGCCCTTTCATCAGGTGATGAGCTCCGAAAGCTCATGCTATCAAATAAACCTGTTGGACTTTAACCTGGTGTTGTGAGACTTCTTACTGTGCCTACCCCAGTCCAATGCTTGGCAACTCCGCATCACACTAAAGAGGGATGATTTAAGTTCAGGAAAGCAGAATGTAGAAGCAGTGTGGGTTGAGATGAGAAATGCTAAAGGCAAGAAGTCACTTGTAGGAATGGTGTACAGACTCTTGAATTGTAACTATACAGTAGGACAGAGTATAAAAGAAAAAATAATGGGAACTTATCAGAAAGGTACAGCGATAATCATTGGGGATTTTAATTTATATATAGACTGGAAAAATCAGATGGGCAAAGGTAGGCTAGAAAAGGAATTCATAGAATTTTTTCAGGATAATTTCTTAGAACAGCACATTCTGGAGTCAACCAGAAAGCAGGTTATATTAGATCTGGTAGCAGCAATCATAATATGATTAAATTTTACATTCAGTTTGAGGGAAAGTAGAATGGGCCCAAGACAACTATGTTAAACTCAAATAATGGCAATTATGAGGGTATGAAATCAGAGCCAGCTAAAGTGAACTAACAAATGAGATTAAGGATCAATCACTAGAGATGCAGTGGCAGACATTTAAAGGGATACTTCAGAATACCCGGATTAGATACATTCCAATGGGAAAGAAAAATTCCAAGGGGAGGACCTACGATCCCTGGTTAACTAAAAAAGTAAAAGACAGTATCACATTTAAATAAAAAGCATATAATTGTGCAAAGATGGGTGACAGGTCAGAAGATTGGAAAGAATATAAAGAACAGCAAAGAAAGACAAAAAGATTAATAAGGAGGGAAAGATTAGAGTATGAGAGAAAGGTGGCTAGAAATACAAAGATAAGAGTTTCGACAGGAACGTAAATAATCACTCACTAAGTGAGTGTTGGTTTGATGGAAAGTGAATCAGGAGAAATGAAGAGATGACGGATGAATTGAACAGGTATTTTGCATCTGTCAGTATAGTGTTTACATGTAGCATCCCAGCAATTGCTGTAAATTAGGAATTGGAATGGAGGGAGGAAACCAGGAATATTACAATCATCAGGGAAATGGTACTGAGTAAATTGTTGGAGCTGCAAGCTGACAAATCCCCTGGTCCTGATGGACCTCATTCTGGGGTCTTAAAAGAAGTGGCTAGTGAGATTATTGATGCATTGGTTTCAATTTTCCAAAATTCCCTGGATTCGGGGAAGGTGCCATTAGATTGGAAAATAGGAAAATAGCAAATGTAACTCTTTTATTCAAAAAGGGAGGGAGACAGAAAGCAGGAAGCCACAAGCCAGTTCGCTTAGCATCTGCCATACTGAAAATGTGAGAAGCTATTGTTAAAGATGTTATGGCAAGGCAACTAGAAAAATTCAAGGCAATCAGACAGAGTCTGATACCAGCTCTTTGACAGCGTGATCCTCCATGAACTCTGACTTGATCTCAGGCAAAGCACTATCTGTGGAAGATTCTTCATGAGCTGCAGGAGATAAAGTGAGCAATAATTAAGGTCTGAATGCTGCTCAGTCACAAAGAGCACAGCTGATTCTTCCATAGAGAAACTTGAGAAGGTGCATTCATCAATGGGAAAGCTGAATCATTCTCTAGGGCCTCATAGAAACATAGAAGATAGGAGCAGGAGGAAGTCATTTGGCCCTTCGAGCCTGCTCCGCCATTCATCATGATCATGGCTGATCATCCAAGTCAATAGCCTAATCCTGCTTTTTCCCCATAACGTTCGATCCCGTTCACCCCAAGTGCTATATCCTCTTGTGCCTCTTGAATACATTAAATGTTTTGGCATCAACTACTTCCTGTGGTAACAAATTCCACAGGCTCACCACTCTTTGGGTGAAGAAATGTCTCCTCATCTTCATCCTAAATGGTCTACCCCGAATCCTCAGACTGTGGCCTCTGGTTCTGGACTCCCCCACCATTGGGAATATCCTCCCTGCATCTACTCTGTCTAGTCCTGTTAGAATTTTATAAGCCACTATGAGACCCCCCTCATTCATCTGAACTCCAGCGAAAACAATCCTAACCTAGTCAATCTCTCCTCATACATCAGTCCTGCCATCCCCGGAATCAGCCTGGTAAACCTTCCTCACCCTCCAAGAGATCAAGGGATTCCTCATTATTACTTCCAATTCAGGTCCAGTAGGTCTTCATGGGGAGAGTCACTGTTTGCAGCAGTGCCATTTGTATCTGATACCTCTGATCTTACTTCATGAAGAACTGAAGGATTCATAACTTCCTTGTCTGCCCTGGGTCTAGTGGATGGTGTCTCTGTGAAAGAAAGAAGCTCACTGCTCAGTGTATAAACATCCTCAGCTCCTGATGGCTGAATCTCCACTGCATTTTCGAAATAAAAAGTTTAAGATTGCTGAGTTAGTCATTCAAATATTGGATATCATCTGGGTTTCTAGGATTCCTAGAAGTATGTCAACATCACCACTCAATAAGGATGTACGTTGATTGTGAAGAATCGATGATCTGTCGTCCCTAAGAGAAACCAATAATCCTGCCTTTGATTTTAAAGTCTATTCTGCCTGGACCTTGTAACTTGATGCCTGATGGATGAAGGGTCATTGGCAGAATCAAGGTCATCTGTGGATATGTCAACAGCTGTTCCAGTATCAATTTTAAAAGAAGTGTTGAACATCGTTACTGACCAGTAGTCTGGATTAAGACTATCTACTTAAACAAGGGACTCTGTAGTTTTGTCTTTCTCTAGACTTTACATTTCTTGGAATGAATGGGCGGCACGGTGGCAGAATTGCTAGCACTGCTGCCTCACAGCCCCAGAGACCCGGGTTCGATTCCCAGCTTGGGTCATTGTCTGTGTGGAGGTTGCACATTCTCTGTGTGTCTGTTTCCTCCAGGTGCTCCAGTTTCCTCCCACAGTCCGGAAGACATGCGGGTTAGGTGAATTGGCCATGCTAAATCCTCCCTCAGTGCACCCGAACAGCGGCCCGAGTGTGGTGACTAGGGGATATTCACAGTAACTTCATTGCAATATGAATGTAAGCCTACTTGTGACACTAATAAAAAAAGGATATGTTTCATAAAATCTTGCTGCTGTACAATTTTGATTAAAATTGTTGGATTTGCAGCAATGCTCGATGTCCAGTTTTGTCGTACTGGAGAATTTCCATGCCCCCCGCCCTCCCCCCCCCCACCACCTTGCTAAGCAGTTTTAGCTTTGATGCTGGGTTTTTTCACACCACAATGCAAGAATCTCAAAATGGCTGCTGGGGTGGTGTTTCCCACCCTTTCAGTTGGATTTGGTCGGTCTTTTGTTTGGGTTATGTGAAGCTTCAGAGTCGCCACAAAAAAACCCAGTGAAAATCACGAAACTCGGCCTTCCTCGCATACTGGATCGCTTGATCCAAAATCAGATCACCTTTGGTCTGCATAAAGTTGAGAGATTTTCTTCTCTGAGACAGACAATAAATATTGTGATTAAGAGTTCGCTCGTTCTTCCATATTCGTAAGAACTAGCTAGGTGTTATAAATCAGTTAGGAATAATTTTATTGATTTTTCGATCATTTCAAGGGTTGGCTAAAACTCGTTCAGTTATACTCGACCTACTTCATAAAGAATGGACTAACTTGAAACTTGGGATCTTTTTTCTGAAAAACTGATGCTACTCAGCCCTAATGGCATTTCGATTCCTCCCATTACTGGCCTCTATGTGGGTCCTCGAGGCAGCCAAATGGGTGAGACAAGTGAAGGGACTGATCACTCGGTACAGTCACTGTTGCCTCTATCCAGTATACCTCCATCTTCCACTGAAATTTGTCGAGCTGCCCTCAAAGGTTTCTTCACCCTATGGTTCCTTCTATCACACTCTTTTCATTGATGCCTCCATGGCTGCCACAATGACCTGAGATAGGCCATTCTATCTTGGACTCCAGGCATGGGATTTATTTCTTAAACAGACTGTAGACGTATTTGGGGCCGAATCCTTCAATCTCATCGCAACTGGGATTCTCTGGTCCTGCTGCAGTGAACGGAGGTTTGTCTAATCATCAAATTCCTCGTTCTCACTGGCAGCAGTGGCAGGACATGCATGGCTGGAGAATTCTGGCCTTTATCTGCTCTACATTTGTTTATTAGTACAACTTCTAAACAGAGCAGGCACGTTGCTGCTTGGCATGAGAGACTCTCTAACACATGACTGCCTAATGTCAGTGGTACATGGAACAAGAACAAAGAACAAAGAAAAGTACAGCACACGAACAGCCCATTCAGCCCTCCACGCCTGTTCCAATCCTGATGCCCTAACTAAACTAAAAAAAAACCTTGTGCCCTTACTCGATCCATATCTATTTCCTCCCTCTTCGTGTACCCATCCAGATGCCTCTTACATGTTGCCACCTCCTCTGGCAGTGCATTCCAGGCGCCACCACTCTCTGCGTGTAAAGCTTCCCCCGCAACATCTCCCTTAAACTTTCCCCCTCTCACCTTGGATCTGTGCTCTCTTGTGATTGACACTTCCCCGCTGGGAAAAAGCCTCTGACTATCCACCCTGTCTATGCCTCTCATAATCTTGTAGACCGCTATCGGGTCTCTCTTCAGCTTCTGTCTTTCCAGTGAAAGCAGTCCTAGTTTATTTAACCTCTCCTCATTACGAACACCCTCAAGGCAAAGCAACATCCTGGTGAACCTTCTTTTCACTCTCTCCAAGACTTCCATATCCTTCTGGTAGTGTGGTGACCAGAACTGCACGCAATACTCCAAATGCAACCCAACCAAGGTTTTATATAGCTGCAAAATGATTTCCTAACTCTTGTACTCAATGCCCCGGCTGATGAAGGCAAGCATGCCACATGCCTTCTTAATCACCTTGGCCACCTCTGTTGCCACTTTTAGGGAACTGTGGAGCTGCACGCCCAGATTCCTCTGTATGTTAACCTAAGGGTTCTGCCATTTACAGTATAATTCACACCTAAATTTGATGCACAAAAATGCATCTGCATAATGCTCTACATCATACATCAGCCCTTCCCATCTATTAACCCTTCATACTACACCCTCCAATTAACTCAAGGGCTTGTAATTTAATTTTGTCAAAGCTTTCACACATTGATTACAACATGAAAACTGAAATAAGTATAGCTGGGTAACAGTTTGGTGCTGTCCAGCAGTACATGTACAATAGGCAACATTTGCATCCCTGCATATTTCACTAACTATATTGTACACTGTCTGGTGTTATAGGTAGGACATGTTTTTGCACATCTGGGCTCCAGTGACTCTAGCATTAGCAATACTGATTGGGTGGAAGAATTGTCTGAAGATTGGCCTCCAGTCAAAATGGCACATCATAGAATCCTACAGTGCTGAAGGAGGTCATTCAGCCCACCTGATTGTGGTAAGTCTGCCGTAACCCCATGCATTTGCCCTCGCTAGTCCCACTGACACGAAGGGGCAATTTAGCATGGCCAATCCACCACACATCTTTAAAGTGTGGGAGGCAACCAGAGCACCCGGAGGAAACCCACGCAGACACAGGGAGAATGTGCAAACTCCACACAAACAGTGGCCCAAACCGGGAATCGAACCCGGGTTCCTGGCGCTGTGAGACAGCACTGTGCCACCATGCCACCTCTCAAGGTTAAGGTTAGATTGTTCTGGGCAAGTCAAGGGACTTTTCCCATTTAAGCATTGCAAATATTTGGTTAGAAGTTGTTAGTGTGTTGTCACAGATGCACATACCTGAGCTGTCAAAAAGCTGCATTAAAAAAAAGAATATTAAACCAGGGAAACATCACTTGGGGTTTTTGTACTTGCCAGAGGATAGCATTCATCTCAGACACTTCTTGGGGTATTTATCAGGAGAGAACGTTAGGGTTTGGTAACAGATCACTTGCTCAGAAGTTAGCACCAATGTGGGACATTTCCAGTTGATGGGTAATTGTCTTTGGTTGGATCAGTCACAGAATTCCTCATTAAAGGTGGGATTTTCAGGCTGCGTTTGCCCCAATCCTGCCCGACATCAAAGGACCTTTGCATGGTCCTGTCCCGCCCGCTATGATTCACATGGTGGGTGGGACGGGAGAATTCCACCTTAAGCTCAAGATAATTGCCTTAAGAAAAAAGCCTTTGTTCGTAAACTGTCTCCACCAGAGCTAGAGACAGAGAAAAGTGGATCACTAGAGTTGATGTCTTAAAGCTGCAAAGGATTCGTATCTATGCTAGAGATAAATTGATTAAGTTGAAGTCACAAAAGACGCAGTGACTCAAGAGACCAGGTTTAGGGAACCAAAAAAAGAGGACACCAGAAATCCCGGGAATCACAGAAATTTAGACCGACACACCAAATTCCCTTGTAGCCAGCACCTTCAATACACAGGCCTAAGTGTTGATGTACCCACAGACCTGAGGGGTAATTTTGACCTTCCCCACCTGAGCAGTAACCTAGCAGATTGGGGTTTCTTGTTTTTTGTAGAACGCAAGAAATTATTACACCATTGAAATCAATAAGAAGAAACATTGAATTGGGTTCTACTCAATCCAGGGTGGCACAGTGGCACAGTGGTTAGCACTGCTGCCTCACAGCACCAGGGACCCGGGTTCAATTCCGGCCTTTAGTATTGTGTGGAGTTTACACATTCTCCCCGTGACTGCGTGGGTTTCCTCCGGGTGCTCTGGTTTCCTCCCACAGTCCAAAGGTGTGCAGGTTAGGTGGATTGGCCATGATAAATTGCCCCTTATTGTCAGGGGAAATATGTGGGGTTTTGGGGATTGTGCCTTGATGGGATAGTTGTTGGTGCAGGCTTGGTGGGCCAAATGGCCTCCTTCTGCACTGTAGGGGTTCTATGTATCTATGTTCTTTGTTTCTACTGAAAATACCTAGAAAATCCACATTGCTCGGTTCCTGACCAGTGATGAAAATGAAACTTAATTCAGCTATTTCCTTCATTATTCCCCCTGCTAGCCACTTCCTTTGTACGCACAGAGTGCTTAGAAAGAGTGAAAAGTACATTCTAGTCTTTGCAGCTTTTGGGAATGTGGAATTTTGGTTTCTGTATCCTATCACCATACTTCAGTAGCGACCACAGTTGCCAACTCATACTGAACTTACTCTGGAGATGTCAGTGGAAGTGATGTCACTGTAAGCTAGTAGCGTGATGTAAAAGGTTTCTATGAGTTAGCTGTATGACCAGGGACCCATAAAGGCAAACCCTTCTCACCTTTTTGTTATTCATTGATTCATGGGATATGGGCCTTCTGGCCAGCATTTATTTCACAACACCAGGTTAAAATCCAACAGGTTTATTTGGCAGCACTAGCTTTCGGAGCCTCAGGCTTCTTCATCAGGTGAGTGAGGACTTGTGTTCTCAAACAGGTCATATACAGACACAAACTCAATTTACAAGATAATGGTTGGAATGCCAGTCTTTACAGGTAATCAAGTCTTAAAGGTACAGACAACGTGAGTGGAGAACAGGAGAACAGTGACCACGACACTACACAACCCCGCCACGACAACCTCCACAAGACATGTCGGACCATCGACATGGACGCCACCATCCCACGCGAGAACACCATCCACCAGGCACACAGCACACACTCTTGCGACTCGGCCAAAGCTGTCCACCTGATACGCTGCAGTCGTGGGGGTTACAGATAGTGTGACATGAACCGAAGATCCCGGTTGAGGCCGTCCTCATGTGTGCGGAACTTGGCTCTCAGTTTCCGCTCAGCGATTCTGCGTTGTCGTGTGTTGTGAAGGCTGCCTTGGAGAATGCTTGCCCGAAGATCAGAGGCTGAATGCCTGTGACTGCTGGGGTGTTCCCCGACTGGAGGGGAGAGCTCCTGCCTGGTGATTGTCAAGCGGTGTTCATTTATTCGTTGTCGTGGCGTCTGCATGGTCTCCCCAGTGTGCCATGCCTCGGGACATCCTTTCCTGCAGCGTATCAGGTGGACAGCTGTTTGAGAACACAAGTCCTCACTTGCCTGATGAAGGAGCCTGAAACTCCGAAAGCTAGTGCTGCCAAATAAACCTGTTAGACTTTAACCTGGTGTTGTGAGACTTCTTACTGTGTTTACCCTTGTCCAACGCCGGCATCTCCACATCACAGCATTTATTGCCCATCCCTAGTTGCCCAAAGGCAGTTGAGAGTCGACCACATTGCTGTGGCTCTGGAGTCACATGTAGGCCAGACCAGATAAGGAAGGCAGATTTCCTTCACTGAAGGACATTAGTGAACCAGATGGGTTTTTCCGACAATCGACAATGGTTTCATGGTCATCAGTAGATTCTTAATTCCAGATATTTTTTATTGAATTCAAATTCCACCATCTGCCGTGGTGGGATTCAAACCTGGGTCCCTGGAACATTAGTCCAGCAATAATGACACTCGGCCATCTCTTCCCTATTATTGTTGTCAAATAACGGGATAATCGGACAGTAGGGGTGCAGGGGTGGGAGTTGTGAGTGTGAGCTCAGGGGGACAAAGATACTGGAAACATCAAGAACATGAAAATCTCAAGAAATACCCAGTAAGCCCTTGGCTAAGCCTTGACCGTGCTGTGAGCTAGCCCACTTTCAATACCGTTCCAGCTGCGAATCCGGATTGACGCAAGTGGAGACATTCCAGATTGGAATCCTGATACTCCAATAGAACTGGAATCAGAATGCCGTGTAACCATTTAACATTCCATCCCAGTCCAAGCTGCTGCCCCAGATGCATTTCACACCCTTAACAATGTAAAGTCCAAAGATGTGCGGGTTAGGTTGATTGGCCATGCTAAATTGTCCCTTAATGCCAGGGGGACCAGCTAGGGCAAATGCATGGGGTCATAGGAATAGGGCATGGGTGGGATTGTGGCCGGTGCAGACTCGATGGGCCGAATGGCCTCCTTCTGCACTACAGGGTTTCGATGATGAAAATTTGAAACTTTTCAGATCTCTGCCAATAATTTACCTCTTGCGGGAATGCGACTCAAAGTTTAGTTTCTTCTTTTCCTTCAGATCAGATTGGATTGGAAATGATGGTGTCGCAAAAATCGTGCTTATGCTCCAAGTACGAGATGTAACTTTCTGCCGCTAATTTAATGAACAGTTAATATGTAAGTCCAGAATGTCCCTAAAAATTAACGGGGAGGTTGAGAGTGAGGTGCTGTTGGAGCAAATTTCCCATTGAACCTCGATGATTAACATTTCAGGTTGTGGCTCTTTTTTGGTTGAACTTGCTGGCGAAATTGTGCATTCATAAACAGCATGCGGCATGAGCATGCCATTGTTTTTCCAACAAGGTTTGTGATAGCATCTTTTATTATGTGCAGCCTGAAAATTACTGCCCATATAAGATCTTAAGACAGCAGAAAAACTCTGCAGCTGCCTACCCTTTGCCGCAGCCACATCCAGCAGTGACTCTAACCCTCAAGCTGTGCCGTTTTACTTGTGACCAGTCATATCATCGGCCCCACCCACCCACCCACATATGTAGCAATCATACGTTTGGTCCTTTCGTCAAAGTCATTGATATGAATAGTTGAGGCCCCAACACTGCTCCTGTGTGTCCTCGGCGAGCTCTCCATCCAGTTCCCTACTCTCTGCCATGTGCTGAGGACCCTCCTTCTTGATGTAAGAGTAAGCGTGTTGTTGATGCTTGTGGACCAAACTGGCCCAACTCACTCAATGTCGACAATGTTTTAAGATCTCCTGAAAAGCTTCCTTTGGCCACAGGGAGATTTATGCCAATTCCAGGAGACTCCAGCCATTCTGGGTAGGCTGGCAATACATTTGCGACTTTTTAAAAATTCACTCGTGGGACATGGGCGTCACTGGCTGGCCAGTATTTATTGCCCATCCCTAGTTGCCAAAGGGCAGTTCAAAGTCAACCACATTGCTGTGGTTCTGGAGTCACATGTGAAACAGACCAGATAAGGACTGCAGATTTCCTTCCCTAAAGGGCATTAGTGAATCAGATGGGTTTTCCAACGATCGACAATTGTTTCATGGGCATCAGTAGATTCTTAATTCCAGATATTTTTATTGAATTCAAGTTCCACCGGGTGCTGTGGTGGGATTGGAACCGGGTCCCCAGAACATTCGCTGGGTTTCTGGATTAATAGTGTCGTGATAATACCACTAGGTCATCGCTTCCCTGACCTTAGACCCTGTAAGGGCTGATGATGTGTCTAATTTTTCTGTTCAGCCTTTGGTTTTTAAAGTTACTTTGCAAAATAAATGTTCATGATGTCGGAGTAACATATTAGCATGGACAGAGAGGATCGGTTAGCTAATAGGAAACAGAGAGTAGGCATATATGTGTCATTCTCTGGTTGACAGGATGTGATGAGTGGAGTGCTAAAGGATCAGTGTGCGGGCCTCAACTGTTTACCATTTATATCAATGACTTGGATGAAGGGACCAAATGCATAGTTGCTAAATTTGCTGATGATACAAAGATAGGGTAGGTAAGTAAGTTGTAAAGATGTAAGGAATCTGCAAAAGGATATAGATAAAGTGAATGAGGAAAAATTTATCAGGTGCAGTATAATGTGGGAAAATAAATTTGTCCACTTTGACAGAAAGAATAGACAAGCAGCATATTATTTAAATAGAGAGTGATTACAGAACTGGAAAGACTCGGGTTGTTTTCTGTAGAACAGAGAAGGCTGAGGGGGAACCTGATATGAGGGGGATGGCCAGGGTGGAGAGGAAGCAGCTGTTCCCCTTAGTTGAAGGGTCAATAATGAGGGGGCATAATTTTAAGGTGAGGGGCAAGAGGTTTAGAGGTGATTTAAGGGAAATATTTTTCACCTAAAGGGAGGTGGGAGTCTGGAATGCATTGCCTGGGAGGGCAGGAGAGGTGGGAAACCTTACAACCTTTAATAAATATATGCGATTAGTGTAGATTTAGTATAGTGTTGTCTGTGCAGACCCGATGGGCCAAAGGGCCTCTTCTGTACTGTATGACTCTATGACTAACTCTGAGGTACAGAGAGACCTGGATGTCCTGGTTTATGAATTACAAAAGGTTAGTATGCTGGTACAGTTGAAGATTAGGAAAGCAGATGGAACATTGTTGCCTATTGCAAGGGAAATTGAATATAAAAGTAAGTTTGTTTATTTAGTGTCACAAGCCGGCTTACATTAACACTGCAATGAAGTTACTGTGAAAATTCCCTTGTCGCCACACTCCGGTGCCTGTTCGAGTACACTGAGGGAGAATTTAGCATGGCCAATGCACCTAATCTGTACAGCTTTCAGACTGTGGGAAGGAACCAGAGCACCTGGAGGAAACCCACGCAGACACGGGAAGAACGTGCAGACTCTGCACAGACAGTGACCCAAGCCAGGAATTGAACCCAGATCCCTGGCGTTGTGAAGCAGCAGTGTTAATCACAGTGCCACCGTGCCGCCCTAAGGATGTTTTGCTACAGTTGCATAGGGAACTGGTAATACCACATTTATACTGCAGTGTAAAGATTTGGTCTCCTGATTTAAGAAAGAGTATAAAGCAGTTCAGAGAAAGTTCACTTGAGAGATACCTGAGATGGGGAGGTTATCTTATGAGGAAAGGTTGTACATGTTGGGCCTGTACCATTTGAGTTTAGAAGAATGAGAGGTATAAGAACATAAGAACATAAGAAATAGGAGCAGGGAGTAGGCCATCTAGCCCCTCGAGCCTGCCCCGCCATTCAATAAGATCATGGCTGATCTGATAGTGGTTTAGTTCCATTTACCTGCCCGCTCCCCATAACCCTTAATTCCCTTATTGATCAGAAATCTATCTACCTGTGACTTAGACATATTTAACGAGGTAGCCTCCACTGCTTCAATGGGCAGAGAATTCCAGAGATTCACTACCTTTTGAGAGAAGAAGTTCCTCCTCAACTCTGTCCGAAACTGACTCTCCCTTATTTTGAGGCTGTGTCCTCTAGTTCTTGTTTCCTTTCAAAGTGGAAAGAATCTCTCTGCCTCTACCCTGTCTAGCCCTTTCCTTATCTTATATGTCTCTATAAGATCTCCCCTCAGCCTTCTAAACTCCAACGAGTACAGGCCCAATCTACTCAATCTCCCCTCATAAGCTAACCCCCTCATCTCCGGTATCAACCTGGTGAACCTTCTCTGTACTCCCTCCAAGGCCAATATATCCTTTCGCAAATAAGGGGACCAAAATTGCACACAGTACTCTAGTTGCGGCCTCACAAGTACCTTGTACAATTGCAGCAAGACCTCCCTGCTTTTATACTGCGGAAGCAGAGAGTTGGAATACTCTATGTATATGGTAAACAGTTGAGGCCCCAGCACTGATCCCTGCGGCATGCCACTAGTCACCAACTGCCAACCAGAAAAGCACCCATTTATTCCAACTCTCTGCTTCCTGTTAGATAGCCAATCCTCAATCCACACTAACACTTTACCCCCAACTCCGTGTATCTTAATCTTCTGCAGCAACCTTTTGTGAGGCACCTTATCGAACACCTTCTGGAAATCTAAAAACACCACATCCACTGGTTCCCCTCTGTCATCTGCACTCGTTACATCTTCATAAAAATCCAGTAAATTCATCAAACACAACTTTCCCTTCATGAATCCATGCTGCGTCTGCTTGATCGAACCACTTTTTTCCAGGTGTCCTGCTATTTCTTCTTTAATGATGGATTCCAGCAATTTCCCAACTACGGACGTTAAGCTAACCGGCCTGTAGTTACCTGCCTTTTGTCTACCTCCTTTTTTAAACAGTGGCGTCACATTAGCTGTTTTCCAGCTAATTGTAGCATATACGATACTGAGAGCACTGACAGGGCTGATGCTGAAATGATGTTCCCCTTGTGGGGAAGAAGAGAACTTGGGACACAGTTTAAAGTTAGATCTCCCATATCAAGTCTTCATGTCATTTCTGGAAGATCCCGCTGGTGGGAATGGCTGGAAAATCCCACCCATTTTTTAATAATGTACCAGCGCAGCATCTTGGGATGTTTCTTTATGTTAAAGGTGCTACACTTGTTGTTGTTACTGTTGTTATTCAGCAAGGGTTGTTAACAGATGCAGGAACCGTGTACATGTTCAACTCTCCAGCTCCAATTTAGGACCTCTGCTAAAGTCTCACCTGCAATGCTGGATTACTGTAGTTCAAACTTCAATCCTAAGGCCTACCTCCTCTCAATGATTCAACCAGTCACTGGATAAATTTGCTGATTCACTTTGGAGATTTCATTCTAATGTAATTAGTGCTTCTCTAATGAATGTGTAGACAGATTGTTGAATCGAACGCTACCTCCTCTGTTGTACTTAACAGTTGCAGACTTCTAGGCAGTGTTATTGGCTTACTTCCTGCTATTTATACAATGTTTTTTTTCTGTTGTTAGATTAAAGCTGAGATTCCATTGTAAAGTGAAGATTAGAAATTAGTTAACGTCTGAATTCTCTGGCTCATTATTTGCTAAGCAAAAACCCCGACTTCTGATTACACTTGCTTCTGATTATACTGGCAGGAGAGCATCTCGACTGATCAGAAACTGTCTGCCATATCACTCACCCGAGACAGAGTGGAGATTGATCTCATCGTGAATCTTTTCTTCAAGATCGCTGAGGGGTCGCAATGAATGAATAAAACAAATACGTTGCTGCAAAAGAAAAGTTGATTAACATGAGTTACTGGCCCAGGAAAGTGATAATCAAAGAGAGGAGGGAAAATAAATCAATAAGCTGACAGTAGGAGACATGCAATTCCAACTGCATGGCATTATTATTATCATCATGTAGCAGGACTGTTGAGCAGTCAGCAGCTTTGCAACATGCTGCCCTGTAGTGACTGGATATTGGAAAATCTTTTTGCCAAGAGAACCAGTGGCAGCATGAGGAAACAAAAGAAGTGAGTTTCTTTACAATCTGGAATGGCTTGCCTGAGAGGGTGTTAGAAGCAAATTCAGAGAACAACTTTGAAAAAGGAAACGCCTAAATGGCTTGAAAGGGCAAGAATTTTTTCCTAAGTTGTTCATGGGACATGGGTGTCACTGGCAAAGCCAGCAATTATTGCCCATCCCTAGTTGCCCTTGAGTTGCCTTCTTGAAGTTAAAGTTAAAGTTTATTTATGAGTCACAAGTAGGCTTACATTAACACTGCAATGAAGTTACTGTGAAAATCCCCTAGTCACCATACTCTGGCACCTGTTCATGGCCAATCCACCGAACCAGCACATTTTTCAGATTGTGGGAGGAAACTGGAGCACCCGGAGGAAACCCACACAGACAGGAGGAGAACATGCAAACTCCACACATATAGTGACCCAAGCTAGGAATCGAACCCAGATCCCTGACACTGTGAGGCAGCAGTGCTGATCACTATACCACCGTAATGGATATAAATTGTCCCATTGGTAAGATGCAGCATGGGTTCATGAGGGCAGGTCATGTTTGACTAATTTGGTGGAATTCTTTGAAAACATTACATGTGCAGTGGACAATGGGGAACTTGTGGATGTGGTGTATCTGGATTTCCAGAAGGCATTTGACAAGGTGCTGCACCAAAGACTTCTACATAAGATAAAGTGCACAGTGTTACGGGTAATGTATTAGCATGGATAGAGGATTGGTTAACGAACAGAAAGCAAAGAGTGGGGGTAAATGGGTGTTTTTCAGGTTGGCGATCAGTGACTAGTGGTGTGCCTCAGGGATCAGTGTTGGAACCGCAATTGTTTACGATTTACATAGATGATGTGGAGTTGGGGACCAAGTGTAGTGTGTCAATATTCACAGACGACACTAAGGTGGGTGGAAGAGCAAAGTGTGCAGAGGACGCTGAAAGTCTGCAAAGGGATATAGATAATCTAAGTGAATGGGCAAGGGTCTGGCAGATGGAGTACAATGTTGGTAAATGTGAGGTCATCTGTTTTGGTAGGAATAACAGTAAAATGGACTATTATTTAAATGGTAAAAAATTGCAGCATGCTGCTGTGCAGAGGGACCTGGGTGTCCTTGTGTAGGAATCTCAAGGAGTTGGTTTGCAGGTGCAGCAGGTAATTAAGAAGGCAAATGGAATTTTGTCCTTCATTGCTCGAGGGATGGAGTTTAAAAACAGCGAAGTTACGTTGCAGCTGTATAAGGTGTATAAGGTGCTGGTGAGGCCACACCTGGAGTACTGTGTACAGTTTTGCTCTCCTTTCTTGAGAAAGGATATACTGGCACTGGAGGGGATGCAGAGGAGATTCACTAGGTTGATTCTGGAGTTGAGAGGGTTGGCTTATGGGGAGAGACTGAGTAGACTGGGGCTATACTCATTGGAATTCAGAAGAATGAGGGGAGATCTTATAGAAACATATAAGATTATGAAGGGAATAGATAAGATAGAAACAGGGAAGTTGTTTCCACTGGTGGGTGAAATTAGAACTAGGGGGCATTGCCTCAAAATAAGCAGATTTAGGACTGAGTTGAGGAGGAACTTCTTCACACAAAGGGTTGAGAATCTTTTGAATTCCCTGCCCAGTGAAGCAGTTGAGGCTACTTCATTGAATGTTTTTAAGGCAAGGATAGATAAATTTTTGAACAGTAAAGGAATTAAGGGTTATGGTGAGCGGGCGGGTAAGTGGAGCTGAGTCCACAAAAAGATCAGCTATGATCTTATTGAATGGCGGAGCAGGCTCATGGGGCCAGATGGCCTACTCCTGCTCCTAGTTCTTATGTTCTTATGCTGCAGTCCATGTGCTGTGGGTTGATCCAAAATACCATGAGGAGGGAATTCCTGGATTTTGATGCAGTGACTACGATGATATATTTCCAAGTCAGGATGGTGAGTGGCTTGGAGGAGAACTTGCAGGTGGTGGTGTTCCCATGTATCCTTCTGCCCTTGTCCTTCTAGATGAAGGTGCTGTCTAAGGATCTTTGGTGAATTTCTGCAGTGCATCTTGTAGGTAGTGCACATGCTGATACTGAGCGGCGGTGGTGGAGGGAATGGATATTTATGAATGTGGTGTCAGGGTTACGGGGAAAGGGCAGGTGAATAAAATGATTGGCTAGCATTTTCAAAGAACCAACACAGAAACAATGAGCCAAATGGCTTCCTTCTGTACTATACCATTCTACAGTTTCATCAAGTGATCTCAATAGCATTCCAAATATAAGGGCCCCTTTGCGGACAATGCAATCACTATTTTGAAGTTCACTTGGTTTATTGAACAGTGTCAGTCTCTTGGTCCCTTTCTCCCCCAATTTGGTGGAAGGGAATCACTTGTGTCTCTTCCTATTATTGTGCACTTAACTCTCAGCCTTGCTAATTATGGGTGCTTTCTTGCTCTTTTACATTTCAGAATGCCAGCAGTGGTGCAAAAGGTTACTTGTATTAGGATTCTCTGTTGTGCCACTTCATAACGATCCCTGTGTTTTAAAGAAAATCCATTGTGGGAAGGATTTAGAGGTATTTCAGCATGATAAAAGCCTCTGTATGAAGGGCAAGAGTTTTGTTTCACAGTTGCTTTGTCATTGACAACTGAATAAGCACTGCCATGTATAATGCAGATAAAAATCTAGCCTCAGTACATTCAATTTTAATTGCTGTTAACCTATTAACATTTATTGATAAAAGACCATAAAATATGCATCAACATATAAATGAGCAATTATATGTTCGAAACTTCAGGGGTAGATCAGCATCAGTCTACTGGCGCTATCTTCTTCCGATCAGATGTATTAAATTGAGAGATGGAATGAGGGTTTGAATGGCACTCCACTGGACTTACAATAGAAATTGGACTTGTCGTGTCTCTTGTGGCGATCCATGCATGTATCTGTAATCCAATTGGGATACTGTTTAATGAATCCACTCTTTTTGCTTTCATTTAAAGTGCTTTTTTTTCTAAATCCAAAAGGAAATTATTCCTTCATTTCACCTGCTTTAACAAGAGTATTTTAAAACAAATCTCAAACTGACCCAATGTAACTGACGCTGCAGTCTCCCTGTGCCTCATGTTTGTTAATATAACAGATAATTTTCTACAATATGATACGCACAGAAAAAAGTCTGTCAACATAAACAGATGATTTCTATCAGTTACAGGATGCCCCACTTGCTTTAATTCTGCATCTCCTTTACCTTTAGAACCAGATTGATTGGCTCTGGTAAACTCAGAAGAAAGCGAGGATTGACTTTCTAAGTATTATAGTCCTGAAATGCCTTTTGGGATGATTATCTTTTCCATTCTTTCGTAAGCAGGAATTATCACATCACTTTTCATTCCCCATTTCCTCTTTACAGTCCACATTATGACATAGGGACAGGAGTAGTCTATTAATTCCCTCAAGCCTTTCCATGACTCAATGAGATTATGACTGATCCGCAGTCTAACTCCATAGATCTACCTTTTCCCCTGTATTTAGGATATGCTTCTCATTTTATCTATCAACAGAACGATGAAAGTCTGAGTGAACACTGCTGGAATTATACCCAGATACTGAGTCCCAATTCTGAGGTGCAACTGACTGAACTAAACAATATTGAGAATCCTACCATATGATAGTGAAGAAAATAGTGTAGAAGAGTTTATTTGTATTTGCTTCATAGAATTCGTACAGTGCAGAAGGAGACCATTTGGCCCACCGCCAACAATCCCCCTCCCCAGCGCCTATCCCTGTAAATCTACTTATTTACCTGCTAATACCCCTGACACTAAGGGGCAATTTACCTTGGCCAATCAACCTAACCCGCACGCCTTTGGATGTGGGAGGAAACCGGAGCACCCAGAGGAAACCCACACAGATATGGTGAGAATGGTCATAAAAAGTGCTATATAATGCAAGACTTTCTTTTTGAACTGACAGTCTGCCTGATTAAGCATTGGCACTTGGGCATGAAGGTGTTCCCGTCCTAAAAATAAATGTTTAAATTAAGCACCCACCTACTTGAGACAAAACACCCATCTTGGAACAGGCACCAATGTTGCAAAATAAATAAGTCTGCTTGATGCCCTATCATCTCTTACCGGCTGCCTAATTTCCAGC
Organism: Mustelus asterias; assembly: GCF_964213995.1. NCBI lineage: Eukaryota > Metazoa > Chordata > Chondrichthyes > Carcharhiniformes > Triakidae > Mustelus > Mustelus asterias. Next base: position 31,657,691 of record NC_135802.1, read on the forward strand.
ACCACACTGGGTAGCTGGCTTTGGGAGGAAGCAGTCTCAGTATTGGGAACTCAAAGTGTGATTAAGGTGGATTCTTTACAACGCTGCTACACCCTGCCTTTGCAGCTCTCCTTTTCCCTCTTTTTTAAAGTTAAAATGTATTTATTTGTCACAGGTAAGGCTTACATTAACACTGCATGAAGTTACTGTGAAAGTCCTCTCGTCACCACAGTCCAGCGCCTGTTCGGGTCAATGCACTTAACCAGCACGCCTTTCAGAATGTGGGAGGAAACCGGAGAACCTGGAGGGAACCCACACAGACAGGGGGAGAACGTGCAGACTCCACACAGGGAGTGACCCAAGCCGGGAATCGAACCTAGGTCCCTGGCACTGTGAAGCAGCAGTGCTAACCACTGTGCCACCGTGCCACTCTTGTGGCTGGGATTCTTAAATTTGACCCCATCCTGCTCCTCTCTTGATCTTCACACTTACTATCGGGGCTCATAGAATCCCTACAGTATGGAAAGAGGCCATTTGGTCTATTGAGTCTACACCAACTCGCCGACAGAGGATCCCACCCAGGCCCGTTCCCGTAACCTCACATATTTATCCCGCTAATCCCCCTATCCTACATACCTTGGGACACTAAGGAGCAATTTGGCCTGGCCAATCCACCTAACCTGAACATCTTTGGACTGTGGGAGGAAACCGGAACACGCAGACACAGGGAGAACGTGAAAACTCCACACAGACAGTGACCCAAGGCTGGAATTGAACATGGGTCCCGGGCGCTGAGAGGCTAACCACTGTGTCACCGTGCCACCATTGGATAGTGATTGGGATTCATTTTTCCTCTTACCTCTCTAGCCCTGGCAAACGCTTACAACCCAGGGGTAAAAGAAGTCCATGCCTGTGGTACAGAATGCACTTTTTGTTGCAATCCACAGCCTGCTTTCCAACTGGGCTCCATTACCATTAACAACAACGAATGTGCTATAATATGGGCTGTAGGGCACTACTTTCAATGTTAAGTTATGGATGTGTATGTCCTATTCGATGGGCTGAATGGTCTCCATTCCATTGGCAAAGGTCTGATACATTTTGGGATGCGACTTGGAAGAAAATTGAAGCTATTTATGCGGGTCATCAATTATTGAAAAACAATGCTGAACAGTCACCAGAAAAAATGTTGAATCCTATTCTCCAAAACCCACAGGGCATAAATTCATATTAGGCTTGAAATTATTCTGTCACTTTTACAAAAAAATTGAGTGCTCCCAATTACTTCCGTGTGCCAATACAGACCAGAAATGTTCCAGATTTGATCTTTGGCGTGTGCTGAATTACATGCTCTAAGCTGAGATATCCTGTGTTCGAGATGATTAAAGTCAGCTAGGCTTCTTGTGCCGGGTCAGGTTTCAGTGAACCCTGCTGTTCATGAGTAGGTATCAAACTTGACCGTTATGCCAGCCCTGCCCCCTGCATATTGAGAAACCTACTACCACTCACTTTCTTATATCTCCTGGGAAGTTACTTTGCCATAGTAATCGGACCAGAGGGCTATTGTTACCACTGGAATAATATTTCACTATGAGTCAGAAGCTTCAACAAAGCAGAGGAGGGGATACCCAATGAACGAATAAATATATTTATTCCATTACAAAATTAGCCTGATGAGCTTTGTGAGAAAACAGGTTTCGCCCTTTTCTGTTAATGCAGCTCGATTGTCAATAATCTTCGATGAATGAAATGAGCAGGCAAAGTAAAGAAAAATAGAGCCTTTTGTGAGCTCCGGATGCACCAAAGCACTTACAACCAATCAAGCAGTTTTGAAATGTAATTACTGTTGCAATTTCGGAAATGTGACAACCAACTTACACACAACAAGGGCTCACAAGCAGTAATGTAATCAGGTACAATGTCCGAACACTAGCCATGTCCATAAACCGGACAGTTCAAACAGCTGCCATGCGCGATTTCTAATTATTCTTTTATTCATTCGTGGGACCTGGGTGTCGCTGGCTGGCCAGCATTTATTGATGATGTGGCTTGTGCTATCAAATAAACCTATTGGACTTTAACCTGGTGTTGTGAGACTTCTCACAGCATTTATTGCCCATCCCTAGTTGCACTTGAGAAGGTGGTGGTGAGCTGCCTTCTTGAATCGCTGCAGTCCATGTTCTGTGGTTGACCCACAATGCCGTTAAGGAGGGAATTCCAGGATTTTGACCCAGCGACTGTGAAGGAACAGCGATATATTTCAAAGTGAGGATGGTGAGTTGCTTGGAGTGGAACTTGCAGGTGGTGGTGTTCCCATGTCTCTGCTGCCCTTGTCCTTCTAGGTGGAAGTGGTCATGGGTTTGGAAGGTGCTGTCTTAGGATCTTTGGTGAATTGCTGCAGTGCATCTTGTAGATAGTACACACTGCTGCTGCTGAGCATCAGTGGTGGTGGGAGTGGATGTTTGTGGATGGGGTGCCAATCAAGTGGGCTGCTTTGTCCTGGATGGTGTCAAGCTTCTTGAGTGTTGTTGGAGCTGCACCCATCCAGGCAAGTGGGGAGTATTCCATCACACTCCTGACTTGTGCCTTGTAAATGGTGGATAGGCTCTGGGGAGTCAGGAGATGAGTTACTCACCGCAGTATTCCTAGCTTTTGACCTGAATTTGGCTTTTGGGCTGGGTGTCGCATTGGCTTCATGAGCCTGTTTTTTTCACACTCTGAGTGGTTTGCGCAACCCTCGGCCTGACCCAACTCAGCTCGAATCGCCCAATCCAAAAACTGGCAAGGTCCAAAATCCAGCATGGACTTGGTCCAGAGGTTGCTGATTTTGAGACACTGTGGGGATTATTTCCTGGCCCTGTTTGACGCAGGCACAAATCTTGTTATGGCCTGAAATTTTCACGAGAGAACGGGATTTGCGAAATCTCAGAATGAAATCGTCCCCATGTCCCTGCCACCGGCAACATCATTGGGTTTATGCCCAGTGAGGGTGTGTAACTGATTACCACTCATTTAAATATATTTAAACACGTTAAAATGGCTTCACGACATATCTTCCGAAAATGTCATGTGCTTCCACCCACCGGTAGGTCATCGGGAATCACTACTGGTCTCCAAAAATGGAGCGGTCGCAAATTCCCACCCTGAGGAAAATGTATCTCTCAGCTGCACAGTATCTACTGCACAGCACAATATTTTGTGGATTTTAATATAAGGTTCGTTTTTCTAACATTTTTGTACTCAATTAGCAAGACCATTTTTCACCTCTTATTTGGTAAATAGCCCATTATAATTATTTCAGTAATCATGCATTATTCACCTTTATTGAGAAATAATTATGTTGTAAATGCCACTTCCATCCCACAATACCCACAGCATAATGCCAATTGCAAAATTAATATATATTGGCAAAAAGAGTATGCTGTCCATTTATTAACCTCCGTGATAACTGGCTCTTACCCTTTCTGCTCACTATCTTTTGTGTCTATTGCCCCCACTATATGGTCCACTGTAATTACTGAAAGACTTTGTACAGCAGGCTCACCACGCAAAACATAGAATAGACAAGCACACTAACATCACAAAGAAGAAAGGAGCAGGATAGATCTGAAGACACGTTACCATGGGAACTACAAAAATTGAAGGCGAAGGAACTTGCATCTAATATAGCACCTTATCACATCTCTCCGAAATATCACAAAGACCTTTACATGAAATTAACTACTTTGAAATTCAGTCACTGCTGTTATTTAAGCAAAAGTCACAGCTAATTTGCATGCCTGTAAAATATCCTTTTAATCTGTTTTTATTGGAGGTGGAGGGGAATAACATTTCAGTAGCTGTTCTCTGAATAGTGCCATGTGGTCTTTACTACATAAAGGAAAATTCATTTTTATATTCACACATAATTCATGAATGGCAGGGAGAAGTAGTGAGGACCTCAGGTTAACATCCAATCCAACAACTCAGCACTCCCTCAGTACTGCGCAGAAAAACTCCCGAGATTTCTCAATCTCCTGACCAAATGATTTGCACTTGGATTGTACGAGTCAAAACGACATTTTAAATCATATTGAAGCACGTCACAAAGGTGTCTGCAATTGTAGAACTTTAGTGTTTAAAATCATTTAAGAGCTTCCCCTTTTCGAATTATTACACCACCACGTGGATAATGTGAGGTTTCAATTTTATTTCACGAATGACAGCCTCCACAAAAAAAAATCAAAACCAGAGCAACTGCTTCCAAATATTAAAATAACGAGACTTCAAATGGATCGAGCAATCTGGGTTACAATTCTAATCCAACTGCTGCCTCGCGTCTCCTTGGGCTGCTTTGTTCCACCTTCCCACTCACTCATTCATACCGAATCTAGGTTGACAGATGCGTGTAGTTCCTGATCTGTTTCTTCTCTGGTTGGCTGCCTCTTGTCTGTCTCTCTGTCCCTTAATGTCTGCTGTCTCTGCACTTATCTCTGTTTGCGCTTGGCACAGATCCCTGTGCACGCGCCGCATTCCTTAATTGCTGAATTCCTCCTCGTTTCCGTCACTGGAATAAAGAGGGGAATAATTCAGTCACCTTTCCAGGTGCTACCTAAGGAGTAGATGTAAGCATGAGAAAGTGAGCAGCGTGGAAGGAATGGTTCTGAGTGTTTTTCCCCTTGTCAAATCGTGCTTTAAAAATTGCAGGCATTAATTATTGTGTCACTTAGGGTCCCAGCATAGCTCCAATCAGAGAGTAAAATCATCTCAAGCAGCAACCCTTCCTAAAAACAATGCAGCACATCAGCAGGCTAAATTGACTGAGATTTACATACTTCGGAATCAGACACAAACATTTTGTCCTTTTTGGACTTTTCGTTTTAGCTGTAACAGATTGGACTTTAGTAACAAAAATCACATTTTCTCAACTTTCATTCCCCGCTTGTATAATATCTGTGATACCACATTGCGACTAAATACCTTTCTGGGAGGAACTGCACACTAACTGCAATTACAGACAATAGAAGTCAGCTATTAGAACATAGAACATAGAACATTACAGCGCAGAACAGGCCCTTCGGCCCACGATGTTGCACCGACCAGTTAAAAAAAAACTGTGACCCTCCAACCTAAACCAATTTCTTTTCGTCCATGAACCTATCTACGGATCTCTTAAACGCCCCCAAACTAGGCGCATTTACTACTGATGCTGGCAGGGCATTCCAATCCCTCACCACCCTCTGGGTAAAGAACCTACCCCTGACATCGGTTCTATAACTACCCCCCCTCAATTTAAAGCCATGCCCCCTCGTGCTGGATTTCTCCATCAGAGGAAAAAGGCTATCACTATCCACCCTATCTAAACCTCTAATCATCTTATATGTTTCAATAAGATCCCCTCTTAGCCGCCGCCTTTCCAGCGAAAACAATCCCAAATCCCTCAGCCTCTCCTCATAGGATCTCCCCTCCATACCAGGCAACATCCTGGTAAACCTCCTCTGCACCCTCTCCAAAGCCTCCACATCCTTCCTGTAATGTGGGGACCAGAACTGCACACAGTACTCCAAGTGCGGCCGCACCAGAGTTGTGTACAGTTGCAACATAACGCTACGACTCCTAAATTCAATCCCCCTACCAATAAACGCCAAGACACCATATGCCTTCTTAACAACCTTATCTACTTGATTCCCAACTTTCAGGGATCTATGCACACATACACCTAGATCCCTCTGCTCCTCCACACTATTCAAAGTCCTCCCGTTAGCCCTATACTCAACACATCTGTTATTCCTACCAAAGTGAATTACCTCACACTTCTCCGCATTAAACTCCATCCGCCACCTCTCGGCCCAACTTTGCAACCTGTCTAAGTCTTCCTGCAAACTACGACACCCTTCCTCACTGTCTACCACACCACCGACTTTGGTGTCATCAGCAAATTTGCTAATCCACCCAACTATACCCTCATCCAGATCATTAATAAATATTACAAACAGCAGTGGCCCCAAAACAGATCCCTGAGGTACACCACTTGTAACCGCACTCCATGATGAATATTTACTATCAACCACCACCCTCTGTTTCCTATCCGCTAGCCAATTCCTGATCCAATTTCCTAGATCACCCCCAATCCCATACATCTGCATTTTCTGCAGAAGCCTACCATGGTGAACCTTATCAAACGCCTTACTAAAATCCATATATACCACGTCCACTGCCTTGCCCCCATCCACCTCCTTGGTCACTTTCTCAAAAAACTCAATAAGGTTAGTAAGGCACGACCTACCTGCCACAAAACCATGCTGACTATCACCTATCAATTCATTACTCTCCAAATAACTATAAATCCTATCCCTTATAATTTTTTCCAACATCTTGCCGACAACAGAAGTGAGACTCACCGGTCTATAATTCCCGGGGAAGTCTCTGTTCCCCTTCTTAAACAATGGGACAACATTCGCTAACCTCCAATCTTCTGGTACTATACCAGAGGCCAACGACGACCTGAAGATCAGAGCCAGAGGCTCTGCAATCACTTCTCTTGCCTCCCAGAGAATCCTTGGATAAATCCCATCCGGACCAGGGGATTTATCTATTTTCAGACCCTCCAGAATATCCTGCACATCCTCCTTATCAACTGTAATACTGTCTATTCTACTCCCTTGCAACCCAGTGTCCTCCTCAGCTATATTCATGTCCCCTTGCGTGAACACCGAAGAGAAATATTGGTTCAATGCTTCACCAATCTCCTCCGGTTCCACACATAACTTCCCTCTGCCATCTATAACTGGCCCTAAACTTGCCCTAACCAACCTTCTGTTCTTGACATACCTATAGAACGCCTTAGGATTCTCTTTAACCCTATCCGCCAAAGTCTTCTCATGTCCCCTTTTAGCCCTTCTAAGCTCGCTCTTCAACTCCCTCTTAGCCAATCTAAAGCTTTCTAGTGCACTACCCGAGTGCTCACGTCTCATCCGAACATAAGCCTCCTTTTTCTTTTTAACCAACAAAGAAACTTTTTTGGTGCACCACGGTTCCCTAGCCCTACCAATTCCTCCTTGCCTGACAGGGACATACCTATCACAGACTCGCAGTAGCTGCTCCTTGAAAAAACTCCACATGTCGGACGTTCCCAGTCCCTGTAATCTCCTAGTCCAACCTATGTTTCCTAATTCTCTCCTAATAGCCTCATAATTACCCTTCCCCCAGCTAAAACCACTGGCCCGAGGTTCATGCCTATCCCTTTCCATCACTAAGGTGAACGTAACCGAATTGTGGTCACTATCACCAAAATGCACACCAACTTCCAAGTCTAGCACCTGGTCTGGCTCATTTCCCAGCACCAGATCCAATATAGCCTCACCTCTAGTTGGCCTGTCTACATACTGAGTCAAAAAACCTTCCTGCACGCTTTGAACAAAAACTGACCCCTCTAACGAGCTAGAGCTATAACAATTCCAGTCAATATTAGTCAAGTTAAAATCCCCCATAACAATTGCCCGATTACTTTCACTCCTAAGCAGGATTGACTCCGCAATCCTTTCCTCAACCTCTCTAGAACTTTTAGGAGGTCTATAAAAGACTCCCAACAGGGTGACCTCTCCTCTCCTATTTCTAATCTCCGCCCATTGGCACCACAGTTTCAATAGTGACTGTGCCGCAATGCAAGGACAATCTGACAAAATATCCCTTATTTCATAGAATCTGTACAGTGCAGAAAGAGGCCATTCGAACCATCGAGTCTGCACCAGCTCCCCAACAGAGCATCTTGCCCAGTCCCACCCACTGCGCTATCCCCGTAAGACCATGTAATTACCATGGCTGATTTAGTGAACCTACACATCTTGGGACACTAAGGGGCAATTTGGCATGGCCAATCCACCTAACCTGCATTAGGGGCTGCATGGTGGCACAGTGGTTAGCACTGCTGCCTCACAGTGCCAGAGACCTGGTTCAGGTCACTGTCCATGCAGAGTTTGCACAATCTCCCCGTGTCTGCGTGGGCTTCCTCCAGGTGCTCCGGTTTCCTCCCACAGTCCAAAGATGTATGGGTTAGGTAGATTGGCCATGCTAAATTGCCCCTTAGTGGCAGGGGAACTAGCTAGGGTAAATGCATGGGGTTATGAGGATGGGGCCTGTGTGGGATTGTAGTCAGTGCAGACACGATGGGCTGAACGGTCTCCTTCTGCACTGTAGGATTCTATGATCTTAAGATCCTATGATCTTTCGGACTGTGCCACCATGCCGCCCTTAGGTTGAGTTGACAATTCAAAAACTGGAACCAGTATTCCAATTCTATTACACTCTTGGAGTTTGGAATTTTTTTCAAATGCACCAGAGAATTATGACTATCAAGAACCCAGGATACAAATCTGTCATATTCTCTTCCGACTCAGAAATCAAAAGGCAGTGATGTGCATTTGGAATTGAAAGCATGAATGTCTTTGCAGCATGCCAGAGAAGTGTCACATCACCTCACAGAAAACATCCGGGGTTACAGTCAAATTTTCAACATTAGCCTCTGTTGTGCTGTGGCTCAGTTGGTTGGAGTCTCGCCCGAAGGTTACAAGTTCAAGTACACTCCCTAGACCTGAGGACAAAATCTAGGCTCACACTCTCAATGTAGTGCTGAGTGGCTATGCTGACTGAGAACCTGACCTTTAGATGAGGCACAAAACCAAGGCTTCAGTTGCCTTCTTAAGTGAACACCCAAGTTCCAATGGCACTTCTTTTGTAGGGCGGATGTGATAACCCCAACAAGATCCATGGGGAATCACTGATTGATCTCCCTAACGGGCTCATTAAGTATGAGCTCCCCTGGTAACTGGCAGTAGCTCATTGAGCTGAAACTCATTACCTGAGCCTTTTTTTAAGGCAGGCCCAGGACTGGGCCTGCTGAACTGTAGTCCCAGGCAGGGACTGGTGCGTGTATACCACGGTCGTGTTTTACTTTGCATTCTGTAATAAACTATATCCTTTTCCAGTTGGGCTTCCTGAATCATTACACTGGAGTTCTCCCCCTTTTCTAGATCAATATTTATGGAAGCTTACCACTACCTTCTCAAGGATGGGCATTAAATGCCAGCCTTGCCAATGATAATCACATGCTGTTAAGTATATAAAAAAACATGTGCTTTTCTTTACGCTGTGACTGAAATCTGTATGGAACTATCCTAAAATCCCTTCTCCTTGCTTACGAAATTCCTCTGTTTTGGTATCATGGTAAAAATATGATTGCGTGATGGAGCATAATGCAAGTATAATTTTCACAGCAACATAAAAACTAAACATGCGTTAATTTTATTACCTCTTATTTATAATAGCAGCCTAATGAACCGTGAAAAATAACACTAACTGAGGTACTAAAAACTAAATGCTTGTGCTTTTAAAACTCAAACTCAATGTCACATAATCACTATGCCCTGATTCATTTATTTTTCACTTCATTCAACTTTGTTGATGCTGCCATTTTGGGGAAATACTTTTTGTTTTGCTTTCTAAATTTTTAAAGTATGGCCTACAGCACAAAAAGGGAACATTTACTGTATTTGCTTGTGTAAAAGTCTAATTTTTGAGACCAGCTTTTCAGACAAGCAGTTAACGGGTTGACTTTCACATGGATTTTCAAAAGAATCACACCTCCCTGGTACATCCAACACGGTGCTTAAAAGAACCCATTAGCTCCTAGGGAAAGCAGCACCCATGTCAGCTGTCTCTCTCTCTCTCTCTGCTTTCATTAAGAAGCTTCCCTACCCCCACACTCACAACAGGAAGCAGCAGCAATGGCTGGACCCATGGTCTCAATGCAGTTTTGGGATCGTGGAAAGGGAAGGGCCACACTGTTGGAAAATATAATACTTGCTCCCAGCCTTTGACCTAGGCTGTGGTGCAAGGGGGATCGCCCTGAGTCAGCCCTCTTGTGGGCCCAACTGGCAAGCCCTGAGTTTCTCCTATCCAGGAAAGCTGAGAGAGATGTTTGAGGCCTTCAAACCCAGCCTTTCATTGATGTAACATTTGCTCTGGAAGTCAATCCCTGCTTCCTGTTAACACGCGTGCTGTTTAATACTCTTCTGTGAACTGTCAATGTCTCCCTCATAAAAAATTAACATTGATCTACATTCTTCCCACCTTAACTGACAACTAGGAGCTGGAGGAAATACGGCAGGTGTAACTTTATTAATGAATAATGAATTGAGATTTTCCATGTGATTGGAGAGATTATACTTTGGTTCTGATTATTCTGGTCTTTGTTTTTTGAAAAACTAGGGTCAACTTATACATGAGAATGACTTTGAAAGTAGGAGACATTGAATTGAATTTATACAATACTGAAAAACTTGGGTGAAGATATATGTGATAGGTCCCTGTGCCACATGAGTAGTCAAAAATGAAGAGTCCGAATATTTCTAAGGCCTCGTCAATTTTCTAATTGTTTCAATAATCATCTTTATCAACTCACAAGGTTTAACCTATCTCCATGCATCCAGAAAGATGCTGAGGTCACCCCTCTGCAGCATCCCAAATGATACCTACTGAAGACCCCTCTACTGATCCATCTCAAAATGGATCCTACCACATATGGGCCAAAATTCCCCCATTTTGGGATTAAATCCTATGCCGGGGGCAAGAATGTGGAGTGTTTCCTGCAGTGCAGCCGGCGTGAAAACATACCAAATCTTATGGCCCTGACTTCATTAATTATCCACCAAGGCTTTCTAAGCTGTATTCAGTAGCGGGGCAGGCCTAGATGTCATGTAGTCCACCATTGTGTCGGGGTGCCATTTTGAAAATGCGTCCAACATCACTGACCCATGGTTAAAGTAGGACTCCCTGAAAATGAAGATAGATCTCCGGGAGCGCTCTGAGACTGAAAGATGGACCTCCTGAGAATGAAGATAGATGTCCAAGAACGTTCTGAGGCTGGAAGATGGACATCCTCCAGGGTACCGAATCTGGACGATCCACTTGCAGATCTTCCCCATCCGGTGCTGTGGTGTTCCGGGATCCAGGGTTGCCTGTGGCCTCCATCTTGAACTCCGGAAGCACCCCCAGGCATTGTTCAGGTGTGTCCTCACATCATTGTGCCATGTTGTTCCAAACATGTTTCTTGCTGGTGGGAAATCCCACTGGCCTTCCACAAACAAGGATTCCATCCAAAAGCATTTTTGCAGCTGGAAAAGTACTTTTGCAGTGGAATCTCTATTGTAATGTAATATTAGTTGGTTTCAATCCAAACAGTTGAATAAATTCCCGTACAGGATGGTAAGTATAAAAACTCAAATATTCAATAGATGTCAATGGGCCATAGGTTGCTCAGATCATGATTTGTCATGTGATTCAGAGCAAATGAGCTAGGAAACCACTCCAGCGCTGTTACTTCACCAGATACCAGCTCATAAAATAGGTGCCTGCCCACGCTTCCAACTAATGTTCCAATATCGGCAGCCCCAGGTTATCTTGTTCCACGGGCAGAACTGAACATCACAGGTGACAAATTTCAAAAACATCCAGGAGTTTCACTCCTTTGGGAATCTGGGAGAAATTTTACAGAACCCTCTTTAGGAATAAGGAGAGGCGATGGTGGTATTAATCCAGAAACTCAGCTCATGTTCTGAGGACCCGGGTTCGAATCCTGCCACAGCAGATGGTAGAATTTGAATTTAGGAAAAATATTTGAAATTAAAAATCTACTGATGACTATGAAACCATTGTTGATTGTCGGAAAAGCGCACCTGGCTTGCTAATGTCCTTTAGGGAAGGAAATCTGCCGTCCTTACCTGGTCTGCCCTATATGTGACTCCAGAGCCACAGCAGTGTGATTGTCTCTCAACTGCCCTCCAAGGGCAGAAGGATGGGCAACAAATGCTGGCCAGACAGCAATGCCTATGTCCCTCGAATGAAGAAAAAAAATCCGGAGATTGAGATGGGGGAGTAATTTCTAAAGGGATCATCCAATTTTGCCAATGTAGCCTGAGAGGCAGGAACGCTGAAGTTTCAGAAAAATGACATCAACTGTGTTCTATTTCCAGTTCAGAGCTGCAGTTACTTTTTCTATGCTAGAACACAGTCATTTTCTGTACACATACACACACACTCAGCTTCAGAACATGTCTCTATTAGCCATGGGATTGTTTTCTGCTCCTTTTATTCTCCCTGCTTAGTTTGACTTCCTTAACATTTTTCCAAATTCATTCACAAGGTGTGGGCATGCAAGGCGAGCATTTGTTGCCCCATCCCTAATTGTCCTTGAACTGAGTGTCTCACGCAACCATTTCAGAGGGGGCAGTTAAGAGTCAACCATCTCTTGGGTCACATGTAGGCCAGACAATTTCCTTCCCTAAAGGACATTAGTGAATTAGGTGGGTTTACAACAAGCGACACTGGTCATCATTAGACCTTTAATTCCAGATTTTTATTGAAATCAAGGCCGCAATTCTCCCATTGCGACCTGCAACGTTTCTAGTCGAGTCGTGGTGGGAGAAACGCGTCTCTGGCCTTGAACAGGGATTTGCGCATGCGCCAGGAATGCATGCGCGTCTCCCAGAGCTGGAGAACAGTCGCCAGTCAGACCATGCTGGAAACTGGCGGGAAGGCAGGTAAGTCATTAAAATTTTTTTTGCATGTATTTGAAATATGTATATTAGTTAATTATCGGGACCTTTCAGGTCCCGATTGAATCTCCCATCCCGCCAGGAGTACTTCATTCCAGTGGGGTTCAGATTAGCTCCCCACATTCGGGGAACTAGCAGGAGACTCTGCCGGAATGAAGGGGGGTTAATCGGAGCCCCCCACGGGGTCGGGAAGTGGCGGAGTGGTGCCCCCGGGCATGGGCACCCTGGCACTGCCCAAGGGGCAAAGTGCCCATGCCCAGGGGGCGCTTGGCACTACCCATCGGACAATCGGGCAGTGCCAAGGGGGCGGCCCCTATTGTGTGTGGGGCCAAGGGATGGTTGATGGGGTGGGGGTCCTGCTGCCACTCTGCATGGGGATCGGTCTGGGATGGAGGGAGGGCAGTGATTGGAACAAAGAACAAAGAACAAAGAACAGTACAGCACAGGAAACAGGCCCTTCGGCCCTCCAAGCCTGTGCCGCTCCTTGGTCCAACTAGACCAATCGTTTGTATCCCTCCATTCCCAGGCTGCTCATGTGACTATCCAGGTAAGTCTTAAACGATGTCAGCGTGCCTGCCTCCACCACCCTACTTGTAGCGCATTCCAGGCCCCCACCACCCTCTGTGTAAAAAACGTCCCTCTGATGTCTGAGTTATACTTCGCCCCTCTCAGCTTGAGCCCGTGACCCCTCGTGATCGTCACCTCCGACCTGGGAAAAAGCTTCCCACTGTTCACCCTATCTATACCCTTCATAATCTTGTATACCTCTATTAGATCTCCTCTCATTCTCTGTCTTTCCAAGGAGAACAACCCCAGTCTACCCAATCTCTCCTCATAGCTAAGACCCTCCATACCAGGCAACATCCTGGAGTGGGCTGGGGGGTGTGGTCTGCCAGGGTGGTGCTGCCTCCGGAGAGGGGGGGGGGTGTCTGACTCCGGGCAGGTCAGCGGGGGGAGGGTCTGACCCCGGGGGAGCGGGGGGGTCAGTGAGGGGAGGGTCTGCCTGGGTGAGGGAGGTTGGGGTTTGCCACTGCTGGGGAATGGGGGGGGTGGGGTCGGTTGTACATCAGGGCGCTCCGGAGCGGAGGGGTCAAGGCTGACCCGGGAATTGCTGTGGGGCTGCGATCAGGCCATGGAGGTGCTGGAGGGGCAGCACTGCGGGGGTCCCAGGCTGACCAGCGATCGGGCTGGCGGGCAAATGGAGAGACTGACAGATCGGGGCTACTGTGCATGTGCAGAATTCCAGAACTGTCAGACTCCGGCCCCGTCCCCCTGGGATTTTAATGAGATTCATGACTGGGACCTCTGCAGTGCACAGAGTGCGGAGATTCAGGTGAGAAGTTGAACTGACAAAACAGTCGGGAGAACAATTTTCCCACCAATTCAGCACTTTTGGGAGAATCGCGGCCCAAATTTCACCATCTGCCGTGATAGTATTTGAACCTGGGTCTCCCTGAGGTCTCGTGGATTATTTGTCCTGTGACAATGCCACTATGCCTATTCACTTCTTCCAGAACCTTAACCATGGTCACCCTATTATAGAAAGGATATTATTAAACTAGAAAGAGTGCAGAAAAGCTTTACTAGGATGCTACCTGGACTTGATGGTTTGAGTTATAAGGAGAGGCTGGATAGACTGGCACTTTCTTCTCTGGAGCGTAGGAAGCTGAGGGGTAATCTTATAGAGGTCAACAAAATAATGAGGGGCATAGATCAGCTAGATAGTCAATATCTTTTCCCAAAGGTAGGGGAGTCTAAAACTAGAGGGCATAGGTTTAAGAGGGGAGAGATACAAAAGGGTCCAAAGGGGCAATTTGTTCACACAGAGGGTGGTGAGTGTCTGGGACAAGCTGTCAGAGGTAGTGGTAGAGGCGGGTACAATTTTGTCTTTTAAAAAGTGTTTAGACAGTTACATGGGTAAGATGGGTATTGAGGGATATGGGCCAAATGTGGGGAATTAGGACTAGCTTATTGGTTTAAAAAAAAGGGGTGGCATGGAGAAGGTGGGCCGAAGGGCCTGTTTCCATGCTGTAAACCTCTGTGACTCCATGCAAAGTGGAATTGCCACTGGGAAGCAATCCTCACATTCCACTTTAGTAATTCTCTGGAAGTAGAATATTTTCCAAGTGTAAAGGGAGATTTCTTCAACATCAATGGATTTTATATCAGCTCCACCAAGACCCTGGCATAACATTGGCCAATCAAAAACTCTGGATCCCACAGATATAAAGTTCCTTAATAATGAAACAATCCTGAATAAAAAGAGAAATGTTCATATTTAGAAATTGTGGGAATTGATTTTCGACTTGGCCACTTGGGGTGATAATGTGGAAGTTTGGATTGTGCTTGCTTTGGAGAAGCAGTTGATTTTCATGCCATTCTAATCAATGGAAAGAAGATCAGTCTGATCCGATGACACATGGTCAATCCACTTTGCCATGTTACAGTATAAAGCAGCTAAGGGGCGATGATGGCCTAATGGCATTATCACTCGACTATTAATCCATAAAACTCAGGTAATGTTCCGGGGGGGACCTGCGTTCAAATCCCATCACGGCATGTGGTGGAATTTGAATTCAATTTTTTTTTAAAATCTGGAATTAAGAATCTACTGATAACCATGATATTGTCGGAAAAACCGATCTGTTTCACTAATGTCCTTTCGGGAAGGAAATCTGCCGTCCTTACCTGGTTTGGCCTATATGCAAGTCCAGAGCCACAGCAATGTGGTTGACTCTCAATTGCCCTCTGAAACGGCCAAGCAAGCCACTCAATTCAAAGGGCAACTCGGGATGAACAATAAAATTCTGGCCAGCCAGCGATGCCCATGTCCCACGAATGAATAAAAAAAATGGCAATTTGTCTCATGGTTTTTTGTATTTTATCTACTCAAAAAATTAGTTAAAATAAGCTGTGCTCCATGTGTGTGTAGCATATCACTGCTAGATTATTCATTTGTTTGTTATTCTTGCAAATAAACTTATTTTGTATTTTAAGATTTAGCTTTGTTGCAATGTCCTGCTTCTGAGGACTAATGTGGTGCGATCTTATAAAAAACTATTACAAAATAGGGTTTGGTAATTGTTTACCTTGGCACATTACCAATCGCTGAACTAGATCTCAAGCCAACTCTCAACAGTTTGGCAAGTTGAGATTTACCCAAAAGAGCAATTTAAGATATGACAGCCCAAATAATCCAAGGTTTAATAATCCATAGCAGTAAGTTTGAATGGTGTTTTTCTCCCATGTTTTATTACCTTCATATGTTCTTATGCAATCATCATAGAAATATTCCCAATTCGCAACTTGAGCTGTGGAAAATAATATAACCCTTGACAAGATCCAACTAAAAATGTCACTGAAACAAGTGTTGGATCCATATTTGGGACGATTATAAATAAGAAACAGGATCGTATTTTTAAAAACGTGTCCATGGAATGTGGGTGTCACTGGCTGAGCCAGGGTTTATTGTTTATCACTAATCCCTTTAGCTGAGTGGCTTGCCAGACCATTTCAGAGTCAACCACATTGCTATGGATCTGGAGTCACATATCAGCCAGACCAGATAAGGACAGTAGATTTCCTTCTCTGAAGGACAGTAGTGAACCAGATGGGTTTTTGCATTAGATTTTTAAGTCCATATTATTATCAAATTCAAATTTCACTATCTGCAGGTTGGGGCTCAAACCCATGTCCCAAGCAAATTATCGCAGATCATTGATCCAGTGACAATACCACGACGCCATCGTCTACCAGTCGACAGCATACTCTCCATGAAGCGTAGAATTAGACTTCCAAACCTGGTCTTTTAAACTTAAATCAAATAAGAACAATGAATCACCCAATCGTTACCCTTGTTCAGTAATGGCATTACCATCCTTGATAGTAAGGGGGATTGCACCCAGCTAGATGAGAACACATTGTAAAGAGTAGTTAAACAAGCAAGAATGATGTACCAGTTGTGTGCATATTATTAGAGTACAATCACTGGAACATATACTATAAAATTTTTGCAAAATTTTATAGGCCAGTTATTTAAGACTAAATGTCATGGGGTTGACTTTAATATGGGTAATGTTTTCACGGGGACATGTGATTGATTGTCGATGAAGAGAGATTGGATTGACTGTGCTTGTACTCACTGGAATTTAGAAGAATGAGAGGGGATCTCGGAGAAACATATAAAATCCTGATGGGACTGGACAGGCTAGATGCGGGAAGAATGTTCCCCACGTTGGGGAAGTGCAGAACTAGGGGGTCATAGTCTAAGACTAAGGGGTAAGCCATTCAGGACTGAGATGAGGAAGAACTTCTTCACTCGGAGAGTTGTGAACTTGTGGAATTCTCTACCACAGGAAGCTGTTGGGACCAATTAGTTCGTTATGTTCAAGAGGGAGCTGGACGTGGCCCTTGTGGCTAAAGGGATCAAGAGGTATGGAGAGAAAGTGGGAATGGGATACTGAAACCACAATCATATTGAATGGTGGTGCAGGCTCGACGGGCCAAATGGCCTACTCTGCACCTATTTTCTCTTTTTATTTGTTCATGGGATGCGGGCATCGCTGGCTGGGCCAGCATTTATTGCCCATCCCTAATTGCCCTCCATTTCTCAAGGGCGTTAGCAAAACAGATTTTTTTTACGACAATGGTTTCATGGTCATCATTAGGCTTTTAATTCCAGATTTGATCAAATTCAAATTTCAACATCTGCTGTGGTGGGATTACAAACCCAGGTCCACCAGAGCATTATCCTGGATCACTAGTCCAGTGATAATACCACTACACCACTGCCTATCCATCTGTGAAGACCATAAAGACTGGAGCAATGGAATGAAAACCAAAACTAAAGAATTCATATCATTCATAATCAGATCACTTTAAGAATTTGAATAAAGAGGAAAGGCTGAGGGACTTGAGGTTGTTTTTGTTAGAGAGAAGAAGGTTAAGAGGTGACTTAATAGAGGCATACAAAATGATCAGAGGATTAGATAGGGTGGATAGTGAGAGCCTTTTTCCTCGGATGATGATGGCTAACACGAGGGGACATAGCTTTAAATTGAGGGGTGAGAGATACAGGACAGATGTTAGAGGTAGGTTCTTTACTCAGAGAGTAGTAATCATAGAAACCCTACAGTGCAGAAGGAGGCCATTCAGCCCATCGAGTCTGCACCGACCACAATCCCACCCAGGCCCTACCCCCCACATATTTACCCGCTAATCCCTCTAACCTACACATCTCAGGGGCAATTTTAACCTGGCCAATCAACCTAACCCGCACATCTTTGGACTGTGGGAGGAAACCGGAGCACCCGGAGGAAACCCACGCAAACACGAGGAGAATGTGCAAACTCCACACAGACAGTGACCCGAGCCGGGAATCGAACCCGGGACCCTGGAGCTGTGAAGCAGCAGTGCTAACCACTGTGCTACCGTGCCGCCCCGTAATGGAATGCCCTGCCTGCAGCAGTAGTGGACTCGTCAACATTGAGAGCATTCAAATGGTTATTGGATAAACCATTAGATGGATGATATTGGAATAGTGTAGATTAGAGGGGCTTTAGATTGGTTTCACTGGTCGGCGCAACCTTGAGGGCCGAAGGGCCTGTACTGCGCTGTAACGTAATGTTCTATGTTCTATGAAACAAAACTTAAATCTATATAAAAGCAAGTTACTGCGGATGCTGGAATCTGAAGCCAAAAGAGAAAACGCTGGAAAATCTCAGCAGGTCTGGCAGCATCTGTAAGGAGAGAAAAGAGCCGACTTTTCGAGTCTAGATAATCCTTTGTCAAAGCTAAAAGGCATAGAAAATGGGAGATATTTATACTGTAGGGAGAGGGAATGAAACATGAGTCATAGCCACAAAAACAAGGGGAAAGGCTAAGAGGTGCTAATGGCAGCGCATAGAGAGAATAGAAGGTGTGAATGGCCAAATGGCAGAGAAGCTTAAATCAGAGGGTAAGTTGTGACAGATGAAGATGTGGGGGGAAAGGGAAGATGGGTGGGAGAGAGGTAAAATTTTACCATATTAAAATTACCCATATTAAAGCCATTCACACCTTCTATTCTCTCTATGGACTCTAGGACCTCTTAGCCTTTCCCCTTGTTTTTGTGGCTATGACTCATCATTCATTCTCTCCCACTACAGTATAAATATTTCCTAATTTCTATGTCTTTTAGCTTTGACAAAGGGTCATCTAGACTTGAAACATCAGCTCTTTTCTCTCCTTACAGATGCTGCCAGACCTGCTGAAACTTCAATCTATAAATGCTTCAAGCATTTACTTACAAGTACTTATTTCTATCAGTATTTATATATTTATAATGAAATTGAATCATGAACACCTCCGGGATTATACTTCAGGTATGAAACCTCTGAGCTTCGATCTGAAAATTAAGGTCGATCGTTGCAGAAAGTGGATAAAAGCCTATGGGTGGAATTTTTCACTCTCTCCGTGATGTGTTTTGCGGTGGCAGGAGGCGGTCCGCCACTTGCAGATGGTGGGATCATATGGTTTCACCGTTGTAAGGGGGTTTCCCGTTGAACACATTCCTCGCTGCCGTGAAACCGAAGATGGGAGTGCGCCATTGCCGGGATTATAAGATACTGCCGGTGTGAATGGCAGCAAGATTTTGGTGAATGGTCAGGATTTTTACTCCCGAGTTAGATATTGGGACTCTGGAAATTTCTCAGCTCCTTGGGGTGGTACGGTAGCACAGTTGTTAGCACTGCTTCCTCACAGCATCAAGGACCCGGGTTCAATTCTGGCCTCAGATCACTGTCTGTGTAGAGTTTGCACATTCTCCCCGTGCCTGTGTGGGTTTCCTCCAGGTGCTCCGGTTTCCTCCCACAGCTCAAAGATGTGTGGGTTAGGTTGATTGGCCATGCTAAATTGATCCTAGTGTCAGGGGATTAGCAGGGTAAATATGTGGGGTTACAGGAATAGTGTCTGGTGGGATTGTGGTTGGTGCAGACTCCAAGGGCTGAATGGCCTCCTTTTGCACTGTAGGGATTCTCTGACACCTGCCTTGGGAAAAAGTGCTCAACACGGTGGGATCCTGAATCAGGTCAGAACTCCTACTTTCGTCCGCTGGGACTTTTCCCCAGTCGTTTTTTAAAATATTAGGCTGCCTATCCCTCACATTCCCTGACCTCCACCCGTCCATTCCCCTCACTCCAGGGAAAATGGGGTGTGTTTGAGCTGAGCACTGAGTTCAAATGACTCTGCTGAGTTTGAGGTTCACTCATGTGGAAGTCATGTCCTAGCCCATTTCCAGTTTCTGACAAAAATAGCAACTGATGGAAATGAAGCCAGGCATTCTAGATCTGGGTCCTGTCAGCATTTTGGTAGCTCCTTGGAGGATTCACAACTCAGTGAAAATCTAGATCAATTTTTAACGTCAAAAAATCATAGGGTCAGCTTATATATGTACATGATATTAAAAATCTCGAACTGAACTTCAAAATGACTGTTTACCAAAAAGCAGTGCCCTAAGTTTATGCTGTTTTCACCCTTACATTGGTAGTCATAACATTTTTTCCTGTTTATGCGGTATTAAATATTTATTTAGCGTATAACTGGGTTAGCAACAAATGCTGTACTGTGCATGATGATATTACAAAGGTCACATTTACCATTTCTGTGAAAGCATAAATTCAGAAATGGCAGAAGTCATATGGTGCGGACCATTTATTTCCAATTTTGCTTTCAGTACATCATGTTCTTCTGCTCAGTCAACAAATGTCCCTTCTCCCCACCCACAAAAACACGACTGTCTTCAACAATATCGCGAGAAAGTTCCAAATTCAAGTCAAGGCTGAAAATCTATGGGGATCTCTTCTAGAGGACAGAAGTTTAAATTTATTTATTAGTGTCACAAGTAGGCTTACCTGAACACTGCAATGAAGTTACTGTGAAAATCCCCTAGTTGCCACACTCCGGCGCCTGTTCAGGTACACTGAGGGAGGATTTAGCATGGCCAATGCACCTAACAAGCTCGTGTTTGGGACTATGGGAGGAAACTGGAGCATCCAGAAAATACTTATGCAGTCACGGGGAGAGCTTGCGGACTCCACACAGACAGTGACCCAAACCGGGAATTGAACCAGGTCCCTTGCGCTGTGGAGGCAGTAGTGCTAATCACTCTGCCACCATGCCGCCCATCAAAGTGGAAGGCAGCAGAAAGAGGGATTGACCAGGGTGTAGTTGGATGATGGATGTCACAGAGCGGTTAAAGATGGGCTACAGTGGATGTGTCATGATGGTACAAGGCAGACGTGCATGACAATCGGAGCAGGATCGACAGACAGAATGGCCTAATCCTGCTCCAATATCTAATGGATCTCCTGGTGGGGGTACCTAGAAGCTTCAGCAGTAGCGGCAGCAGGATGTCAAGGCATGTTGAGCTCTTCGAACAAACTACTATTGGTGACTAATGTTACACTTGGCCAATGATGACATTACTCTGCAAGTAATTAAGAGAAGGTGGGGGCAGATCTCACCACTGGCTTAAAGTCCCTGACATCAGGATCTAATAGAGTCAGAAGTTAGGATTTTATGTGGAGGTGGTGGCCTCACCTCTTTGGCTGCAAATACAGGGGTCGCCCTGCAGCCAATTAGGTGCATTGACCCGAACAGGCACTGGACTGTGGCGACGGGGAGAATTTCACAGTAACTTCCTTGCAGTGTTAATGTAAGGCTTACTTGTGACTAATAAATAAATAATAATAATAATTTGTGGGCCATTGGATTGACTCGATGCAAGACTTCTGCCACACTGGGAGGAAGTTCCGCCCCGATGGTGCCATCCAATGAAATGGCCCGTAGCGCTCTAATCCCAGAAGCGCCACTGACAGTGATGCCTGCTGTGGGGTCTATAGGTCATCTCTGCACAGGAGAGACTCTCCCCTCCCTCACCAACTGGCTACATTTTCCACTGCAGGGAAATTCCCAATGGTTGTGGGGTGCAACCCATAGGTAGCCATTAATCTGGGTGAGCAGTCTGCAATATCCTACAGCAGGGAAAGATCCCAATGGAGGTGATAGGTGATGGGCATGGTGCTGCTGCCATAGTATCCAATTTTACATCCCCTTCCTGACTGCCAACCTGACCCTGGGAGTTGGGGGTTGGGTTTAAAATTCTGCCCATAGAGACGTTACTGCTGAGAAGATGGACATGGAGCCCACACCAATTCTCTGCAGATTAACCCAGTTAGTCCCATTCGCCTACTTTATAGCCATAGTCCTGAAATCATTCATTGTCTTCTCATCCATCGCCCTCATAGGCAGTCAGTTCCAGTTCACAGCCACTGGCTATGTAAAAACATTCTTCCTTACATCCCACTGCATCATTTGCCCAAAACCTTAGCCAGAATAGAAGAATTGGGATTCTCTCTGGGTTCTCGCCTGCCCTGCCCACACAGCGATCCTACACTGGACAGGCAAAGCCGCAATTGAGGTCCTTAGGTGGCCAATTATTGGCCACTCAAGGCCCATTTCCCAACCAGCCTCAGGTTGCCATGCCGAATTTTCCATTTTCGCTGGCAGCGAGAATGGAAAATGAAATTGGAGAATGCCGCCCTTGGCGTCACACTTGATCCGGAGGTAAGCTTCCAACCTCATATTTGCACCATCACTAAGACCCGTTGCTTCCGCCTTCATAACATTGCTCAACTTCATCCCTGTCCCAACTCATGTTTTGCTGATAGCCTCATTAGGGCCTTCGCTTCCTGTGGGCAGGACTATTCCAACGCACTCTGGCTGGTCTCCCATATTCTAATCTCCATAAACAAAACACTGTTGCCTGTGTCTTAACTCGTAGTAAGTCCCGTTCCCCTATTGCCTCTGTTGCTCACTGACTTACTGTGGCTCCTACTCAAGCAATATCTTCATTTGAAAATTCTCATCTTTGTTTTTCAATCCCCCCATGACCCTGCCCCACCCTATCACTGCAATCTCTTCACCCCACAACCCTCTGAACTCACTGCATTCCTCTAATCCTGGACACTTGTGCATTATAATGACTCCACCATTGGTGGGTATGCCTTCGGTTGCCTAGGCCCCAAGCTCCCTACACCTCTCCCTCTCTCTATCGAGCTTTCCTCCTTTAAGGAAAACCTACCCCTTTGAGCAAGCTTTTGGTCATCTGACTTAATACCTCCTTATGTGGCTTTATGTCCTGCTTTGCTTCATAATGAATGTGTGAGGATTCATTTTGTTCGAGGTGCTGCGTAAATATAGATTGGGTGGAATTCTCTGGCCATTCACGCTCTGTCACCACCAACCGCATGAACGGAGAATTTGGTGCTGAGCCAAATCTCCATTAACTGCAGCGGGACCGGAGAATCCCAGCTGCAAGCGAGGTCGGAGAATTTCAGCCATTGCTATTGTTGCATCACAGAGCTATCTGGTGCTTACAACGGCACAGTAAATCCACAGTATTAAACAGATGTGTTATTTACCCTATCTCGAAGTAAAGGGTAAATAATTAATCACATTAAACCTGCAAACCAAGTTACATCTCTCTGCAGTTCAGTTAGGTATGAAAAGCAGCACCATTAAACCTTAAAGCAAAGTTTATTTATTAGTCAGAAGTAAGGGTGACATTGTTACTGCAATGAAGTTACTTTGAAATTTCCCTAGTCGCCACAATCAGGCACCTATTCGGGCCAATGCACCTAACCAGCACGTCTTTCAGACTGTGGGAGGAAACCGGAGCACCCGGAGGAAACGTCACACAGTCACGGGGAGAATGTGCAAACTCCGCACCGACAGTGACCCAAGCCAGGAATCGAACCCAGGTCTCTGTGAGGCAGCAATGCTAACCACTGTGCCACCATGCCACCCTGAGAGAATCTGTGAGAATATTGTATCTTTATCATATTACTTGCAGCGGTCACTGGGTAATAATAGATTTTTATTTCATCTACAGGTATGAAATCATGGAAGCAGATGTTCCACAAAGAAAACTGCTGGGGGAAAATAAAAACCTTGCTTGTATCTAAAAACGGAGATTTCTCTCCATGTGCTGAGTACTTTTCTGCTTTCTAATCCACCACTTCTGGTGACTCACGAAGAACACAAAGAATTCCTGTATTACACATCCTACAAAACCCTTTGCTTTGTGCGCCTTACTGTGGGACTTCCTTCAGGAATGTCTGCTGTGTGTTCCTGTGTTGTTTTGTGAAGCTTAAAATAGAAGAATAGAAGTGACTCCTTATCGAATGATTTATATTAACGTTGACCAATAACAGTTTTGAAGGTTGAAATTTTTACTTTGTCAATAAAACCAAACACAAGTATCACATTGATCAGCATGGGAAAGTCACCTCATTCGATTTTCTGTTCCATTGATTCCAACAGACCAAAGCATGAGGTGAGTCAAGAAGACTTGCTACCACTAAATGCTAAGGTAACTGTAGTGCAATCGTCTTGCTGCTTCTGTCGCCTACACCCTCTATTTACAACATGCATAAGGTACCACCTCTGCGCTACAGAGTACAGATAAAGCCCCATAGTCCTTGGACTGCCGGCCTGAGTGGGGCCAGCTGGTTTTCATAGAAATCCTACAGTGCAGGAGGAGGCCATTCGGCCCATCGAGCCTACACCGACAACAATCCCACCCAGGCTCATATCCCCATAACCCCTTGTGTTTATCTTGCTACTCCCCCTGACACTAATGGGCAATTTAGCATGGCCAATCCACCTAACCCGCACATCTTTGGAGTGTGGGAGGAAACCGGAGCACCCGGAGAAAACCCACGCGGACACGGGGAGGAATGTGCAGACTCCACACAGTCAGTGACCTGAGGCCGGAATTGAGCCCGGGTCCCTGGCGCTGCGAGGCAGCAGTGCTAACGACTGTCCAGCGTGCCGCCCGTAAACACCCCCCCCACTCTTTCCCCACCCCCATGACTGCCGGGTCTCCACTTGCTTAATAGGGGTACTCATCCCATACGAGGCCCACAGCGAGATCTATTGACGATTCCCCATGGCCACTATAAAGTGTACGTATGCAAGATATTCTTCCTTGGACAGGAAATAAAATCATTCTTGTTGATCAGTTGGGTTAACACACTTCGCTGGGAGGTGCTAGTTCTGTTATTCAGACATCATATCAGATTGCAGGTGGCAGGCAGAGGCTGCCCAGAGCTGTCAACGTTAGCCTAGATAACAACAGTTTCTATGCCTCTGAGTGATTACGTATAGAATTTGGTTTTGTGCAGTAGTGTCAAGCAGGAAATAACAAATCGGCAGTCAATTAAAATAAAAATCGAAAGAGATGTAAAAGCAGCTGCCAATTCACACCTGTCCATGTTACATTCTCATGCAAAGTGATAAACTGCGGCTCTGAGGTGTTTCTGAAAGGTATCTTAAGGAGATGTATCAATGCCAGTCTTTCTTTCTCTGATTCTTCCATTTTAATCAGAATTTTCTGATGATAAACCGCAAAACTGTGAGAAGCAGCAGTGACAAAATTACTGAGCTGTCAAAAGCACATTGCTATGTCGGCTCAGCATAAAATTGTACTCTTACTCAAGCACTGACTAGAGTTGCATCATTCATTACTCTGCAAGGTTCAGCATACAGGCGGCACGGGTGGCACAGTGGTTAGCACTGCTGCCTCACAGCGCCAGGGACCCGGCTTCAATTCCAGCCTCAGGTCACTGTCTGTGTGGAGTTTGCACGTTCTCCCGTGTCTGCATGGGCTTCCTCCGGGTGCTCCGGTTTTCGGCCCACAGTCCAAAGATGTACGGGTTAGGTTGGTTGGCCATGCTAAATTGCCCCTTAGTTTCAGGGGAACTGGCAGGGTAAACACGTGGGGTTATGGGGATAAGGCCTGGGTGGATTGTTGTCAGTGCAGGCTCTGTGGGCTGAATGGCCTCTTTCTACACTGTAGGAATTCTGAGCAGAGACTGATAGCCAAGTTCCGCACACACGAGGACGGGATTTTGGGTTCATGTCACACTATCTGTAACCCCCACGACTTGCCTGAGCTTGCAAAATCTCACTAACTGTCCTGGCTGGAGACAATACACACCTCTTTCACCTGTGCTAAACCCTCTCTCCATTCACATTGTCTGTACCTTTAAGACTTGATTACCTGTAAAGACTCGCATTCCAACCATTATTTTGTAAATTGAGTTTGTGACTTTATATGCCCTGTTTGTGAACAAAACTCCCACTCACCTGATGAAGGAGCAGTGCTCCGAAAGCTAGTGGCTTGTGCTACCTGTTGGACTTTAACTTGGTGTTGTGAGACTTCTCACTGTGTTTACCCCAGTCCAACGCCGGCAGCTCCACATCATGGAATTCTATGATACAGACCATCTCACAGAGAGGTAGGAAAGGAAAATCTGATGTTTGGAGCAGTAAAGGACAGATGATGGTGCAAAAGAGGAGATAAAGTTGTGGTTCGTGGTCCCATCTGGAAAGCTTATATTCTGAGTCACGTGGCACTATGATTGCACTGATTCCAAATGTGTGCCTGACGTCACCGAGGAAACCCAAGTGCTTGACATCACTCCGTGGTTACACAAATGTTATTTGTCTGTCAGCTGGAATTGCTGTTAGAAACGAATGATTTTGCAATGTTAGCAAAAGTCTGCTAATGATTCGAAATTCTGTCACTGAAGTTTTTCCGCAACTACAGTTTTTCCCAATGATTCCCGGCTTGGGTCACTGTCTGTGCAGAGTTTGCACATTCTCCTCATTTCTGCGTGGGTTTCCTCCGGGTGCTCCGGTTTCCTCCCACAGTCCAAAGATGTGCGGGTTAGGTTGATTGGCCATGCTAAAAATTGCCCCTTGGAGTCCTGAGATGCGCAGGTTAGAGGAATTAGCGGGTAAATATGTAGAGATATGGGGCTGGGGCCTGGGTGGGATTGTGGTTGGTGCAGACTCGATGGGTCAAAAGGCCTTTTTCTGCACTGTAGGGTTTCTATGATTCTATGATACAGATGGTTCTTCTATTTTGTTTGTACGTGTGCGCATGGAGATGCATTTCACAGATAAAAGCAACTAAAGCTTGTGTGCCAGTAATTCATGGTGTCCTAAGCACCCTACTGGTTAAGGTACTTTTACTCGAAGAACAGCAGTTCCCGACTCGAAATGAGCACTTGTATCATATTGTCAGCTCCAAATACTCATGCAGTATAAATGTCAATTCATTGACTTGTTATGTTTCTATTTCTGGATTTCCCAATATTCAGTTAGTACTAAGAACTCACCATGCTCCCTGATCTTGATTCTGAGCCAATTCAGGGTCTTTGCATTCTTATACCAAGAAAGAATAGAGCTTTTTGCTGTATTAGGCTTATTCAGTGTATGTTCTTCCCATGTGCATGATTCACAATGAAATGAAGAACTTTCTTACAGTCTTACAAGGAAAGAAAAAAAAAGAAAAATTCTGTTTTGTGCAGAAGAGCAAATACTGGATTTTCAGTCTGGGGTTCTGGATCCTAACCACATCACCCTCAGTGAAATGATATGATTTTTTGAAAGACAAATACCCTAATTGGCTCAGAATTGAGTTTGGTGCCTAACTAAAAAGTTTATTTTAAAGTTTATTTATTAGTGTCACAAGTAGGCTTATATTAACATCACAATGAAGGTACTGTGAAAATCCCCTAATCGCCACACTCCAGTGCCTGTTCGGATACACTGAGGGAGAATTTAGCATGGCCAATGCACCTAACCAGCACAACTTTCAGACTGCAGGAGGAAATCGGAGAACCCGGAGGAAACCTACGCAGATGGGGGGAGAACGTGCAGACTCCACACAGACAGTGACCCAAGCCAGGAATCGAACCCTAGTCCCTGGTGCTGTGAGACAGCAGTGCTAACCACTGTGCCACTGTCATGGGCTGGAGGTGAAGACGCGTGACAGAGGGCAATTTTAAGAGGCAAAAAAAGGCAGTCATTACTGGGTTTGCTATTGTCTGGGGAAATGGAGCAGGCAGGAGATCAGAGGGCCAGCAGCCTCATGGCACAAGTGCCCAAACAATCCTCATGTACTCCAGCTGTTTTACTCAAGCGATGGCAACTTTGTGCCAACACGAGTACCTCAGTTCAGCTATCCCTTTTCATCGGCAGCCACAATCAATAATAAGTCTCAACTCTGTTCCTGACAGCTGTGCACTAGCATATCCCAGACTATTCGTTCTTCCCAATATTAACTTTGAAAATGTCATTCTGTCCCTCTCCCAGCCTGTTAACAAGCTCCTCAATGAGTTTAAAAGCAAATTAACTGGAGGAATGTGGGTTGCCGGCTGCCCCACAACCCCCTCCATCCCTCTGTAGTGTTCAATTGTTCTGTGTTTGATTATGTGTGCCTGTTTACTATTGATACTCACTGTGTTTGATTGGTTAAGCCTCGGTGTGGACTCAGAGAGAAGTAGACAAAGCAGTGCAAAGAGTTGGAAGCCAGAGGCAAAGTATGCAGTCGATATTTTTAAACATTGTAAACAGAACCTGTTACACACAAGTAAATCATAGATCCAAGATATGAAATATACAAGACTCTTTCTTTAAAAGTTCCAGCATGTCACGGAACCTGTCATCTGAGTACATAATTTTCAAAGTATGCCTGCACTTAACCTCGCCCTTTCGGTGATTGATAATCCTGCCTCAGGCTTCTATTCTCTAATCATAGAAACATGGAAACATAGAAAACAGAAGCAGGAGAAGGCCATTCGGTCCTTTGAGCCTGCACCACCATTCATTATGGTCATGGCTGATCATCAAATTCAATATTCTGATCCCGCCTTCCCTCCATATCCCTTGATGCCTTTAGCCCTAAGAGCTATATCTAATTTCTTCTTGAAATCAGACAACATTTTGGCCTCAATTACTTTCTATGGTAGTGAATTCCACACATTCTCCACCTTCTGGGTGAAGAAATTTCTCAGTTCTAAAAGGATTGCCTCTTATCCTCAAACTGCGGCAGCACGATCGCACAGTGGTTAGCGCTGCTGCCTCACAGCACCAGGGACCCGGGTTCAATTCCCAACTAGGGTCACTGACTGTGTGGAGTTTGCTCGTTCTCCACATTCTCCTCCAGGTGCTCCGGTTTCCTCCCACAGTCTGAAAGACGTGCTGGTTAGGTGCATTGACCATGCTAAATTCTCTCCCTCAGTGTACCTGAACAGACACCGGAGTGTGATGATTTGGGGATTTTCACAGTAACTACATTGCAATGTTAATGTAAGCCTACTTGTGACACTAATAAATAAACTACGAGCCCTAGTTCTGGGCTCCCCCACCATCGGGAACATTCTTTCTGAATCTACCCTGTTAGAATTTTATAAGTTTCTATGAAATCTCCTCTTAGAGTCCACTTGGTCTATATGGGAAACAAAGTAGGTTAAAAACATAAGAACAACGCACAGATGTTGGTTTAAGGCTGACCTCCAGTCAAAGAGCATAATTTACAGTCTGAACAGCAGTTGAACCAAATTTTTCTCAAGGGGCTTAAATAGTTAGATGTACGTTGCACTGTAAACGTTTAATACATTTTTGATCATATTTGTGGCTTTGGCTGATGATCACTTTGCTAAGTTTTAGGGGCAATACAAGGGAAGCAAAACTATCTTGCGACTGTACAGTTTTTGTCAGCATTCCACCAGTGTGCTGAGTCGTTCGCTTAGCAATCGATTTTTTGAAAAATGCCTTGCAAACTTTCCAAATACATGAACTTGCCAAATTTGCTTTAAAACACTGGATGGGTTACAAACAAAGAACAAAGAACAATACAGCACAGGAACAGGCCCTTCGGCCCTCCAAGCCTGCGCCACTCATGTGCCCAACTGGACCATTCGTTTATATCCCTCTATTCCCAGTCTGTTCATGTGTCTATCTAGATAAGTCTTAAACGATGCCAGCATGTCCGCCTCGATCACCTTGCTTGGGAGTGCATTCCAGGCCCCCACCACCCTCTGTGTAAAATACGTCCCCCTGACATCTGTGTTGAACCTTGCCCCCCTCACCTTGAACCTGTGACCCCTTGTGTTCGTCACCTCCGACCTGGGAAAAAGCTTCCCAGTTTGAAAATGGCTTATTACACTTACAGGGCCAGTCAAAAACTTCAACCAGTAGATAAGGAAGCTTAACACAAGCCTACAAACAAGTAAACATACCTGCAGGATCATAATAATCCTTCTGCTTTGCAGGAAAGCATAATTAATTGCACTGGACTCTGTCTGAACCTCCCACTGCCTCGGAAAGGGAGCCAGCATAATCAAAGATCCCATGCATCTTAGACATATTCTTTTCCACCCTCTTCCATTCCGAAAATGATACAGAAGTCTGGGATCACGTACCAACCAACTCAAGAACAGCTTCTTCCCTGCTGCCATCAGACCTGCCATATATTAAGCTGATCTTTCTCTACATCCTAACTATGACTGTAAATTATATTCTGCACCCTCTCCTTTCTCTCTTCCCTATGTACTCTATGAGAGGTATGTTTTGTCTGTATAGAGTGCAGAAAAAACAATACTTTTCACTGCATCTCAATACATGTGACAATGAATCAAATCAAATCAATAAATTACATGAGTTTTGAAGATAAACAAGCAAAATTTTCACCAGCTTCTCTGTTCTGCTGTATATCACATTTCGATTTCCCTTAGAATTCTCTCTGCATGGATACCCAAGACAGGACTGGATTGAATATCTCTTCTAGGCACTGCTGGCTGCCTCTAGGTCCTCCTTTTACTCACTCTCTTCCTCTAATTCTGCATTCCCTCTGGATCCCTCAGGCATTGCACTTTGGAAATGGGGATACTGAAATGGTTGCTGGCTTCCATGGCCAGCAACCATACCCAATGACGTAGGGTAGCTAATGTAAGCCCGCTATTCAAAAAGGGAGGTAGAGTGAAAACAGAGAACTATAGACCAGTGAGCCTAGCGTCCGTATTGGAGAAGTTGCGAGAGTCCATTATCAGGGATTTCATAACTCGGCATTTGGAAGGCAGTGGTATAATCAGACAAAGTTAGCATGGATTTACAAAGGGGGAATCATGCTTGATGAATCTATTGGAATTCTTTGAGGATGTAACTAGTAGTGTTGACTAAGGAGAACCTGTGGTATTGTTTATTTAGACTTTCAAAAGGCTTTCGACAAGGTCTCACATAACAGACTGCTATGGGATTGCAGATAATGCCTTGAGATGGATAGAAAGCTGGTTAACAGATAGAAAGCAAAGAGTTGGCATAAATGGGTCTTTTTCTGATTGGTAGTCAGTGACTAGTGGGGTTCTGCAAGGATCTGTGCTAGGACCCCAACTGTTCACATTATAAATTATTGATTTGGAAGAGGGAACTGAATGTATTCTCTCCAAATTTGCAGATGATACAAAGTTGGTGGGAGGGTGAGCTGTGAAGAGGATGCAGAGATGCTTCAGCATGATTTGGACAGGCTGAGAGTATGGGCATATGCACGGCAGATGCAGTATAATGTGGATAAATGTGAGGTTATCCACTTTGGTAGCAATAATAGGAAGACAGATTATAACTTGAATGGGTGTAAATTGAGAGAGACCTTGGTGTCCTCGTGCATCAGTTGATGAAGGTAAGTATCAGGTACAGCAAGCAGTAAAGAAGTCAAATGGTACTTTGGCCTTCATAATGAGAGGATTTGAGTATAAAGATCGGGATGTTTTGCTGCAATTGTAAAGGGCATTGGTGAGGCCACACCTGGAGTATTGTGTGAAGTTATCTGAGGAAGGACATCCTTGCTATGGAGGGAGTGCAGCAAAGGTTTACCAGGCTGATTCCTGGGATGGCAAGTCTGTCATATGAGGAGAAACTAAATTGATTAGGATTATATTCACTCGAGTTTAGAAGAGTGAGGAAGGTTCACAGGGGAGGCGATGGCCTAGTGGTATTATCCCTAGACTATTGATCCAGAAACCCGTTTTCTGGGGTCCCGGGTTTGAATCCTGCTATGGCAGATGGCAGGATTTAAATTCAATAGAAGATATATGGAATTAAGAATCTACTGATGACCATGAAACCGTTGTCGATTGTTGGAAAAAGCCATCTGGTTCACTAATGTCCCTTAAGGAAGGGAAATCTGCCATTCTTACCCATTCTGGCCTACATGTGACTCCAGAGCCACAGCAATATGGTTGATTCTCAACTGCCCTCGGGCAACTAGGGATGGGCAATAAATGCTGGCCAGCCAGCGATGCCCATGTTCCAGGAATTAATAAAAAAAATTCATAGAAACTTATAAAATTCTAACAGGGTTAGTTAGGGTAGATTCAGAAAGAATGTTTCCAATGGTGGGGGAATGCAGAAATAGGGGTCTCGCTCAAGCGAGGCCATAAAATCCCACCCAATGTGCACATAGTCTTTCAAACTTCCTCAAAATCAACTTGAGTGTAGTCTAATGGGTTAACAGGGATTTATAAATGAGTGATGTCGACTATAGAATCATGAAAATGTTACAATGCAGAAAAAGGCCATTCAGCCCATCGCGTCTGCTCTGGCCACAAAAGAGAAAAAAAAATTAGTCACTCACTCTAATCCCATTTTCCAACACCTGGTCCACAGCCTTGCAGGTTACAGTAATTCAGATACAGATCCAGGTACCTTTTAAATGAGTTGAGTGTTGAGCATCTACTACCAACTTAGGCAGTGAATGCCGTCACCCATGTCCCCTCTCATCCTTTTACAAATTACCTTAAATCTAGGCCCCATAGTTATTGACCCTTCAGATAAGGGAAACATATCTTTCCTATTTACCCTGTCCAGGGCCCTCATAATTTTGTACACCTCAATTAGGACATCCTTTAACCTCCTCTGTTTGAAGGAAAACAACCCTAGCCTTTCCAATCTCTTCTCATAGCTGCAATTTTCAAGCCCTGGCAACATTCTTGCAGCCATGATGTGGAGTTGCTGGCGTTGGACTGGGGTGGGCACAGTAAGAAGTCTCACAACACTAGGTTAAAGTCCAACAGGTTTATTTGGTAGCACAATCTTTCGGAGTGCCGCTCCATCATCAGATAAGTGCTCACCTCATCAGGTGCTCCTTCATCAGGTCAGCATTCACCTGAGGATGGAGCGGCGCTCCAAAAGCTCGTGCCACCAAATAAACCCGTTGGACTTTAACCTGGTGTTGTGAGACTATTTACTGAACGTTCTTGTAAATCTATGATGTATCAATGACATCAGCAGTTCATATGCTGGAGACTCTGTGCAGCAGACCCAGGAGGCAGCATTCAGGGGAGATGAACTCACTCAACAACTCACCTTGTATATACTGTTCACAATGCAAAGAAACCAGTTTGAAGCAACTACTTGAGTCAGGCTACAAACTTTCTGCAGAAGATATACCACTGAGCGCTTTCATCAAACATTTAGGTGTTCCAGAAAATGTGTCCCAATATTCTACAGCCCTTCGTTTCTCTCGTGAAACATGACAAAGAATTCCATCTCAACCCCGTTGTCACCTTTCTGCTGTGTTTTGCACTGAGACATGTGGATTCACACCTCGCAGCCATTATTGAACAAACTTTATTGACACCTCTCCAACAGAGGTAACAAAAATACTCAGCTTTTGCAATGTATGACGATTTCCTAAATAACATAGAACCATAGAACCCTAACAGTGCAGCAGGAGGCCATTTCGCTCATCAGCTTTGAAAAAGCATCCCACCCAGGGCCAACAAATCGCACCCACCCCCATCCGCCCCCACCCACCATCCCCGTATCCCTACGCATTTGCCATGGCCAATCCACCTAGCCTACACATCTTCGGACTGTGGGAGGAAATCGGATCATCCGGAGGAAACCCATGCAGACATGGGAAGAATGTGCAAACTCCACACAGACAGTGACCCAAGCCGGGAACGAACCTGTTAAGAGAAATCACACATTAAGAACACACATTTTATGAATTACATTTGTATTTTAAGCATTGTAGCTGTTTCCGTGGACATCAGAAACTTCCAGTATCTTACGATCTCTTAACTCAGGTAATAAGGGGTAAAACTGAATATCCCCCAGTTGCCTGCCGTATCTTCTGTGGAAGATTTGAGGAAACCCTGGACAAACAGCACTCTATCATTTCCCAGGAAATTCCACAGATTGCCAATGAAGGTTACAACAAACTATTGGGAGAATCCCAGATGGGGAAATTTGAACTGAAAGTGTTGACTGGAGGCCATTGCAACATTACATTGTGACCCCAATCACTGTGGGCAGTTTTGACTTTACACAGAAACAGCAGATAATGACAGATCAGCTGCCCATTATAGATCTCCTGTGATATTCATTTACACTGATCAATAGTCAATGATAGTAAAAGTTGTGAGTGATCTGTAAGTTAGTTGACCCAATATCGCCATTCTACATGATCACTCAAGGCCATAATCACCCTGAATTACTTCACATTTATCTGCAATAGCAGCAGAGATACTGATCAAATCCGATCTTGTTCTCCTCCTTAGCCGAAGGCTGATTAGACTAATTGCAATGTCTCCAAATGGCAAAGATAGTTTTCTTTCAAATTCACACTACAATGTGGCATTTTGAGTGTTGTTTTGGGCTAGGTAAAATTTGAGAGTCCATCCACCAATAACGGCGAGACCATAAGCAACAAGCTGTCAGTATACTGTGATTGAAACCCAAATTCCTCATTTCTAATTGTAACTCAGAGTGCAGCTTTTGACACTTGTCAGGTTTCACACAGTGGGTGTGAGACTTGCACATTTATTGGCTGCGTAATGTTCTCATGCAAAAATATTTACATCTTAGCTGGTGATTAAGTGCATTTGTTTTTCAAGTGTAATTTGGCAGTGCTAAGGTTAGATACAATCACAAAATCTACCTCTTGCAGCAGGACAGTGTAAGGTCATTTCTTTCTTTAGTACCTGGAAGAAAAGGTTTATACAGGCTGTGCCCTTGCTTTGGAAATATGAATGAGATTTTCCCTTTTTCGTTGTCTTTTCTCAGCTCGTATATCGTTACTGGGCATTTTATTCTTGATGTCTTCCAGATTTGTACTGGTTTTAATGCTGTTGTCACTTAGCATGCCTGAACCACATATTAACTTGGTGGAGGTGGGTGGAGAAGGAGGGGTGAAGGAGTTAGAACATTCCAAGCAGGACATAACATTCCCAGCATTGTCCTGACAAGTTTATTTTGAGTGTTGCAATGAATACCAAGCGCCTTCTTCTTCACTTACTTAGCCAAGTTGCACTCCTACCATTCACGAGAACATGCTTCCCATGAAAAGCCGGCCAAATTCTCTCTCTCTCTCTGCAAACTCACTCAACTATCCCCCTTTGAATCTCTGGAGATCTCTGTACGATGAGTAGGAGGGACAGAAGTATGAACTGCAATCAAGTGGGGCACAGATCATCACAACTTTTTGAAACTCGGCAATCTCTCGCCTCATCTGGGGGGTTTAATGTCAGCTCACCCCACTCCCCCCCATCCCCCCCCCCCCCCCCCCCCCCCCCCCCCGCCAACCCCCCCCACCCCGCCTGCAGCAACATAGGCATTTAGCGTCAAAAAACCTAGAATACGTTCTCTCTCCAGAAACTTTCCTCCACATCTTAATCCTTGTTTTCATATTGCTCTTTATGGTGTTCTTTCAGAAGTGGGCACGCCCAAACCTGCAACATGTTTGTGCAATTTAATGTAGAGTATTTTGGCAGCGAGTAAGAAACTTCTGCTTGGTCAATGGCAAGGATTTGCTGTCTCAGTGCTATATCCTGAGAAAACATGACAGGAATCTGCCTAAGGTCAAACAGGTTTCCCCGCGGTAGGAGTGTGTTCTGAAGGGAGTGTAGCAAAGTACACAACTGTACTTGTCAAAACACTGTTATTAATGGGATGGATAAACCAGAGAACTGCCTAACGATCCTGCCTCACTGCATATATGTTTAACATAGTAAGAGTGTGGTACTTCAATCAGACCTGGTAACTAACCTTCCTAATATGAAAAGTTTTTAAGCTTAAGTTTAAAGTTTATTTATTAGTGTCACAAGTAGGCTTGCATTAACACTGCAATGAAGTTACTGTGAAAATTCCCGAGTCGCCACACTCTGGTGCCTGTTCAGGTACACTGAGGGAGAATTTAGCACCTAACCATCACGTTTTCCAGACTGTGGGAGGAAACCGGAGCACTCACAGGAAACCCACACAGACACAAGGAGAACGTGCAAACTCTGCACGGACAGAGAGACCCAAGCCAGGAATTGAACCCGGGTCCCTGGCGATGTAAGGCAGCAGTGCTGGATACTTAAGCCTACGCGTGAAAAATAATTTTGAAGGGCAGTTGATGTCATATACATGGATTTTAATAAGGCGTTTGATAAGGTCCCCCATGGTCGGCTTAAGATGAAAGTGAGGAGGTGTGGGATAGAGGAAAATTTGGCCGATTGGATAGGTAACTGGCTATCTGATCGAAGACAGAGGATGGTGGTGGATGGAAAATTTTCGGACTGGAGGCAGGTTGCTAGCGGAGTGCCACAGGGATCAGTGCTTGGTCCTCTGCTCTTTGTGATTTTTATTAATGACTTAGAGGAGGGGGCTGAAGGGTGGATCAGTAAATTTGCTGATGACACCAAGATTGGTGGAGTAGTGGATGAGGTGGAGGGCTGTTGTAGGCTGCAAAGAGACATAGATAGGATGCAAAGCTGGGCTGAAAAATGGCAAATGGAGTTTAACCCTGATAAATGTGAGGTGATTCATTTTGGTAGGACAAATTTAAATGTGGATTACAGGGTCAAAGGTAGGGTTCTGAAGACTGTGGAGGAACAGAGAGATCTTGGGGTCCATATCCACAGATCTCTAAAGATTGCCACTCAAGTGGATAGAGCTGTGAAGAAGGCCTATAGTGTGTTAGCTTTTATTAACAGGGGGTTGGAGTTTAAGAGCCGTGGGGTTATGCTGCAACTGTACAGGACCTTGGTGAAACCACATTTGGAATATTGTGTGCAGTTCTGGTCACCTCACTATAAGAAGGATGTGGAAGCGCTGGAAAGAGTGCAGAGGAGATTTACCAGGATGCTGCCTGGTTTGGAGGGTAGGTCTTATGAGGAAAGGTTGAGGGAGCTAGGGCTGTTCTCTCTGGAGTGGAGGAGGCTGAGGGGAGACTTAATAGAGGTTTATAAAATGATGAAGGGGATAGATAGAGTGAACGTTCAAAGACTGTTTCCTCGGGTGGATGGAGCTATTACAAGGCGGCATAACTATAGGGTTCATGGTGGGAGATATAGGAAGGATATCAGAGGTAGGTTCTTTACGCAGAGAGTGGTTGGGGGTGTGGAATGGACTGCCTGCAGTGATAGTGGAGTCAGACACTTTAGGAACATTTAAGCGGTTATTGGATAGGCACATGGAGCACACCAGGATGATAGGGAGTGGGATAGCTTGATCTTGGTTTCAGATAAAGCTCGGCACAACATCGTGGGCTGAAGGGCCTGTTCTGTGCTGTACTGTTCTATGTTCTATGTTCTATACTACTGACTTTAGCTCAGGATGAAAACGGATATTATAAATGTGTTGTGTTTCTGAATATCTGGATGCAGCAACACAGTACTCCAGCTGCAGGTTTCATGACTGTAAAATTCCTGAATGAGAGCCGCGATAATGATTACCCAAATTCATCCTGATGCCGACTCTTGTGGTTGTCTGACAATGCAGACTGTAAGGAGCAACAGTGGAAGAGCTTGACGTTACCCCAGTGGAATTCTCTTATATTTGGGTATGCACCAGTTACCAACAATTTCACATTGTCTGCTGTATGAGATAAATGAAAATGTTCATGGACATTTTCATTGACCCAAGTGACCAGCTACAGGCCCTTGAGGACACAATGGACTCTAAAATGAAACCAACGTTATTAAGGCCTCATGAAATTTGAACCACGATCAAAACATATTGCTTGTTTTGAGCTCATGCAAACATAAAAATGTAGGAAATATGTGTAGAAGTAGGTCATTTGGCCTTTTGAGCCTGCTCCACCATTCATTATCATCATTGCTGATCATCAAATTCAATATCCTGATCCTGCCTTCCTCCCATATCCCTTTATCCCTTTAGCTCCAAGAGCTATGTCTAATTTCTTCTTGAAATCAAATGATGTTTTGGCATCAACTACTTTCTTTGGTAGAGAATTCTACACATTCATCACCCTCTGGGTGAAGAAATTTCTCCTCATCTCAGTCCTAAATGGTTTACCTCATATCCTCAGGCTGTGAGCCCTGGTTCTGTACTCCCCTGTCATTGAGAACATCCTTTCTGCATCTATCCTGTCCAGTCCTGTTAACATTTTATGGGTTTCTATGAGATCTCCCCTTATTCTTCGAAACTCTAATGAACAGAATCCTAACCGACTCAATCTCACCTCATATGTCAGTCTCACCAACCCAAGGTAAACCTTCGCTACACTCCCTCTATAGCAAGAACATAATTCCTCAGATGAAGAGACCAAAATTGCATGCAATATTCCAGATATGGTTTCACCAAGGTTCTGTGTCATTGAAGCAAGACATTCCTGTTCCTCTACTTGAATTCTCTCGCAATGAAGGCCGACACACCATTTGCCTTCTTCACTGCCTGCTGTACCTGCAAGTTTACCTTTAGCAACTGGTATACAAGGATACCCTCTTTGATAGCCTTTTAGATATTTGATTTGATTTATTATTGATTTGATTTATTATTGTCACATGTATTAGCATACAGTGAAAAGTATCGTTTCTTGCACGCTATACAGACAAAGCATAACGTTCATAGAGAAGGCAACGAGAGGGTGCAGAATGTACTGTTACAGTCATAGCTAGGGTGTAGAGAAAGATCAATTTAATGCGAGGTAGGTCCATTCAAAAGTCTGATGACAGAGTCTGATGATAATAATCTGCCTTCTCGTTTTTGCTACCAAAGTGGAAGACCTCACATTTATCCATATTATACTGCATCTGCAATGCATTTTCCCACTCACTCAACTTGTCCAAATCACACCGAAGCATCTCTGCATCCTCCTCACACCTCACCCCCCCACCCAGCTTTGTGTCTTCTGCAAATTTGGAGATAGTCCATTTAGTTCCCTCATCTAAATTATTAATAGACATTGTGAATAGCTGGGGTCCTAGCACTGATCCCCATGGTAACCCACGAGTCACTGCCTGCCATTTAGAACAAGATCTGTTCATTCTTACTCTTTGTTATCTGCCTGCCAACCAGTTTTCTATCCATCTCAATACATTACCCCAATCCCATGTGTTTTAATTTTACACGCTAATCTCTTATATGGGACTTTGTCAAAAGCCTTTTAAAAGTCCAAATAAACCACATCCACTGGCTCCCCTCATCAACT
Organism: Mustelus asterias; assembly: GCF_964213995.1. Classification (NCBI taxonomy): domain Eukaryota; kingdom Metazoa; phylum Chordata; class Chondrichthyes; order Carcharhiniformes; family Triakidae; genus Mustelus; species Mustelus asterias. Next base: position 31,696,589 of record NC_135802.1, read on the forward strand.
CTATTAGTTACATCCTTGAAGGATACAACAATCCGGCTTATCAACAGCTTATTTTGCTCATTCCACAATCTTTATCATCACAACATTTACAAATCAATATTATTTCCCTAATTAATACACTGCTGGCTGTTAAAAATATTAAGCTTTACAGAACTTTCACACAATGTTCCATGGAATTAAATAGAGCAATAATGAGCTAACAAGAATATTATGGGAGGATTTACGACATTAAACATTTTTCAAATATTTCTGCACCTTACTCTCCCATCATCCTAAAGCCCTTTTAACCGCCCAAGTTGAATAAACTTCAAAATTCTGTAATCCAAATGACAAAGAAATGCTTCACATAATTCACTGCTGGCAAGAAACCCACTGGGTCCCACAATACAGTCAAGAAAATGAACGACGGGCCTTTGTACAGGCAATAAAAAAAATGTATGTCAAAAAGCATATTGTGCTGCTCTCTGTCACAAATTGGTTCATGGTTGTTCCTGTCAGAAGCAGAGCTATGATCGCAGAACAAAAATATGCAGGTGTGCCTTAAACAAAAGGATGCGAAGGGGACAAGATGAATGTGCAAAGCTCATATCCACAGAAATGTATTGTCTCATATTTTTGGTTTAGCCACTGTGATGGCTCGAGGACAATGATTTTGCACTATTCTTTTGTTTTGTTCCTTCTTTTGAAAATGCTTTCTCCCCTCAAGGTGCTGCATTTCTGGTGGCACTGTGGCACAGTGATTCGCACTGCTGCCTCACAGTGCCAGAAACCCGGGCTCGATTCCCGGCTTGGGTCACTGTCTGTGCGGAGTCTGCATGTTCTCCCTGTGTCTGCGTGGGTTTCCTCCGGGTGCTCCGGTTTCCTCCCACAGTCTGAAAGACGTGCTGGTTAGGAGCATTGGCCATGCTAAATTCTCCCTCAGTGTATCCGAACAGGCGCCGGAGTGTGGTGACTAGGGGATTTTCACAGTAACTTCATTGCAGTGTTAATGTAAGCCTACTGTGATTAGCAAATAAACTTAAACTATCTCTTAAACTATTCACTTTCTAACCTGGTGACCCTAGCCAGGTGGCTGATTTTCGGGGCTGATTTTGACTTTGGACAATAAAAAAGGCAATATTGATTCAGCCACAGATTGGACATCACTTCCCATTTTTATTTCAAGCCAGTGTACGATGGTATTGGCCATATCCATCTGATGTGTGAGTCTCGTCCGTGCCAATCTGGAGCACCAGTAAAAGTTGACAAGCAGCTTAATAAAAAGAAAGCAGACAACTCCAAAATGAACATACGCTGCTGATGTGCAGATAGTGAAAGTGAAATGGGTATAAGCTTGTTTTAATGTTAATTGTAGGCATCCGAATATTCCATTAATTAATTGTGGAGGCTGCAGCAAGAATTATAGGGTTCTCTCCTTGATTGTTACAGGATATTTTGGATATGTGTTCAATACTTTCTGTTGTTAGATCTAATTATTTATTTATCATTCATTTGCGTCACAAGTAGGCTGACATTAACACTGCAGTGAAGTGACTGTGAAAATCCTCCAGTCGCCACACTCTGGCGCCTGAGGGCGAATCTAGGCTGGCCAATGCACCTAACCAGCATGTCTTTCGGATTGTGGGAGGAAACTGGAGCACCCGGAGGAAACCCACGCAGACACAGGGAGAATGTGCAGACTCCACACAGACAGTAGCCCAAGCCAGGAATCGAACCCGGGTCCCTGGAGCTGTGAGACAGCAGTGCTATTCACTGTGCCAGCATGCCACCCACATTATTTGATTGTCGTGAAATTGATGCTGTATTTGTCAAAGTGGCGCACTCTTCTCCAATCACAGAATCATGCGAAACATGAGAAAGACATTCGCCCTGTGTGCCTCTTTGATAGAGCGATCCAATCGCAACTCCCCTGCCCTTGCCCCATAGCCCTTCAAATTTTCCCTATTTAAGTTTCTATACAATTCTCCTTTGAAAGATACGATCGAATCTTCTTGTACCTTATTTTTCAGGCAGTTTTTTGCAGATCATAAAAACCCACTTAGTAAAAAAAAGATACCTCATTTCCCCTTTGGATTTTTTTTGCCAATTATTGTATTTTGTATTCTTAAGAAGTAGGATAATTTTCCCCAAATGTTTGTGACAGCCTGGAATGTCATGGAAGCAACTGCTTCCCCAAGTCAGCCAATTTTCCAGCCAGGCTGGAATTCTGTGACTTCACCTGCGGCTGGGATTCCCCAATCCTTCTGCAGTGAATGAAGATTTGGCTGAATGCTAAATTCTCCATTTGCAGTGGCAGCAGGGCGTGCGAGACTGGAGAATTCTTGCCATTGTATAAAACACTACACTTTGTAGCAATAAATTTACTCTAATATAATCACAACTGCAATCATCCTAAAAAGCAAAAAGCTATTCAAAAGGTAATTTTATTTTGCAGTAAGGATTAAGCACTTTAAATTCAACTTGTATTCTCAGCACGCCTACACAACACAAACTGCAGCGACTCAAGAAGATGACTCACCACCACCTTCTCAAGGGCAATCATGGATGGGCAATAAATGCTGCCCTTCCCAACGGTGTCCACATATCGTGAAATAACACAGAAAATTCAATTCCAGCCTCTCATTCTTTTATCATCCTGGTTATCTGTTCGAATTTGTTGCTTTTTTAAAACATTGATGGTTCTTTTCTGCAGAGATAAAAGATAACCTCATTATGGACTACACACATTATTTGATTGGAATAAATAGATGCTTTTCAAGGACAGCAAAGGTGGTGAAGGTTGACACATAACAATCTGCACACATGGCTTGTGGAATTAAATACATACCTGGAAGAAATATTCTCTATTTCTATCCATTGCGGTTTACAAAAGAAATTCCAAACTGACCATGTGCTTAGTTGAAATGTTATCCTTTTTACAGCACAGTGGCACAGTGATTAGCACTGCTACCTCACAGCACCAGGGACCCAGGTTCGATTCCAGCCTTGGGTGACTATCTGTGTGGAGCTTGCACGTTTCCTCCGCATGGGTTTCCTCCGGGTGCTCCAGCTACCTCCCACAGTCCAAGGTTGGACAGGTTATGTGGATTGACCATGCTAAACTGCCCCTTTGTGTCCAAAGACGTGTAGGTTAATTGGTTTAGTCATGCTAAATGTGTAGGGTTATGGGATAGGACCGGGATGTGGCTTCTTTTGGAGAGTTGGTGCAGGCTTGATGGGCCAAATGGCCTCCTTCTGCACTGTAGAGATTCTACTCTAAGTTAATGCAATTTTGACAAATAAAGGAAATTGTGAGAATGTACAAAATATATTACAATTGGCAATTTGAAGCAAAACTAGAAATTATTGAAGGAACAGTGCAGATTAATGTGTTCACATTAATTTTGAAGCAATCAGTTCTGTACCTAAAATGAATACAGGGTATTGGGCATGTAAGAATGTTTCTACTGCTTGTACCTTAGATTGCACAGTCCACTCTATCAATCAAATGAGACCTTTATCTCCCGTCAGAAAGGAATATAGAGCAGAATTATACCATGGTAGTAATGCTCAAACAATTTATGAATGTGGTCTGAGATCTCAGATGGAATTCTGGCTATGAATTCACTCACAGGTATACTTTCATGTTCCATTTTCAGACTGCAGATTCAATACTACCTCAGGATGTACAGGAAGCAGGGATCTCACAGCGACTGGCTGTCAACGCCGGCATCTCCACATTATGACTTGAGGTGACACAGGAGTCACGTGATTTTGAACCATGATAGTTTGGATAGAGTGCTAATTTTAATAAGAAAATTATTTGATGGAAAGAGAAAAAAAAATTAATCCCAGAATAGAATTGCTTGGGATTGTTCTCCTTAGAGCAGAGATACATAAGTTGGTTGAAGACTAAGGAAGTTTGGCATGTCAGCTATGACTCTCACCAACCTTTACAAGTGCACCATAGAAAGCATTCTTTCTGGTTGTATCACAGCTTGGTATGGCTCCTGCTCTGCCCAAGACCACAAGAAACTACAAAAGGTTGTGAATGTAGCCCAATCCATCACTCAAACCAGCCTCCCATCCATTGACTCTGTCTACACTTCCCGCTCACTCGGCAAAGCAGCCAGTATAATTAAGGACCCCACACACCCTGGACATTCTCTATTCCACCTTCTTCCGTCAGGAAAAAGATACAGAAGTCTGAGGTCACGTACCAACCGACTCAAGAACAGCTTCTTCCCTGCTGCCATCAGACTTTTGAATGGACCTACCTTGCATTAAGTTGATCTTTCTCTACACCCTAGCTATGACTGTAACATACATTCTGCACTCTTTCATTTCCTTCTCTATGAACGGTATGCTTTGTCTGTATAGCGCACAAGAAACAATAGTTTTCACTGTATGTTAATACATGTGACAATAATAAATCAAATCAAATTAAATGAAAGTGAGTAAATTGGCCTGCAATGTGCCTAATCAGAAGATGAGGTGCTGCTTCTCCAGTTTACGTTTGGATTCGGTGGAGCATTGCAGCAAGCCAAGGATGGACATGGGCTCAGGAGAAGTCCTGAAGACCTGGGTAGGCATCAGAAGGTTGCTGGTTCCATGCTAGTGAGGGTTAGGGCTCAGAAGAAGTTGTGGGAGTGCTTCAAAGCTGGCACAGTCAGAAGACCCAAAATCAGAGAAATCAAACAGAACTCGTATTTTTGAGATGATTGTTGTCGCCCTCAAATCTCTTAGCTCCTGGATAAAAGGAAACTTTGAGTATTAGTCTGTGACTATGAGATGCTTTTTTTCATTGCTTGTTTCACGATTTTGATAATTCTACTAGCCTAGAGATTGTAACCTTGGAGGTCCAGTTGTTCAATTTAGTGCCTTGCTTCTCAAACTATCTATGCAGAACCACTTTTCTTTCCTCGTTCTACTAACGCCATTGATACCTACATGGACCACAACAACGGGATCATCCCACTCCCACTGCAAATTCCTCCCCAGCCCAGAGCAGATGTCCTGAACCCTGGTACAGAACTGGCAATGCAGCCTTCGGGACTCTCGATCCTGGCTGCAGAGAGCAGTGTCTATTCCCCATCTCTACCATCCTGGCTTGAACTGGTCACGTGAGCCTGTAGTGCAGCCGTGAAATGTGGCCCCTGGAATACTTACACATAATAATTAGTTCCTAGCTAATTAGTTCCTAGCTATTTACAGATATAAGACAATACATAACAAGCTGCAGTTCACACTGGACAGGCTTGGTGCATTTTCCCTTGAAGAATGGAAGCAGGGCCAAGACAGACTGCCAACTATTTTATAACCACCTCTATCAATTGTCATGAACAACTGATTATTGCAATCAGGGAAAAATATTTTTCTATGAGTTATCACAAAGCACTTTGACGACCCAGTGACCATTATCTAATTTCATGGTTTAAATACTAATGGAGATAAAACCAGTGTGAGGATTTCCTAATACAATGGTATCATTTGCAGGAGTGGAGGAATGCAAACTGAAGGGAGTCTTCTGGCACACTGAGAGCGTCCCCACCTCTAGACAAATGGTTCAAGTCCACTGCTAGGACTTGTTGGCCATGGAAGGAGTGTTCATAATGTAGTTCAATAGGCTGATAATCATCTTGGGAATCCTTCCATCAATTTTTCTCTATTTCCCAAAAGGGGGAAAAAAATAGTCTGTGAAGATACACTTTTAAAAAAATGCAAACTGAAGGCATTAAAATGCTTCATGTGCATTTTCCTGATTTTTTTTAATGGTAATTCCCAAAGTCTCATCTTGGAAACAAACATGGTTAATGGAAAAAACTTGATTCTGTATAATGACAGCTTGCAGAACCTTTTAGAACTGAGGTGAGGAGAAATTTCTTCACCCCAAGAGAGATGAATGAGTGGAATTCACTACCACAGAAAGTAATTGAGGCCAAAATGTTGTGTGATTTGAAGGAAAAATTAGATATAGATCTTGGGGCTAAAAGGATCAAGGGATATATAGGGGGAAGGGGGGGATCAGGATATTGAATTTGGTGATCAGCCATGATCGCAATGAATGGTGGGACAGGCTCGAAGAGCCGAATGGCCTACTCCTGCTTCTAGTTTCTATCTTTCGACTTATGTAGCACCTTTGATGTAATAAAACTTCCAGAGAAGCTTCACAAGAACGTTTGACAAGTAATCTCATAAAATACAATGGCCAGGACTTTCCACCCCCCCCTCCGCCCTCCCCCGCCCCCGCCCTCCCCCCCCCCCCCACCCCACCATCCCCCATCCCCACCCCACTGCGGTCGGTTTTCTGTCGGTGGCAGAAACCCGCCATTGGTTGCTGGCGGGATCCACCAGTCCTGGCAGCAGTGTCAATGGCCATTTGGGTTGCCCGTTGGCTGCACCGCACCGGGGAACCCTCCTTGCTGGGTCACCTTCACTGGGGCCAGAAGATTCCGCCAGAAGGAAGGGCAGGAAAATCCCAGCCAACATCTTGTCACATCCTCAGGTTGTCCCAGATGGTTTGTGGATATATATTAATTCTGCCGCACCTGCTTCCTTCTTCAGATGTGACAATGAGAACTGTGCTATTTGTTGATAAATTCTGAAAACTGGTTGGTTCAACTAGATTTAAAGACAGCTCAACAGAAAATGGCTGTTACCATTTACATGGCGTCAATAAATATTGGTTGGAAACTAAATGTTAGAATTTGATTTGGCAGACATTAGTCACTAGACTTGCTGGCTCTTGTGTTCACCAGATGCTAAAGAATGCAATATCTTTATTTTTAGATTTATTGTTAACAAATGTGTACAGTACCAGTGGGAAGATTGATTCTTCTTCTCTCCATTAAATTCAGACGAGTCAATGAAGCTAGCAACACACTTTCCTCTAGGGGTGAACATCCACCTGCCAGTAATTTCAATGGCGATTTGTCAAGATAATTTCTTTATCCAGAATCAACTTTGCTGGCAAGTGGAGAATCTCACCTGTTTTGTGTCAGTAGATTCTTTGAGAAAAACTCAAAGGGATAATCCAGTTCCTCTGGCAACATGGCAGTGTGATTCAGAGAACTCACACAAGTGCACAGGCTCACCTATAAGCACTACCCTTCAAGCCCACCCATTTCTAGCTCCACCCCCTTCAATCCCCATTCCGCCCCTTGGCAGTGCCAACCTGGCAGTGCCAATCTGGCACACTGGCAGTGCCAACCTGGCAATAAAAGGATGGGAAGCTCCAGAACTTGGGATACAGATCACATGCCCGTGATACCAGAGATGGGGGGTGTTGATTATGAGGAGAGACTGAGCAGATTGGGTTTGTACTCGTTGGAATTTAGAAGGCTGAGGGGGGATCTTATAGAGACCAGTAAGATAATGAAGGGGCTGGATAGGGTAGAGGTGGAGAGATTCTTTCCACTTAGAAAGGAAGCTAGAACTCGAGGGCACAGCCTCAAAATAAAGGGGGGTCAGTTTAGGACAGAGTTGAGGAGGAACTTCTTCTCTCAGAGGGTGGTGAATCTCTGGAATTCTCTGCCCACTGAAGTGGTGGAGGCTACCTCGTTGAATATGTTTAAATCACGGATAGATGGATTTCTGATTGATAAGGGAATTAGGGGTTATACGGATCAGGCGGGTAAGTGGAACAGATCCACTTCAGATCAGCCATGATCTTATTGAATGACGGGGCAGGCTCGAGGGGCTCGATGGCCTACTCCTGCTCCTATTTCTTATGTTCTTATGTTATGTTCTTATGGCATGATGTGTTTGGGGGAGACGGTGGTACAGCGGTAATGTCACTGGACTCACCATCCAGAGGACCAGGCTAATGCTCTAGGGACCTGGGTTCAAATCGAACTGTGGAGGCTGCTGGAATTTAGATTCAATTCATAAAATCTCAGTTGAAAGCTGGCCCCAATTTCACCTATGCAGTCAATAAAAGCAAATTACTGCGGATGCTGGAAACTGAACCAAAAGAGAAAACGCTGGAAAATCTCACAAGTCTGGCAGAATCTGTAAGGAGAGAAAAGAGCTGACGTTTCGAGTCCAGATGACCCTTTGTCAAAGCTTTGACAAAAGGTCATTTGGAGTTGAAACGTCAGCTCTTTTCTCTCCTTACAGATGCTGCCAGACCTACTGAGATTTTCCAGCTTTTTCTCTTTTGGTTTCACCTATGCAGTCAGATCACAGAAGAGCAGTTCTTTTCAGGTTTTTTTGCATTTGTTTTCTGTAAATCTAAAAAAATATATAAACCTCCTTAATTTGACATTTAATAACTGATGAGGAACTTAAATTCTGAGTCTCACAAACAGTCGAATTAGAATGCTTAATGAATACTTGTTGGATATTCACAGGTGGGTTTGTGTTGCAGAGCTTGACTTGCTCACCAATCTGAAATCTACAGTGTTTATCACCTATTCCCAAAGACATGTTTTAATGAGAATGGCATCTTGTAACAATACAAGATTACTTAAATTAATTAACTTTGATATTTGTAGTATCAAATATAATCATCATTGACTGTCATAAAACCAAACCAGCTCATTACTATCCTTTAGTGAAGGAAATCTGCCATCTAGACACTGCCTGGCTTACATGCAGATTGACAGTAATGCAGTTGATTCTTAATGGCCCTGTGAAATGGTCCAATAGCCGACTCAATTCAGGGGCCAATAGGAATGGTTAATTGGCCTTGCTAGTGATGCCCACATTCTCATGAAAGAAGAAAAGCATCAACAAAAGCACCAAGGACGAGGACTGCTGTCATCACTGGTGTTCAGCTTACGGTTCTGTAGTGTAGGAGAAATTGGCAAGTGTCCATGTTTAAAACTGTCTCGCCGCAGCACCGCGGGTTCAGTGACCTTCTGTGTTCTGGCAAAGTAAGTGAGACTTCCAGGCAAGTGGTATCCCCGCTGGTATCGCAGCATGCGACATGGAGCGTATCAGGGGCACAGAGGGGAACGTGCTGTTCCTTAATCTTAGAGGAGTGTGTGGCTAGGCTTTTGATGCAGCATCTAGTACTCATGGGTAAGGGAGTCGCAGAAAAATGTTGCCTCAAACCAAATGGAGGAGCTTCCCTTCTCCGTGGAGCTGACCTCATCCCCGTCTCCCTATTGCCCTTGCAGGAAAAAATGGGCACACAACACTCATGAAAGGGAAAGGGCCAGGGGAGGAGCTTCATCACTGAGGTCAGACAGAGCCATGGATGAGCGGGTCATGGAGATCGCAAGGGCACCATCACGAGATTGTCAGTGATGGCAAATCCCCCACTCTAGGTACACATGGCTGTGGAAGGGGCATTTGGTTGTCACCATTGAATTATAGAATCCCTACAGTCCAGAAGAAGGCCATTCTGCCCATAGAGCCTGCACCATAAGAACATAAGAACATAAGAAATAGGAGCAGGAGTAGGCCATCTAGCCCCTCGAGCCTGCCCCGCCATTCAATAAGATCATGGCTGATCTGAAGTGGATCAGTTCCACTTACCCGCCTGATCCCTATAACCCCTAATTCCCTTACCGATCAGGAATCCATCAATCTGTGATTTAAACATATTCAATGAGGTAGACTCCACCACTTCAGTGGGCAGAGAATTCCAGAGATTCACCACCCTCTGAGAGAAGAAGTTCCTCCTCAACTCTGTCCTAAACTGACCCCCCTTTATTTTGAGGCTGTGCCCTCTAGTTCTAGTTTCCTTTCTAAGTGGAAAGAATCTCTCCATCTCTACCCTATCCAGCCCCTTCATTATCTTATCGGTCTCTATAAGATCCCCCCCTCAGCCTTCTAAATTCCAACGAATACAAACCCAATCTGCTCAGTCTCTCCTCATAATCAACACCAACAACAACAATCCCACCCAGGCCCTGTCCCCATAACCCCACATATTTACCCTGCCAATCACCTGACACCTGACACAAGGGTAATTTAGCACGGCCAATCAACCTAACCTGGAATGTGGAAGGAAACCGGAGCACCCGGAGAAAACCCATGCAGACATGGGTAGAACGTGCAAACTCCACACAGGCAGTGACCCAGCTGGGATTTGAACCTGGGCCCCTTGCACTGTGAGGCAGCAGTGCTAACCGCTGTGCCACCGTGCCATCCCAGTGGTCGACCTTGGGGAATTGAATTGGGAATGGAACGTAGGAGAGTGACACTGAATCTGTGAGGAAGACTGAGTTTGACAGCATGCTGATTACTGAGTGTAGTGGAATACACTGCCAGTGAGGGATGGTGAGAGTCTCCAGGCTTACCTTTCATAAGCTTTTTTTTTGCCTTTCTTTGTATTCTTCCATGGAATGTGGAAATTACTGGCAAGGCCATCATTTATTGCTCATCCCTAATTGCCTTTTCTCAGCATGGAACGAATGTAGAACCCGAGTTTTAAAAATACATCAGGACAGTGCACCAATATTTAATTCAACAAGACTTTATAATTTTAAAGACTGACTCGTAATAGAAAACTGTATAATACCCCAATCTCAGCAGGTCTGACAGCATCTGTGGGGAGAGAATAGAGCCAACCTTTTGAGTCTAGATGAACGAGTTCTGACGAAGGGTCATCTCGACTCGAAACATTGGCTTTATTCTCTCCCAACAGATGCTGTCAGACCTGCTGAGATTGTCCAGCATTTTCTGTTTTTGTTTCAGATTCCAGCATCGACAGTACTTTGCTTTTATACCACAAGCTAATCTGTTCAACTGTCTCCTACTATTTGCAACCTATCCTTTGTACATGTTATCGGAACATAGGAACATAGGAATTGGGAGCAGAACTAGGCAAATTCAACCCTTTGAGCTGCTCCACCATTCAATCAAATCATGACTGATCTCTCCCTGGTCTCAAACCCACCTCCCAATATCTTTTTATCCCTTTTTAATTAGAAATATATCTATCTCCTTCTTGAAACCATCTAATGATTCAGATTCCCGCTCTGGGGCAGTGAGTTCCACAAATTCACCATCCTCTGCGCGGAGTAGTTCCTCCTCATCTCAGTTTTAAATCTACCGCCTCTCAACCTAGATTTGTGACCTCTTGTTCTAGATTTTCCCATGAGAGGAAACATTTTGTCTATGTTTACTTTATCAATCCCTTTTTAAAATTTTATATACTTCGATCAGATCCCCTCTCATCCTTCTGAACTCCAGCGAGTACAAGTCCAAACTATTTAATCTCTCCTCCTATGTCAACCCCTTCATCCTCAGAATCAATCCAGTGAACCTCCTCTGAACTGCCTCCAATGCCACCACATCCTTGCTCAAATAAGGAGACCAAAACTGGACACAATACTCCAGATGTGGTCTCATCAACACTCTATACAATTGCAACAACACTTCTCTACTTTTATCCTCCAGTCCTTTTGCAATGAATGCCAACATTCCATTTTCCTTTTTTATTATATGTTACACCTACATGTTACATGGAGACAATGGATACCAGATGATTACCACAGTTTCTGGATCAAACTCAACTTTATTTTTATCCTGCGATGTGGGCGTTAACGGCAAGACCTGCATTTGTTGATGCCATAGATGCTTTACGAAACATTTCCCCAAAGCCTGTGTGTGTATTTTCTCACCTGTGGAGTGGAGAAATCAATTTAAAATAACACAGCAGCAAAGCCTTTTTACTTAAAAAAGAAAAAGGTAGTTCATTTCACTCTATTGCTCTTGATGTTACTTAACAAACAGTAAGTTTCTTACTTACTTGATGGTTTGAGTTAAAAGGAGAGGCTGGATAGACTGGGACTTTTTTTCCCTGGGGTTTAGGAGACTTAGGGGTGATCTGATAGAGGTCTATAAAATAATGAGGGGCATAGATCAGCGAGATGGTCAACATCTTTTCCCAAAGGTAGGGTGTCTAAAACTAGAAGGCATAGGTTTAAGGTGAGAGGGAAGAGATACAAAAGGGTCCAGAGGGGCAATTTTTTCACGCAGAGTGGGATGAATGTCTGGAACAAGCTGCCAGAAGTAGGAGTAGAGGCGGGTACAATTTTGTCTTTTAAGATGCTTTAGACAGTCACATGGTTAAGGTGGGTATAGAGGGAAATGGGCCATATGCGGGCAATTGGGACTAGCTTAGTGATTTAAAAAAAGGATGGCATGGACAGGTTGGGCCAAAAGGCCTTTTTCCATGCTGTAAACCTCTGTGACTCTAAGTTATTCACACACACACACACACACAGACAAAATGAACTTTTCTTTTGAAAAATTGAAGCAATTTGTTCCATATTTGATACGGGCCTGATATTTTTAGAGTTGAGGTGTGTTGTCATTGTCAGTTTTGAGTAAGTTTTGAGGTTGCAAGATTATTTCTACAGCTGTGACAATTGCCATGGTCAAATTGCCAGAGATTTATTTTACAGGCAAGCTTAGTAGGTGGAATCAGGACTTACAGGGTAGGGAGAAAGTTCCTTTCTTCTGACGCAGCTGGTGTGGCATTTTCAAGCTGTCCAGTTGCTCGCAGCAGAAGCTGTGGTTGTTTCTAGATGGTTTTCTAGCTGTCTCTCCCCTGGTTGAAGTTCTTCAAGATGGTTTTCTGTGGATCTCGCCCTTTCCAATGCTTTTTGTTGGCAATACAAGACTGATGCCAGAATGCCAAGTCACTTTCCATAGGCAAGTGGTATTCCATTACTGTTATCCAAAGGCTCCTTACCCACTGTGGTGTCAAAAGGGTCAAACAGAACAGTTTTTATAAAAGTTTGTACATCATAGCTGTGCGCCGTAAAATTGCCCATTCAGAAGTGCCTTTGGACTGAGTGACTTGTTTGGCCATCTCAAAGGTTATTTAAGAGTCATCCACATTGCTGAGAGTTTAGAGTCAAACATAGGCCAGACCAGGTAAGAATTGCAGATTTTCTTCCCTAAAAGGACATTTTTTGAAGCTCTTGGGGTTTTTTGACCATCAATGATAATTTCGCAGTCATCATTACTGGGACTAGCTTTCAAATTCCTGATTTTTTTAAGATTCAAATTTAAATTCCAGTTGCTTAGTGAGACCAATCCTAATTCATCACACTTTGTGCATTAATATACATGCATTTTAAACCTGTCCTTAGTCTACTCCTGTCTAATATGGTACTTGTCCTTCTCTGGTCCTATCGAACAATCTATAACTCCTTGATGCACCTTATCCTCCTTTTCTACTTCTAAATGTCAGTGCCATCACACTGTGAATTTGCTTTAAACTCTCCCCAACCACACTAGCAAACCATCCCTTCGAGCTCATTGGTCCCCATCCTGTTGGAGCAGCCCATTCCCTTTAAGTAGGTGTCTCCTGTCCGAGATCTGGTCCAAGTGTTCCAAGAATCCTCCCTCCTGCACCAAGCCCCAAATCACACATTGATCCTCCCTATATTACTATTTCTATTATCTTACACCTTTTGTTTGCGCTTACCTAATATGGCAGGTTGTGCTCTTGCAGTCAACAGAGTGGACGGAATTTTCCCGTCCTGCCCGCCATGGGAAGCAGGTAGGACATGCACCATGCAAAGGTCCGTTGACCTTGGACGGGATTTGGGGCAGCACGGTGGCACAGTGGTTAGCACTGCTGCCTCACAGCACCAAGGACCCGGGTTCAATCCCAGGCCACGGGTGACTGTGGAGTTTGCATGTTCTCCCCATTTCTGCGTGAGTTTCCTCCGAGTGCTTTGGTTTTCCTCCCACAGTCTAATTATGTGCAGGTTAGGTGGATTTGGCCATGCTAAATTACCCCTCTGTGTCCAAAGATGTGTAGATTAGTTAAATTAGCCATGGTAAATGTGTGGGGTTAAGAGGATAATGTGGGGAAAAGGATCTGGTTAAAGTACTCTGTCAGAGAGTTGATGCAGACTCGATGGGACAAATGGTCTCTTTTGCACTGTAGGGATTCTATGACTCTATGATATGATTTTCCAGTCTTGCAGCGAGCATGGCCGGAAAAGCCTGCTCAGTTTGTTTCTTTCCTGCCTCCATTTTGGGGCCTAAGCAGACCATTTAGTGCCTAACAAGCAAGTTTGTTTTGCTCATTCAGGGTATAGGATCATCACTGACAAGGCCAGCATTTGTTACCCATTATGAATTGCCCTTGAGAAGGGCAATTTAACACCCCCACGTGTTAAATTCCTGACTGTTGCTTAGTCAGCTGATCCCAGCTGGAATGATGGCAGGTTGTTGAAAATGACAAAGTCTTACAAAGTTTGCCAGTGGGGCATGTTGTTTTAGCACTCTTCTTTCTCCTGACCAACAAAGTGAGATTTTCTGCATCTCGCACTTTTACATTGACACGATCTGAGCCACCGTGCCTTGCTATTCAGGGTGACAGGCTCTGCCAATTTTCTCTTCTTCCTGACGACAAACTGCTCAACCGCCACGCCGTTAGTCACCGAGTAACCCAACGTAAACTCAAAACAAAGAACAAAGAGCAAGGAAAAGTACAGCACAGGAACAGGCCCTTCGGCCCTCTAAGTCTGTGAATATCATGATGCCCTAACTAAACTAAAGAAACCTTTCGCCCTTACTTGGTCCGTATCCCTCTATTCCCTCCCTATTCAGGTACCCATCCAGATGCCTCTTAATGTACCTGCTTCCACCACCTCCTTTGGCAGCGCATTCCAGCACCCACCACTCTCTGCGTGAAAAACTTCCCCCGCACATCTCCCTTAAGCTTTCCCCCTCTCACCTCAAACCTATGCCCCCTTGTTAATGACGCTTCTACCCTGGGAAAAGGCCTCTGACTATCCACCCTGTCTATGCCTCTCAGCTCCCTGAGGACAAGAAAATTGATCTGCCAGAGGAGGCCCGATTTCGAACTCTGGATGAAGCTGTGAATTAAAATTGCTACAATTCAAAATTTGTTCCAATCAATGCTTGAGTTTGAAAGCACAACAGCACAGGAGACTTAGATTGAAATAGCTTTGTCAAGTTCAACCAAAACCATTGACTTGCACGCAGGAGACAGCACTGCTTCTTTAGAATGTATATAGTTCATTGCTATGCAAGTGCTTCTTAATGTTTTCTCCATGGTCACTCGTATAGTTATTCAGCACATGATCAGGTTGCTCAGATACAATGTTAGGGAGTAAATTGGATCATTACCACAGCCCCTCTGTCTGATTTCAAAAACACCATACCTTGACCTCCTTTATCTCTTTAAACATGCTTAAGGAAATTGAAATAGCTGCAGGAGTTTTATTGAAATGATGTGTATCTTGAACTCCATTCCAGCTGAGGCTATTTGTCATACTTTTAGCTGATGCTCACAGCAGATTGCCATTTCCATAAGTACGCAGAGCCCTCTGTAAAGCCAAGCCTGTGCACTTATTTGTACATAGAATAAGAGAGTGTGGACATGAACAAGTAAGTAATTCTTAAGTATTGCGTAATGTAGATTACATAGGATGTTTGCCATTATCTTTCATCTTCTCTGAAAGCCATCAAACACTGTATGAGGACAAACCACGATATTCAGGCAAAAACAAATGGCCAGATGTGTATATATACAAATATGATGTTCGACACAGAGAGGGTTATTTAGAAACCCAAAATGAGAGTTGGCTCAGATGGGAAGCTAAAATGTAGATTTTCAAATCCGAACCCAACCCATCTCGAACCCGACTATTTATCGTTGTAATGACGGTGTGATGGTGGGTGGGAAGGTGGCAGGGTGGCCAACCAACACTCAGGAAAGGAGTCCCTCATTAAGTATTTGAATGCAGCTACAAGTCTAAGGTTTTTGCTCTCTTCCTGCTTTAAGGCCACAGGAAATCCAACAGCTGGAAGGTGGTGAGGACCTCTGGATAAAACAGGTAAATGATTTTTCTGCGCTGCTCGTGGAGCAGGAAGATCAATAGAGGCGGGAAAAATAAATGAATCTCTACTAAAGAAGAGCAGAGAAATCAATCCATGAAAAATACAATCATGAAAGGGAAAATTTTATTTGACCAACCTAATCAAAAGTGAGAGTAGACAGTGGTAATGCAGTAGAAGTAATTTATCTGGATTTTTGAATAATCTTCAAGATATAATAATGAATGAGGAGCCGGGGATGAGTGGTTGAATGGATTGTTAGCTGAGTTCAAGACAAAATACAGAGAATGCAAGCAGCAGATGTGTTTCTTTCAGAAAGCCAGAAGATAGGAAGTGGTGTTCCACAAGGATCAATTTTTAAAAAATTCAATCGTGGGACATTGGCATCACTGGCTGGCCAGCATTTATTGCCCATCCCTAATTGCCTTGAACTGAGTGGCTTGTTACGCCATTTTAGATGGCAGTTGAGAGTCAACCACATTGCTGTGGCTTTGGAGTCACATGTAAGGCAGACTCGGTAGGACAGTAGATTTCCTTCCCTAAAGGACATTAGTGAACCAGATGGGTTTTTCCGACAACCAGCAATGGTTTCATGGTCACCAGTAGATTCTTAATTCCAGATATTCATTTTTTTGTATATCCGGAATAGGGACAGGCAAAAAATGTTGGCCCAGCCAGCGACAACCACATCCAATGAAAGAATACTTAAAAGAAACAATGCGGATGCTGGAATCTGAAAAATGCTGAAAAATCTCAGCAGGTCTGGCAGCATCTGTAGAGAGAGAATGGAGTTTTGAGTCTGGATGAAATACTGTTCGTGTGACCCGTTGTATGTGTGAAATGTTTGTTGTCCACAAAAAACTGAAATTTTACTTTATGGAAAAAAGAAGAGGAAACAGGCTAATCATTCCTGCAAGTCTGTTCTGCAATTGAATCCATTTATTCACCCTCATTCTGTAACCCTTAATACTTCTCTCTCTTTATATAGCATCATCTGAGGGTTATCAATTGTTCCTTATGCCACCATATCAGAATCACAAAAACTCAGTTTGCAGGTGCAGCAGGTAATCAAGAAGGCAAATGGAATGTTGGCCTTTATCGCGAAGGGGATGGAGTATAAAAGCAGGGAGGTCATGCTGCAACTGTACAGGGTACTGGTGAGGCCGCACCTAGAGTACTGTGTACAATTTTGGTCCCCTTATTTAAGAAAGGATATATTAGCTTTGGAGAGGGTACAGAGAAGGTTCACCAGGTTGATTCCAGAGATGAGGGGATTAGCTTATGAGGAGAGATTGAGTAGACTGGGCCTGTACTCATTGGAGTTTAGAAGGTGGAGGGGAGATCTTATAGAGACATATAAGATGATAGAGGGGCTAGACGGGGTAGAAGCAGCGAGGTTATTTCCACTTACAATGGAAACAAGAACTAGGGGGCATAGCCTCAAAATATGGGGGAGTCAATTTAGAACAGAGTTGAGGAAGAACTTCTTCTCCCAAAGGGTAGTGAATCTTTGGAATTCTCTGCCCAATGAAGCAGTGGAGGCTACCTCGTTAAATGTGTTTAAGTCACAGATAGATAGATTTTTAACCATTAAGGGAATTAAGGGTTATGGGGAGTGGGCGGGTAAGTGGAACTGAACCCACTATCAGATCAGCCATGATCTTATTGAATGTCGGAGCAAGCTTGAGAGGCTAGATGGCCTACTCCTGCTCCTATTTCTTATGTTCTTATGTTTTTATGTAGAACGGGGTAGGGTAATGAAATCAGCCACATGAGCAGTCACTATGGCAATAGAACGCATTGTGTTAGGATTGTTTAAGTTTATTTATTAGTGTCACAAGTAGACTTACATTAACACTGCAATGAAGTTACTGTGAAAATCCCTGAGTCGCCACACTCGGACGCCTGTTCGGATACATTGAGGACGAATTTACCATGGCCAATACACCTATCCAGCACGTCTTTTGGACTGTGGAAGGAAACCGGAGCACCCGGAGGAAACCCACGCAGACACGGGGGAGAACGTGCAGACTCCGCACAGACAGTGACCCAAGCAGGGAACCGAACCCGGGTCCCTGGCACTGTGAGGCAGCCGTGCTAACAGCTATTTTGCACTACGTACACTAGCCACCTAACCAATAGAGCTAACCAGCCCTTAATATTCCTACGTATCACAGATCTCTGAATCTCAGTTTTTTAATTTTAATTGCCCACTAAATTCAGCAGCTTCTTGGAAGGGGGAGAGCCAGGTTTCCATACCTGTTATGAAGTGATTTACAGTTGGAATGCAATAGGTATAAATAAAATACGCCATATTGGAATTCAATTTTAGCATCATCTATAAAGTTTCAGAGCGAAAGCAGGTTTGACATTGACATGATATTTTCATTGTCTCACGTAAATCCAAACCATGTGTGGAGCAAGGAAAAAAACAAAACCTCCGTCATTTTAGAGTGTTGAGTCAAGTCAATAGGGAACCAGAAATCAAGGTCAATTGTTCGACTGGGTGGAAAGTATTAGACAGAACTGAATGTGTCATGCACATGACAAAAAAAACTGCACGTGCACTTCAGCTGACTGTGTTTTAACCTGAATGCACACATCATCATTAATGCAGAATATTAGCATCTGGTATAATTATACAGTTCATAAGGTTATTCTGTAAGGGTGAAGGGAACGGATTGACTGCTGCAGTTATCATCGAAAATCTGAGCCTTAAGCTGAGGTGGATAAAAATTGTGATGATGGTTCGCACTGCTGCCTCACAGCGCCAGGGACCCGGGTTCGATTCCTGGCTTGGGTCACTGTCTGTGTGGAGTTTGCACGTTCTCCCCCATGTCTGCGTGGGTTTCACTAATACTTAAATGAATTGCTCATAAATGGAATCTTCTGCTGAATGCGTTGTTGATGTTGAAAAGGGATCCAGCCAGTGCTGCACTCATTCATCTACGCAGAGGTGGCAAATGTTTTGTCTTCTTTCATTTTCTCAATAAAAAAATTAACCCGGGTGAGGTATGTTGTCCAGAGTTGTGTCGCAAATACAATGCAAAAATGTGCATAGTTATACACTGGGAGACAAATCTACAATGACATAGAAAATAAATGACAATTGTACAAATTAGTTTTGTCCCTACTTTTGACGACTTAAATAAATTCCAAGTCTGCTTGGATTCAGTTTCGCTCATAAAAAGCTGTCTGGTTCATTAATTCCTTTGAGGGAAGGAAATCTGTCATCCGTACCCTGTTGTGCTCTAACTGTGAGTCCAGGCCCACAGGGATGTGGTTGACTCTTAACTGCCCTCTGCAGTGGATGTGACAAGCCACTCAGTTAAGGACAAATAGGGATGGGCATCATTGACGATCTGTATTTCCGAGAAAAGAGTAGACATAGCAAACAAATAAGTGTCCCTCACATGCTTTATGGTCTTGAATTACCTGGACTGGCCATGGGAAAGCATGATTTATAGGGGATTATCAATGAGTGCTTTCTTTTGGGAAACTGCAATCTCACACGTATTTCCCCTGTGTTCCATTTTGATTGACTCTCAGCCTCATCACATGAAAATATTGATCAACCAACCGGTTTCTTTAAGAACTCTCTCTTAAGGAAAGCGACAATTAGTTTAATCTCTACATAATTGAAGTTAGTTTTCAAGTCATACATCATAACATCTGCTCTGATCAAAACCGCAAGAAACTGCAAAGGGTTGTGAATGTAGCCCAGTCCATTGCGCAAACCAGCCTCCCATCCATTGACTCTGTCTACATTTCCCGCTGCCTCGGAAAAACAGCCAGTATAATTAAGGACCCCACGCACCCTGGACATACTCTCTTCCACCTTCTTCTGTTGGGAAAAAGATACAAAAGTCTGAGATCATGTACCAACCGACTCAAGGACAGCTTCTTCCCTGCTGCCATCAGACTTTTGAATGGACCTACCATATATTAAGATAATCTTTCACGACACCCTAGCTATGACTGTAACACTACATTCTGCACCCTCTCCTTTCCTTCTCTCCTATGAACTCTATGAACAGTATGTTTTGTCTGGAGAGTGCGCAAGAAACAATACTTTTCACTGTACCCCAATACATGTGCAGCACGGCAGCACGGTAGCACAGTGGTTAGCACTGCTGCTTCACAGCTCCAGGGACCTGGGTTCGATTCCCGGCTTGAGTCACTGTCTGTGTGGAGTTTGCACATTCTCCTCGTGTCTGCGTGGGTTTCCTCCGAGTGCTCCAGTTTCCTCCCACAGTCCAAAGATGTGCGGGTTAGGTAGATTGGCCATGCTAAAATTGCCCCTTAGTGTCCTGGGTTGCGTAGATTAGAGGGATTAGTGGGTAAAATATGTAGGGATATGGGGGTAGGGCCTGGGTGGGATTGTGGTCGGTGCAGACTCAATGGGCCGAATGGCCTCTTTCTGTACTGTAGGGTTTCTATGATTTCTATGATTTCTATGATGTGACAATAAATTGAAGCAAAGCAAAAACAGTAAAGAGGAAAGACATGGAGTCATTGCTCCAAATAAGGATGAGAATACGCTTTTAGTTGTGGTGAAATGGGCCTGGATTTAATGCGGCCCATTGTGGTGGGAACTGTGGCAGCCAGGCCCACTTAATCATGGGAGAGATCCTGCATCAGAATCATGGCGGCAATTAAGTCAGAGGGTGGAAGGGGCTGACTTGGGATTCAGGATTGTTTCCAGCAGGATGTTAATTCAGGTCATTAATGAGCTAATTAACGCCCATGATCACTGAGCTCAGTGCTATTCACTGCTAGCTCAGGGACTAAATGAGAACTGCATGGTTTCCCCATACCTCCCAAAGGCTGCCCGTATTGAGACCAGGCATGAGGTGGTTACCTTGTTTGTACATTCTGAAGGGAACAGGGGAGGAGCTGCTGAAAGCCACCCACTGCCCCTTCCAAACCTCCAGAACCCCTCTCCTTCATCTCTCACACTATGATCCCTTCCAACACTTACTCACCTTTGGTCCAGCATCCCTTGGAGATTCTGGGCCTCTGTTGGGTACATTACTGGCTGCTACCTGGGCTTCTTCGCTGACACGGATGGCAAAAAGGAGCCAGATTCTAATAGGCTTGCAGTTCTTAGTGGGTACTGAATCCCTGGAAGATCCAAGGTGGCTACTTAAGTGCCTGAAAGCCACTTAATACTGTTGGGCTTTCCCCATGGATTTGATTGCAGTTCTCTGTCGGTTCTCTGTCTGGTGGGTGGGACTATGAGATCCTCCCTCGTTCTTCTGAACTCAAGCGAATATAATCCGAACCGACTCAATCTCTCCTCACACGTCAGTACTGCCATCCTAGGAATCAGTCTGGTAAACCTTCTCTGCACTCCTTCTCGAGCAAGAACATCCTTCCTCAGATAGGGAGACCAAAACAGCACACAGTACTCCAGGTGTGGTCTCACCAAGGCCGTGTATCATTGCAGCAAGACGTCCCTGCTCCTGTACTACCATCTTCTAGCCATGAAGGCCAAAAGAACATTTGCCTTTTTTAGTGCTTGCTGCACCTGCACGCTCAACTTCAGTGACTGGTGTACCTGGATATCCAGGTCTCTGGTATCTATTTCTTGAATCTCACCTGCTGGATTTAAGAATCTATTGGAATTAAGAATCTACTGATGACCATGAAACCATTGTTGATTGTCAGAAAAACCCATCTGGTTCCCTAATGTCCTTTAGGGAAGGAAATCTACCGTCCTTTCCTGGTCTGGCCTACATGTGACTCCAGAGCCACAGCAATGTGGTTGACTCTCAACTTCCCTGGGGGAACTAGGGATGAGCAATAAATGATGGCCAGCCAGCGATGCCCATGTCCCACGAATGAATAATAAAAAATTACCTTTAGATGTCAGCTTTGAGTTTCGGAATGCTGCCTTCTTGACTTGCAACCTTGAGTTATTTTGCCAGATAATGAAGGCTGCTCATTTCGGATCCAGGAGGTTACAGATTCGAAGACTATTTTTGTCAAACCATTGTCATCCTGGTGATGACAATGCTCGAACCCTATTCTCTGGACACTGGAGCCTAGTACAGCCG
Source organism: Mustelus asterias (assembly GCF_964213995.1). Lineage (NCBI taxonomy): Eukaryota > Metazoa > Chordata > Chondrichthyes > Carcharhiniformes > Triakidae > Mustelus > Mustelus asterias. Next base: position 31,718,410 of record NC_135802.1, read on the forward strand.
ACTTTATTTGTTCCCACTTGAAATTAGAATTAGATATAGAATCCCTACAGTACTGAAGGAGGCCATTTGGCCCATTGAGTCTGCACTGACAACAATCATACAAGGCCCTATCCCCTTAACCCCACATATTTACCCCACTAATCCCTCTATTCTACGCATCCTAGTACACTAAGGGGCAATTTAGCATGGCCAATGCACCAAACTCGCACATCTTTGGACTGTGGGAGGAAACTGGAGCACCCGGAGGAAATTCACGCAGACACAGGGAGAACGTGCAAACTCCACACAGACAATGAGCCAAGCCAGGAATTGAACCTGGGTCCGTGGAGCTGTGAGGCAACAGTGCTAACCACTGTGCCACCGTGCCGCCCTCGGTTGGATTGGGTTGGATTGAGTTGGGTTTGGGAAGATTTTCCGGATGGGTTGTGAACTGCACTTGGAATTCCTGCCGTTGGACAAGCTGCTTTCAAGCTGAGACATTGACCTTCTTCCTCTTGGACCTTTGGTTCATGGGTTGTACCAATGAATGTGCCTCCTGACCGTGGAGATCTGATTTAATGATGGACTGGAGCTGCATGTCTACATTGCAGCTTTCCGTCACAATGCAAACAAAAGGCTCTTTCATTGAGAATAGGGCACTGCATTATGAGAAATTCTGCAGTAACCCTGCTGAGAAAATCAAGGAACATTGCGGTTTATCTGTCACTGCCTGACTCACTACAAAAGAAAAAGAGGTCTTAACGTAGGAGGTGAGGCAAAAAATTTGTGCTGACTGAAAGAACAGCTTCTTCTCTGCTGCCATCAGACTTTTGAATGGACCTATCTTATATTAAGCTGACCTTTCTCTACACCCTAGCTATGACTGCAACATTATATTCTGCATCCTCTCCTTTCCTTCTCCCCTATGTACTCTCTGAATGGTATGTATTTTCTGTACAGCGTGCAAAAAACAATACTTTTCACTGTATCCCAATGCATGTGACAATAATAAATCAAATCAAAATTTCAAAGGTGAGTTTATAGGCAACTATTCTTTGCTTACCAACTGGAAATGGAAGGAAAACACAGCAAGTTTATTCAAATTGCAGACATGAAAAACTATCCTCAATTTCCAGGTGGCACGATGGCACAGTGGTTAGCATTGCTGCCTCTAAGAGCCAGGGACTGGGGTTTGATTCCTGGCTTGGGTCACTGTCTGTGTGGAGTCTGCACATTCTCTGTGTGTCTGCGTGAGCTTCCTCCAGGTGCTCTGGTTTCCTCCCACACTCCAAAAGACATGCTGGTTGGGTTCATTGGCCATGCTAAATTCTCCCTCAGTGTACCCGAACAGGCATTGGAGTGTGCTGACTTGGGGATTTTCACAGTAGCTTCATTGCAGTGTTAATGTAAGCCTACTTGTGACACTAATAAATAAACTTTTATCAGTTATCTTATGAAGGTGCTGTTTCATATAATGGCTTGCTTGCTCAATCTTCTGACTGAACCCTTTTAAATGGAAGAGATTCCATTCTCCTATTTGCAGCTTAAATGGCCACACCACACAAGTGAATACTTACTTTCCCGAATGATGCCTTAATTTTGAGGCAATCCACCGATGCCAGTATTGTTTCACCCAGATGTGCAGGTGGTTTCTATGATGCCGTAGGGTTGTCTGCAGCCGTAGGACAATAACATCAGTGACACAGCTGAGTACTGGTACAATGAGGGCCAGCCACACACCAGAAGAATAACTCAGCATGCTAATCAGCATGTTGAAGTCGAACTTTAGAAATCCGGATGAATCTGGACTGGTCTTGTATTATAACCTTGACGCAATCGCGAGATCGTTGTTGTGAGCTAAACATCATGCCTCTTCTAAAATATCAACACAAAAAGCTGAAAAACACTCAGTGGGTCAGGCAGCATCTGTGGAGAGGGCTAGAGAGTTCAAATTTTAGGTTGATACGGCTGTTGACGCCAGCGGGATTTTCCCATCCCACTGAAGTGAATGGAGATTTAGCTGGGCGCCAAATTCTCCAACCTCGCTGCAGGGGGAGTGTGGCATGAACGGTTGGTAAGATCGTGCCCTGTGTGTTTACATTACTCAAGTAGGCTCCTGTGGCTCCACTGAGGACACCTTCACGGGCTGGTGAAGTTTTGTCCTGTGCGGGTGGAGGGTATGAGGATGAGGCAGCGGTGTGATGGAGCAACGTGACATGATCATCAGTTTTTTTGCTGGCTTACGGGGTTAGAGTAACTTTCAAAAAACACAGAAATAAACATTTTTTTTGTTAAGTGAAAACCCTCTGGTCGCCGCACTCCGGCCCCTGTTCGGCTACACTGAGGGAGAATTTAACATGGCCAAAGCACCTAACCAGCACATCTTTCGGACTGTGGGAGGAAACCGGAGCATCCGGAGGAAACCCACGCAGACACGAGGAGAACGTGCAGACTCTGCACAGAAAGTGACTCAAGCTGGGAATTGAACCCGGGTCCCTGGCGCTGTGAGGCAGCAGTGCTAACCATTGTGCCACCGTGCAGCCATCTGGCCAAATTAAAAGATTATACAGGTTGCGTTTATCAATTTAGTAAAAGTGTCTGAAATTCTGACAGAGACACCTATCTGAGGTAATTAATGATGTCCAGACATGGTGGTATGGGTGATTAGTGGCACAGTGGTTAGCACTGCTGCCTCACAGCGCCAGGGACACGGGTTCAATTCCTGCTTGGGTCACTGTCTGTGTGGAGTCTACCCCGTTTCCTCCGGGTGCTCCAATTTCCTTCCACAGTCTGAAAGATGTGCTGGTTAGGTGCATTGGCTATGCTAAATTCTCCCTCAGTGTACCCGAACAGGTGCCGGAGTGTGGCAACTGGGGGTTTTCACAGTAACTTCATTGCAGTGGTAATGTAAGCCTACTTTTGATGAATAAATAAACTTTGAAACTTTGATCATAGCTGTGGCTCCCTGTGGGCCATCATTTTTAAGCACCCTCACCTCTACCCCCTTTCCCCATCCCCTCCTCTCCTCGCCGCACCCCCCCCCCCCCCCCCCCCCCCCGCTGGACAGAAGGAATAGACAGAGTTTTTGTGCACAATCACCATGAAAGCAGAAATGATAAGAAATACACTTTATAGTTTACAGAGTTACCATATTTCTGCTCATGCTCAGCACAAGTCATGATGGAGATATCGTTGGAAGCCACTGGAAAAACCAGGCCTGAGAGCCACTGGGCCATTCAATCATTGCTGAGAATCACAGCCAGGTCCACTACGAGGAGAATGAAGGTTATTGCATTTACATAGCACTTTACATGTCCTCAGGACATCCTCATGCACTTTCCAGCCAATGAAATACTGATCACGACAACAATCTTGGCAATGTCAGAGCCACTAAATAACCTGTTAGTTTTTAGTGATGATGTTTAAAGAATAAACATCAGTGAAGGCACGAGGGAGAACTCTGCTGCTCTTCATCAAATAGTGCCATGAGATCATTTATGTCCAACTGAAGGAATAGATTCCCACTTAGAAATGAAATACTTTAATTAAGTGTGAAAAGAAGTAGGCCCGGTGGTCTCTTTGGTATTGTTTTTCCAAAATATAAATGAGGAGTTTTGCATTGGTGCCTAAACTCTTCATCCAGTGTATCTAATCTGTCACCCTGTTTCTTCAAAATGTGCAAATGCATATAGATCCTCAGTTGTTCATTATGTTCACATCCCTAATCCCAAAGGTGGCACAGTGGTTAGCACTGCTGCCTCACAGCGCCAGGGACTCAGGTTCGATTCCTGGCTTGGGTCATTGTCTGCGGGGAATCTGCATGTTCTCCCCATGTCTGCAGGAATTTCCTTCGGGTGCTCCAGTTTCTTCCCACTGTAGGAAAGACGTGCTGGTTAGGTGCATTGACCCAAACAGGGGCCGGAGTGTGGCGACTAGGGGAATTTCACAGTAACTTCATTGCAGTGTTAACGTAAGCCTTACTTGTGACTAATAAATAAACTTTTACTTTTATTTTAATCACAGGAATTACAAAACTAGGTTCAATAGAGTCATGTTTCATGCTGATCTTATTGAGAGACAGTTAGGATGGTGGGAGGGGTTTGTTGCACTTTACACCTGAAAATACATTCTCCAGTTGGACATTGTTTCCCAATCTGTGGACAACAGTAAATGTCAAATCATAAAAACCTTTTAAGAAATTGTAAAATAATCCCTTACTTGGTTGAAAGGTGGCACGCTGACACAGTGGTTAGCACTGCTGCCTCACAGCGCAAGGGACCTGGGTTCAATTCCCGGCTTGGGTCACTGTCTGTGCAGAGTCTGCACGTTCTCCCCGTGTCTGCATGGGTTTCCTCTGGGTGCTCCGGGTTCCTCCCACAGTCTAAAGATGTGCAGATGAGTCATGCTAAATTGTCCCTGGGTGTCCCAAGATGTGTAGGTTAGGGGGATTAGCCATGGTAAATGTGTGGGGTTACGGGGATAGGGTGGGGGAAAGGGCCTGGATAAGGTACTCTGTCAGAGAGAATCATTGCAGACTCGATGGGCTGAATGGCCTCCATCTGCATTGTAAGGATTCTATCTGTGAAATGACGCTTTGCATTAACACACACGTTACCTGCCATTCCAATAGCTTATTTGATTACTTGTGTTGTAGATTGGTATTGTGATTTCTAAGGAGAAGGGGATGTATGAAAGAATAGAATACTTTGCCACCCAGGGCCTAGAAATATAGGTAATCCTATATTTGAGTAGGGTATGCTGGCTGTGTTGGAATGGTGCAGTCCAAGACATACCCATCATTGGACCTTGGGTGCAATTCAATGCCGCTTGTGAACTGGCTGTACAGAGTTCCAGATGAATTGGGACTGGGGATCAGGCCACTGAAGTGGCCCTCAGGTAATGAAGATCTATGGATGATTAATGTGGGGTTGTCCTGCCTCGAAATTCAGGCCCTCCTGCTGGACAGCGCTTTGATGAGCTGTGTGAGTGAACCACTGGGGCATTCAAAAACCGAGAATGGATTTTGCAAAAAAAACCCCCACAAAATCCTAGTTTAGACAAATGATTTCCCCTCTTTAAATATCAGTGACGTGCATTCCTGATCCCAATGTAACTACCACAGCCAATATGTCAGACGTACTTACAACCAGAGATGCTCATGCACTTCCCGACTGCCATATTAGGAGCATAGTTTGTTGTTTAGCACTCGGAAGAGACAGAAATTCTAGATTTCGGGGTCAATATCTAACACATTACACAACTTAGCATTATGTGGCTGACTACTTAGTACTGAATTATCTAAAGGAAAATAGGAGTTTATTCCTTTGAGCCTGTTCCGCTAATTATTTGAGATCTTGGCTGATTTAAAATGAACAGTTGACCCAACATCAACAGTGTTTTGGGAAGAGAGTTCCAAACATCTCCCACCGTTTGCATGTGGAAGTGTTTCCTAATTTCACTCTTAATGGGCATGACTCTAATTTTAAGGCTACACCCCTTAGTCATAGATTTGCCAACCAGAAGAACCTCTACCTACACAATCAGTTCCCCTTAATACCATGAAACATATTATCAATTATCACCTCTAAGTCTTCTAAATTCCATCATTTGTGCCATTCCCTTGCAATTCAAAACCTGGAGTCCAGATATCGTTCCATTAAATCTATCATTCCCTCCTGTGATGTCAGTGTACCTTTAAGAGTTTTTAAAAATTCATGCTCACAGCCTTAGGTGATGTCATTGTTGGAAGGGGAAAAAAGACTGTGGGCAGGTCAGGTGACAGGGATTTCATTTTCAGTTTGAATTAGGAGCTGCAGGTTTTTGTTTTCGCTTTAGAAGGGGCAGCAAGCTAAAAAGAAGTGTTTTCCCTCTCTCCCTGTTGTTTTGAAAATTCCGTTGATTAGCTGAAAATAAGATCTTATTTTCCTGAAGAGTGAAAACCTGCTGTTGTTGGGGGCTGGACCAGAGTCTCTCTGCTGTTTTGGGAAACAGTCTTATCTTCAAACTGTTCTGAGACTCAAGAGCATTTGACTGCAGAATTCAATTAACGGCCTCGATCCCAGTATCACGTGATCATTAGTCTATGCTGAGTCAAACCTGTGAAAAGGGTCTTCTGTCTATGGGATTGGTTTGATGGGAACATTGCAGATATCTTTGCTCAGTGTTATACATTATCATGACTGTTTGTTTCTTGTTTGTAATTGATAAAATTTCCTGCTAATTTTCTCACTGTACATGTTAACTATATTCTTAAATAAACTTTGTTTGATAAAAGCTCCCTGGTGGGTCACTTGAATCATACCTGAAGTGAAACATCTCATGCTTATCCTAGCCAAATTCAAAATGCAAAACGCATGATTCAGGCGGGCTTCATAAAGCACTTTGGAATTTCTAACCTGAACCATCGCACTCCAAAGTCAATATATCCTGTTCAAAGCTGCAGGAATGGAACTGCAGGAATGGGACTTGTGTAGTTGTAACATGCCTTCTACTGTTGTATTCTAATCCTCTAAATCGAAAAGTCAGCATTCCATTTATGTTTTTAAATGGGTGGCACGGTGGCACAGTGGTTCGCACTTCTGCCTCACAGCGCCAGGGACCTGGGTTCAATTCTGGCCTTTGGTCACTGTCTGCAGAGTCTGCACATTCTCCCTGCATCTGTGTGGGTTTGCTCCAGTTTCGTCCCACAGTCCAAAGATGTGCAGGTTAGGTTTGTTGACCATGCTTAAATTGCCCCTTAGTGTCGGGTAATTGGCAGGGTAAATACGTGGTATTATGGGGATAGAGTCTGGGTGGGATTGTTGTCGGTGCCGGCTCGATGGACTGAATGGCCTCTTTCTGTCCGCACTGTAGGGATTCTATGATTCTATTTTCTGTATTGTCTGTGATATTTTATAGATCTATGCACGTGGGCCCCAATCCCCTTCAGACCTTCATTGTTTTTAGTTTTTACCATTTCTAAAGTCCGCGTTGATTTATCCTTCTTAACTCCAAACTGGAATACCTTCCATTGGCCACAGTTTTTCCCATTTGCTTAAATTATTAGTATGTGTTTGCAATTTTATGTTTCCTCCTGCACAGCTGATATTTCATCGAGTAATACAGCACAGAAACAGGCCCTTCGGCCCACCATGTCCATGCTGATTATCAAATACCAATTGATACTAATTCCATTTACCAGCACTTGGTCCATAGCCTATTATACCTTGACGATTTAAGTGCTCATCCAGATGCTTCTTAAATATTGCATGAGTACCTACCTCCACCACCCTTTCAGGTTGCGCGTTCCATATTTTCACCATTGTCTGGGTGAAAAACCTTTCCTCAGATCACCTCTAAGCCACTTACCCCTCACCTTAAACCTATGCCCTCTGGTCTTAAACACCTCTGCCATGGGGAAAAGATTCTTATGATCTACCCTTTCTATGTCTCTCATAATTTTGTACACCTCAATCAGATCTCTCCTTAGCCTCCTCTGCTCCGGGGAAAACAAACCCAGTCTATCCAGTCTCTCCTCAAAACTGAAACCTCCCAAGCCAAGCAACATTCAGATGAATCTTCTCTGCACCTTCTCCAGTGCAATCACATCCTTTTGATGGCGTGGTGACCAAAACTGCACACGTTACTCCATCTGTGGCCTAACCAATATTCTATAAAGTTGTACCAAGACCTTCCTGCTCCAATATTCTATGACTCCTTACTCCAATATTCTATGCGCCAGCCAATGAAGGCAAGCATCCCATATGCCTTCTTCACCACCCTGTCTACCTGTGCTGCTATGTTCAGGGATCTATGGATTTGTACCCCAAGGTCCCTTCATTCCTCAATACTCTCTCGGGGCCTACCGTTCTTTGTGAATAGCCTACCCTTGTTCGACCTCCCAAAAGGCATCACTTCATGCTTAATAGGATTCAATTCCATCTGCCATTGCTCTGCCCAACTTACCAGTTGATCAATGTCAGTCTACAGACTATCAGACTATCCTCTACTATTTGCCAACTGACTTTGTGCCATTGACAATCTCGGAAGTGTGTAGCTCTGTCACATTATCAGTGAGTAATTAAGGTCGCAACACATCCCTGTGGGATGCCACATCCTGCTAATTCAACGATCTCTATACTCTGTCTCTTACTGCTCAGCCAATGGAAGTCAATGTATGTCGTATCCAGAGGCTGATCCCTGGTCATTACTTTAGCCACCTCTTCAAAAGATTCACTCAGGTTTGCCAGGCATGGTTTCCCCTTTACCAATCCACACTGGCCCTCTCTGATCAGCTGAAAACTTTCAAGCTGTTCAGTCACTCCATCCTTAACTATAGACTCTAATTCTCTGATTTTGGTTAACTGGTCTATAAACCTTTGGTTTCCCCCTCTCGCCTTTCTTAAATAGTGGAACGACATGCAATTTTTCAATCCAAAGCAAAAGTTCCTGAATCAGGAGAACACGAGAAGATCATTCTGTGGATTCAGGCAGTCACTAAATCAGATTGAAGCAATTGCAATACATTTTCTGCAATCTCTCTATTATTATCAAATGTATTAGTATACAGTGAAAAGTATTGTTTCTTGCGCACAAATAGACAAAGCATACCATACATAGAGAAGGAAAGGAGAGGGTGCAGAATGTAGTGTTACAGTCATAGCTAGGGTGTAGAAAAAGATCAACTTAATATGAGGTAGGTCCATTCAAAAGTCTGACAGCAGCAGGGAAGAAGCTATTCTTGAGTCGAAAAGAGTACGATCAAATCACCGCTTCCAAACTAATACTGAAAAGTGGAACTGGCAGCATTTTAACCCAATACGGGAACCTCTTATTGCTTTTGAATCCTAATGTCTCATTTTGTTTTGGCATTTCTTAAAGGGATTGAAATATGTTTACTGTTTTCTACTGCACGGTAGCTGTTAATTATTCATTTATTATGTTTCCATTATTCTACAGCGCTATGTTCCCTTTTTGTGTCCCAAGGCAAAATGAACTTGTTGCTATAATATCCCCATCTGGCTGTATGCCTAACAGCCTGCTTCATAACACTGCAAACAATTCATTTACAGCTCCCCGATGGCTTTGTGTGTAAATGCACTGCCAGCATTTTCACTGCTTATGATTATGCAGTGATCACTGATGGAATCCTTAAGGCCTAGAAATAGGTTCACATGAACTGTGCACTTTCTCATGACACCATCATGATGAAGCCCATTCATCGTCCACGGTTACCATTGACCACACCATTAGCATGTTGAAGGCACATTTCAGGTGCTGTGGACAATTTGGGGCATGTTTTTGCACAATGTGGCTTAGACCTTACAGGTCTGATAGTGTACTGCAAACTGCACATCTTTGACTGTACACAGAGGTTTCCTCATAAAGGCATGAAAGGATAAAGACCCCCTTACTGGCGACAAGGTGATGCGCGTTATCACACACGAGGCTTGAGATGCTCAGGAAATAAAGGCTTTTATTTGCTGTTACAACGAAGCTACTAAGTATATACACGATCCCAGACTGAGGGGTCCCAGACAGAGCAGAGACCTTTATACCTCTCCCAGGAGGCGGAGCCCGACTGGGATGTACCATAATAACTATAATACAAGGTGTAACAGCCCAACCTTAACCCCAACAGCAACAAGTAGAACAACCCATCCCTAACCCCAACAGCAACATATATACATACTTGTAGTACTGGCCAGACCCTGCTTCAGTACTATCTAGTGGGAACCAACGATGGTTCACCACACAAGGAGATTAGGAAGTGTAGTATCAACTACCTGAAAAGGATGCAAAGCACACTCATGTCACAGTGATATGGAAGATCTAATCTTGCCTGCCAAATCTATCCTCTATGTGGAGTTTGCACATTCTCCTCGTGTCTGCATGGGGTTCCCCCGGGTGTTCCGGTTTCCTCCCCACAGTCCAAAGATGTGCGGGTTAGGTGGATTGGCCATGCTAAATTGCCCCTTAGTGTCAGGGGGTGGGACTAGCTAGGGTAAATGCATGTGGTTATGGGGATAGGGTCTGGGTGGGATTGTGTTTGGTGCAGGCTCGATGGGCTGAATGGCCTCCTTCTGCATGATTCTATGATGTTCTATGGTTTCCTTGTACCTCACACTAATTGCATGCAGAGCCTTCCATGTGCACCTCTGCATTACAAAGATCTCTACACATTCAAAGGACTGCCAGCGACATGTTTAACATGCCCTGAGTTCATGAACAATACTATGTAAATGCAAGCCCTTCCTTCTTTTCCCCCATTCCCAAATCCCATTCTTCCTTTCTTTTGGCACAGGCTCATTTACACCAGCCCAATTAAAGCAATTTCCAAACAACGTGGCTGGAATTTTACCATCCCGCCTGCCACGGGAATCGGAGCGGGCGAGGGGCATACCACCAAAAGATCCATTGACCTCGGGCAGGATTTTACAATTTTGGGATGACCGAGGCCTTAAAATCCCACTCCCTGTGTACGCGCCACCATCTTGGAAACCCACCATGTGTGTACCTCACTCATCTTATTGTTGTGGCCGATTGTCATGTGTAAACTCTTGGACCGAATCTTGTGCTTCCCCTTATTGTTAGCTGAGTGTCAGGATGTGATTTTTCCAGACGCTTGCTGATACTGGCCCTCATCCCACAGTGTATAAGCCCTGACAATGAACAACTGCATATTAAACTCCTTGTGCTGCTGCCTAGCGACCTGGTGCTGTGTGCTTTCAACCACTAACACTGATTGACCACTGAGTTGTGCTGGAAAGCAGGACAAATGGTGCTCATGAAATCAATATTTCCCCACTTGGTGCTTGCAATTTGAGGCCCAAAATGTCAGCACCTTTGAATATGGAGCTTCAGCATTCTCTCTATGATATAGTATTCTGAGTATCATGAGTGGAACACATGAATGATCCCTTTGGTCCTTTAATATGAGGGCCCCGATTATAGATTAGCCTGGAGTAAGTGGTGGGCTACAGTGCATATGATGTTGCATACATCGATATAGAACTTCTCCACTCAAACCACCACCTTCAACGCGCTCTCCAACAACCCAAAATTTCTGCACAAACTTCATAACTTCACCAGCTTTCTTCTTCTAAAGGCAGCATTTGTGTGTGATCTTGCACCTCAGATTCAGCCAAGGAGTGACATACCCTGACCCTCATAACTTGTGGTAAATAGAAGGGGTGACATTTCCAACATGGGCGGCACGGTGGCACAGTGGTTAGCACTGCTGCCTCACAGCTCCAGGGATCTGGGTTCGATTCCCAGCTTGGGTCACTCTCTGTGCGGAGTTTGCACATTCTCCCCGCATCTATGTGTGTTTCCTCCGGGTGCTCCGGTTTCCTCCCACAGTCCAAAAAGATGTGCAGGATAGGTGCACTAGCCATGGTAAATTGCCCCTTAGTGTCCTGAGATGCGTAGGTTAGAGGGACTGGCAGGGTAAATATGTGGGGTTGCAGGGATAGGGCCTGGCTGGGATTGTTGTTGGTGCAGGCTCGATGGGCTGAATGGCCTCCTTCTGCATTGTAGGGTTTCACTGATTCTATGAGTTCGGGGTGGTGTGCTTAAAGAGAATGTTGAATTTTTGTGTAAAACAAGTGGTATTGAATAAATTGCCATTATCCCCAGCCGCAGTTCAGTTTGATCAACAAGTTTAAGCTGATTGAATAACAGGAAGCCGAGGTGATACCATCCATTCTACACTAGTGTCCAAGAAGAATTCCCAGCTTGAAGATCACTGGGACAGGTAGAGCATTTGCCCTTCAATTCAAAGAGTTCTATTTTTGGATCGTGGATTCGGGGCCTGCTTGTGTGCAGGAAGTATGTCCAGCTGCAGCTTTTGGAAGCTCGGGTTTTGGAGCTGGAACGGCGGCTGGGGACACTGTGGAGCATCTGCCAGTCTGAGAGCATTGTGGATATTTAGTACATTTAGGGAAGTGGTCACACCACAGCTGAAGGGACTTGAGGGAGAAAGGGAATGGGTGACCACTAGGCAGTCCAAGAGATGTAGGCAGGTAGTTCACGAGTGCCATGGAGTCTCGCTCGCAAATCGGTTTTCCATTTTGGAGGCTGATGAGGACACTGGTTCCTCCAGGGAGTGCAGGCAGAGCTAAGCTTCTGGCACCGCAAGCAGCCCGCCTGTACAGGAGGCGGGGTGGGGAGAAGAGAGAGACAGGGCAATAGTAATAGCAGACTCTACAGACATGGGTACAGATAGGTGCTACTGCAGCCATCAATGTGATTCCAGGATGCCTCCCTGGTGCTAGGGTCCGGGATGTCACTGCAGGACATTCTGAAGGGGGAGGGTGATAAGGCATGTTGGTACCAATGGCACAGATGGAAAGAGGGATGAGGTCTTGCATTAAGAATTCAGGGAGTTAGGCAGTAGACTAAAAAGCAAGACCTCTCAGGTTGTAATCTCAGGATTACTCCCAGTGCCATATGCAAGCACGTGCAGAAATGGGAGGATAGTGCAGACGAATGCGTGGCTTAAGAGTTGATGCAGGAGGGAGGGTTTTAGATTCCTGGATCAATGGGACATTTCTAGGGAAGGTGCGACCTGCACAAGCGGGACAGTCTACATCTGATCCAGAACAGGACTAATATCCTTGCGGGGCGTTTTGCTAGTGCTGTTGGGAGGAGTGTAAATTAATTTGGCAGGGGGAGGGGGCACAGACTGTTAGGAGAATAAGGGCACGGAATCATATAGCAAAGCAAACAAGTCAGAGGGAGTGCAGCTGTATTAAGTTTCAAGGGAGTAAGGCCAGGTTGGATGGACTCTAATGCTAGGAGTGTTGGAGGTAAAATGGATGAATTGAAGGCAACGATTGACACGTAGAAGTGTGATATAGTAGCCAGTACAGAGACATGGTTGAAGGAAGGACACAAGTGGCAACTCAACATTCCAGGATAGAGAATCTTCAGGTGAGACAGGGGAGGAGGTAAAAGAGGAAGAGGCATTGCATTATTAGTTAAGGAGTCAGTTACTGCTAGTGAGGAGAGATATCTTGGCGGTGGGGGGCATCAATTGAAGCTTTGGGGATAGAGCTTAGAAATAAAAAAGGGGCAGCCACATTGCTAGCTATTAATTATAGACCCCCAGAGCGTCAGAGGGATATTGAGGAGCATATATGTGCTCAGTTTGGGGAGGGGAGTGGGGGTTGTAAAAACAACAATAGGGTTATTATATTAGGTGATTTCAACTTTCCCAACATTAACTGGGATATACAAAGTGTGAAGGGCTCGGATGGAATAGATTTATTGAAATGGGTACAGGATAACTTTTTAAATCAACATGTGGAGAGTCCAACAAGGGAGGGAGCTATGCTGGACCTAATTCTGGGGAATGAAGCTGGACAGGCGGTTGAGGGAGTGGTGGGGGAGCATTTTAGTGATAGCAATCACAACATGGTACAATTTAAACTTGTTATAGACAAGGAAATAGGCAAGCTGCAAAAAAAACTTCTGGATTGGGGGAGAGCAGATTTTAGTAAAATAAGGCAGGATCTGGCCAAGATAGACTGGCAGCAGCAAGTAATGGGAAAATCTACAGAAGAGCAGTGGCGGGCATTCAAGAAGGACATGGGGAGGGTGTAAGCCCAGCACGCTCACTCCAGGGTGACAGGTAGGAATAACAAGCCTATAGAGCCATGGATGACCAGAGATATGATGTGGAGATGCCGGCGTTGGACTGGGGTAAACACAGTAAGAGTTTTAACAACACCAAGTTAAAGTCCAACAGGTTTATTTGGTAGCAAATGCCATTGGCTTTTGGAGTGCTGCTCCTTCGTCAGATGGAGTGGAAATCTGCTCTCAAACAGGGCACAGAGACACAAAATCAAGTTACAGAATACTGATTAGAATGCGAATCTCGACAGCCAACCAGGTCTTAAAGATACAGACAATGTGAGTGGAGGGAGCATTAAGCACAGGTTAAAGAGATGTGTATTGTCTCCAGACAGGACAGCCAGTGAGATTCTGCAAGTCCAGGAGACAAGCTGTGGGGGTTACTGATAGTGTGACATAAACCCAACATCCCAGTTTAGGCCATCCTCATGTGTGCGGAACTTGGCTATCAGTTTCTGCTCAGCGACTCTGCGCTGTCGTGTGTCGTGAAGGCCGCCTTGGAGAACGCTTACCCGAAGATCAGAGGCTGAATGCCCGTGACCACTGAAGAGCTCCCCCACAGGACAGCCTAAACCGGGATGTTGGGTTTATGTCACACTATCAGTAACCCCCACAGCTTGTCTCCTGGACTTGCAGAATCTCACTGGCTGTCCTGTCTGGAGACAATACACATCTCTTTAACCTGTGCTTAATGCTCCCCCCACTCACATTGCCTGTATCTTTAAGACCTGGTTGACTGTCGAGATTCGCATTCTAATCAGTATTCTGTAACTTGATTTTGTATCTCTGTGCCCTGTTTGAGAGCAGATTTCCACTCCATCTGACGAAGGAGCAGCGCTCCGAAAGCTAATGGCATTTGCTACCAAATAAACCTGTTGGATTTTAACCTGGTGTTGTTAAAACTCTTACTGTGATCAGAGATATTGAGGATACAATGAGAAGGAAAAAGAAGGCTTTTAAAAAGTACAAGGGGAGAATATCAGTGGAGGCATTAGTGAGGTATAGAAAGTGCAGGGTGGAGCTTAAGAAAGCAATTAAGAATGCAAAGAGGGGTATGGGAAAGCTCTGGCTGGTAAAAGTAGGGAAAATTCCATGATATTCTGTAAGTATATCGATGGGAAGAGGATAACCAGGGAAAGAATAGGGCCCCTTAGGGACCAAGGGGGCAGTCTGTGGGTGGAGCCAGGAGACATTGGTAGAGTGTTGAGTGAATACTTCACATCCGTCTTCACCCAAGAGAATGAGGACAATGGTATGGAATTCAGATAAAGGGACTGTGAGGTTCTTGAGCAAATTGACATAGGGAAGGTCAAGGTAGAACATAAAACATAGAACATAGAACATTACAGCGCAGAACAGGCCCTTCGGCCCACGATGTTGCACCGACCAGTTAAAAAAAAACTGTGACCCTCCAACCTAAACCAATTTCTTTTCGTCCATGAATCTATCTACGGATCTCTTAAACGCCCCCAAACTAGGCGCATTTACTACTGATGCTGGCAGGGCATTCCAATCCCTCACCACCCTCTGGGTAAAGAACCTACCCCTGACATCGGTTCTATAACTACCCCCCCTCAATTTAAAGCCATGCCCCCTCGTGCTGGATTTCTCCATCAGAGGAAAAAGGCTATCACTATCCACCCTATCTAAACCTCTAATCATCTTATATGTTTCAATAAGATCCCCTCTTAGCCGCCGCCTTTCCAGCGAAAACAATCCCAAATCCCTCAGCCTCTCCTCATAGGATCTCCCCTCCATACCAGGCAACATCCTGGTAAACCTCCTCTGCACCCTCTCCAAAGCCTCCACATCCTTCCTGTAATGTGGGGACCAGAACTGCACACAGTACTCCAAGTGCGGCCGCACCAGAGTTGTGTACAGTTGCAACATAACGCTACGACTCCTAAATTCAATCCCCCTACCAATAAACGCCAAGACACCATATGCCTTCTTAACAACCTTATCTACTTGATTCCCAACTTTCAGTATCGGAGGTGTTGGCAGCCTTAAAAGTGGATAAATCTCCAGAACCAGATGAATTGTGCCCTAGGCTGCTGTGGGAGGCTGCTGTGGGAGGAGATTGCAGGGGCTCTGACCCAAATTTTCAATTCCTCTCTGGCCACAGAGAAGGTGCCAGACGACTGGAGAGCAGCTAATGTGGTTCCACTATTTAAGAAGGGTTGTAGAGATAAACCATGGAACTACAGGCCAGGAGTCTTACGTTAGTGGTAGGGAAACTATTAGAGAAACTTCTGAAGGAGAGCATCTATCTCCACTTGGAGAGGCAAAGCCTGATGAGGGATAGTCAACATGGCTTCATGAGAGAGAGGTCATACCGAACAAATTTTACTGAATTTTTTGAGGAGGTGACCAGGTGTGTAGACAAGGATAGTGCAGTCGATGTAGTTTATATGGATTTCAGCAAAGCCTTTGACAAGGTCCCACATGGGAGACTTGTAAAGAAGTTAAATTCACATGGGATATTGGGTAATTTGATAAAGTGGGTTTAAAACTGGCTCAGTTATAGGAGATGGAGGGTGATGACAGAAGGCTGCTTTAGTGACTGGAAGCCAGTGTCCAGTGGTTTACCACAGGCCCCCTATTATTCGTCCTTTATATAAATGACATTGATAACTATGTGGAGGTTAGGGTTAGTAAGTTTGCGGATGACACAAAGATTGGATGGGTGGTTAACAGTGAGCACAGTGTCTTGGGCTACAAGAAGATTGAATGGTTAAGTGGGCAGATAAGTGGCAGATGGAATTTAACCGTGATAATTGTGAGATGATACACTTTGGAAGGAGTAATTTGACAAGAAAGTATTCAATGAATGGTAGCTTACTAGGAAGTTCTGTGGAACAAAGGAACATTGGCCTGTTTGTCCACAGATCTCTGAAAGCAGAAGAGGCTGGTGAAAAAGGTATATGGGACACTTGCCTTTATCAATCGAGGCACAGATTACAAAAGCAGGGAAGTCAGATTGGAGTTGTATAGAACTTTGGTGAGGCCACAGCTAGAGTACAGGTCGCCACATTATCAGAAGGATATGATTTCACTGGAGGAGGTGCAGAGGAGATTCACCAGGATGCTGCCTGGGATGGAACATTTAAATTATGAAGAGCAGCTGCGTAGGTTGGGTTGTTTTCATTGGAGCAGAGAAGACTGAGGGAGTGACCTGATCGAGGTGTACAAGATTATGAGAGACATGGACAGAGTGGACAAGAAGCAGCTGTTCCCCTTAGTTGAAGGCTCAGTCACAAGGGGATATTGATTCAAGGTGAGGGACAGGAAGTTGAGGGTGGATCTGAGGAAAAACCTTTTTTACCCAGAGGGTGGTGACGGTCTGGAATGTGCTGCCTGGGAAAGCGGTAAAGGCTCCCTGCCATGTGTTGCTCATTCTGGAGATAGATCTTACGTTTCAGTGGTTACATCTATTGGTAACCGGCAGCTGCTCCTGCACAGGTATTGAAATTAAACAATGCAAGACAGTAACACCAACAATTTGTGGCTTTGGGACCATTGCTTTCACACAGTTCTGATGCACTAATTCTCTGAATCATTTACAGTTGACAAGGTGTTGAATGAATCGGAATTCATGCCTGACCGTGCTGGGGTTTTTTTATAGTGGAGACTGCTGACTGTAACACAGCTGGCTGTTCAGCTGCTTTATACCTTAAACATGGTTGAGAAATCTTGTGCAGGCAAGGTTTGGAAATTGTAAGCCTGCAAAATCCTGTGGACTGGTGAAACATTCAAAAACATGCAAAGTCTTTAACTCCTTCGTTTCATCCCCTGGCATCCATGGCCCTGCACCCCCCACAGTGAGTTCCCATTGGCAGAGGCGACTTGCCATTGATCACCGCCAGGATTGCCGATTGCCATCAAAATCAATGGCCATTCATATTGCTCGCTGGCCGTGGCACCGGGGAACGCACCGGCCCATGGCAACCCACCGCAGGGGTGGGGTCGGAAAACCCCGGCGCATGTTTTTGCTTACGAGTCAGATACCACTGATTTAATTCTATCTTCCCCGAAGGTTGGTTAGCTGCTTTGATTAAGGCAACATAAATTGTCTCAATCACAAATAAAAAGTACATTGAATGTATAACGCAGAAGCAGGCCTATAATAAAGGCAAAATACTGCAATGCTGGAATCTGAAACAAAGGCAAGAAATGCTGGAAAATCTCAGCAGGTCTGACAGCATCTGTGGAGAGAGAATAGAGCCAACGTTTCGAGTCTGGATGACCCTTCATCAGAGGCGCGTCTTTAAGCCCAACTGGTCCACGTCACACTGGCCTCTGTTCCACACGAGTTTCATCCGACCCCTCTCACCTTTCTCCTTCTATTCCTTTCTCCGTCATGTGCTGATCCAGTTTCCCCTTAAATGCATCATGCATTTAAGCTATTCCTTATGGTCGTCAATTCCACATTCATAAATGTTACTGGCCCC
Source organism: Mustelus asterias (assembly GCF_964213995.1). Lineage (NCBI taxonomy): Eukaryota > Metazoa > Chordata > Chondrichthyes > Carcharhiniformes > Triakidae > Mustelus > Mustelus asterias. The sequence goes on from NC_135802.1 coordinate 31,736,454, forward strand.
TGTCAGTGGGTTTGAAATGATGTGGAGATGCCGGCGTTGGACTGAGGTAAACACAGTAAGAAGTTTAACAACACCAGGTTAAAGTCCAACAGGTTTATTTGGTAGCAAAAGCCACCTTTTGCTACCAAATAAACCTGTTGGACTTTAACCTGGTGTTGTTAAACTTCTTAGTGGGTTTGAAAGGCAGGGCGGGGGGGGGGGAGCGGGGGGCCACTGGGCTTATAAAGTGCAGCGTGTGATCTGCCTGCCACCCACCCTGACCCGCCTCCCATTTTACAGGTGGGGGGAATGGTAGAGGCATTGAACAGCCCACCCACCCTTGGGCCGACTGCCCTCATCCAGGTCCCACCACGACGTAACCAGTAAAATGTCAGGAAGGAGCTCCTCACTCAGAGGGGGAGTGGAAATATGGAACTCTCTCCTTAAAAAAGCTATGACTACTGGGACAATTGAAAGTTTCAGACTGCGATTGCTAAACTTTTGACTTGATTTATTATTGTCACATGTATTAGTAGACCATGAAAAGTACTGTTTCTTGCACATGATACAGACGAAGTATACCATACATAGAGAAGGAAAGGAGAGAGTGCAGAATGTAGTGTTACAGTCATAGCTAGGGTGTAGAAAGATCAACTTAATGTAAGGCAGGTCCATTCAAAAGTCTGACGGCAGCAGTGAAGAAGCTGTTCTTGAGTCGGTTGGTACGTGATCTCAGACTTTTGCATCTTTTTCCCGATGGAAGAAGGTGGAAGATAGACTGTCCAGGGGGATTGGGGGGGTGGTGGCAGGGGGGGGGGGGGGCGGGGGGGGGGGGGGGGGGGGGGGGAGGGGGGGGAAGGGGGTGGGGGGGGGGGTAGGGGGGGGGTCCTTGATTATGCTGGGTGCTTTTCCGAGGCAGCGGGAAGTGTACACAGAGTCAATGGATGGGAGGCTGGATTGCGTGATGGAGTGGGCTACGCTCCCAACTCTTTGTAATTTCCTGTGGTCTTGGACAGAGCAGGAGCCATACCAAGGTTCTGTAGGAATTCCAAGAGCTATAGGGAAATGGGTCTGAGGCATGGATCAGCCATAATCTAGTTGGATGTTGGAACAATCTCAAGGGTCTGAGTGGCTTACTCTGTAATGTTTCAGAATGATTCAGGTGCAGTGTTAAAATAATCTACTTACAATGAATAATTATCTTTGTGCACACAGTTAAACTACTTTGTGCTGTAAAATCCAGTGTTCCGAATCAAGTCTATTTTTTGCTCTTTGTGCTTGAGAGAATGTTCAGAAGTTATTTTTCAACAGGAGACAGAGGCCAATTTTTTAAGAGAGCATGGCCTGGCGTCCCGCCATTTGAAGAGTTGATGGGAAATGTATCTCTGTCGATTCTGACTGCCCCGCAGCGAATTCATGCTTAAAGTAAGCATGGATTGACGGCAGGCAGGACTGGTGCTCAGGAGCAACGTCCATCTTAAAGAGCTGCTGGCCAATCAGACAGCGCTGCAGTGGACAGAAGAAAAACACCAACCTTCCTGAGACTAAGGGCGCTCGCCCCAAGGCCGGAAATTCACACTCGAGGTCAGTGGACCTTTGCATGGTCCGTGTCCCACCCACTACAATTCCTGTGGAGGGCGGGATGGGAAAAATCCTCTTTAGGTGCTGGAGATGGAGGACAAGATAAGTGTAATGGGTCCCAGAATGCAGAGGGTAGGGAAGGCCTGCGGATCGCAAAGAGGATCTATTGGGGCCTTAGGAATGAGGCGGTGGTGGAGGGCTAGCGTGGTGGTGGGTCATGGGGAGGTCCAGAGGTCACCAGCCCTTAAGGAAAGGATGCCACCAGTCAGAGGGGCTTCCCTCTCTTAGCACTCTGTTACAGACAAGGGAGAGAGAGAGAGAGACAAACTGCACTGATTTCTTCTTATTACCTGTTCGTAAGCTGAAGGTGTTTTGAATTAGTTTTTAAAAATAGACAGTGGTGTGTTTTCCCGATCCCTTGGGTTTTGTAATCCTAATTACTAATGATCTGCAGCAAACTTGAGTAAGGATTAACTGAGAAGGTTAGTTTATCTGTTCACAATGTCCCACTCCAAGCTCACACAAAGTGAAGCGGGTGATAGAGAAAAAGGGTTTTATAGAAATGAACATTAGTTCATGTGAGTTTTGGAGTCCAAAGTCAGATTTCAATGAGGAATTCTTTCATGCAGACATTCAAATTCAGTTCCTCTGCTCCACTTAGTGGTGACATTTGCGTTCTTCTTAATCCATATTTTGAAGATTTCCCCCATTCCTTGATGTTGCCCGACGTCAGTAGTACTTTGAGTCTGTTGGAAAATGCCAGCTGCAAGCTGTTGGGCATGGTGGCACAATGGTTAGCATTGCGGCCTCACAGTGTCAGGGACCTGAGTTTGATTCCAGCCTTCGGTGACTGTGTGTGGCTTTTGCACATTCTCCCCATGTCTGCATGAGTTTCTTCTGGGTGCTCCAGCTTTCTCCCACAGTCCACAGTCCAAAGATGTGCAGGTTAGGTGGATGGGCCATGCTAAATTCTCCTTTGTGTCCAAAGATGTGTAGGTTAGGTAGATTAGCCATGGTAAATATGCAGGGTTACAAGGATAGGGCAGGAGCATGGGCTTGGACAATATGCTCTTTCAGAGGAGAGTCATAGAAACTAGAAGCAGGAGTAGGCCATTCAGCCCTTCGAGCCTGCTCCACCATTCATTGTGATCATGGCTGATCATCAAATTAAATATCCTGATCCCACCTTCCCCCCCATATCCCTTGATCTCTTTAGCCCCCAAGAGCCATATCTAATTTCTTCTTGAACTCAGACAATGTTTTGGCCTCAACTACTTTCTGTGGTAGTGAATTCCACACATTCGCCACTCCCTGGGTGAGGAAATTTCTCCTCACCTCAATTCTAAAAGATTTATCCCTCATCCTCAAACTGTGACCCCTAGTTCTGGACTCCCGCACTATCGGGAATATTCTTCCTGAATCTACTTTGTCTAACCCTGTTAGAATTTTATAAGTTTCTATGAGATCCTCTCTCACTCTTCTAAGCTCAAGTGAATATAATCCTAACCGACATAGTCTCTCCTCATATGACAGACCTACCATCCCAGGAATCAGCCTGGTAAACCTTCACTATACTCCCTCTGTAGCAAGGACATCTTTCCTCAGATAAGGACATCAAAGCTGAACAAAATACTCCAGGTGTGGCCTCACCAATGCCCTATACAATTGTAGCAAAACATTCCCATGCCTATACTCAAATCCTCTTGCTATGAAAACCAACATACCATTTGCCTTCTTTACTACCTGCTGTATCTGAGCGCTCACTTTCAGTGACTGATACACGAGGACACCAAGGTCTCACTGAGATCCACCTCTCTCAATTTACACCCATTCAAGTAATAATCTGTCTGCCTATTATTGCTAATGAAGTGGATAACCTCACATTTATCCACATTATATTGCATCTGCCATGCACATGTCCACACACTCAGCCTGTCCAAATCATGCTGAAGCATCTCTCCTCACAGCATCCTCCTCCCACCCAAGTTTGTATCATCTGCAACTTTGAAGATAATACATTCAATTCCCTCTTCCAAATCATTTATAATGTGAACATTTGGGGTCCTAACACAGATCCCTACGGAACCCCACTAATCACTTCCTGTCAATCAGAAAAATACCCATTTATGCCAACTCTTTCTTCCTATCTGCTAACCAGCTTTCTATCCATCTCAAGTCATTACCTGCTATCCCATGTACTTTAACTTTATAGAAAAGCCTTCTGAAAGTCTAAATAAATCACATCAACTGGTTCACCTTGGTCAACGCTACTAGTTACATCCTCAAAGAATTCCATTAGATTCATCAAGCATGGTTTCACTTGTGTAAATCCATGCTGACTTTGTCTGATTATACCACTGTCTTCCAAACGCTGAATTATGAAATCCTTGATAATGAACTCCAGCAACTTCCCCAGTACCAACGTTAGGGTCATTGGTTTATAGTTGCCTGTTTTCTCTCTACCTCCCTTTTTGAATAGCAGGCATACATTAGCTACCCTCCAATCCATAGCAACCAGTCCAGAGTCCAAAGAATTTTGGAAAATAACCACCAATGGATATACTATTTCCAGCGCCACTTCCTTAAGTACTCTAGAATGAAGATTATCAGGGCCTGGAGATTTGTCCAATTTCAATCCCATCAAATTACCCAGAACCATTTCTCTACTCATGCTGATTTCCTTCAGCTCCTCACTAAAATTTGTTTCTCTCAGAACTTCAGTCAGTGCAGACCCGATGGGCCAAATGACCTCTTTCTGCATTGTTAGAATTTTATGGATCCTTTTCCTTCAGTTTGGCCATTGCAAGTGACTGTTGTGACTCCATGGCTGTTGGCTTCTTCAACGTCAGGTGAATCTTGCTTAACACAAGGTGGTAGCCAGATCCTATACCAGAACCACGGATGTTGTTAAAACTAGAGGACACAGCCTCAAAATAAAGGGGGGTCGGTTTAAGACAGAGTTGAGGAGGAACTTCTTCTCCCAGAGGGTGGTGAATCTCTGGAATTCTCTGCCCACTGAGGTGGTGGAGGCTACCTCGCTGAATATGTTTAAAGCGCGGATGGATGGATTCCTGATCGGTAAGGGAATTAAGGGTTATGGGGATCAGGCGGGTAAGTGGTACTGATCCACGTCAGATCAGCCATGATCTTATTGAATGGCGGGGCAGGCTCGAGGGGCTAGATGGCCTACTCCTGCTCCTATTTCTTATGTTCTTATGTTGTGTCGGCATGCCCTCCATCTGCTGATGACGCACATATAGTCAATCTTGTTGAGGGTTTTAGCATCTGAAGACCTTTTGTCTTTTTGTTGATGTCCTTAATTGAAGAAGGTATTCCAAATGTTGAGCCCATTGCTGCCGCAGAAGGCCAGGAAATATTTGCTGTTTTCGTTAAACATGACCCATGGGGCCCAATTGTTCTGTTCAGTCCTCCACAGTGGCCATCGAGTTTAACATTTAGGTCACAGATTGGTAGCTTGACATCGTAATTGGGACAAGAAGGCACATTTAAATCTGAATTGTATTCGATTGAATCATTTTCTGCTTTGTCTATTTTAGGCTTCATTCATTTCCTCCCAAACCGGATATTATCTTTTGTTTACCCAGATTTATGTACCTTGGTGGTGATTATATCACTGAAAATTTGAGCCTGCAGCCATGAAAACTTTATATAGAACTGCAAGTATACCCTTGACAATTGAGACTTTTTTTACTGTCTGCATCATATTGTAGGACCATTTTATTACAGCTTGTGAGTGCTGGCTATAGCAATAACGTTTAAAAAGCCTTCGATCCTACTGCGCTGTCTACTGACTCCACCACAATGGCTTGTGATGAGTTATTATTATGTTGCATCTATATCTCCTTTTACATATTGGCCATGTGTGTGACTGCATCTCCATTTGACCTACATTTCAGCTATTATAGTTAATCCACACTTTCTGGTTAAAATTCAGTTACTGAAATTGTCAGGAATAAACTTTGCCAATTTGGAAGAATTCCACAACATAAAAATGGTCAGAGTTTGTTCCACCAAGTCTTAATTAAAATGTTACTTAACAGAAAGTATTACAATATTGCTGAAAAAAGACATTGTTGAAGATTTTCATCTTGCATTCATCAAAATAATTCACAAGAGTACCAACTTTAGGGGAAACAGCAACTCTATACTGTATGAGAAAAGAGTGCGAATTGGTTGACAAGTGGACTCTAATTGAAAGAGATGTTGCCATGGAGAATGCAGCAGATCATGTGACTGACAGTTAACTGCCAAGCATTGTTTGAAAATTTGAACCAAGCAACTTGAATCTAATTAGTAAAGGTATTGCCCTGAGGAATGAACCAGCAAATGGGTATATATTTTATTTGTTTAGCTGAAACAGTCACAATGTGTCTACATGTTCTTTCTGTCTGCCGGGACCGGATGGGATGTACCCCAGGTTACTGTGGGAGGTGAGGGAAGAGATTGCTGAGCCTCTGGCGATGATCTTTGTGTCATCAATGGAGACGGGAGAGATTCCAGAGGATTGGAGGATTGAGGATGAGGTTCCATTATTCAAGAAAGGGAGAAGAGATATACCAGGAAATTATAGACGAGTGAGTCTAACCTCAGTGGTTGGTAAGTTGTTGGAGAAGATCCTGAGAGGCAGGATTTATGAACATCTGGAGAGGAATAGTATGATCAGAAATAGCCAGCACGGCTTTGTCCAAGGCAGATCATGCCTTACGAGCCTAATTGAATTTTTTGAAGATGTAACTAGACACATAGACGAGGGAAAAGTGGGAGATGTAGTTTATATGGATTTCAGCAAGGCGTTTGATAAGGTTCCCCATGCAAGGCTTATTGAGAAAGTGAAGGGGCATGAGATACAAGGGGACATTGCCTTGTGGATTCAGAACTGGCTTGCCCACAGAAGGCAAAGAGTGGTTGTAGATGGGTCTTTTTCAGCATGGAGGTCGGTCACCAGTGGAGTGCCCCAAGGATCTGTTCTGGGACCCTTGCTCTTTGTGATTTTTATAAATGACCTGGATGAGGAAGTGGAAGGATGGGTTGGAAAGTTTGCTGATGACACAAATGTTGGTGGTGTTGTGGATAGTGTAGAGGGATGTCAGCAGTTGCAACACTGGGCGGAGAAGTGGCAGATGGACTTCAACCCAGATAAGTGTGTGGTGGTTCATTTTGGCAGGTCGAATAGGATGAAAGAATATAATATTAAGGGTAAGACGCTTGGCAGTGTGGAAGATCAGAAGGATCTTGGGGTCCGGGTTCATAGGACACTCAAAGCAGCGTCGCAGGTAGAGGCTGTGGTTAAGAAGGCGTATGGAATACTGGCCTTCATCAATAGAGGAATTGAGTTTAGAAATCGGGAGATAATGCTGCAGCTGTATAGGGCCCTGGTCAGACCCCACCTGGAGTACTGTGCCCAGTTCTGGTTGCCTCATTACAGAAAGGATGTGGAAGCCTTAGAAAGGGTGCAAAGGAGATTTATAAGGATGTTGGCTGGATTAGGTGGCATGCCTTATGAGGATAGGTTGAGAGAAGCGAAGGATGGGAGGTGACCTGATAGAGGTGTATAAGATGTTGAGAGGTATTGATAGAGTGGATTCTCAGAGGCTTTTACCCAGGGCTGAAATGGTTGCCACAAGAGGTCACAGGTTTAGGGTGCTGGGGAGTAGGCACAGAGGAGATGTTAGGGTTAAGTTTTTCACTCAGAGGGTGGTGGGTGCGTGGAATCGGCTGCCGGTAGTGGTGGTGGAGGCGGATTTGATATGGTCTTTTAAAAGACTTTTGGATAAGTTCATGGAAGTTAGTAAGATAGAGGGTTATAGGTAAGCCTACTAGGTAGGGACATGTTGGGCGCAACTTGTGGGCCGAAGGGCCTGTTTGTGCTGTAGCTTTTCTATGTTCTAAAGGGGCAGAACCGTGGCACAGTGGTTAGCACTGCTGCCTCACAGCACCAGGGACCCCACGTTCAATTCTGGCCTTGGGTGAGTTTGCACATTCTCCTTGCATCTGTGTGGGTTGCCTCTGTGTGCTCCGGTTTCCTCCCACAGTCCAAAGGTGCGCAGATTAGGCAGCGTGGCCATGCTAAATTGCCACTTAGTGTTCCAAGATGTCAAGGTTAGATGGATTAGCCTTGGTAAATTTTTGGGGTTACAGAGAGAGGAGAGGGTCTGGGTAATTTAAGCTGTCAGAGAGTCATTGCAGACTCGATGGGCCGAATAGCCTCTTCTGCACTGTAGGGATACTACTATGAACAGGGCCCTGTGTATTAATATACGTAGCTTCCAATATATGCAATTGCATCACACTGTGAGCTGGACTGACAATCATAAATTGGCTGTGAGCATAATTTTTTTTACGATTATGCCGACAGCCTATTTAAGATTGTCAGCCAGGCTCACAGTGTAATGCATTTGCAGGTACTCAAAGCCACAAATATGAATACACAGAGCCCTGTTCTTTGCAGACAGAAAGAACATATATACACATTGATTAAAAGCAAATTACTGCGGGTGCTGGAATCTGAAACCAAAAGAGAAAATGCAGGAAAATCTCAGCAGGTCTGGCAGCATCTGTAAGGAGAGAAATGAGCTGACGTTTCAAGTCCAGCATTTTTTCTTTTGGATATATACGCATTGTTTGTATTTCAGCTAAATAAAATAAATGACAGCCACTCACTGATTCATTCCTCAAGGCAATGCCTTGACAAGTCAGAGTCAAGCTGCCTGGTTTAAAATTTCAAACAATGCTTGGCAGTTAACTGTCGGTCACCATTAATTAATGCACCCTTCATGGCAATGCCTCGACCAATCAGAGTTTTGGTTTCCAACCAGTCAGCACTATGAGACACAATACATCTGTTCTTTCCCATGACATTGGGATTCTTGCGATTGTCCTGATGAGTGCATGATGGAAAGCTTTGACATAATGGGCGAGATTTCCGGCCGCGCTCGCTCCAAGACTGGAAAATCCCGCCTGAGGCCAACGCACCTTTGCGTGGTCCTATCCCAGCCACTACAATTCCTCTGGCGGGCGGAACGGGAAAATTCAAAATGACAATTTAAAAGTATTTCAGAGTTAACCTGTGAAATACTTGTAGACTTCCTAATAAGCTCACCTTGTGCAACGTAATACAATTTTAAAAAACTCTAGAAGTGTCTGGCAGGATGAGATGCAATATTTGGATATGGAGTGCATCTTAATGAAATTTGGAAAAGAATGGGATTACCCTGAAGCATCCAAAGTTTGGATTTTAATTAACTTTGACTGTGGGCACAATCAAAAACATTCGTTTAAAGATAGCATTTAACATTTCTTAGTTCTGAGGTTGTCACATTTTCTAAAACAGCAGATTATCTTGTGGCTGCATTTTTTACTAAACATCGGAAAATCTTGCATATGTGGATTCAGTTCAGAAACTCGGAGAGGGAAGCATCAGGTCAATTCCTGCAGGGCTTTTAAGGCAGACTGATGATATGTCATCCAGTTCAACTTTAAAACTATCTCCTCTGCCAGTCCGCGCACAGGCTGACTGTACAAGGCTTTATATAGTCAGGGGTGAGGACATTCCAGTGTTCAATTACAAAAACATGAGTGTCACAAAAACAGAGTTCTAGTCCATATTTGGTCAGCCTCTGTCACAAATCACCGCAGTCACGAAACCCTCTGAAGCAACCATAATAACAAGTATCATAACACAGGGCTCTCTATCTTTTACATCAGTTCTCTGTGTACCTGAAGAAAATCACGAAGCACGTTGCAAGATTAGCTTTAGTAGTTTTTTCCTATTGTGGTAACTGGCACCCTCAAACACAATTCATTACACTGACATTGCGATGATTCAACATATGTGCACAGCTAGTTGGGAATGCAAACCAGAGGATGAGGTAAAGTTGTGTGTGGTTTTTTTAAATGTTAATTTATGTGCATAAACAGTCTTCAGATCTTCCAATGCTCACAGCGAGAAGGCCATTGTAACATTACCTAGCTTAACCCCAGTCCTTTTACACTCAGTTATTGCATGAATATTATACATTTACTGCCACAGTATCTTAGATCCAATCCCTGCATTGGAGTACATTCATCATGCTTCAAAGCAATAAAAGCATTAAAAAAAGAGAGAATGTCAGTGATTTTTCAGTTGTTTTATTCTGCCCTTGATAAACTGACCTGCCTTAAAAAAATGTTTAGATCATTACAAACAGCTGCCAATCTGTCTTCAACAATTAGCCACTAATTGATTTCAGGGTACGCCTATTTAAACCATCAACAGTGACCTTAAAGGGACAATCAGGGAAAAAAGGTAGCTTTATCTTAACAACTAAAATTTACAATGGTATTATAAAACACTGGGACTGCTCGCAAATAACACCATGGAAGATCATCCAGCATGCTTGATGTACATATGATTATGTATACAAACCTAAAGTAGCTATTCCACCAGTTATGCCACTTCAACCACATTTGCAATGTCCACAGGGATAGCAACCTGATACTAAGCATGTGAATACCTGGTGCTGACATCTTAATATCAGTTCTGAGTGATCTAAATAATGGCCAATGTAATCGTGCTTATTGAATATTTAACACCGCGTGTAAGAGAGAAGTACATAATATGTAAAGAAAACTGGCACATGATTTCCTTCACTCCTTTCTGATTTTGTACTTGCAAGGTAATAAAGCGTATGGAGGGATTGTCTTATGAGGAAAGGTTAAACAGTTGGGATGCTACTCATTGGAATTTAGTTTTAAGTTTATTTATTAGTGTCACAAGTAGACATAGATTAACACTGCAATGAAGTTACTGTGAAAATCCCCCAGTCGCCACACTCCGCATTTTTAGGACAAACTGCCTTTTAGGTTTGCTTGCTGAGAAAGTTGAAATGGAGTACACACTCCTCTGTTCGGGTGCACTAAGGGAGAATTTAGCATGGCCAATGCACCTAACCAGCACATCTTTTCGACTGTGGGAGGAAACTGGAGCACCCGGAGGACACCCACACAGACACGGGAAGAACGTGCAGACTCCACACGGACAGTGACTCAAGCCGGGAATCAAACTCGGGTCCCTGGCACTGTGAGGGAGCAAAGCTAACCACTGTGCCACCCCAAGAATGAGAGGTGATCTCATTGAAACATACTGGGTTCTTAAGGGGCTTGACAGGGTAAATGCTGAGAGGATGTTTCCTCTCATGGGAGAGTCTAGGACCAGAGAGAATAGTCTCAGAACAAAGGGGCATCAATTTGAGACTGAGATGAGGAGGAATTTCTTCTCTGAGAGGTTGTGAGTTATTGGAACTCCTTGCCACAGAGAGCTGCGGGGGAGCAGAGTCCTTGTGTATATTTAAGGCTGAGATAGATAGATTTTTGATCAGTAAGAGAATCAAGGGCTACAGGGGAAAGGCAGAAAAGTGGAAGTGAGGAATGTCGGTTGGATCAGCCACGATCCTATTGAATGGTGGAGCAGGCTCGAGGGGCTGAATGGCCTATGTCTGTTCCTATTTCTTATGGTCTTATGTTTGTGCGAGATTCAGGGATACATCCTTACATTTCCAAAAATCTCTCGAGAGCTTCATTTGTCCAGTTTTGTGTTACTTAAATTTCCTATTTGATCGCATCTATAGTGCCACCTTGACACAGAGGGGTGAATTTTCCGGTGGGCACTAGGAGCGTCTGAGACTGGGCAGCGGACAGTTACACTAGGAGAGGTTAGCACTGCCAATGTAGGCGGGGACCACAATAGGCACCTCAAGATGGAGGCATCCTCTGAGATTGGTCAAATAAATTCTGGCCACGGTTATGGCTGTGGAAGGGGTAGCCCCACCATGGGATGGCCTACGGCTATGACCTTGAAGATCACCATGGCTCTGGGAAACATGGATGGCTCCTTAGCCTGCCAGCAGGAGGCCTCTCCAACTGCGGGAAAACACAGGCCTTATGGAAAAGTGGCTTCCAACTGGAGCCTTAATCGGCTGCTTGCCTTCGATCCCAACTCTGCAGGGAGGTAGGAAAGTTCAGCCCAGGGAGAAGCTTACTGCAGTTAAGAAGTAGCAAAACAGTCACAATGTATAAAATTAATTCCAACTGAGCAGACGTTTGAAGGATGATTGAAACTATTAAATAATTATTGTCAAACATGGCAACAACTGAATTTGTGTTCCTTTTGTGAGGGGGATGAATGTTTTCAGTGGGTGCATTATGACTGGAAAAATCATTGACGAAAATGAGGGACTTGCACTGCAGCCTGAAACAAAAAATAACTTAAAAACAAGTCATCCAAGTTTAACTGAAAGTCTCGCATACTCACTTACTGACTCATTTATATTTTGGGTCTACTTAAGAAACCATAAGGCCAACGGGTGTGGCCTAATCTGGTCAGCCGTTCTATTAACATGCCTTAACCCACATCTGCAAACAATCAGAATGACTGCAGAATGAATAAGCAACATTTGCAAACATTTTAGCTGCTGAAACAAAATGTCCGAGTCACACAACTTTAGGGTTTGAATAAAATCCAATGCACAGTAGGCAGCTTATGCCACAATTACAGTATTGTGCACAGCTTTGGGACATCCCTCATTATAGAAGCGAGTTTACGAGCTATGAGAAAACTACAGCACCGATTCCCCAGAATGAATAAAAAATTAAACAAAAAAAAAAGATAGCTTGGCTGGTGGTGAGAAAGGCCTTGCCCCTCAGATCTTTCCTACACGCTGGGAATCTCACTCCACCCACATGCTGCCCCCGAGGGGGCTGTGGTAGGGAAGGAACCATCATCCACCTACTTATGGAATGTGCAATTACAAAGATCTGGAACGAGATTAGATGGTTTTTGTCGAGGTACATCCCGAGCAGCTCCATGACGCAAGACTCTGCTCTACAGGCTATTCCCAGGGATGTGCTCCAAGACAAACATTAGCTGTTGCTGGAGAATCATCACTCTTTGGTCTGCCTGAAACCTGTTGGCCTTCCAGCGGAAAAAGTTGTCTCCGACCGAGTGTTGTAGACTGACACAAAGAACAAAGAAAATTACAGCACAGGAACAGGCCCTTTGGCCCGCCAAGCCTGCACCGACCATGCTGCCCGACTGAACTAAAAAGGACTCCGTGCTGAGGGATACACTAAAGTTTGGGTCAGCCACTGCAGAGGCGCAATGGGGAAGATCGCTGTCTAAGAACATTCAGCCACAGTGCACTGAGGGGAGAGCTTTTAGAGTTTATTTCTTAGTGTCACAAGTAGGCTTACATTAACATTGCAATGAAGTTACTGTGAAAATCCCCTAGTCGCCACACCGCAGCATCTGTTTGGGTACACTGAGGGAGAATTTAGCATGGCCAATATGCCTAACCAGCACGTCTTTCAGACTGTGGGAGGAAACCGGAGGAAACCCATGCAGACACGGGGAGAACGTGCAAATTCCACATAGACAGTGACCCAAGCTGGGAATCGAACTATGTCCATGGTGCTGTGAGGCAGCAGTGCTAACCATTGTGCCGCCATGCCACCCATGAGGGAAATTGTACAGAGCCCCCTCAGGCTGTATGACTCACATTGAATGTATACAACGAATATTACATGCATCACAATTGTATTGAAGCACCTCAGCTTGCAACTTGATCTTAAATACTTTTGCGCCATTTGTGATGACCATTTTGATATGCCTGTAATGTTTCTTTGACAGTAATAAAGCATGTCTAGAGTGTAACATGATGTATATACAATCTGAATCCTACTGTACTTTATGTGATGGCCAATTTGAAATCTTTGTAATGTTCTTTCATGTACTTATGAATAAAGTATATTTTTGCAAAAACAAAAGTAGAGTAAGAGAAGCTACGGTTATGAGGCAAACACTGAGAAACAATTGGAGCTATATCACTCGAAAAGAGGACCTCGAGGTGAGACCAAATAGTACAGAGATCAAAACGATGAAAGGAGCTGAGAGGATAATTAGTGAAGTCAAATCTTTCCAAACTGGGGTCCGTAGAGCCGAGGGGGCCTGCAAGATGCTAAAAGGGGTAACCATGGAGATCTGATTTCTGTCTATGATCTCATGTTTATATTTCTCTTTAATTGTTCAGTAACCCTGCAGCACTTTGCTTCTGTTGATACATAACGCACAGAATTAATTTTCCTTCAGAAATTAATAAAGCGTCTCAAGTGAAAATGTGTCAATGTTTTCAGGGAGTTTGCATGGATGGCACGGTGGCACAGTGGCTAGCACTGCTGCCTCATAACTCCAGGGACCCAGGTTCAATTCCGGCCTTGTGTTACTGTCTATGTGGAGTCTGCACGTTCTCCCCGTATCTGCGTTGGTTTTCTCCGGTTACTCCAGTTTCCTCCCTCAGTCCAAAGATGTGCGGGTTAGGTTGATTGGCCATGTTAAATCAACCCTGGTGTCAGGGGGAATAGGAGAATATGAGGGATTATGGGAGAAGGGCCTGGGTGGGATTGTGTTCAGTACAGACTTGATGGGCCAAATGGCCTCCTTCTGCACTGTAGGGATTCTATGATTCTATGTTTCTGTGTGGATTTCCTCCAGGTACTCCGGTTTCTTCCTAAATTCCGAAGATGTGTAGGTGAGGTGGATTGACCATGCTAAATTGCCCCTTAGTGTCAAGGAGATTAGTCGGGTAAATACGCGGGGTTATGGGGATAGGGCCTGGGTGGGATTGTTGCCAGTGCATGCTCGATGGGCTGAATGGCCGCTTTCTGCGCTGTAGGGATTTGATGATTCTATGGGTGAAATTTTCCCATCCCGCCAGCCATGGAAATCGTAGCAGGCTGGGACAGACCACGGGTTGACCTTGGGCAGGGTTTTCTGGTCTTGGGGTGAGCATGGCTGGAAAATCCCACCCTATGAGTCCAGAGTAACGTCTCAGTACTAAAGTCTCCCCATGGAGAAGTAAGTGAAAGCCACCAAGTAAACGATCAGTTTCACTGGCGATCTGGTAACAAGGGACCATTACATCAATGTTCGTGCAAAGGACTAAAGGATGAGGTTAGAAAGATTATTTTTCTCACACAAAGGTTGTTTGAAAATAAGCCTAGACAATCATGCTATTTGGATGGAAGCTGGATGAACAGCTAAACATATGAAGATGCAAGATCTTCCCTAGAAACCATAGAAACCCTACAGTGCAGAAAGAGGCCATTCGGCCCATCGAGTCTGCACCACCAACAATCGCACCCAGGCCCTATCCCAGTATCCAAAGAACAAAAGAACAAAGAACAATACAGCACAGGAACAGGCCCTTCGGTCCTCCAAGCCCGTGCCGCTCCCTGGTCCAAACTAGACCATTCTTTTGTATCCCTCCATTCCCACTCCGTTCATATGGCTGTCTAGATAAGTCTTAAACGTTCCCAGTGTGTCCGCCTCCACCACCTTGCCTGGCAGCGCATTCCAGGCCCCCACCACCCTCTGTGTAAAATATGTCCTTCTGATAGCTGTGTTAAACCTCCCCCCCTTCACCTTGAACCTATGACCCCTCGTGAACGTCACCACCGACCTGGGGAAAAGCTTCCCACCGTTCACCCTATCTATGCCTTTCATAATTTTATACATATCCCTACATATTTACCCGCTAATCCCTCTAACCTACGCATCCTGGGACACTAAGTGGCAATTTAGCGTGGCCAATCAACCTAACCCACACATTTTTGGACTGTGGGAGAAAACCGGAGCACCCGGAGGAAACCCACGCAGACACGGGGAGAATGTGCAAACTCTGAACAGACAGTGACCCGAGCCGGGAATCGAACCCAGGCCCTGGAGCTGTGAAGCAGCAGTGCTAACCACTATGCTACCGTGCCGCCCTTGAAGAGGATTATGAGAAAGAATAAGGAGATTGTTTGAAAGTAGCTATAGCTCTGGAAGAGCTGACACAGCTGGAGGCTTGTTGAGATAAATTATGGAGTCAGGGAGTTGTTACAGCATCAAAGGAGGCAAATCGGTCCATCGTGTCCAAAGATCTGTAGGTTGGGTGCATTGGCCGTGTTAAATTGACCCTTAGTGTCCCAACATGCGTAGATTAGGGGGATTAACGGGGCTAAATGTGTCGGATTATGGGGATTGGGCGTGGGTTTGGCCTTGGTAAAATACTCTGTTTGAGATGCAGACTTGATGAGTCGAATGGCCTCCTTCTGCACTGTAGGGATTCGGTGATTTGGCATCCATGCTGGCTCTTGATAGGATCTACTTAAGTGTGCCATCTATGGGGAAGATGGGATCAGGAAATTGAATTTGATAATCAACCATAATCACAATGAAAGGTGGAGCAGGCACCAAGGGCCAAATGGCCTACTCCTGCTTCTAGTTTCTCTGTTTCTATGTTTAACAACACAGCTTTTACAGCCCTCTGACATAAAAATTCCATAGGTTCACTACCTATGCCCTCTGGCCCTAGACTCTCCCACAAGGTAATCAACCTCTCAGCATCTATCTTATAAAGCTCCCTGAGAATCCTATATCTCAATAAGGTCACCTCTCATTCTTCAAAACTCCAATGAGTAACCCCAACCTAATAGAACATTGAATACAGGAGTTGGGACATCTTGTTGAAGCTGTACAAGACATTGGTAAGGCCATACTTGGAATACTGTGTACAGTTCTGGTCACCTTATTATAGAAAGGATCATAGAAATCATAGAAACCCTACAGTACAGAAAGAGGCCATTCGGCCCATCGAGTCTGCACCGACCACAATCCCACCCAGGTCCTACTCCCATATCCCTACATATTTACCCACTAATCCCTCTAACCTACGCATCTCAGGACACTAAGGACAATTTTTAGCATGGCCAATCAACCTAACCCGCACATCTTTGGACTGTGGGAGGAAACTGGAGCACCCAGAGAAAACCCACGCAGACACGAAGAGAATGTGCAAACTCCACGCAGACAGTGACCCAAGCCGGGAATCGAACCCAGGTCCCTGGAGCTGTGAAGCAGCAGTGCTAACCACTGTGCTACCGTGCCGCCCATAATTATTAAACTAAAAAGAGTGTAGAAAAGGTTTACTAGGATGATTCCGGGACTTGAAGGTCTGAGTTATAAGGAGAGACGAGATAGACTGGGACTTCTTTCTCTGGAGCGTAGAAGGCTGAGGGGTGATCTTATAGAGGTCGATAAAATAATGAGGGGCATACATCAGCTAGATAGTCAGTATCTTTTCCCAAGGTAGAGGAGTCTAAAACTAGAGGGCATGGGTTTAAGGTGAGAGGGGAGAGATACAAAAGCGTCCAGAGGGGCAATTTTTTCACACAGAGGATGGTGACTGTCTGGACCAAGCTGCCAGAGGTAGTAGTGGAGGCGGATAGAATTTTGTCTTTTAAAAAGCATTTAGACAGTTACATGGGTACGATGGGTATAGAGGAATATGACCCAAATGGGTGCAATTGGGACTAGCTTTGGGGTTTAAATAAAAGGGGTGGCATGGACAAGTTGGGCCGGAGGGCCTGTCTCCATGCTGTAAACCTTTATGACTCTATGACTTTATTCAACATCTCCTCACTAGGAAATCCCTCCATATTGGGATCAACCTAATGAACCTTCGCTGGACTGCCTCCAATGCCAGTATATCTTTCCTTAGATAAGGGGACCAAAACTGTTCACAGTATTCCTGGTGTGGCCAAATGAGTGCCTTGTGTAGTTTTAGTAAGTCTTCCCTTTTTTATACTCCATTCCCTTTGAAATAAAGGCCAACATTCTATTATTAGCTGCTGAACTTGTAAGTTTGCTTTTTGTGATTTATGCACGAGGACCCTCAGATCTCTGTGTTGCAGTTTTCTGCAGTCATTCTCCATTTAAATAAAATTCAGCTCCCTTATTCTTCCTACCAAGCTTCATAACTTCACATTTTCCTGCATTATATTCCATCTGCCAAGTTTTTGCCGACTCTAGTAATCTGTTGATATCTATCTTTAGACTCTTTCATAGAATTTCATTCATAGAATCCCTACAGTGCAGAAAGAGGCTATTTGGCCCACCGAGCCTGCACCGACAATATCCTACCCAGGCTCTATCTCCGTAACTGCACGTATTTACCCTGCTAATCCCCCTAACTCTAAGGGGCAATTTAGCTTTGCCAATCAACCTAACCCACACATCTTTGGAGTGTGGGAGCAAACTGGAGTACCCGGAGGAAACCCATGCAGACACAGGGAGAATGTGCAAACTCCACACAGACAGCCACCCGAAGATGGAATTGGGTCCCTGGCCATGTGAGGCAGCAGTGCTAACCACTGTGCCACGGTGCCGCCTTTGGCCAGAGTTTTCTGGCCGTACATGCCCAATGCCGGAAAATGCCACCCGAGGTCAACAGATCTCTGCATGGCCTGTGTCCTGCCTGCTACAATTCCCATCGTGGGTGGGACAAGAAAATTCTGCCCTCAGTGTCATCCTCACCACATGCCTTCCCCCCTATTTTTGAATCATCCTCAAGCTTGGCAATAATACATTCACTTCCCTTGTCCAAGTCATTAACATATATTACAAATAAATGTGGCCCCAGCACTGATCCCCTCTTATCCCAACACTCTGTCTTCTATCAGTTAGCCAACCCTTTATCCATGCTAATTTACTACTGCCAACCACCATGGGCTCTTGTCTTATTGACATAGAGAACATAGAACAGTACAGCACAGAACAGGCCCTTCGGCCCACGATGTTGTGCCGAGCTTTATCTGAAACCAAGATCAAGCTATCCCACTCCCTATCATCCTAGTGTGCTCCATGTGCCTATCCAATAACCGCTTAAATGTTCCTAAAGTGTCTGACTCCACTATCACTGCAGGCAGTCCATTCCACACCCCAACCACTCTCTGCGTAAAGAACCTACCTCTGATATCCTTCCTATATCTCCCACCACGAATCTTGTAGTTATGCCCCCTTGTAATAGCTCCATCCACCCGAGGAAATAGTCTTTGAACGTTCACTCTATCTATCCCCTTCATCATTTTATAAACCTCTATTAAGTCTCCCCTCAGCCTCCTCCGCTCCAGAGAGAACAGCCCTAGCTCCCTCAACCTTTCCTCATAAGACCTACCCTCCAAACCAGGCAGCATCCTGGTAAATCTCCTCTGCACTCTTTCCAGCGCTTTCACATCCTTCTTATAGTGAGGTGACCAGAACTGCACACAATATTCCAAATGTGGTCTCACCAAGGTCCTGTACAGTTGCAGCATAACCCCACGGCTCTTAAACTCCAACCCCCTGTTAATAAAAGCTAACACACTATAGGCCTTCTTCACAGCTCTATCCACTTGAGTGGCAACCTTTAGAGATCTGTGGATATGGATCCCAAGATCTCTCTGTTCCTCCACAGTCTTCAGAACCCTACCTTTGACCCTGTAATCCACATTTAAATTAGTCCTACCTTATTGAGTAACCTTTTGTGTGGTACTTATTCAAACACTTCTTGGAAATCCAAATATATTACATCTACCGGTTCCTCTTTATCTATCCCACATGCCATATTAACTTCTTTCTTAACCTGCCATGCCACTTTCAATGACTTGTGCACATGTGCCCCCAGGTCTGACTTTTTCTGCACCCCTTTAGTATAGTACGCTTTATTTATATTGATTATCCAAGATCTTTCTTTGATGAAGTATCATTTCACACGAAATGACCTCCTCCTTTATTTACATCAATTTATTAACTTTCTCTGGACAAAACACCACAGCATTTTTCACTGTTTGTTGAAGTGTTTCCTTGCTATTTAGATAAAGACATCCACATTTACACCATTCAGTTTTATGTTATTTTTAATTCACTTATGGGTCGTGGGCATCACTGGCGAGTATTTATTGCTCATCCCTCATTGTCCTTAAGGTGATGGTGAGCTGCAGTCCATGTCGGCTAGGTACAGTGTTGGTGAAGATTTTCTACAAAGCACAGTATTCAGTTTCAATCAGTTTCTAATACGGTTTCCATTTTGGAGTGGAGGGTGGGGGCTGGGGAGAGATGTGAAGAGTGAGGGAAACAACCTGTCCTTTCACCTGTCATTGGCACCATGCAAGTGTGAAAACCTCCCTGCAGGTACCACCTGCTGCCAGACAATCGCTTTCACTTCTGATGATGGCTTGGTCTGATCTGCAAACTTCCACATGATTGCCATCGATGGATCTCTGTGACTTTCTGACAGGAAAATGCTTGTAGGGAGCAGTAATGATTGTCATTTCTCCCTGCGTCTGAGCTGAAGTGTCACTTAGAAGAACATCACCTTCTCAGCAAATGATGAGAGTTACCTTTCCCAGTTATTAGGTAAGATGGAGTGACAGGCATTCTTGGAGTTGAGTTCTCTTTTTATCACACTGTTCAGAAAAAGGTAGCAGTTTACTGGTATCACAAGTGGTATTCATTATTTACATCAGCGCTTCACAAACTTCTTCTCCCTGTTGTGATCCCATTATGATGCCACGGACTTTGTGTGACCCTGGGGGGTTGTGGTGTGTGTGGGGTTGGGGGTGGGGCTGTGGACTGGCTCCTGGGTGGAAACAAGGGAGAAGTTCAGCGTGGTGGGGATTGTTTCATCTGCAGAGTTTAAAACATAACGCATTCATCTACCTTTTCACAGGCTTTGCTTGTAAACAGCAATCGAGCCTCAAGGATCTGTCCGTTGAGATAGATCTGTCTGTCTCAAAGAAGAGGTCAAGTGGAGATAGGTTCAAAACTGAAATGAGGAGAAAATATTTCTCCCAGAGTGTTGTGAATCTGTGGACCTCAGTTCACTGCCCTAGAGTGCAGTGGAGGCAGAATCAATCAACAGATTCAAGAAAGAGATGGATATGTTTCTGATGAAAAGTGGGATAAAGGGCTATGGGGAGAAGGCAGGAAAGTAGAGTTGAGACCAGGATAAGATCAGGCATGATCATATTAAATGGCGGAGGCCACATTTTCTAATCCCAGCACTGAAGTGAGATTTCCATAAGTTAGCCTAATGACACAAGAGCAGGGAACTTCAACCTGGAACCTGATCAAGGATGCTTGCTACAGGCGCGGGGGTTTAACGTTTATTTATTAGTGTCACAAGTAGGCTTACATTAACACTGCAATGAAGTTACTGTGAAAATCCCCCAGTTGCCACACTCCGGCGTCTTTTCGGGTACACTGAGGGAGAATTTAGCATGGCCAACGCACCTAACCAGCGTTGCTGAGGGTGTGTGTATGAGTGTACGCGAGTTGGTGAGGGTGTGTGTGTGAGTGTACGTGAGTTGGTGAGGGTGTGTGTGAGTGTGAGGAAACCAGAGCACCCGGAGGAAACCCACGCAGACACGGGGAAAACATGCAGACTCCATCTTGGAAACCCAAACCGGGAATCGAACCTGGAACCTTGGTGCTGTGAGGCAGCAGTGCTAACCACTGTGCCACCATGCCACTCAGGGTGCAGAGATGGAAAAATTGAAAAACGTATTTTCACTATGAGATGTAGCAAAATGTTTTGCTGCACAAAAAAGACTACTTATGACTGAGGTGGTCTCAGAAATGCTTCTGCAAGAAATGTGGATTTTTGTCTTATTTGGGCCAAGTGATTTTGGTGAACATGTTTGTTTGTTGGGACACAGTGATGTAGTTGACACATTAATGCAATGATTGACAGATGCTGCTGATGTTGCTGGGGATTAGCTTAGAGAAAGCATTCTCGGTTGTGGTGACCTTGACTGTCACTGACAGTGTGGTGGAGTCAGTTTTTAGCAGGTGGCACTGCTCCATCTTTTCCTCTCTGGTTAAGTGACGCTTGGAAAAGCAGATTTTCACAGATACCTTTTCTCAAGTGGCTGAGTATTCGGGCACAGCTGCGTGGATGAGGAGCAGCTGCTTCAGCTGCACTCAGAGCTGCCGTGAATTTTACATCCCCTTGTTCATCCTTCAAAGGACACCAATCAAGAGGAACCGCCCCAAAATTCTCAAATCCAAACTCCAGCTCTCATCACCACCAAAAAAGGAAGTACATTGTCCACACTCCAAAATATAGTTCTTGGAAATCCACTGTCAGAGTGTACACTGGAGACCAAACATGGAATAGAAACAGTTTGCCCCCCTTTCAAGGAGTTTACATTGAAACATAGAAACTAAAGCAGGAGTAGGCCATTCGGCCCTTTGAGCCTTTTCCGCCGTTAATCTTGATCATGGCTGATCATCGAATTCAATATCCTGATCCCCCTTCCTCCTATATCCCATGATCCCCTGTAGCCCCAAGAGCTATGTCTAATTTCTTCTTGAAATCAGACAACGTTTTGGCCAACTACATTCTGTGGTAGTGAATTCCACACATTCACCACCCTCTGGGTAAAGATATTTCTCCTCATCTCAGTTCTAAAAGGTTTACACCTTATCCTCAAACTATGACCCCTGGTTCTGGACACGCCCACCATTGGGAACATTCTTTCTGAATCTACCCTGTCTAACCCCGTTAGAGTTTTATAAGTTTCTATGAGATCCCCTCTCTGTGGTGAGCCACTGTAACTACATGTGTCTGCCTGGACACACTCATGCTGCACCTGGCCCGAGACTCCTCCCTTTCCACCTGAGACTCCTTTCTTTCCACCAGAGCGAGGTATAAAGGTGATGGTTCCTCCTCCTCGCCTCAGTCTGGGCCAGGTCAGCTACAAAAGTGTGCTCCTGTTCTTTGTGAATAAAAGCCTGTTAATTCACTCACTCACTGGAGTCCTCGTATCGTGATTGATAGTGCATCAATTTTATTCACAAAGAAAAAAAACCCAGAATGGAGCAACTTCTAAAGCTCGATACTTTAAACCTGGATCCTCAAGCTGTGGGAGCCGCCAACAGTTTTAATCACTGGCTGAAGTGCTTTGAATCCTTCCTCGGAGCCTCCACTGCCGTCCGGTCCGATGCAGACAAGCTGCATGTGCTCAACGCCCGGGTAAGCGACGCAGTTTATGCCACCATCTGTGACGCAGAGACGTAAAGAGCCAATACAGCCAACAGACAAACGAAGTCTACGCCAGGCACCTTCTGGCTACCCGAAAACAGCGGCCGGGAGAATCAAACGCACAGTTTCTCCGCGAACTACGTGCGCTCGGCAGGGCCTGTAACTGCAAGGCTGTATCCACTGTGCAGCATACAGAGGACTTAATCCGCGATGCCTACGTTACGGGCATCGTATCCAACTATATTCAGCAGCACCTGCTAGAACAAGTTGGGTTAGATCTACCAAAAACTGTGACACTCGCTGAATCCCTGGAAGTGGCATCCCACAATCTCGAGGCGTACGCACCCGATCACGCGACATCGTGGGCCTCACGGCCACTACCATCCCAGTACCTAGGAGGGCCACAGACTTATGCCACACAGCGCCCCACCAACGACTCGACTGCCATGGCTGTTGCAGGCCCAAAGTGCTATTTTTGTGGTCGAGGGAAGCACCCCCGACAACGCTGCCCGGCAAGGGAGGTGTCCTGCTCTGGGTGCGGAAAGAAAGGCCACTACGCGAAAGTCTGCAGGGCAAAGTCAGCATCGAAACCAAACAGCGCAGCGTGCGACCTGAGGGAACCGAAAATCCGAACGCCATCCGCCGCGTGTGAGTCAAGAAAGCCGCCATGTTGGACACCATCGACCACGTGTGAGTCAAGGGAGCCGCCATTTTGGACGCCGGTCGATGATTCTCCGGGACCAACGGTGGCAGCGGTCCAGCTGGACCTGTCTCATCCGTATCAGCTCGCCAGGTCCATGATGGACATGCAGGTAAACGGCCGCGTGGGAAATTGTTTGTTTGACTGCGGGAGTACGGAGAGCTTCATCCACCCCGATACTGTGTGCCACTACGCTCTTTCGGTGCGGCCAGTCAAGCAAACCATTTCCTTGGCCTCAAAGTCCCACTCGGTGGATGTCCTCGGGTATTGTGTGGTGACCCTTACGGTTTGGGGGATTGAGTACGCAAATTTTAAGCTCCTGGTGCTGCCACACCTCTGCGCTCCCGTACTCCTGGGGCTCGATTTCATGACCCATCTTAGGAGTGTCACGTTGCAGTACAACGGGCCTCTTCCCCCGATCTCCGTCTGCAACCCACAGTTCCTAGACTGCCCGCCGCACACCACTTGCGGCCTTTCAACCCTCCAAGTCACCCCTCCACCGCTATTTGAACACCTCACTCCCGAGTGTAAGCCCATTTCCACTAAGAGCAGACGGTACGTTGCGGGGGACAGGACCTTCATTAGGTCCGAGGTCCAGCGGCTCCTGAAGGAAGGGATCATTGAGGTTAGCACCAGCCCCTGGAGAGCGCAGGTGGTAGTGGTCAAAACTGGGGAGAAACACCGGATGGTCATTGATTACAGTCAGACCATCAACCGGTACACTCAGCTGGATGCGTATCCCCTTCCGCGCATATCCAACATGGTCAATCGGATTGTGCAATACCGGGTGTTCTCCACGATTGACCTCAAATCGGCATACCACCAGAGGACTGCAAACATACGGCTTTCAAGGCGGATGGCCGCCTCTACCACTTTCTTAGGGTTCCCTTCGGAGTCACCAATGGGGTCACGGTCTTCCAGCATGAAATGGACCGAATGGTGGACCAGAACGGGCTGTGGGCCACCTTCCCGTACCTGGATAACGTCACCATCTGCGGCCATGATCAGCAGGACCACGACACCAACCTTAATAAATTCCTTCGTATGGCCGCTCTCCTAAATCTGACCTACAATAAGGAGAAGTGTGTCTTCCGCACTCACCGCCTCGCCACCCTGGGGTATGTAGTTGAGAAAGGGGTCATCGGCCCCGATCCTGACCGCATGTGCCCTATCTTGGAACTTTTCCTTCCCAACACTCTTAAAGCACTGAGGAGATGCCTGGGCTTCTTCTCATACTACGCCCAGTGGGTCTCTAATTACGCGGATAAGGCCCATCCACTTATCAAATCCACCCTTTTTCCCCTGTCGGGAGAGGCCCGCTCAGCCTTCGACCGCATCAAGGCGGACATCGCGAAGGCCACGATGCACGCTGTGGACGAGTCAATCCCCTTCCAGGTGGAGAGTGATGCATCTGACTTTGCCCTGGCCACCACCCTTAACCAGGCGGGTAGACCCGTAGCCTTCTTCTCACAAACCCTTCAAGGCTCGGAAGGAGGCTCAGGCCATCGTCGAAGCGGTGCGACACTGACGCCACTACCTTGCTCACGGACCAACGTTCGGTGGCTTTCATGTTCAACAACGCGCAGAGGGGCAAGATTAAGAATGATAAGATACTGAGGTGGAGGATTGAGCTCTCCACCTACAATTATTATATCTTATACCGGCCCTGGAAGCTCAATGAGCCTCCGGACGCTCTGTCTCGCGGAACATGTGCCAGCGCACAAGTGAAGCAGCTACAGACTCTCCACAATGACCTCTGTCACCCGGGAGTCACCAGGCTCTACCATTTTATTAAGGCCCGTAACCTGCCCTATTCTGTTGAGGACGTCCGGTCTATAACCAGACACTGCCCGGTCTGCGCAGAGTGTAAGCTGCACTTCTATCGGCCGGACAGGGCACACCTCATAAAAGCCACCCGCCCCTTTGAACGCCTCAGCGTTGATTTCAAAGGGCCCCTTCCTTCTTCTGACCACAACATCTATTTCCTCAATGTCATAGATGAGTACTCCCGATTCCCTTTTGCCATTCCCTGCTTGGACATGACCTCAACCACGGTCGTCAGGGCCCTGCACGGCCTCTTCACCATGTTCGGTTGCCCTAACTACATCCACAGCGACCGGGGATCCTTATTCATGAGTGATGAGCTGCTTCAGTACCTGCTCTCTAAGGGCATAGCCTCGAGTAGGACTACCAGCTATAACCCCAGGGGTAACGGGCAGGTAGAGAGGGAGAACGCAACAGCCTGGAAGGCCGTTTTACTAGCACTACGGTCTAAAGGCCTTCCAGTCTCCCGCTGGCAAGAAGTCCTCCCCGATGCACTGCATTCAATTAGGTCCCTCCTGTGTACGGCCACCAATGCCATCCCCCATGAGCGGATGTTTGCTTTCCCTAGGAAGTCCTCCTCGGGAATCGCACTACCATCGTGGCTGGCGTACCCAGGCCCAGTTCTGCACCGGAGGCATGTACGACTCCATAAGTTGGGCCCCATTGTTGAAAATGTCCAGCTCCTCCACGCCAACCCCCAATATGCCTATGTGGCGTACCCCGATGGACGGGAGGACACGGTCTCTATCCGGGACCTGGCGCCTGCAGGTGCCCCGGAGCCCACTATGACCCCCCACCCCACATCCCTAGACCCCTCTGTTCAGGTAGCACCAGGTCTGCTTACATCTTTGCCCCTTGTACGCAGCTCGCCTGAGCCCCCGGGGTCACCACGCAGGACCCGACCAGAAGGGACAACGGCGGACTCGAGCGGTTCCACCCTGCCATCGGAAGCAACACCTCAACTGGTACTGCGGCGGTCACAGCGACTGATCAAGCCGCCCGACAGGCTGAACCTGTGAAGGGATGACGCCTTACCTCAGTTTCGTGACTCTTGTATATATATATATCTTCATACCTCTGTACATATTGTTCCACCCACCCCCGCCGGACTCTTTTTTTAAAAGGAGGGGTGAATGTGGTGAACCACTGTAACTACATGTGTATGCCTGGACACACCCATGCTGCACCTGGCCCGAGGCTCCTCCCTTTCCACCCGAGACTCCTCCCTTTCCACAAGAGTGAGGTATAAAGGTGATGGTTCCTCCTCCTCGCCTCAGTCTGGGCCAGGTCAGCTACAAGGGTGTGCTCCTGTTCTTTGTGAATAAAAGCCTATTAATTCACTCACTCACTGGAGTCCTTGTATCGTGATCGATAGTGCATCACTCTCATACTTCTAAACTCCAGTGAATGTAATCCTAACCAATTTAGTTTCTCCTCATATGACAGACCTGCCATCCCAGGGATCAGCCTAGTAAACCTTCGCTGTACTCCCTCTATACTTCCTTCCTTAGAAAAGGTTACCTTCTTATCTGGACTACCGTCTCCACATCCCCAACCACTCCCAAACCAGACTGATCTTTGTTGCCCATTTCACTGAGGGTACAGAGCACTATCTGTGGTGGCACATTGGCACAGTGGTTAGCACTGCTGCCTCACAGTGCCAGGGACCTGGGTTCAATTGATAGCTTGGGTCACTGTCCATGCGAAGTCTGCACATTCTCCCTGTGTCTGCGTGGGTTTCCTCTGGGTGCTCCGATTTCCTCCCACTGTCCAAAAGACGTGCTGGTTAGGTGCATTGACCATGCTAAATTCTCCCTCAGTGTACCTGAACAGATGCTCGATTGTGGCGACTGAGGGATTTTCACAGTAACCTCATTGCAGTGTTAATGTAAGCCTACTTGTGACACTAATAAATACATTAAATTAAATTAAGTATCAAAATAGGAGGACAACATATCAGCTTACTATGCAGGCCTTAATAAACGTTGTAACGTTTACATGAAGGTCTTGCATGTTTTTTGCACAGCATTTAAGGCCAGCTGGAAGATGAACCATTGTGAAAACTGGGAAGATACCCGACAGTGGGAATCTTTACCTGAATCATTCGCCTTCACTGGGTCTTCGGCACTGACTCCACCAGTTATCAGGAAGAGGAAATGTACTTGCTTCTGCAAAAGGAAATATTGCCTAAGTAACATATCCTGTGTCTCTTACAGCACATAATAAATTCCGATGGTTTATTTATTTTATATGCCCAGCTGTTTAACTAAAATTGCTGAACACATGGCTTAAGGTACATGAAGCAAAGTCTATGAGCTTTGCTTCATTTCTTTTGGTTTGGGAACATTGGAGTAGGCGTTGCCCCCTCCGGATTCTGGTTTCATTGATGCTTTGGAATCTTCCAACTACTAGGGAGAAATGTCGTTGGTTCCTCTCAGTTTTGTGTCTTGTTTCCCGTCTCTGTTCCCTTGGCAGGAGAAGGGAAGAGGCCACTTAGAATACACAGCAGGGCATGGTATGCTGAGAACCTTAAAGGCCCTAAATCTAAACAAAGGAAACTATGCAGATATGAGAGATGAGCGGGCTACAATAGATTGGGAAGCTTCATTGAAAGGCATGACTGTGAATAGGCAATGCCTAATATTTAAGGAAAGAATGCATGTATTATAAGTTATACATTCCTCTCTGGTACAAAAGCAAAACAGGAAAAGTGGCCCAATCATGGCTAACAAAATAAACTAAGGATGGTATTAGTTTCAAAGAAGAGGCAGATGAAGTCACTGGAAAAAGTTGCAAGCCTGAGAATTGGGAGTAGTTTAGAATTCAACAAAGGAGAAGCAAGAGATTGATTAAGAGGGCAAAAATAGAGTATGAGAGTAAACTTATAACAAACATAAAGGTGGACTGTAAAAGTTTCTATAAGTGGCTAAAAAAGAAAAGATGAGTGAAGACAAATGTATATCCCTTACAGTCCGAAATAAGAGAATTAATAATGGAGAACAAGGAAATGGCAGAGCAATTGAACAACTGCTTTAGTTCTGTCTTCACAGAGGAAGACATCAATAATTTCCCAGAATTTCTAGGGAACCAAGGGTCCAGTGAGAAGGAGGAATGGAAAGAAATTAGTATTCTTAAAAAAATAGTGCTGGAGGAATTAATGGGACTGAAAGTCGATAAATCTCCAGAGCCCGATGATCGACATCCCAGGGTACTAAAGATGCTGAGCATGGAAATAGTGGATGGATTGGTTGTCATCTTCCAAAATTCTGGAGCTTCTGAACAATCCCGGCAGATTGGAGGGTGGCAAATGTCACCCCACTATTTTAAAAAGGAGGGAGGGAGAAAACAGAGAATTACATACCGGTTAATCTAACATCAGTGACAGGGAAAATGCTTGAATCTATATCCAAATATCCAAATACACCACATCCACATTTTTTCCCCTATCTATTCTACTGGTTACATCCTCAAAAACTCCTGTACATTTGTTAAACATGATTTCCCTTTCATAAATCCATGTTGACTTTGTCTAATCCAGCTATATTTGCTAAGTGTCCCATTATCACATCTTTTATAATAGACTCAATATTTGGATGAGAGAATCAAATGCAGTACTCTGGTTCTGACAACACTTAACTGGATGGGAATGTGAGAGGCGAGGAGGGTGTAAAGAAGCTTCAAGGTGATTGAGGCAAGTTGAGTGGGTGGGCAAATAGATGACAGATGCAGCATAACATGGGGGATAAATATGAAGTCATCCAATTGGATGGAGAAACAAAATGACAGGGTAATAATTAAATGGTGATGGACTGGGAAATATTGCTGTACAAAGGGGCCTGGGTGTCCTTTTCACACCAGTCACTGAAAACAAGCATTCAGGTGCAGCAAGCAGTTAAGAAGGCATATCATATGTTGGCTTTCAGTGCAAGAGGATTTGAATACAGGAACAAGGATGTCTTACTGCAGCTGTACAGGGCCATGGTGAGACCAGGTACAATGACCGATGTTGGAATACAAGGCGCACGCATCTGTGGTGCCACTCCTAGAACAGTGACAGGCCCAATCTCTCCCTCCTCCGCAGAGCGATGGTGCGGGCCAGGTGCCAGGGTCACTGTCTCTGCCGCTGCTTTATGCCAATAAGTGGGATAGCCAACTTGACAGGCTTCATGATCCTCCAGGCCATGCACTGCAAAGAAGAGAAAACCATAGTGAGCTATCAGGATTCGTGACAGAGTCCTGACCCTCATCCCTCGATTCCTCTGGCATCACACTCAGTGTGTGCCTCAATGCCATCCCTCACACCATCCACTCAGACACTGTAGCCACATTGTTCCCTGTCAACTCCAGCAGGATGCAGCACGTGGACCCACCAGGGCTTCAGTGACACCAAGCACTTGCATTCCCACAGCCCCCAAGGCCCCCAAGGAAACCTGGCGTCTCGTTGGAGGGCATTCGAGCGGCTGCATGTGATTAGTGCTTGCATCCTGATGGGGGACCTCACCAATACACCCCGTCATGACCTTGATTGGGGTGTGTGAAGATACACATCGCCATCATGCCTTGCATAGGAGTTCACATCAGTGTGATATTGCGACCTTTCTGGGGATGTCAGCCCAATGCTGGGGACAGA
This sequence comes from Mustelus asterias, assembly GCF_964213995.1. Classification (NCBI taxonomy): domain Eukaryota; kingdom Metazoa; phylum Chordata; class Chondrichthyes; order Carcharhiniformes; family Triakidae; genus Mustelus; species Mustelus asterias. The sequence goes on from NC_135802.1 coordinate 31,766,065, forward strand.
AACCTGCAAAGTGTTAAAAGGTGGCCTCCCACAAAATGTTGGGCTGTTTGTCTGCACAGCATTTATTGGCATCATCACTAGTAAGGGGAGGCTGGGGTGGCTCTTCAGCCAAATGTCTGCCTCTTGTGGCAGACGAGGCACAGCTGAAATGTGTGAGGCCAGCAATGAGCATGTCCAGCACATTCCCAGAGTGCACCCTGTTTCTCCCAGCTCACAAGAGGTGCAGAGTTGAGCAGCTTTGCATGGCCCATTGAGATCTACAATTACACACACACACCCCTGACAATTTGGTTTGGACTGCCGGGCAGCTTCTCCCCTTTGTCCTGAGTGCGGGTTCCAAGATGCAGGCATCTTCCCCCGAGTGCAAGGCCCTTTAGGCCACATGAAGAGAGATGCAGCCCATTCCTGAATTCTCCACTTTGTCCTTAAAGTCCAGCCTTTCATGGGACCTCCCAACCTGGGTAACTCACAGTCACCCCCAGTGCTGAACCCCTTGTTTTAAGCCCTCCAACCCTCTTGCCAGCCCCCAAAAAGGATGGGCACTCTCTCAGCCATGATATGGAGAGGAATCCAGAATGGAGGACATGGGGCAGCGCAGGGAGCAGGAAGATCGGAACTTTAAAGTTTATTTATTAGTGTCACAAGTAGGCTTACATTAACACTGCAATGAAGTTACTGTGAAAATCCCCTAGTCGCTACACTCTGGCGCCTGTTCGGGTACACAGAGGGAGAATTTAGCATGGCCAATGCACCTAACCTGCATGTCTTTGGACTGTGGGCAGAAATCGGAGCACACGGAGGAAACCCACGCAGACACAGGGAGAATGTGCAAACTCCACACAGACAGTGACCCAAGCTGGGAATTGAACCTAGGTCCCTGGTGCTGTGAGGCAGCAGTGTTGACCACTGTGCCACCGTAAACTCACCAGCGTGAATCACGTTTTCCGAGTCTCTCTGGATTTTGAACATGCGCCACCAGACCTGCAGACGCAGAGAGTTGGCTCAAAATCACACTCTTAAAAACAGGTAAAATCACCCGACCATGATGGACTGTGTCCCAGGCTGCTGAGGGAAGCAAGGGAAGAGATGGCAGAAGTTCTGATCATACTTTTCCAAACCCTCTGGCTGTAGGTGTGGTGCCAGAGGACTGGTGCACTGTTAATGTTGACCATTGTTAAAAAGGAAGGAAGGAATATAGATCAAATTAATTGCAGGCCTGCCAGTCTAAACTTGATGGTGAACAAATTATTGGGAATAAAATATCTGACAGACAATATAAATCATTATTTTGAGACACACTGATTAATTAAGGGCAGTCAGTGTAACCTTGTTAAGGGAAGGTCACGTTTGACAAACCTGATTGAATTGGTTTGAGGTGGAAATGAGGATCGATCCGGATAATACATTTGATATAGTTTACATAGATTTTCACAAGGGTCTTGACAAGATCCGATGTGGGAGACACGTCAGAAAATTAAAAGCTCATGGGATTCAAGGAAAAGTGAGAAATTGGATCTGAATTTAGCTCAGTGGCAGATTGATGGGTGTTTCTGTGACTGGAAGTTGTTTCCTGTAGGATTCGGCAGGGTTCAACACTGACCCCGTGTTGTACATGGTATAAATCAATAACTTAGACTTAAATATAGGAGGTATGATTAAGAAGTTTGCAGATGATATGAAAATTGACTATGACTAAATGGGGAGAGACTTCTGGGTGCTCCAGTGCAGAGGGATCTGGGTGTCCTCGTTCATGAGTCACAGAAAAGTAGCATGCAGGTACAGCAGATAATAAAGAAAGCGAATGGAATGTTGGCATTTATAGCTAAAGGAATAGAATATAAAGGTAAGGAAATATTGGCCGTGATTCTCCCATCGCGACCCGCAACTTTTCTGGCGGGTCGGGGTGGGAGATGCGCGTCGCCGGCCTTGTATCAGGATTAGCGTGCCGGGAACGTATGCGCATCTCCCAGAGCCAGCGAACAGTCACTGGCCAGACCACGCTGGAAACCAGCGGGAAGGCTGGTAAGTAATTTGAATCTTTTTTTAATATGTTTAAATATGTTTCGCACTTAATTATCGGCAACTTTCAGGTCCTGATTGAATCTCCCACCCCGCCAGGAGTACTTCATTCCGGCAGGGTTCAGACTAGCTCCCCACATTTGGGGAACGAGTGGGAGACCCCGCCAGAATGAAGGGCCCCCCAGGGGGTCAGGCAGCGGGGAGGGTGGCGCCCCCGGGCATGGGCACCCTGGCAGTGCCAGCTCATGCCCCCTGGCACTGCCAAAGGGCAAAGTGCCCATGCCCGGGGGCATCTTGGCATTGCCCATCAGGCATCAGGAGTCTATTGTGTATGGGGCCTAGGGGCAATCGTTGGGGTGGGGTGTCTCGCTGCCACTCTGCAGACAGGATTGGTCTGGGATGGAGGGAGGCCTGCGATCAGGGCAGGCTTGGGAGGCGGGGGGTGGGGGTAGTCTGCCGGGGAGGGGGGGGGGGTTCTGCCTCCCGGGGGTGGTCTGACCCCAGGGGGAGGGCCAGCAGCGGGGGTCTGCCGGGGTGAGGGGGGGGTGGGGGGGATCGCCACTGCTGGTGGGGGAGTGGGCATCGGGATGCTCCGAGACAGCGGGAGGGTAAGGGTTGGCCTGGGAATTGCTGTGGGGCCCGCGATCGGGCCATGGGGGGGGGGGGGGCGGGGGAGGGGGGTGTGGGGGGTGTGGGGAATGGAGGGGCAGCACTGCGGGGGTCCTGGGTTGGCCAGCAATTGAGCTGGCCAACAAACGGGGAGTCTGACAGATCAGGACCACAGCACATGCGCAGAGTTCTAGAACTGTCAGACTCCGACGTGAATAGGCCCCGCCCCCCTGGGTTTTTAATGAGATTCATGACTGGGACCTCAGAGTGCGGAGATTCAGGGGAGAAGCTGAACTGACAGAACAGTCGGGATTTAGAACAGCTCTCCCACCAATTCAACACTTTTGGGAGAATCCATTGTTGCAACTATACAAGGCATTGGTGAGGCTGCACCTGGAGTATTGTGCACAGTTTTGGCCCCTTATTTGAGGAAGGATGTAGTGGCAGTGGAGACAGTTCAGAGGAGGTTCACTAGATTGATTCCAGAGATCAGGGGTTTGTCGTATGAAGAGAGATTGAACAGTTTAGGCCGATACTCTCTGGAATTTAGAAGATTGAGGTACACAAGATATTAAAAGTATGGATAAAGTAGACATGGAGCGGATGCTTCCTCTTGTGGGGCATTCTAGGATGAGAGGTCATAGTCTTAGGATAAGGGGTGGCAAATTTGAAACAGAGTTGAGGAGAAAATACTTCTCCCAAAGGGTTGTGAATCTGTGGAATTCGCTACCCCAAAGTGCGGTGGATGCTGGGACAGTGAGTACATTTAAGGAGGAGTTAGACAGATTTTTAATTGGTAATGGGTTGAAGGGTTATGGGGAGAAGGCAGGAAAATGGGGATGAGGAGCATATCAGCCATGATCGAATGGCGGAGTGGACTCGATGGGCCGAATGGCCTAATTCTGCTCCTATATCTAATGAACTTATTACACCCAGAGCTACCTTTCCACGACCTCTCTTGACTCGTTTGCTGCTACTCAATTATCAAACTCCAATATCCAACAAAGGATGAGCACAAATTTCCCTCAAATAAATATAATTTCCAGCCCCAACCCCAAACTCTGTTTCCTAGTCTCTCCCTTGAAGTGCCGTGAGATTAGGTCAATCTGTTTGGAGCCCTGGAGTCACATTTGATCCTGAGTTGAGGCTCTGCACTCATGTTCGCACCATCACTAAGTCCGCCTATTTCCACTTCTGCACTATTGCTCAGCTTTGTCCTGTCACAGCTCATACGCTGGTGAAACTCTCAAGGCGTTGTTTTCTCCGGACTCAACATTCCCGGCCAGTCTTCCATGTTCTTTAACCTCCGCAAGCTTGAGATCAATCATCCAAATCTTTGCCTACTGTGTCTTAACTCACACTAAGTCCCGTCCACCCTCTTATCCCTCTACTCACTGACCTACACTGGCTCCCAGTCAACCAAAGGTTTTCTTGGATTTTAAAATTCTCATCCTCAAGTGTGGATGAGGGCAGTGCAGTCAAAGTAGTCCACATGGACTTCAGTAAGGCTTTTGACAAGGACCCGCATGGCAGACTGATCAAGATGATTAAGAGCCCATGGGATGAAGGGCAATTTTGGAAAATTGGATCCAAAATTGAATTTAAAGTTTATTTATTAGTCACAGTCGGCTGACATTAACACTGCAATGAAGTTACTGTGAAAATCCCTAGTCGCCACGCTCTGGTGCCTGTTCGGGTACAATGAGGGAGAATTTAGCATGGCCAATGCGCCTAACCCGCACGTCCTTCAGACTGTGGGAGGAAACCGGAACACACAGAGGAAACCCACATAGAGAGATCGTGCAAACTCCACACAGACAGTGACCCAAGCCGAGAATCGAACCTAGGTCCCTGGCACTATGAGGCAGCAGTGCTAACCACTGTGCCATTGTGCTGCCCTTTTTGTGGCAGGAGGCAGAGGGTGATGGTCAAAGGTTGTTTTTGTGGCTGGAAGTCTGTGTCCAGTGGCATACCGCAGGGATCAGCTCTGAGTCCCTTGCTGTTTGTAGTGTATATTAATGATCTAACTGTGAATGTGGGGCTATGAATGTTTGCAGATGACATGAAAATTTGTGGTATGGGAAATAGTGAGGAAGAAAGCCTTAGATTACAGGATGATATCGATGAGCTGGTCAGAACAGTGGCAAATGGATTTTAATCCTGAAAAGTGGGAGATGATGCATTTTGGGGGAACTAACTAACAAGGCAAAGGAATACACAATGAATGATAGGACATTAGGAAGTACAGAGGACCAGACGGACCTTGGGACCGGCATGGTAGCACAGTGGTTATCACTGCTGCCTCACAGCTCCAGGGACCTGCGTTCGATTCCTGGCTTGGGTCACTGTCTGTGTGGAGTTGTCACATTTTCCCTGTGTCTGCGTGGATTTCCTCCGGGTGCTCCAGTTTCCTCCCACAGCCCAAAGATGTATGGGATAGGTGCATTGGCCACGCTAAATTGCCCTTTAGTGTCCCGGGGCAGGGAGTTTAGAGGGATTAGCGGGTAAATATGTGGGGTTACGGGGATAGGGCCTAGGTGGGATTGTTGTTGGTGCAGAATCAATGGGCTGAATGGCCTCCTTCTGCACTGTAGGGATTCTATGATTCTATATCCAAAGAACCCTGAAGGCAGCAGGTCAGGTGGCTAAGAAGGCAAATGGGATACTTGACTTTATTAGCCAAGGCAATAGAATAAAAGGGCATGGATATTATGATGGAACTGTAGAAATATTTGTTTGCCACAGCTAGATAACTGTATGCAGTTCTGGCCACCATATTATAGGAAGAATGTGACTGCACGAGAAAGGGTGCAGAGGAGATTTACCAGGATGATGCCTGTGCTGGAGCCTTTCAGCTATGAAGAGAGGCTGGTTAGGCTGGGGTTCTTTTCCTTGGAGCAGAAAAGGCTGAGGAAGAACCTGATCGAAGTGCTCAAAATTATGAGGGACACAGATAAGGTAGATAGAAAATAACTTTTTCCCTTAGAAGGGAGGTCAATAACCAGGGGACATAGGTTTAAGGTAAGGGGTGGGAGATTTAGAGGGGGTGTGAGGAAAAACTTTTTCACCTAGAGGTTAGTGGACATCTGTAACTCACTGCCTGAAAGGATGGTCGAGACGGGAACCCTCACAACATTTAAGAAGCATTTTGGTGAGCACTTGAAATGCCAAAGCATACAAGGTGATGGACCAAGTGCTGGAAAATGGGATTATAATAGATAGATGCTTGATGGCTGTTGCAGACATGATGGGCTGAAGGGCCTCTTGTTATGCTGTAATGACTCTATCTCCAAGATACCTGCACTCCTTTAATTCTGGCTTCTATTGCATTCCCATTTATAATCGTTCCACTATTCAGTTGCCTAGGGCTCAAGCTCTCGAATATCCTCCCTGCAACTCTGCGCCTCACTTTCCTCCTTTAAGACCCTTGTTAAAACTTATCTCTTTGACCAAGCTTTGGGACATCTGATCTGATATCTCCTTACATGGAGTTGCCAGATGGAAGAATTCCAACTGATGTGCCTACCTACACTCTGCACAGACAGTTACCCAAGGCTGGAATCAAACCCCTGTCCCTGGAACTGTGAGGCAGCAGTGCTAATCACTGTGTCACCATGCTGCCTGCCTATGTTTCCATCTATCTGTCTATGTTTTTGTGCTTTCTGAGTAACTTGTTTGAAAAAAATGCAAATTAGAAAATATTTGTTCCTGTGCTGTAATTTTCTTTATTCTTTCCAGAAGGATAGAGGGTTTTAGTTCAGTCGGGCAGCATGACCGGTGCAGGTTTGGAGGACTGAAGAGCCTGTTCCTGTGCTGTAATTTCCTTTGTTCTGTGTGAAGTGAAGCAGATTTAGTGGTGGCCAAATGTTGTGTCTCTTCCTGCATATTCATGTCTTGATCCAGAGCGATGTCTCACTGTAGCTGTACAATATAGCCATACAAGGTTAAAGTCCAACAGGTTTATTTGGTAGCAAATACGATAAGCTTTCGGAGTGCTGCTCCTTCGTCAGATGGAGTGGAAATGTGCTCTCAAACAGAGCACATTTCCACTCCATCTGACGAAGGAGCAGCGCGCTGAAAGCTTATCGTATCTGCTACCAAATAAACCTGTTGGACTTTAACCTGGTGTTGTGAGACTTCTTACTGTGTTCACCCCAGTCCAACGCCGGCATCTCCACATCAATATAGCCATGTCAAGCTTCCAATAGTAAAAGAAAATAGACTATATATAAATTGGGTTTCACTATCTCAGAACATTCCAAGATGTTTCACAGCCAACAAAATACTTTTGAGATGCAGACACTGTTCGAATGTAGGAAAATATAATGGCTAAATCACACACAGCAAAATTCACAAACAGCAGTGATAATGCCCAGGTACTCTGCTTTTTATAGATTCATAGAAACCCTACAGTGCAGAAGGAGGCCATTCGGCCCATCGAGTCTGCACCGACCACAATCCCACCCAGGCCCTACGCCCACATATTTACCCACTAACCTACACATCCAGGACTCTAAGGGGCAATTTTTAACCTGGCCAATCAACCTAACCCGCACATCTTTGGACTGTGGGAGGAAACCGGAGCACCCGGAGGAAACCCACGCAGACACGAGGAGAATGTGCAAACTCCACACAGACAGTGACCCAAGCCGGGAATCGAACCCGGGACCCTGGAGCTGTGAAGCAGCAGTGCTAACCACTGTGCTACCGTGCCGCCCCTGCTAACCACTGTGCTACCGTGCCGCCCCGGCAATTTATGATATTTATGATATTGGTTGAGGGATAAATATTTGGCCAGGACAGCGAGGAAAGCTCTGCTGTTATTCTTCGAAATAGTGTCATGGGATATTTTACATCCATGGAATAGCATAATAATATCATAGGGTTTCATGCATCATCTGATAACACAGCACTCCCTCAGTAACTCAGTAACGTCCCAGCCTAGATTTTGTGCTCAAATCTCAGGACTTGAACTCACAACCTTCACAAATCCACAAGCTCTGTCCTTACTTTTGTTATCACTTGCAACCGGTGGTCACGCACTGTTGGTATCAGACGCAAGCTGCAAAACACCTCTATACCACACGTGGGCCAGTTTTAACTTAGGTTTTATGGATTTAAAGTAATTCCAGTTGCTTGTAGTGTCTCCATTCCACTACGTACAAACATACAACTCGGGAGCAGGAGGAAGCCATTCACCCCTTTCCATCCTGCTCAACCATTTAATAAAATCATGGCTGATCTGACTGTGACCTCAACTCAACCTTACTGCCTAAGTTTAAGTTTATTTATTTGTGTCACGAGTAGGCTTACATTAACACTGCAATGAAGTTACTGTGAAATTCCCCTAGTCGCCACACTCCGGCACCTGGTCGGTCACACAGAGAGAGAATTTAGCATGACCAATGCACCCAACCGGCCCGTCCTTCTAACAATGGGAGGAAACCGGAGCACCCAGAGGAAACCCATGCAGACACGGGGAGAATGTGCAAACTCTGCACAGACAGTGATCCAAGCCGGGAATCGATCCCGGTGCTGTGAGGCAGCCGTGCTAATCATTGTGCCACCGTGCCACCTATCCCTGATGCCCTTTGGTTCCCTTGTTAGTCAGTGATCTATCTACCTGTGCCTTAAAAATATACAATGACCCTTTTCTGGGGAAGACATTTCTCCTCATCTCGGCCTTAAATGGGTGACGTCTTATTTTTAAAATGTGTCCCCATGATCTCGTCTCTATCACAAGGAGAAACGTCCTTTCAGTATCCATTCTAATCCATCTCTTCCTAATTATTGAAGAGATCGAACGACATTGTCAGCTGTTTTCAATAATTCAAAGTTGTACCTGCAGTCTGAGATTGCTAAGCTATGTTTGCAACGTGCAGTAACATTCCTGTTAAAAACAAATTGTTCCCGCTGGTGCAATATAACTTGGGCATTGTTCTGTTAAAGGTGCTCAGTTTTTTAACACACGCACACACACACACACACTGGAGATGAACTGAAATGTCCCTGGTTGAAAAGGTATTAATGCAATGCGCATGAATCATTAAAATATTGCAACATAGTATTTCCCCAGTGAGCAGGCCTGAGATTGATTGATTGGAGCTTGACAGTACCCAGACACAATAGATGCCGATAGCCATTGAATACGGATGCTTCCATGGCAACCAAAATGTTTGGTTATCCAGTCGACTATCATGATAATCAATAGCGAGATTGGGGTTTGGGGGGTGGGGAGGAGGCATGAACGAACCAAACAGAAAATTGAAAGGCCCCGAATTTGAGAGTGGAAATCAAACTAAAGATAAATGTATTTTTAATCTCCAATTTGATTTGAAGTTGTCTCTTTAAAAGATCAAAAAACATAATAGCTTATTCCTGATCACTCGCGTGCCAGTGCTGGCAAACAGCGTCTGCCCTGTAGGTACATGTAGGAGCTATTTTAAATGAATGAAAGACAGCCTCATAGACATATACCCACTGTGAGATGCCATGCCTGGTTGCACAAGGAGCAGTTTTGTGTTAGTTTAATGGCACCCAGCTTTGTCACTGTGAGTCTGATGACAGGCTCCAGCTGTCAGCTACATCGGTAGAATGGAAATCTTAATACGATACCCGCAAGGGTTCCAATTATGTGTCGTCGTGATCTTCTCGTCTTGCTACCTTTCTTCAGTCCGAAAACTGTGCATGCAAGGGATAGGCTGGAAGAAGTGAGTTAAGACATAAATAAGTTGATATGGGATTCTTGATTTTATAAACATGTTGTGAAATTTGACTTGGGTGGGACACCAAACATTGTTTGGTTTCGTACCCATCACCATTTATATGCATCCCGCTCTTTCAATAGCCCTGACTATTAGACTGGTTCAACAGCAACTTCATCTCCACATCAGATGCCTGAGTCCCCAACAACACCATTACTCTCTCTCACCCTCTCTCACTCTGGCCACTTTCTCCACTATGGCCCTCATCTCTACTCCCTTAAGTGCAAGAGGCACAGTTTTTTTTTATTATTCGTGGAACATGGGCATTGCTGGCTGGCCAGCATTTATTGCCCATCCCTAATTGCCCTTGAGAAGGTGGTGGTGCGCTGCCTTCTTGAATCGCTGCAGTCCATATGCTGTGAGTTGACCCACAATGCCTTTAGGGAGGGAATTCCAGGATTTTGACCCATTGACTACAAAGGACATATTTCCAAGTCAGGATGGTGAGTCGCTTGGAGGGGAACTTGCAGGTGGTGATGTTCCCATGTACCTGCTGCCCTTGTCCTTCCAGATGGAAATGTTCATGGGTTTGAAAGAGTATGATGGACAACTGATATAGTATGATAACAACAGTCCCCGGCTTGGGTTCTTCCCGTGTCTGCTTGGGTTTCCTCCAGGTGCTCCGGTTTCCTCCCACAGTCTGAAAGATGTGCTCGTTAAGTGCATTGACCTGTACAGGTGCCGAAGTGTGGTGACTCGGGGAATTTCCCAGTAACCTCATTGCAGTGTTAATGTAAGCCTTACTTGTGACTAATAAATAAACTTTTAACTTTAGCCTCTCAGCACCAGATCTGATGGGGACATATAAAGTACTATCTGATCTTGCTCTCATCTGTTAAGACTGCTCACTCATCCAGAATCATCCTGGAATGCAAAGTTAATTCCTGGCTTGTTTTCTCTTCGACAAACTAATTTCTAAAACCCTTGCTGTCGATCCCACCACCTTCACCTCCAACAATAAGTGTGAGCAGCTGGTGGACTGCTTTGTCACTAAGGTCTACTCACCTTCCTCTGTTACATCCCTCCCTACTGCTGGCCAACCTGGTCGAACGTCTTCTAACACCTTAGCCCTGAACTCACAACTTCCTTTGTTTTCTCTCTGATCTTCTCTTAGCCCCCTTGTACACCTCCTGCTTCCTTGACCCTACTCCCACTAGGAGTGACAACCCAACTTCCCCTCCTGACCCCCATGTTAGCCAATATTGTCAACAGTGCAGGTGTTGTTTTCCCTCTCTCCTTTAAATCTGCTGTCATCACCTGCATCCTCGAAAACCAACCCTTGCCCACCGCCTCCCCACACTGTCTTTGCAAACTATCGTCCTATCTCCAAACTCCCTTTCCTCTCCAAAGCTCTCGAATGTATTATCACCTCTCAAATCCATCCCCAACTTTCCCAAAATTCCATGATTGATTCTTTCCAAGCAGGTTTTGGCCCCAGCACAGAAATAGCAACGTCCCATGTGACTATGACAAAGACAAAGTTTCCCTCCTCATCCTTCTCGGTTTATCTGTGCCCATTGACATTGCTGACGCATCATTCTTTTCCATTACCTCGCCACTGCCATTGAGCTGGATGGGACCAATCTCACCTGGTTCCATTCTTATTTTTCTCATCATTGCCAGAGAATTAATTGCAATGGCTTTTCTTTCTGCTCTCGCACTGTTACCTCCAAGGTAACCCCCAAGGATCAGTCCTCGGTTCCCTCCTATTTCTGATCTACATCATCTGAAGGCGCAGCGATAGACTTCATGTGTGCACTGAAAACACCCAGATCTACCTCACCACCAGCTATTTCAACCTCTCCACTGATGTTAAATGATCTGACCACTTATCTGACGTCCAGTAATGACTGTACAGGAATTCTTTTCCAATGAAATATTGGGAAAACTGAAGCTATTGTCTTCAATCTTCATACTAAACTCCATCCCCTAGCAACTGACTCCATTCCTCTCCCTGACAACACTGAGATTAAACCAGTCTGTTCACAACATCGGTGTCACATTTGACCTTGAGATGACCTTCCAACTGCTTTTTTGCACCATCGTCAAGACTGTCTTTTTCCACTCGGTAATGGTGCCTGATCTTTGCCTCAAACTCATCTCATTTGCTGTTGAAACTTTCATTCGTGCCTTCGTTACCTCTGCTCTTCCATCTTCTACCCTCCACAAACTTCAGCTCCTCTGGCGGCACGGTGGCACAGTGGTGAGCACTGCTGCCTCACAGCGCCAGGGACCCAGGTTCAATTCCAGTCTCGGGTCACTGTCTGTGTGGAATTTGTGCACATTCTCCCCATATCTGAGTTTCCTCCAGGTGCTCCAGTTTCCTGCCACAGCCCAAAGATGTGCGGGTTAGGTTGATTGGTCATGCTAAATTGTCCCTTAGTGTCAGAGGTTATGGGAATAGGGCATGGGTGAGATTGTGATTGGTGCAGACTCAATGGGCCAAATGACCTCCTTCTGCACTGTAGGGATTCTATGATTCTATGAAACGCTGAAGCCCGTGCCTTAATCTGCACCAAGTCCTATTCACCTATCAGCACTGTGCTCACCAACCTACCCAGTCCTGATTTTAAAATTCTCATCCTTGTTTTCAGATCCCTCCAAGGCCTTTGCCTGTCTGTGATTTCTTCCCGCTCTGCAACCCTCCAAGATATCTGCGCATCTCCCAGATACTGCCTGATAATAACTGGAAAATGAATTGTACTACAACGGGCAGGTAGTAAATACATTGGCTCAGTTGGCCAGATGGTTAGAATACAGAATGTTGGCAACAGCTCAGGTTCAATCCCTCTACTGCCTGTGGTGGTTCAAGGAGGCCTTGCCCCAGGCCTGATCTGCAGTAGTGTCCCTTAAGCTATGTAACCAACTGTCTCCCTGTAATAGAGAGATGCCTGTGGTCCTGTGTGGACTATGGTTGATTAACAGATTAACACATGGTAGCATGTGTATTTCAGACCTATATTGGAGATTGCAAGAATCATAGAATCCAGACAGTGCAGTAGGAGGCCATTCGACCCATCAAGTCTAGACCGATTACAATCCCACCCAGGCCCTATTCCATAACACCACATATTTACCCTGCTAATCCCGTGACAGTAGGGTCAATTTAGCATGGCCAATCCACCTAACCTGCATATCTTTAGACTGCGGGAGGAAACCGGGGCACCCGAAGGAAACCCACGCAGACACTGGGAGAATGTGCAAACTCCACACAGACAGTGACCCAAGGCCAGAACTGAACCCGGGCCCCTGGCACTGTGAGGCAGCAGTGCTAACCACTGTGCCATCGTGCCACTCCAAATATTTCAGAGCATTCTTGAGCATTCCTGATTTTACTGACTCCATTATTGGTGGCAGCACCCTCAGATGCTTAGGCTCAAATCTCTGGAATACCCTATGCTTCACTGCTCTCTGCCACACTTTCTTTCTTTGACATGCTTGTTAAAATCTACCTCTTTGACCAAACTTTTGCCACCTAACCTCATAACTTTTTACATGGCTCAGTGTCAAGTTTTATTTTATCACGTTCCTGTGAAGTGCTTTCCGATTCTTTTTATTACTTTAAAGGTGCAATATAAATAAGAATTATTGTTATTGGATGTATCACAAGCACCAGAGGTGATAGAGCCCATTCTTTAAGAACTTAAATTTCACCTCTAGAGAGAGTACAACAGCAAGAGAGTTACGCTAAACCTTTATACGTCATCATTTTGTTTATTCTTTCACAGGATGTGGGCGTCACTGGCTGGGCCAGCATTTATTGCCCATCCCTCATTGTCCTTGAGAAGATGACGATGAGCTGCCTTCTTGAAGCACTGCAGTCCATGTGGTGTAGGTACACCCACAGTGCTGTTAGGGAGGGAATTAGGTGTCAGCAGAGGTATTGGGATAGGGGGTCAGACGTTTAAATTGAAACAAAATTTGAAATAAGAAAATGTGAGGGGGGCACAGCGGTTAGCAATGCTGCCTCACAGTGCCAGGGACTCGGGTTCGATTCTGGCCTTGGGTGATTGTCTGTGAACAGTTCTCCCGGTGTCTGCATGGGTTTCCTCCGGGTGCTCTGTTTTCTTCCCACAGACCAAAGGTGTGCAGGTTAGGTGGATTGTCCATGCTAAATTGCTGCTTAGTGTCCCAAAATGTGTAGGTTAGGGGGATAGGCAGGGGTAAATATGTGGGGTTATGAGAAGAGGGCCTTGGTGGGGTGCCCTGTCGGAGAGCCAGTGCAGACTTGATGGGCCGAATGGCCTGCTTCTGCACTGTAGGGATTCTATGGTTCCACTTCTGCTTTCAATTGAGGTGGGATGGATGGCGGTCATACGAAGCAGTCGGATGTGTTAAATGCCGCACTGAGGCTGCCTGCCTTTTCACAGTTATCCCAATTTTAACTCAGGTTGGCCTGGTATCCTCAGCATTGGGAAACCTGGCAGGTGAATGAAGATGAAAAGAGATGAATCTATGTTGTGAGTGCCATTGCAGCACTGCTTGTGGGCCAAGAGTAGCTGGAATGGTTGCACTTGGCACAACAAGTAAATGTCACCAGCAATCCATCTGCTCCTCCCCATTATTAAAGCATGGCTCTGCCCATGATCACCATTACATTCCACAATCATCATCTGAATCATACAATCCATAGACTCCCTACAGTGCAGAAGTAGGCCATTCTACCCATCGAGTCTGCACCAACTCTCTGACAGTGCATCTTAACCAGGCCCACCCGCGTAACCCCAGCATGTACCCTGCTATTCCCCCTAATCTACACATTTTGGGACACTAAGGAGCAATTTAGCATGGCCAATTTAGCATGGGGAGAATGTACAAACTCCATACAGACAGTCGCCTGAGGCCAGAATCGAACTCGGGTCCGTGGAGTTGTCGGGAAAACACCCAACCATCATCAAGCTGCCATCTAATTCCCATGGCCACCATCACAACCTCCATCGAGCACTGAAATCCTGCAACCCCAAACAGACCCCATGATGATCAGCATCCACCCCTTCCCCCCATTCTCCCCTTCCTCCCTTCCCCCCTACCCCCCTCCACCCCAGACTCGATCACCATCAAACTCACACTGATCACCATAAAGTCCCCACCTACCATTAGGAGAAGGCTGTGGCATTGCGATAATGTCACCAGATAAGTAATCCAGAGGCTCAGGTTAATGCACGTGGGACATGGGACTGTATCACACTACAGCAATCGGCAGAATTTAAATTCAATTAATAAACCTGGAATTAAAGGTTTGTGTACAAGATGGAGCTCAGTAACTCACTAAGGCTTCTCCAGCAGCAGCAGATCTCAAACCCTCCTCTCACTTCCCTCTCCTCACCTCCAGTACTCAGAAAGGCAAGGGCAGGAGGCACACATGAACCGCCACACACCCACCGCCGCCCCCCGCCCCCCCCCCCCCCCCCCCCCCCACCCCCCACCGCGCCGCGTCTCCTTATTGATTCCTTAACAATATAATGGGCAGCAGACACTGGACTCTCTAGCCTGGGTGGGCTGGTGGGTGACTGAGATTCACCTTAAGGGTCATTGATGCTCACATAGTCACTTCCTATTGTGACTCCCACTCCCACACCCATGTTCCAATGGGATCAGTGCTGAAGAACGCCAGTAGATGCAATCCCAATGCAATTGCAGGGATAAGCACTCAGTCGAAAAGTCCATATACGCTGAAAAAGAGACATGCTGTTGAAGCTTCGCATCTTGCACTTATCATAGCAGATGTATCCTGATGAGTGCAAGATGAAAAGCTTTGATACCCCCTGTCTCTTCTTTCAGGTGTATTCAAGTTCTGTCCATTATTGATTCTGCGATATTAGAAAGAAAACAGGATGAACTGTGGGGATTTTTTTGCTCCATCAATTGATATTTTCCAACAAAGTGGTAGTGGGGGTGGGGGGGTGGGGGGATGAGGACACAGGGAAAACTCCACTGCACTTCTTCAAATAATGGCTTCTGGATCTTTTACGTTCAACTGAAAGCATTGTGAATTAACATCTCATCGGAAACATGGCACCTCCAACAGTGCGGTGTCACTTAAGGCGGCACGGTGGCACAGTGGTTAGCACTGCTGCCTCATAGTGCCAGGGACCTGGGTTCAATTCCTGGCTTGGGTCACTGTCTGTGTGGAGTTTGCACATTCTCCCCGTGTCTGCATGGGTTTTCTCTAGGTGCTCCAGTTTCCTCCAACAGTCCAAAGACGTGCGAGTTAGGTGGATTGGCCATGATAAATCATCCATTAGTGCCAGGGGGATTAGCAGGGTAAATATATGGGGTTACAGGGATCGGGCCTGAGTGGGATCATTGTTGGTACAGGCTTGATGGGCCGAATGGCCTCCTTCTGCACTGTAGAGATTCTATGATAATTCATAATGGCCAACGTTGCACTGTTGGCCATAATGAATGCCTTTCCTTGTGCTAGATTTTACTTTTTATAACCGGATGTGCACCTTTGCTTAATCCTGCATACATTTTTAAATCGATACTTTCTTTTGGATAAATAAACCAACACTCTGTATTCCTGTGAAATGAAATCTTACAAGTCCTTTTTTAAATTTAGTTGACGTTGACTGAGAGGGAAAGAGCTCTGCTGAAATAATTGCCTATTCTCGGAACCAAGGAACCATATCCTTAAATAGATGTGGATTAATGAAGTAATAATGGACTTATGCACAAATGTATTATTGATTTCTGTTGTCTATTAAACTTGGAATGTGAATATCTAATGAGGTGTCTTTAGATGATGGTAAATTATCACAGTGTTTCAGTTTTATTGCATGCGTGTGTTTTTTTCTGGACACTCGCAATGAGTGGTTTGTTCAGTAGCACTGGCGATTGTTGAATAACACTGGATAAGTGTTGTGGATGATTCAATTTGGGAACAAAGAGAGGTTATAATTTACTGTAATCTAAAATTGGCAGCATTAAATGTATTAAAATAGTGCAGAAAAGATCGCCAAGTGGTCCAGCATATTAACCACACTGGAGTCAGAAACATGCAGATTATATTAAGAAAAGTATTTAGACATGGATTTATCTACGAACATACAAACAAGGAGCGGTAGTAGGCCATTTGGCCCCTCAAGCCTGCTCCACCATTTAATAAGATCACGGATGATCTGATAGTAGCCCTATCCCACCTGCTGCTGAAAGAACGATTCAGAAAAGCGTGATGGCCAAGGAAATGTTCAGTAATACAATAAAATCCTTCAGAAGTTGGCGGGGTGGTGGACTTATCGCAGATAATGTCCTGTCTGATTTGGTCTGATTTTCATTTCATAACCACAAAAACAGCTGTTTTGTGGGACTTGAATATTGCTGAATAAAAAGGGACATGCTATTCAAGCTTTTCACCTTGCACCCATCAGGACAATCGCAAGGATTTTCCAGCAGTAACAGGGGACAACAATTTATACTGCATGTGAGGAGAGTGCTGACTGGTTGGCAACTGGACTCTGATTGGTGGAGGCGTTGCCATGAAGAATGCAGCATGGAACAGTTAACTGCCCAGCTTTGTTCAAATTCAAAGTGGGCAAGTTGTCTCTGATTAGTCCAGGGAGAATGAACACGGGAATGTTTCTGAAGTTGTTGTTTAGATGAAAACCGGCTCAAGGGACGGACATGTTCCCTTTGTCTGCAAAGAATAGGTCCCTAGGTATGAATATATGTCCGCATTTTCGGCAAAAGCAACAACCTGCATCCATGGAGCACTTCACAGGAGAGTTAACATTCTGGGGGTGATTTTGAGCCCACACTCTCCATCTGCAGGTATGGCAGCGTGTGTTCAAAATCCGGAGAACGGATTTGCACTGACGAGTTTCCGGGTTCCGATCTTACTGCGCCCCCAGCCCCCCTCCCTGCACCGCCCCTCCCCCCCCCCCCACCCCCTCCCCACTGGGGGAGTGGTGTGAAACACGCCACGGAGCCGCAGAAAGCTCATTTTAATACATTAGCATGTCACGAGCAAGCACTCTCTCCAGGACTTCCCCTCTCACCGGATGTTCAGCGGGCCCCGGCGTGACATCACTCTGGCACCACTTACAACAGCTCCATATAAACATGAACTTGGTGCCTTCACCTCCGAGGGGGATTTTGGAGGTGAGCGCTCAGGCAGTCAACACCCTCCACGATGTGCACTGTTCAGGGGGCACCAGAGAGGACTCGGGGGACACAGATAAGTTCAAGTCAAGGCTGGGAGTGGGAGTCCCAAAGTTGCCATTTCAGGGAGAGGGGTTGGGAGGGGTCACTTGTAGATCTTACCTTCCCTTAATGTCAGGATGTCCCATGCTTGTGAAGGCTGGTATGGAGGCAAAGCTTCTCGTGTCCTCCTTCTTAGGTTCCAGTTCATATTGCAGCTGAGGGAGTGCCCTTTCTTAATGGGGGCTGGCAAGAGGGTGGGAGGAACATAGCACTGCCATTCTCACAGACTTGGTGCTGGGTGAGCGCAGTTGTTCCCCCAAGCTTGGTGGCATGAACAGACAGGTTGGCCAGGTCCTGCTTTCGGGCAGCATGGATGTTTGACTGCTTCCCTCCTCAGGGTCAGGAGCTGGAGGTGCGTCCCTTACAGGGAGGTTGGTGTTGTAAGGGCTGGCCTCGCCCTGGCTGGAGCAACCCAAGCTGTACTCCTGCCGATCTTCTACCCTTCAGGTTCCCAGGGGGCCCTGTTCTCCTCCATGGGCTGGAGGGGCAGCTGGAGTGAGATCAGAAGCCCCACTGTCCTCTGGCGCTGACACCCATGGATTCCCACCAGTGGCTGCACCGTGCAGTCAAAGACCTGCACCATGGTGCGGACATCTCCTGCCATGGAATGCATGTCCTGCACCAAGGTCTCCAGTGCTGATACCAACCTCGCAATGACCTCAGTGCGCTGCAGTAACAGCATCATCTCCTTGGCTTGAAGGCAATGTGACTCCTCCAATCGGCCTCCGAGGAGGGCTGCTGTCATCCCTTCCTGAGACTTGCACTGGAGTCTGAAGCATTGAATGGTTTCACAAAGTGGAGATGCCGGCGTTGGACTGAGGTGGGCACAGTAAGAAGTCTCACAACACCAGGTTTATTTGGTATCAAAGAACAACAAAGAACAATACAGCACAGGAACAGGCCCTTCGGCCCTCCAAGCCCGCGCCGCTCCCTGGTCCAAACTAGACCATTCTTTTGTATCCCTCCATTCCCACTCCATTCATGTGGCTATCTAGATAAGTCTTAAACGTTCCCAGTGTGTCCGCCTCCACCACTTTGCCCGGCAGCGCATTCCAGGCCCCCAACACCCTCTGTGTAAAATACGTCCTTCTGATATCCGTGTTAAACCTCCCCCCCCCCCTCACCATGAACCTATGACCCCTCGTGAACGTCACCACCGACCTGGGAAAAAGCTTCCCACCGTTCACCCTATCTATGCCTTTCATAATTTTATACACCTCTATTAGGTCACCCCTCATCCTCCGTCTTTCCAGTGAGAACAACCCCAGTTTACCCAATCTCTCCTTTTAACTAAGCCCTTCCATACCAGGCAACATCCTGGTAAACCTCCTCTGCACTCTCTCTAAAGCCTCCACGTCCTTCTGGTAGTATCATGAGCTTTCGGAGCGCTGCTCCTTCATCAGGTGATGAAGGTTCATCAGGTTCATTCACCTGATGAAGGAACAGTGCTCCGAAAACTCGTGATGCCAAATCAACCTGTTGGACTTTAACCTGGTGCTGTGAAACTTCTTATGGTTTCAAGAAGGAGATGGATATATTTCTAATAAAGAAAAGGGATAAGGGGATATGGGGAACAGGTGGGGAGGTGGATTTGAGACCAGGGAGAGATCAGCCATGATCTAATCTGAGTGACAGAGCAGGCTCGAAGAGCTGAATCTGCCTACTTCTTCTCCTAATTCCTATGTTCCTATGTTCCTACGCCCTCATGCATCAGTCACTGAATGTAAGCACACAGGTACAGCAGGAAGTAAAGAAGGCAAATGGTATGTTGGCCTTCATAGCAAGAGGATTTGAGCATAGGAATAGGGATGTTTTACTGCAGTTCTACAAGGTGTTGGTGAGACCACACCTGGAGTATTGTGTGCAGTTTGGTGTCCTTATTTGAGGAAGGATGTTCTTGCTATAGAAAGAGTGCAGCAAAGGGCTGATTCCTAGGATGGCAGGTCTGTCATATGAGGAGAGGTTAGCACTGTTGGGATTATATTCATTGGAGTTTAGATGAGTGAGAGGGATCTCATAAAAACTTATAAAATTCTAACAGGATCAGACAGGGTAGATTCAGAAAGAATGTTCCTGATGGTGGTGGAATCTAGACTAGGGGTCATAGTTTGCGGATAAGGTGTAAACCTTTTAAGACTGAGGTGAGGAGAAATTTCTTCACCCAGAGGGTGGTGAATGTTTGGAATTCACTACCACAGGATGTCGCTGAGGCCAGGAAACAGTCCGTTTTTCACACCGCAACCAGAAACATAGAAACTAGAAGCAGGAATAGACCATTCGGCCCTTCGAGCCTGCTCCACCATTCATTTTGATCATGGCTGATCGTCAAATTCAATATCCTGATCCTGCCTTCCCCCCATATCCCTTGATCCTTTTAGCCCCAAGAGCTATATTTAATTTCTTTTTGAAATCACATAATATTTTGACCTCAACTACTTTCTGTGGCAGTGAATTCCACAGATTCACCACTGCGCTACCGGGCAACGAGTTCCACAAATTCACCACCCTCTGCGAGAAGTATTTCCTCCTCACCTCAGTTTTAAATCTACCGCCTCTCAACCTATACCTGTGACCTCTTGTTCTAGTTTGCCCCATAAGAGGAAATATTTGGTCTACATTTACTTTATCAATCCCTTTTAAAATTTTATATATCTTGACCAGATCCCCTCTCATCCTTCTAAACTCCAGTGAGTAAAAGCCCAAACTGTTTAATCTCTCCTGATACGTCAACTCCATAAAAACTTATAAAATTCTAACAGGATCAGACAGGGTAGATTCAGAAAGAATGTTCCCGATGGTGGTGGAATCTAGACTAGGGGTCATAGTTTGAGGATAAGGTGTAAACCTTTTAAGACTGAGGTGAGGAGAAATTTCTTCACCCAGAGGGTGGTGAATGTTTGGAATTCACTGGAATCAATCTGGTGACACCAAGGTCTCACTTTGAGTATCCACCTCTCCCAATTTGCACTCAATCAAGTAATAATCTGTCGTCCTATTATTGCTACCGAAGTGGATAACGTCATATTTATCTATATTACACTGCATCTGCCATGCATATGTCCACACATTAACCCTGTCCAAATTACGCTGAAGCATCTCTGCATCCTCCTCACAGCTCATCCTCCCACCCAACTTTGTATCATCTGCAAATTTGGGGATAATACATTCAGTTCCCTCTTCTGAATCATTAATATCTACATATATATCAAATCCAACCATATGCCTAATTATGCCCTGTGTTCTCTGTCCACTGAACTGACCTGGTTTTCCTTCTATATTTGACTGAACCTCATTCCCATCTATACATCTACTCTGTGTCCCATCCCCCTACCAAATTAGTTTATAACCTCTCCAACAGCATGAGAAAACCTCCCAGCAAGAATATTGGATCCGTTCTAAATCAGGTGCAACCCATCCAGTTTGTACAGATCTCACCTACCCCAGAAACTGCCTCAATGATCCAAAAGTCTAACGCCCTCTCTCCTACACCATCCCTTTCATCCCTTTAGCCAGGCATTCATCTGACCTATCTTCATATCCCTATACTCAGTAGCGCATGGATAACATGTTATGCTCTTCTCATATGGACTAGAGCAATGAACCATATCTAAAATTGTGTTACCTGGGATGGCAGGTCTGTCATATAAAAAGAGACTAAGTTGGTTAGGATTACATTCACTGGAGTTTAGAAGAGAGAGGGGATTTCACAGAAACTTAAAAAATTCAAGCAGGGTTAGACTGGGTAGATTCATAAAGAATGTTCCCGAAGGTGGGGGAAGCCAGAACTAGGGGGTCATAGTTTGAGGATAAGGGGGGTAAACCTTTTAGAACTGAGCTGAGGAGAAATGTCTTCACCCAGAGGGTGGTGAATGTGTGGAATTCACTACCACAGAATGTAGCCAAAACATTGTGTGATTTCAAGAAGAAATTAGATATAGCTCTAGGAGCTAAAGGGATCAAGAGATATGGAAGGAAGGGGGAATCAGGATATTGAATTGGATGATCAAATTGAATGGTGGAGCAGGCTCGAAGGGCCGAATGGCCTACTCCTGCTTCTAGTTTCTCAGTTTCTATGTTTGAAAAGGGAATTTAGTGTGTTCCCTTGTTAAGTGGCACAATAAGAAGTAGATTTTTATTGTTAATGCAGTCTACTGAAAAGCCTGCAATAATTTTAGTATTGATGCTGAATGAAGGAGAAACACATGGGAATCATTATCTGGAATTGCTCTTCTTGGTTGTATTAATTGTTACTGCCAGAAAACATTTGTTAAACCAACAACATTTGCTCACGTATTGGGTTGATCTATACATCTGGAGCAGCTGATTGACAGGTACCTACCTCTTCACTGGCGACCATTTTCTATCATTAGCACACCATAGTTACAGTGTGTACTATCCACAAGATGCATCATATAGCAAAACATCAAGGTTTCTTTAATAGATTGCGATCTCCAGAATCTAGAATGACAAAGGTAGCAAATACCTTCACTTCCAAGTTCCCCTTCAATTGACTGATTGTTTTATTATTGCCACATGTATTGGGATGCAGTGACAAGTATTGTTTCTTGCATGTTATACAGACAAAGCATATCGTTCATAGAGTCTATATGGACTTCAGCAAGGCGTTCGATAAGGTCCCCCATGCAAGACTTCTTGAGAAAGTGAGAGGGCATGGGATCCAAGGGGCTGTTGCCTTGTGGATCCAGAACTGGCTTGCCTGCAGAAGGCAGAGAGTGGCTGTGGAGGGGTCTTTCTCTGCATGGAGGTCAGTGACCAGTGGAGTGCCCCAGGGATCTGTTCTGGGACCCTTGCTGTTTGTCATTTTCATAAATGACCTGGATGAGGAAGTGGAGGGATGGGTTGGTAAGTTTGCTGACGACACCAAGGTAGGTGGTGTTGTGGATAGTTTGGAGGGATGTCAGAAGTTGCAGCGAGACATAGATAGAATGCAAGACTGGGCGGAGAAGTGGCAGATGGACCTCAACCCGGATAAGTGTGTAGTGATCCATTTTGGCAGATCCAATGGGATGAAGCAGCAGTATAATATGAAGGGTACCATTCTTAGCAGTGTAGAGGATCAGAAGGACCTGGGGGTCCGGGTCCATAGGACTCTTAAATCGGCCTCGCAGGTGGAGGATGCGGTCAAGAAGGCATACGGCGTACTAGCCTTCATTAATCGAGGGATTGAGTTTAGGAGTCGGGAGATAATGCTGCAGCTTTATAGGACCCTGGTTAGACCCCACTTGGAGTACTGCGCGCAGTTCTGGTCACCTCATTACAGGAAAGATTTTGAAGCCATTGAAAGGGTGCAGAGGAGATTTACAAGGATGTTGCCTGGATTGGGGGGCATGCCTTATGAGGATAGGTTGAGGGAGCTTGGTCTCTTCTCCCTGGAGAGACGAAGGATGAGAGGTGACCTGATAGAGGTTTACAAGATGTTGAGAGGTCTGGATAGGGTAGACTCTCAGAGGCTATTTCCAAGGGCTGAAATGGTTGCTACGAGAGGACACAGGTTTAAGGTGCTGGGGGGTAGGTACAGAGGAGATGTCAGGGGTAAGTTTTTCACTCAGAGGGTGGTGGGTGAGTGGAATCGGCTGACGTCGGTGGTAGTGGAGGCAAACTCGTTGGGGTCTTTTAAGAGACTTCTGGATGAGGACATGGGATTTAATGGGATTGAGGGCTATAGATAGGCCTAGAGGTAGGGATATGATCAGCGCAACTTGTGGGCCGAAGGGCCTGTTTGTGCTGTGGCTTTCTATGTTCTATGTTCTACATAGGGGAGAAGAAGAGGATAGGGTGCAGAATATAGTGTTGAAAAAGAGCATTATTAGGAAGTTTAAGAGTTAAAGTACAGTTTTAAGAGCACAGAACGAGAGTAAAAGATTGAATTTGAGGATTTGCTGGGGACAGCTCGCAAGAGGTCACCATGCTCCAGCGTCATCATTCCAACTTGGACATATATTGCCATTTCTTTATTGTCACTGGGTCATAGTCTTCAAACTTTGTGCTCTAACAGCAGCATGGCAGCATCTTCACTACATAAACTGCGGTGATTCAAGTAGGAGATCCACCTTATCAAGGGCAACTAGCAATGGGCAATAAATGTCAGGCTTGCCAGTGATACCCATATGCAGAGAATGAATATTAAAAAAAACATGCACTACATATCACTGACGGTGATGCTTTTAACCCCGAGGGAGCATTTGGTGTGTATAACATTAATTGAGAAACTGAATTCACAGGCGGTAAAGTAGGGCATGCATAAAGTTAAAGTTTATTTATGAGTCATAAGTGGGCTTACGTTAACACTGCAATGAAGTTACTGTGAAAATCCCTGAGTTGCCACACTCCGGGTGCCTGTTCGGGAACACTGAGGGAGAAATTAGCATGGCCAATGCACCTAACCAGCACATCTTTCAGACTGTGAGAAAAAACTGGAGCACCCGGAAGCAACCCACACAGACACAAGGAGAACGTGCAAACGCCACTCAGACAGTGACCCAAGCCGGGAATCGAATCTGGGTCTCTGGTACCGTGAGGCAGCAGTGCTAACCACTGTGCCACCATGCTGCAATGTAAGCCTACTTGTGACACTAATAAATAAACAATGTTCAGATTCAGAATCATGCCCATCGTTAGCTACAGTGAGAGTGCCCCAAACCTATTTCAATTGGACCCTTTGAAAGTGAGTGAGAGATTGAGATTGATTAGATAAGTGTTATTCTGCCTGGAATAAGATCAAACCGAGATTCCAGTCCCGGTTGTACCAGGCTATTATGTTGGCCAGGCCTTTTTAAAAAAAGTATTGATATCAGGCTAATTTAAAGGCTTGCTTCCTGCAAACATTGTAGTCCTTGTACAAAAGAAGGAAATGGATTTAATTCCAGAAGTTGAATTATACTTCTGTTCCTGCCAAATTGTATCAAGTTATGAAATTTGATAAGGCAGTACTTTACTGTCTCTGCAGCTGTAGACTGCACTATTCAACATAATTTAAATGATAAATTTCACTGTTATAATGGATGAAGGAAGACTTTTAAGAAAATCTCAGCTGTAAGTGTTGTAAAAATGTTATTTACTTTTTCAGTGCGGGTAGGGAAAACCTGAATAATAAAAACATGTGGATTAAAATGAAATACAAGCTGCCATTTCCACTCAGAGGAGGTGCCCTTCATGAATTTGCATCATAAATCTGAAGATGTAGCTGAATTGACGAAGATTTAAGGTTTCAGGAATGTATGGCTAAATTTATGACTAATATGAAGCAGAAATCAAAGAACAAAGAACAAAGAACAATACAGCACAGGAACAGGCCCTTCGGCCCTCCAAGCCTGCGCCGCTCATGTGCCCAGTTAGACCATTCGTTTGTATCCCTCTATTCCCAGTCTGTTCATGTGGCTATCTTGATAAGTCTTAAATGATCCCAGCGTGTCCACCTCAATCACCTTGCTTGGCAGTGCATTCCAGGCCCCCACCACCCTCTGTGTAAAATACGTCCCCCTGACATCTGTGTTGAACCTTGCCCCCTCTCACCTTGAACCTGTGTCCCCTTGTGTTCGTCACCTCCGACCTGGGAAAAAGCTTCCCACTGTTCACCCTATCTATGCCCTTCATAATTTTATACACCTCTATTAGATCGCCCCTCATCCTCTGTCTTTCCAGGGAGAACATCCCCAGTTTACCCAATCTCTCCTCATAGCTAAGACCCTCCATACCAGACAACATCCTGGTAAACCTTTTCTGTACTCTCTCCAAAGCCTCCACGTCCTTCTGGTAGTGTGGCGATCAGAACTGGACGCAGTATTCCAAATGTGGCCTAACCATCGTTCTATACAGCCGCAACATCATATGCCAACTTTTATATTCTATGCCCCGTCCAATAAAGGCAGGCATGCCATATGCCTTCTTCACCACCCTCTCCATCTGTGCTGCCACCTTTAAGGATCTGTGGACTTGTACACCCAGGTCCCTCTGTGTGTCTATACTCCTGATGGTTCTGCCATTTATTGTATAGCTCCCCCTTACATTAGATCTACCAAAATGCATCACTTCGCATTAAATTCCATCTGCCATTTCTCCGCCCAATGTTCCAGCCTATCTATATCCTGCCTATCTATATTCTGCTGTATTCTCTGACAATGCTCATCACTGTCCGCAACTCCAGCAATCTTCGTGTCATCCGCAAACTTACTGATCACACCAGCTACATCTTCCTCCAAATCATTTATATATATCACAAACAGCAGAGGTCCCAGTACAGAGCCCTGTGGAACTCCACTAGTCACAGACCTCCAACTGGAAAAAGACCCTCCACTGCCACCCTCTGTCTTCTATGGCTAAGATGTGGAGATGCCGGCGTTGGACTGGGGTGAACTGGGGTTCACAGGAATGTGAGGCTAAATGTGAGGCTAAATGTGAGCCACATTTCCACTCCATCTGATGAAGGAGCAGTGCTCCGAAAGCTTATGGTATTTGCTACCAAATAAACCTGTTGGACTTTAACCTGGTGTTGTGAGACTTCTTACCGTGTTCTATGGCTAAGTCAGTTCTCCACCCATCTAGCTAGCTCACCTTTTATCCCATGAGATTTAACCTTTCGCACCAGCCTGCCATGAGGGACCTTATCAAACGCTTTACTAAAATCCATATAGACGACATCCACGGCCCTTCCCTCGTCATTTAGAATGTCTGCAATTTTCATGGTACCTATTGCTCGGTGACTCAGTGGTTAGCACTGCTGCCTCACAGCACCAGGGACCCAGGTTTGATTCCGGCCTCGGGTGACTGTACGACGTTTATATATTTCCCCGTGTCTGCGTGGGTTTCCTCTGGGTGCTCCAGTTTCCTCCCAGTCCAAAGATGTGCAGGTTAGATGGATTGGCCATGTCCCTTAGTGTACCAAGATGTATAGCTTAGGGGAATTAGCTGGGCAAATAAGTGCGGCTAAGAGGATAGGGCCTGGATAAGATGCTCTGTCAGAGAGTCAGTGTAGACTTGATGGGCCAAATGGTCTGCTTCTGCACTGTAGGGATTCTATGATCTCATGCACATACATACTGTCTTTGCACTGAGCCCATCCCATGTTCATTTCTTGAGGAAGCATGTCTGGTACACATTTTGAGGTGTAATCCCATACCACATGACAATCAGTGGAAATACTTGCCCAGGTAACAGATTTATTGGCCCCTCCCTTCTCCATAGCTTAATGGGTAGGGTGCCTTATGGTGCAGTGCTTAGCCAAAAGGACCAGGGGGATCCCAGATTTGATTGTTCCTTTTAGCTGAATTAGTTCATTTCATGTTGGGAAAATAATTCACTGTGATCAGCCTCAATACTCTGGAAGAAAAAACAGCCAGAAATTCGGACTGGGTGTGTAAGAATTTGGGTGTTCGACAAAGACAAGATTGAATTGTTACTCATCATCACCCTTCACAAATGAAGAATGACCACTTGTGTTCTGGGCTATAGTTACCATTAAGGCAGGTGAATCAGTAATGTTTTGTCTATTCCGAATAGAACATTAGAATCAAATTGTTCAATCCCGACTCTGGGATGATGACATCTTGAAGCCAGTTAGAGAATTAGATGGTAAGTGTCTTTTTTGATGATCATCTAAGTGCACAATTGGAGTGGCTGTGTTCTGCTGAATAGGTTTGAGTTATTGTGATTTGCTATGGAGAGCTATTTTGTCAGTGGTTGACTTATCCAGCTTTTCACATTCTAACACCCCTTAACTTTCATTCAATGACTTTGAGAGTCAGCCATTGTGCAGAAATGCCATGAACTTGGTCACTGATCTATTTTTATTTTAGTGTTTAGTTCACTTCCAATTCTCTTCCTGAATTTCCGACTTTGAAGTTATTCTGCTCTTCTCTCCAACGGGACTTCCATTTGTAAACTGTTAAAAGTTAAAGTTTACTTATTATTGTCACAAGTAGGCTTACATTAACACTGCAATGAAGTTACTGTGAAAATAATCTAGTCGCCACACTCTGGCGCCAGTTCGGGTACACTGAGGGAGAACTTAGCATGGCCAATGCACCTAACCAGCACGTCTTTTGGCCTGTGGGAGGAAACAGGAGCACCCGGAGGAAACCCACGCAAACACGGGGAGAATGTGCAGACTCCACACAGACAGTGACCCAAGCCAGGAATCAAACCCATGTCCCTGGCACTGTGAGGCTACATTTTTAACCTGTGTCAGCATTGACACGAGATCAACAACCTGAAATCTGAACTCTGTTTCTCTTTCCACAGATGCTTCCTGAGTTTTTTCCAGCAATTTTCCATTTTTAGTTCAGAGTTCCAAGCTCCACGTTATTTTGTTTTTGTGTTGGAGCTGATAATCTGTTGGGTGAAGATGACAGCCAGATGGTTCATGGGGGTTGATCCAGTGATGAACCTTAGAGAAATAAGATCATTTATAGCTAAAAATAGGTGGTTAGATTTCCATCTTTACCTCTAATCTGAGGTTTAACTGAACCCCAATTTGCTGTTGTGAAGCCATGTTTCATAAAAATGATCTTGTGTATTTATGGGCTGAAAATCACAGACTATGTTTTAAAAGCATTAAAACAGCAAGCTGTTAAAATGGCTGCACAATAAAAGTGTCTGTCGTCCAGATCCATTAATGTATCAATAGCATTGAAACCTCTTGATCTTGTATAAATAAACCTTGTGCCATTGACGGAATAGATCAGAGAACAAGAGCCATCAATCAAACAATCTTTTCCTTGGGGTGAAGTGGTTTCAGCACTTTAACAGATATCTGGAGTTTTAGCCAATGATGCATAATGAGACTTCATTGAGGGGATAGAGTGATAGAGTCATAGGGGTTTACAGCATGGAAACAGGCCCTTTGATCCAACTTGTCCATGTCACCCTTTTTTACCACTCAGCTAGTCCCAGTTGCCCGCGTTTGGCCCATATCCCTTTATACCCATCTTACCCATGTCATTGTCTAAATGCTTTTGAAAAGACAAAATTGTGCCTGCCTCTACTACTGCCTCTGGCAGCTCGCCCCAGACACTCACCACCCTCTGTGTGAAAAAATTGTCCTGCTGGACTCTCTTGTATCCCTCCCCTCTCACCTTAAATGGAGGATGAGGATGAGGGCTAAAGGACCTTCCTATTTTTATTATAACAGGGAGACAGTTCCAGAGAACTCAAGCAGGGGAACCAGTTCATCATAAATAGGTGTGAACAGCCACCATTCATTCCCCATTGTGCAGCAATGGCTACTAACTTTATTTTTAATGAACTCAACCCAGCAGTTGTTGTCTCCTGATAAACAATCTGTCAATGTCTTTAAATCATTTTGTGGCTGAAACTAGAAGGACCATCAAGCTCAGTCTGGATCCAGACAAGCCATCAACTGACAAGAACCATATCACCTTCATCCTTATTGGTTTTTACCAATATAATTTTAATTCATTCTCCTATTTTTGTATGTATGACCTCAGTACGTGTCTGTGTGCGAAAAATGGACCGTTTTTTATTATTTTACTTAAATCAGGTTAAGTACAACAAAAACATTTTCCTTTTTAAGTACAATAAAAGCTGTTTTTTCCATTTTAAAGAGACTCAAGGAAACCTGTCTGTTTGTGTCTTTTACCATTACAGTATTCAAATAGATAATCACTCACTGAATTAGCAAGCATATCCTTTGAAACAGAGCCTGTCGTAGTCAGACAAGGAATGGAAAAATAGGGGAGCCATTCCACCTCTCAGCTGATTATAATAACATATTAATCCTGATGATGCTATAGTCACGGCCTCCCAGGGATACTATATCCTGCATCACTTTCCTGCATGCTGTCAGCCACATTTACAAACATCAGTTGAAGACCTCCACTCCCTCTGCTGGTTTGCCTCACGTTCCGAATCCAGAATTAGACATGCATTAGATCCGGGTTTCCCAAACTTTTCCAGCCGCAGAATTCCTAGTGACCTCCCAAGAGCATCGGGGAACACCAAGTATTTTCATAATGTCGACAAACCTTTTTTGCCATGAAATAGGTGCGAACACAGAAATCAAATGTAAACAAGTCTTTTCTAGCTCTATCTATGCATGTATTAGTAATCTGGAAGAGGCACAGAGTCACAAATACATTCACCAGCTACATGTCCACCTCACATAAACCCCTGGCCAAGCCATTCCCCCATGGCCCCTTAACTTTAACCCCTGGGAGTAATCTAAAACGTTAGAATCAAAGAATCTTGAGAGTGCAGAAGAGGCCATTCAGCCCATCGGGTCTGCACCGACTCTCTGAAAGAGTATCTTACTCAGATCGTCTCCCCCACCCTAGGGAGACGATGGCCTACTGGTATTATTGCTAGACAATTAATCCAGAAACTCAGCTAATGTTCTGGGGACCTGGGTTTGAATCCCGCCACGGCAGATGGTGGCATTTGAATTCAATCAAAATAACATCTGGAATTAAGAATCTGCTGATGACCATGAAACCATTGTTGATTGTCGGAAAAACACATTTGGTTCACTAATGTCCTTTAGGGCAGGAAATCTGCCGTCCTTACCTGGTCTGGCCTACATGTGATGCCAGCACCACAGCAATGTGGTTGACTCTCAACTGCCCTTTGAAATGGCCTAGCAAGCCATTCAGTAAGGGCAATTAGGGATGGGCAATAAATGCTGGCCAGCGAGCGACGACCATGTCCCACAAATGAATAAGAATAAAGAAATCCTCGTAACCCCACACATTTACCATGGCTAATCCACCTAACCTGCATATCTTTGGAGTGTGGGAGGAAACCAGATCACCCGGAGGAAACCCATGCAGACACGGGGAGAACGTGCAAACTGCATGCAGACAGTGACAGAGGCTGGAATTGAACCCGGGTCCCTGGAGTTGCGAGGCAGCAGTGCTAACCACTGTGCCACCGTGTCTTATTAAAAAAAAAATTAAGTCTTACCTTTGGTCATTTTTACTGGGAGGATGTGAAAGAGACTCCAGGATGGTATGTTGTCTCCCTGGTGCCAGGGTCCAGGGTGTCTCTGAATG
This sequence comes from Mustelus asterias, assembly GCF_964213995.1. NCBI lineage: Eukaryota > Metazoa > Chordata > Chondrichthyes > Carcharhiniformes > Triakidae > Mustelus > Mustelus asterias. The sequence goes on from NC_135802.1 coordinate 31,796,681, forward strand.
GACAGAAAGCTTTCTGAAGGGAGAGGGTGAACAGCCAGAGGTTGTGGTACACAGTGGTATGAACGGCATAGGTAGGAAGAGTGATGAGGTCCTGCAGCAGCAGTTTAGAGAGTTAGGTAAAAAGTTAAATAGCAGGACCTCTAGGGTTGTAATCTCAGGATTACTCCCTGTGCCACGTGCTAGTGAAGCTAGGAATAGGAAGATAGTACAGCTCAACATGTGGCTAAACAGCTGGTGTAGGAGGGAGGGTTTCAGATATCTGGACCATTGGGGTCTCTTCTGGGGCAAGTGGGACCTGCACAAGAAGGACGGGTTGCATCCAAACTGGAAGGGCATAAATATTCTGGCTGGGAGGTTTGCTAGTGTCACGCGGGAGGATTTAAACTAGTTTGGCAGGGGGGTGGGAACCAAAGCAAAAGTGAATTAGCTGAAGGGGAACCAGAGAGTAGGGCCAGTAAGACTCAGAGAAACAGCAGGCAGGGTGTGGTTGCTAATCAGAGAGGGTCTGGTGGACTGAAGTGCATTTGTTTCAATGCGAGAAGTGTAACAGGTAAGGCAGATGAACTTAGAGCTTGGATTAGTACTAGGAACTATGATGTTGTTGTCATTACAAAGACTTGGTTAAGGGAAGGACAGGATTGGCAGCTTAACATTCCAGGATACAGATGTTTCAGGCGGGATAGAGGGAGATGTAAAAGGGGTGGGGAGTTGAACTACTGGTTAAGGAGAATATCACAACTGTACTGCAGGAGGACACCTCGGAGGGCTCATACAGCGAGGCAATATGGGTAGAGCTCAGGAATAGGAAGGGTGTCGTCACAATGTTGGGGGTTTACTATAGGCCACCCAACTGCCAGCGGGAAATAGAGGAACAGATATGTAGGCAGATTTTGGCAAGGTGTAAAAGTAACAGGGTTGTTGTGGTGGGAGATTTTAACTTCCCCTATATTGACTGGAATTCACTTAGTGCTAGGGGCATGGATGGGGCAGAGTTTGTAAGGCGCATCCAGGAGGGCTTCTTGAAACAGTATGTAGATAATCCAACTAGGGAAGGGGCCATACTGGACCTGGTATTGGGGAATGAGTCCGGCCAGATGGTCGATGTTTCAGTAGTTCGGGAACAGTTCGGGAGCAGTTCGGGAACAGTGACCACAATTCAGTAAGCTTTAAGGTAGTGATGGATAAAGATAAGTGTAGTCCTCAAGTTAAGGTGCTAAATTGGGGGAACGCTAATTACAACAATATTAGGCAGGAACTGAAGAATGTAGATTGGGGGCAGATGTTTGAGGGCAAATCAACATCTGCCATGTGGAAGGCTTTCAAGTGTAAGTTGATAGGGATTCAGGACCGGCACATTCCTGTAAGGATGAAGGATAAATATGGCAAGTTTTGGGAACCTTGGATAATGAGAGATATTGTAAGCCTAGTCAAAGAGGAAAAGGAAGCTAGGAGGCTGGGAACACACGAAGCAAGTATGGAATACAAGGAAAGTAGAAAGAAACTTAAGCAATAAGTAAGGAGGGCTAAAAGGGGTCACGAAAAAGCACTGGCCAGCAGGATTAAGGAAAATCCCAAGGCTTTTTATACATATATAAAGAGCAAGAGGGTAGCCAGAGAGAGGGTTGGCCCACTCAAGGACAAGGGATGGAATCTATGCATGGAGCCAGAGGAAATGGGTGAGGTTTTAAATGAGTACTTTGCGTCAGTATTCACCAAAGAGAAGAACTTGGTGGATGATGAGTCTGGGAAAGGGTGTGTAGATAGTTTGAGTCATGTTGAGATCAAAAAGGAGGAGGTATTGGGGCTCTTGAGAAACATTAAGGTAGACAAGTCCCCAGGGCCTGATGGGATATACCCCAGAATACTGAGAAAGGCAAGGGAGGAAATTGTTGTGGCCTTGAGAAAAATCTTCGTATCCTGGGATTTCCCAGAGGATTGGAGAATAGCCAATGTTGTTCCTTGGTTTAAGAAGGGTAGCAAAAATAATCCAGGTAATTACAGGCCGGTGAGCCTTACGTCAGTGGTAGGAAAATTATTGGAGAGCATTCTTCGAGACGGGATTTACTTCCACTTGGAAATAAGTGGACATATTAGCGAGAGGCAACATGGCTTTGTGAAGGGGAGGTCATGTCTCACTAACTTGATCGAGTTTTTCGAGAGGACGATGGGGATGATTGTTGAGGGTGAGGCAGTGGCTGTTGTTCCATGGACTTCGGTGGGGCCTTTGATAGGGTCCCTCATGGCGGACTGGTGCAGAGGGTGGAGTCGCATGGGATCAGAGGTGAGCTGGCAAGGTGGATACAGGACTGGCTCGGTCGGAGAGAGCAGAGGGTAGCAGTGGAGGGGTGCGTTTCTGAATGGAGAGATGTGATGGGTGGTGTTCCTCAGGGGTCAGTGCTGGGACCTTTGCTGTTTGTAATATATGTAGGTGATTTGGAGGAGGGTGTGACTGGTTTGATTGGTGGGTTTGTGGACGACACAAGGGTTGGTGGATTTGCGGATAACGATGAGGACCATCGGAGGATATAGCGGAACGTGGACCGGTTGGGGACTTGGGCGGAGGGATGGCAGATGGAGTTTGATCCGGACAAATGTGAGGTGATGCATTTCGTAAGGTCTAATACTGATAGGAGATATACAGTGGATGGCAGAACGCTTAAGGTTATTGATAGGCAAGGGGATTTGGGTGTGCAGGTACACAGATCACTGAAAGTGGCAACGCAGGTGGAGAAGGTAGTCAAGAAGGCATACGGCATGCTTGCCTTAATCGGTCGGGGCATTGAGTTTAAAAATTGGCAAGTCAAGTTGCAGCTTTATAGAACCTTGGTTTGGCCGCACTTGGAATATAGTGTTCAATTCTGGTCGCCACACTCCCAGAGGGATGTGGAGGCTTTGGAGAGGGTACAGAAAAGATTTACCAGGATGTTGCCTGGCATGGAGGGCATTAGCTATGAGGAGAGGTTGGAGAAACTTGGTTTGTTCTCACTGGAATGACAGAGGTTGAGGGGCGACCTGGTGGAAGTTTACAAGATTATGAGGGGCATGGACAGAGTGGATAGTCAGAAGCTTTTTCCCAGGGTGGAAGAGTCAATTACTAGGGGGCATAGGTTTAAGGTGCGAGGGGCAAGGTTTAAAGGAGATGCACGAGACAGGTTTTTAACACAGTGGGTGCTGGGTGCCTGGAACTCACTGCCCGGAGAGGTAATGGAAGCAGATACGATGAGGAGTTTTAAGGTGCGTCTGGACAAATACATGTATAGGATGGGAATAGAGGGATATGGTCCCCGGAAGGGTAGGGGGTTTTAGTTCAGTCGGGCAGCATGGTCGGTGCAGGCTTGGAGGGCCGAAGGGCCTGTTACTGTGCTGTAATCTTCTTTTTTCTTTGTTCTTTTGAATGATGCTGGAAAATTTGAGACTCATATTGGACACACACACCTCTCTCTCTGTGTGTCTCTCTCTCTCACACACACACACACACTCACACACACCTCCCTCTCTCATACACACTCACGCTCTTTCTCATGCTCTGGGGCCTACTCCAGGACCCTGTTCCTAGACCTTACTCCAAGGCCCCTGGTCACCCCACACTCACTCTATGATGTGTGCACTTTGAGTTCCATTCCAAGGCCCTTCTTCCCATCACTCCACTGTCCATGCTCGTCCAATCAGAAGCTGACTTCCCCAGAAGCCAGATTCCGATTGGACACGCAGCATTTTTCAAATGTTCCAAATGTGCCTGGCTTTTCCCGGCCCCCGGGAAGGTCCCATGGACGCCAGTTTGGGAACACTCACATTAGATTCACTCGTCTGATTTTACCCAACCTTTATTGGGGATTCAATAAAAACAACTTGTCTGTTCCCATAAATCCTCCTTAGGATTTTGTAAAGCAAACTGTTCTTCTTTTGTTGACTTGCTGATCAATGGAAATTAGAGATTTCTAGTGAGAGTAGTTATTTCTGTCGTCTGCTCCTTCAATGGGGATTAACTTCATTTATCTCCCAGTTGTTCTGCCGCTATCTCCTCCAGTGTCCTTTATGAACACTATACCCTGAGTAATTAACTAATTTCTATCCCTTGGGTTTATCGCTGTTTCTGATATCCCCACCTGTACACATTAATGAGAAAAATATCACCTGATTTGTCAGTGTTATTCAGAATTATAATGAAGAGGAATTGGAGTTGATGTTTTTAATTGTAATTGTTAGCTCGTGATCCAACTCCTACTTTTCCTTCCGACACTTACAGTTTCATGCAGCATTTATACAAACACAGAATTTATAACTCTGTAAAGATAGATACTAAAAACACACATACCAAATCTCATAATATGTTATTTGCTGAGAAGAAAATTCTAGTAAGATGAAAAACCTATTTGGCCCAAGAAACCTGCCCTTCTTATCATATCCCTCAATGCCCATTTCTTTTCCAAAATATATCCGATTACGTCTTGAAGCCATTTAAATTAATTTCTTCTATATAGCGCGCAAGAAACAATACTTTTCATTGTATTCTAATACATGTAACAATAATAAATCAAATCAAATGTGTCATGCGTATAAAATCCATTCCAATTCTCTTCCTGCACCTCGCGGTGTACTAAGACAGACTTTCTCTCTGGAGCGGAGGAGGCTGAGGGGAGACTTAATAGAGGTTTATAAAATGATGAAGGGGACTTACTGGACTGTTCTCTCTGGAGCGGAGGAGGCTGAGGGGAGACTTAATAGAGGTTTATAAAATGATGACGGGGATAGATAGAGTGAACGTTCAAAGACTATTTCCTTGGGTGATGGAGCTATTACAAGGGGGCATAACTATAGGGTTCATGGTGGGAGATACAGGACGGATATCAGAGGTAGGTTCTTTACGCAGAGAGTGGTTGGGGTGTGGAATGGACTGCCTGCAGTGATAGTTGGAGTCAGACACTTTAGAAACATTTAAGCGGTTATTGGATAGGCACATGGAGCACACCAGGATGATAAGGAGTGGGATAGCTTGATCTTGGTTTCAGATAAAGCTCGGCACAACATTGTGGGCCGAAGGGCCTGTTCTGTGCTCTACTATTCTATGTCCATCTGTTTCCATAGCTAGTAATTCGCAGAAAAGCTCACGACTCTTTTGCCAAGGGCTTATTTATTTATTTTATTAGTGTCACAAGTACATTAACACAGCAATGAAGTTACTATGAAAATTCCCTAGTTGTCACACTCCGGCACCTGATCGGGTACACTGAGGGAGAATTTAACATGGCCAGTGCGTCTAATCAGCATGTCTTTTGGACGGTGGGAGGAAACCAGACCACCCGGAGGAAACCCATGCAGGCAGGGGGGAGAACGCACAGACTCTGCACATACAGTGATCCAAGCCGGGAATTGAACCCATGTCCCTGGCATTGTGAGGCAGCAGCGTTAACCGCTGTGCCACTGTGGCTGAGGGGACACTACTCCACATTAAGTGCTGCTGAGCAGGAGTCTCTCCTGCTTTTACCACCAGCCAGTGGCATGTTTGGAAGGATTTGCAGGTTGACGTACTTGACTTGTTTGAACATGTGATGAATGCACCTTCCTTGGCCATCAAGTCTTGGGGTGAGACTCGAACCCGGAGCTTCTAGCTCAGTGGCAGGGATGCTACCCACTGTGCCTCAAGACCTCCATGTGTATAAATACGGTAGGTCATAGGTTAACTATTTTCTGTATGTTTTGCTAGTTTATTCTGTTGACCTCTGCTCCAAGGTAGGCATGTTAAAGTAAGTTAAAGGCAAAGTACTGTGGATCCTGGAATTTGAAACAAAAACAGAAAATGCTGGAGAAACCCAGCAGGTCTGACAGCATCTGTGGAAAGAGGATAGAGACAAAGTTTCGAATCTGGATGACCCTTCATCAGAGCTGAAGTAAGCTGAAGTAAGCAGTGCTGTTAAAGTAAGTATTCAGTGGGTTACCGCGCAGAATTAAACATGAACCATCACTCAATCGAGGAATGAGACAGCAAAAATAGGCTGCAATCTTGGTCAACCACATTCTCCATGACGAATGAGAAGTGGGGTGCTAATGCATTCTACGCATGTGGGAGAGTCATTCAAGGATGCCAGAGCGACTGAAGCAAGGAATGTCCATCAGAATGGCGGGAAGGGAGTCCAGCATTATATGAAAATAGGTTTAAAAAACAGAAAATGCTGGGAATATTCAGCAGGTCAGGCAGCATCTAGAGAGAAATGCTACCTGATCTGCTGAATACTTCTAGCATTTTCTGTTTTTACTTCGGATTGCTATGTGTTCTTGTTGACTTTTGGTTCCCAAAAATTGGTAATAATCACACTTTAAGCTTGGGAAGATCTTCATCTTTAACTCGCAATGCTGCTTTGTACAGTACAAGGACCGGTTTGAATTAGTTCTGTTACAAATCACATGTGTCTCTAGTGCAGCCGTGAAATGTGGTCCCCTGAAACAGTTACTCATAACCATTAGTTCCTCGCTCTTTACATATATTTACAGATAATACGATAACATCGAACAAGACTTCCAGAATCTACAATACTTTGCTTTTTGATAAAACTAGACCTGTTTATTTCTGAATTTACAGAGGGTGGAGACCTAGGAAAAATATAAAGATTAATCTAGGATTAAATCAGTCTGTGTCTTAATCCGGAAATATTACGTTAATAAGTGTGCATGTAAATGATCTGTACTAGTGGCTGGAATCAGGGCATGTGTATAATGGAGGTTGCTTAATAGGAATTTTAGATAAAGGGAAAGTTTAGTCATCAAATGAGTTCCAATGAAGAATCAAACATGACTTTTGGTTGCTAGGGAGTAGGTTATAAACTTCTGAAGTAAGTGTCTAAGATCCCACTCATCGGTAGCAACCACAGAATTGAGTTAGTTTGTTTAGCTGACATAGATTATTTTGATTGGAGGCTGCTTTAGTGTAGACTTAGCCTATTTTGGTTCTGATTGAAGTCATATGTTAATAAGTATAATTACTTGTTAGCTCCACCTGATGAGGTCATTATGAGTTGTAAGTGACAACACACATTCTGTACACAGTGAAACAATGTTGTGTTCTTTGTAAAGCTTCACAATTGATAGTAACAGGACTAAACATGCATCATCTTATACACCTAAAGATTCTGCCACTGGCAGACACAAAGCTCAATCAGTGAAATGTACTCCCCCTCCTAGTGCTGACCTACAGAGGTGGGGACACACCCTGAATCATCCGTTGCTCGGCGCGGCATCATTATTCTCAGCTGAGGTGGTTGTGGTGATTCTAATTCAGTCTCAGTGATCCTGGGAAAGGAGGAGAAGTTTTCCATGACTTGTCACTAGCCTGTGACTCGACTGGAAAATGTGGATGATGGGTTCAGAAAGGCCAGGCCTACCATGGTTAAGTAGGCTGCTGACACTCCTCCATTTAGGGTTTGCATCTGGACAGTGACTATGTTGCTCAGGTAGATAAAGGTTTCTGTGGAACCCAAACACAACTATCAAACAACGCTTTCAGGACAAGTATGAAGAACAATGGAAAGGAAAAGTAAATTATGTTTTTAGACAAGCACATAATGAGAATTCAGCTCCAGATGTTACATTATCACAACACTGTAAAAAAGGATAGGAAGGGTAGGATTAGAGAACCGTGGATAACCAGGGAAATTGAGGGACTGGTCAAAAGGAAAAGAGAGGCGTATGTTAGGTCCAAGCAGCTAAAAACGGAGGGAGCTCTGGAGGAGTACAATGAAAGTAGGAAAGTACTCAAACGGGGAATTAGAAGAGCAAAAAGGGGTCACGAAATGTTCTTGGCAGACAGGATTAAGGAGAATCCCAAGGCATTTTATTCATACGTTAGGAACAAAAGGGTTGTTAGGGAAAAAATCGGACCTCTCAGGGACAAAAGTGGGGACTTATGCTTGGAGCCCAAAGAAGTAGGAGAGATCCTAAATGAATACTTTGCGTCGGTATTCACAAAGGAGAGGGATGTGTTGACTGGGAGTGTCTCTGAGGGGAGTGTTGAACCGTTGGAGAAAATCTCCATTACAAAGGAGGAAGTGTTAGGTTTGTTAGAGAATATAAAGACTGACAAATCCCCAGGGCCTGATGGAATCTATCCAAGGCTGCTCAGGGAGACGAGAGGTGAAATCGTTGGGCCTCTGACGCAAATCTTTGTCTCGTCACTGGACACAGGTGAGGTCCCAGAGGATTGGAGGATAGCCAATGTGGTCCCGTTATTTAAGAAGGGTAGGAAGGATAACCCGGGTAATTATAGGCCGGTGAGCTTGACGTCCGTGGTGGGGAAGTTGTTGGAGAAGATTCTTAGAGATAGGATGTATGCGCATTTAGAAAGGAATAAACTCATTAACGATAGTCAACATGGTTTTGTGAGAGGGAGGTCATGCCTCACTAACCTGGTGGTGTTTTTTGAAGAAGTGACCAAAATGGTTGACGAAGGAAGGGCCGTGGATGTTGTCTATATGGACTTTAGTAAAGCGTTTGACAAAGTCCCTCATGGTAGGCTAGTGAAAAAGGTTGGATCCCATGGGATAAAGGGGGAGGTGGCTAGATGGGTGGAGAACTGGCTTGGTCATAGAAGACAGAGGGTGGTAGTGGAAGGGTCTTTTTCCGGCTGGAGGCCTGTGACTAGTGGTGTACCGCAGGGCTCTGTATTGGGACCTCTGCTGTTTGTGATTTATATAAATGATCTGGAAGAAGGAGTAACTGGGGTGATCAGTAAGTTTGCGGACGACACAAAACTGGCAGGATTTGCAGATAGTGAGGAACATTGTCAGAGGCTACAGAAGGATATAGATAGGCTGGAAATTTGGGCAAGGAAATGGCAGATGGAGTTCAATCCTGATAAATGCGAAGTGATGCATTTTGGTGGGAATAATGTAGGGAGGAGCTACACGATAAATGGAAGAACCATAAAGGGTGTAGAGTCGCAGAGGGACCTGGGTGTGCAAGTCCACAGATCTTTGGAGGTGACGTCACAGGTGGAGAAGGTGGTGAAGAAGGCATATGGCATGCTTGCCTTTATAGGACGGGGCATAGAGTATAAGAGTTGGGGTCTGATGTTGCAGATGTATAGAACGTTGGTTCGGCCGCATTTGGAATACTGCGTCCAGTTCTGGGGGCCACACTACCAGAAGGACGTAGAGGCTTTGGAGAGAGTACAGAGGAGGTTTACCAGGATGTTGCCTGGTATGGAGGGGCTTGGTTATGAGGAGAGATTGGGGAAACTGGGGTTGTTCTCCTTGGAAAGACGGAGGATGAGGGGAGACTTAATAGAGGTGTATAAAATTATGAAAGGCATAGATAGGGTGAACGGTGGGAAGCTTTTCCCCGGGTCGGTGGTGACGTTCACGAGGGGTCATAGGTTCAAGGTGAAGGGGGGGAGGTTTAACACAGATATCAGAAGGACATATTTCACACAGAGGGTCGTGGGGGCCTGGAATGTGTTGCCGGGCAAGGTGGTGGAGGCGGACACACTGGGAACGTTTAAGACTTATCTAGACAGCTATATGAACGGAGTGGGAATGGAGGGATACAAAAGAGTGGTCTAGTTTGGACCAGGGAGCGGCGCGGGCTAATTGTTCCTTGTTTCTCGTTTCAAGGCTTCATTCTATGATCATCTTGCTGGTGCCAGTACAGTGCGAGACTGCGGATAGTTGGGAACCTGTCTCGGGGGCAGGGAATTCATATGGTGTTCGTGGAAGTGGAAATGACAAGGGTTGGGAAGCATTTTCCGATCAGGGCCATTGTGATCTCCTGGACTCGTTTCGATCGCCTCAGGGGGTCGGAGAGGAATTTCCCAGTTTTTTTTCCCCATATTGGCCCTGGGGTTTTCACTCTGGGTTTTCGCCTCTCCCTGGAGATCACATGGTCTGGAATGGGGGGGTGGGGGTGAGTTAATAGGTTGTGATGAACAAAGCATCGTAGCTGTGAGGGACAGCTCGGTGGATAGGATATCGGTATGTAGATAGGCTGGAAAATTGGGAGGGGATCCTGGATTCAGGATTCAATCCTGGACCGGGGAGCGGCGCGGGCTTGGAGGGCCGAAGGGCCTGTTCCTGTGCTGTATTGTTCTTTGTTCTTTGTTCTTTGTTCTTTGTTAACACCATGATGTATAGGAACATAGGACTAGAAGTAGGCCATTCAGCCCTTCAAACGTGTTCATGCCTGATCTGTACCATAACTCCATTTAAGTTTTAGTTTATTTATTCGTGTCACAGGTAGGCTTACATTAACAGTGCAATGAAGTTACTGTGAAAATTCCCAAGTCGCCACACTCCAGCACCTGTTCGGGTACACTGAGGCAGAATTTAGCGCGGCCAATGCACCTAACCAGCACAGCTATTGGACTGTGGAAGGAAACCAGAGCACCCAAAGGAAACCCCCACAGACATGGGGAGAATGTGCAGACTCTGCACAGTGACCCAAACCAGGAATCGAACCTGAGTCCCTGGCGCTGTGAGGCAGCAGTGCTAACCATTGTGCCACCATGTACATTTACCTGCCTTGGTTCCATATGGCTTGCCAAACATCAATATATCAACATAACCTTTAACTTTATAATGATAAGTTAAATAAAATAATTGGTTTTAACTTTGGACAGAGAGGCAAATGAACCTCACGCTATCTTCACACACTAAGTACCAACTCATCCAAACAATTGAGTTCATTTTTAAAAAAAAATAATTTGACAGAAAACTCCATTCACAGAATACCATATTTGATTCTGTTCTGGATTATGACAACAGCCATTTCTGGTATGCAATTAAATATTTTATAGTTTATAATTTTAATGTGCTGTACTTTATGCAAAAAGACAGTTACATAGAACATAGAGTGCAAATATATAATTACATTTGATTGTTAACTATGTCACCTAAGTATGAAAGCACTGACACAACATGGATCTATATCAAAACATAACTATATTTGGCAACAAGAATCTATATTATATAGATACACTTTGCATTGTAATGTGCCATTTAAGACTGTAGCAATCCTTTATTGTGGTCTGTATGGACCTCCATTAGTAAAGACGCAGTTAGTGTAAGCCAGTGGTTCTCAAACTTTTTTCACTGGGCCGCACTTTCGGAATAAAAATTTGCTCACGCTACACCAAATTTTTCATTGATAAGAAATACATTCAAAAACAAAAAAAACCAATTCCGAGCAGTGCTTGATTCATAACATAGAACACCACTACTTTATAATATGATCATGGGACATCCAGAAAGTATAAAACAATGCATCACTTGGTGCTCTTGCTCTCACTTTGGAAAAATATCTATCCATGTTTAAATGTTTCTTTGATTGTCCTTGAATCTTCCCGCCACACTTGCCATCCTCTCTCGCCGCACCAGTGTGGCGCGCCGCACCCTTTGGGAACCACTGGTGTAAGCAATACTTGTTTGAGTTGGCACGACATTTCGGGTACGTGCTAGATACCTTTTCCTCAAATCCGCTGCAAGTGTCTGCTTGCACCCTCGCTCCCTATACAGTGAGACATAACCTTATCTGTCAAGAAATCTGTGGTAGCAAAATGGAGGGAGAATGTTGAAGTCTTTTACCTCTGTGGTACACATTGGCTATCACACAGTGTATCAACACACAATCCGGGGAGACTGACAAAACCTACTACAGGGATAGATGGGGCTCAGGATGAAAGCTACAATTTTATGAAGAGGTAAAATTCATAGAAAGCAAGACGAAAAGAAGCAACAGGTTTATCTAGATTATTATATTTCATCGAACTCACAGTGGGACTGATTTTAAATGCCTCCCCATGATGTCAATGACGAACATGGTCACTTAGTACCTGAATATTTATAGTCATAAGAAAAGTGGTCAGAACATCTGCTTGCAGGATCTGGATTGCAAAGTTGAGGACAAGTAGGCGAGACATTCCACACTGAAATTCTACCCATTTGTGTTTTGTATGTTGGGGCGTGCCCCTTTAAGAGAACAGGTCAGGTGACCCGGGATTCAAGCTCCATTCTGGGTGGAGTTGCCTAGCAGTCTTGTGCTGACTGTGCTAGGATAAAGACGTGTTAATAGTCTGTTCCAGTTAGTTTACTACCACTGACTTTGTGGGCTGTTATTAGTCTCAAGATTAGATCTCAAATATAATGTACCTTTCATGATCAGCCCGGCTATTAGACCTTAAAAGGGCTGAGGATATTTTTAAATGATTATTTTTGACACTTTTGCCCTTAATAGACGTCCATCAACCCCACCCCCTCACCCCGCCTCCCCACCGCACCCCCCTCTCCCTTCCCTCCACCCAACACACACACACACACACATGCACACCCAGGATCACTTCTTTATATGTGAATATGCAGGGTTACGGGTATAAGTCAAAAGAACAAAGAAAAAAGAAAAAAGAAAATTACAGCACAGGAACAGGCCCTTCGGCCCTCCAAGCCTATACCGACCATGCTGCCCGACTTAACTAAAACCCCCTACCCTTCCGGGGACCATATCCCCCTATTCCCATCCTATTCATGCATTTGTCAAGACGCCCCTTAAAAGTCACTACCGTATCCGCTTCCACTACCTCCCCCGGCAACCAGTTCCAGGCACCCACTATTCTCTGTGTAAAACATTTGCCTCACACATCTCCTTTAAACCTTGCCCCTCGCACCTTAAACCTGTGCTCCCTAATAATTGACTCCTCCACCCTGGGAAAAAGCCTCTGACTATCCACTCTGTCCATGCCTCTCATAATCTTGTAGACTTCTATCAGGTCTCCCCTCAACCTCCGTCATTCCAGTGAGAACAAACCAAGTTTCTCCAACCTCTCCTCATAGCTAATGCCGTCCATGCCAGGCAACATCCTGGTAAATCTTTTCTGTACCCTCTCCAAAGCCTCCACATCCTTCTGGTAGTGTGGCGACCAGAATTGAACACTATATTCCAAGTACGGCCTAACTAAGGTTCTATAAAGCTGCAACATGACTTGCCAATTTTTAAACTCAATGCCCTGGCCGTATGCCTTCTTGACTACCATCTCCACCTGCATTGCCATTTTCAGTGACCTGTGTACCTGTACACCCAGATCCCTTTGCCTATCAATACTCTTAAGGGTTCTGCCATTTACTGTATATTTCCTATCTGTATTAGACCTTCCAAAATGCATTACCTCACATGTGTCCAGATTAAACTCCATCTGCCATCTCTCCGCTCAAGTCTCCAACCAATCTATATCCTGCTGTATCCTCTGATGGTCCTCATCGCTATCCGCAAATCCACCAACCTTTGCAAACTTACTAATTAAACCAGTTACATTTTCCTCCAAATCATTTATATATATTCCAAACAGCAAACTGATCCCTAAGGAACTCCACTTGTCACAGCCGTCCATTCTGAAATGCACCCTTCCACTGCTAGTTGTGCGACGAGCACTGGATAAATTGTTCATTTGGTGAGCTGGTGCAGACACAATGGGTTGAATGGCCTCCTTCTACATAGGAATGATCTTGTGATTCTGTGAGATCAGGCTCTGACTGTAAGCCAGCTCTGTATTAAAGGGGGCTGATTTGCTGTCCCCCTCTACTGCCAAGCTGCCTCTGGGCTCAGATATGAAGCTTACAACTTGCCAGAAATAATGTTGTATTTTTTTAATGCCTCTAGTGAAATAAAATGGCCTTAACCATTCCACAGGGGCAAATTATCGCACAGAATTTGACTCCCAGCCACCTGACTAGATAAGAGACAGAAGACTAAACATTTGGTTGAAAAGGCAGATTTTTAAAAACATTAGAACATAGAACAGTACAGCACAGGAACAGGCCCTTTGGTCCATGTTGCTGTGCTGAACATGACACAAAATTAAACTAATCCCTTCTGCCTGTCGTTGTTCCATATCCCTCTATTCTTTGCATATTCCTGTGCTCATCTAAAAGCCCCTTAAAAGCCCCTATTGTGTCTGCCTGCACCAATGATCGGAGCGGGGCAGAGACAGAGTGAATTCCAGGGCTTAGGGCCCAGGCAGCTGAAAGCAAGGTTGGCAGTGCTGGAACATTGAAAATCGGGACAGAACAAAAGGCCAGAATTGAAGGAGCACAACAAAATCTCAGTTTTGTAGGACTGGAGGAGGTCACAGAGACAGGGAGAGGCAAAACAAGGTGAGCATTTTTTTAAATGGGCAGGCTCGAACCAGTGACTGTCTGTAAGTAAGTTCAGTTCTGGTGTGTTTTCCCAAAGACGTTGAGGATTCTAGGGCATTTGTTACATTAAACAATTCTAACTGCATATTCTTTTATGTGAGAAATTGGCCTCAGAGTCCTTTATTGCCCCCAAGCAAATGGTAATGCGACAAGAAAGGAACTTAGGAATATAAGCATTCACAATAGCAATTACATGATTGCCTTCCATTTGATCCAGGGTGATACAAAAAGGTAAACTGTTCATAATTAATGAAAGCAGAACCACTTCTTGCAGTGAGGGACACGTCAATCAAATTGTCAGAGGACAATCCCTTGGGTATCGGAGCTGGCGAATGGACCATATTTAACACAGAGCTGCATGTCAGAAAACTGATTCTCCCTTTGAAACAGAGAATGAGAGTTCATGGCTGTGCCTCTTCCTTGCAGTCCAGCCGACAAACTTATAGAACAATTACCTATCACTCCGCTCAGGGAAAACCTGCACAGTCAAAGCGAATGGTGATATAAGCTAATTGGGAAATAAGGAGAACGTGTTTTCTTCTTCCACAGCAAGTTGCTGCAATCTGAAATGCATCAAGTGTAGCACAGTGGCTTACATATAAACTGCAAGGAAATAAAAGTAGCCTTTAAATTATGGATCTCAAGTGAGTTTGTTCCTAACAATGGGTATGGATTTTTGTTTTGTTTCCTAATGGTGAACAGGTCGACAATATTACATTCGTCTGTGTGAAATAGAATGGGGCACTTCTTCACTTAGCAGCAGTCCTGTGACCCTAGAATTTTTTTTTGTGCACAGATTTCTGTCAAATGCATCAGAAATGTGAAAATGACATTTGAAATCTTGTTGATAACAGACTTTTCACTTTTCCTTCTTATACAAACATAGGCCCTTAAGGAATAAGACATTTATATCCGGCACAGATTTCACCTTAACATAAGAATGTGCTTTAATGTCAAGGTCAAATGGGAGGCAGACATTGCCTTTTACAGACTTAGGCACAGAGTCAAAAGACATTTCGCTGAATTTCTGAAAGCTTGCTCATAAATCCCAGATATCCACAATTCAAAATAGTTAATAAACCTGCTGAGCATTTTTAATTCCAAACATGTCTCTTACTCCCACATGGTGCGGTATATAATATTTGTAATTATGGCAGGAACTGAATAGTACAGTCTTTTAAATGATTTAAACTTTTAAATAAATTCATAAGATTCAAATCAGATTAATAAGTGTCATGAAATATAAATATTCATGCCCCGTGTCTCTTGTGATATTTTTAGCAAGGAATGCTGAACCCTTTAAATCCTATTTAATTCCAAGTTTCAAGAATGAAACATAAACGGACACAAAACATTATGATCAAATACATTTAACACTGTCAATGAATTGATTTACATTGCTGTTCAAAGATTCACTGTCATCGTCAACACAATCAAATATAAAGGTTACTTTCGAAAACCTGAAGGTATTGCACGGCATCTCTGCCTATGTGGTTCACACTGTGTGTGCTAACTGACACTAATGCCTGCATTACCTCATCTACAGGAATGTAAATCTGATTATTACACAATTAATTAGAAGTGCAGACAAGTATTTTACCTCCGTGAAAAGTTCATAGCCAAGGCTGAGCCAAGGCAAGGAGCAGGCAGCATGTTTCAGCTCCATTCACTGTGCGAGCAGCCAAGACAGTGAACATTGTGTAGGCCGCACTGCAGTCTGTTAAACACCCTTCTTGGTATTGAAAGCGTGCAGTTTTTGATTTTTATTGGCCCTGCACTGGAGCTTTCCTGCCCATGTACATGGATAAAGAGCAATTGTGATCGCGGCTCCTTCATAAGTTGTGCTTCTGGTGGAGAACAGGACTACATTTTCCACATTTGTAAATACAGATATATTTTTCCTTCTGTATCAGTGTTTTCTGAAGTGGGAGTTTTATGGATATAAGACTGTCATTTTAGGAAAAGGAGGGGAACACTGTTGGCAATATTGAATGATCTAATTCTCAGTCATTTATTTCTAAAGGAACTGAAACTGAGGCCTGACGTCAGTTTTGTTACTACATTACTCACCTTCCTCTCCATTCTTTTCATTTGAGATCTTTTCTCTGCTGTTACTAATTCACTCTGGTCAGTGCGCTCAGCGCTGGCTTAGTTAGACCTCTGGTTGCCATGACATTTCCTTTTCCCACGGTAAGTTACATGTACACAGTGTCAATATCCACTTGTATTTCCTGTGTTAAACCCACCCTTCATGACAGAATTTGCATTAGTTAAGATAGCAAACAAAAGGTTGAAAGAAACGAGGGGGGCATCAATAGTGAGTAATGTAATAGAAGGGTTGAATCCCTTAAATTCTCTTGAACCTAACCTGTCAAACTGTGGGTATAGTCTGAACGAGTAACGCAAAAGGCAGAATTAAGCAATGTTAGCACTATGATATGTGGTTCTAATACTAATTCGCTGTACCAAATGTAGACATTTCTATTTAATCTTCCAAAGAAGAGTTCATGTTATTTCTGTACTGTGCTGAGGAGACAAGAATAGGCAAAACTCTAATCTGGGTGTGACTATTCCAAACCAAACACAATGGGCGATGCCTTACCTTCTGTTACCTCCCTAAGATAATGGAAGTTATGAGATGTACAGATAGGGTGAACAGATGGAAGCTTTTTCCCAGGGCAGAAATGACAATTACAAGGGAGCACAAGTTCCGAGATAAGGTGGGAAAGGTTCAGTGGAGATGTGCGGGGGAAGTTTTTTACACAGAGAGTGGTGGTGGTCTGGAATGCATTGCCAAGTGAGGTGGTTGAGGCAGTTACTTTAGCCACATTTAAGACTTATCTTGATGGGCATATGAACAAACGGGGAATAGAGGGATATAAGCGGTTGGACTAGAAAGGTAAACGTGATCGGTGCAGGCTTGGAGAGCCGAAGGGCCTGTTCCTGCGCTGTACTGTTCCTTCTTCTTTGTTCTTAATTATAAACACCTCAACCATTATACTACTTTAAAAGGGGGGGAATTATAGACCTGGGGAGGAACAAATCCTGGTATCTTATCCACAGCGAGAGCGCCATGTAAATGATTGTTATGTTTAAATTAAGGAGCCAAAATTAAATTCATTGATATATGATGTAAGCCAGGTTGAAAAAAAACAAAGGAAACTGTAAGATAATTTGATTTATTATTGTCACGTATCGGTATACAATGAAAAGTATTGTTTCTTGTGCTATACAGACAAAACATACCATTCATAGAGTACATAGTAGAGAAGGAAGGGAGAGAGTGCAGAATGTAGTATTACAGTCATAGCTAGCTAGGGTGGAGAGAAAGATCAACTTAATATAAGGTAGGTCCATTCAAAATTCAAGATCAGGTCAAAACAAAACAGTTCAAAAGTCTAAAACTCATGCAAGTAAAGGCAAAGGCAAGATGTGTTGAACGCAACAGTTTGATTTGATTTGATTTGATTTATTATTGTCACATGTACTAACATATAGTGAAAAGTATTGTTTCTTGCGCGCTATACAGACAAAATATACCGTTCATAGAGAAGGAAACGAGAGAGTGCAGAATGTAGTGTTACAGTCATAGCTAGGGTGTAGAGAAAGATCAACTTAATGCAAGGTAAGTCCACTCAAGAGTCTGATAGCAGTAGGGAAGAAGCTGCTCTTGAGTCGGTTGGTACGTGACCTCAGATTTTTGTATCTTTTTCCTGAAGGAAGAAGGTGGAAGAGAGAATGTCCAGGGTGCGTGGGGTCCTTAATTATGCTGGCTGCTTTGCTGAGGCAGCGGGAAGTGTAGACAGAGTCAATGGATGGGAGGCTGGTTTGCGCAATGGATTGGGCTACATTCATGACCTTTGTAGTTTCTTGCGGTCTTGGGCAGGGCAGGAGTCATACCAAGCTGTGATACAACCAGAAAGAATGCTTTCTATGGTGCATCTGTAAAAGCTGGTGAGAGTCGTAGCTGACATGCCAAATTTCCTTAGTCTTCTGAGAAAGTAGAGGCGTTGGTGGGCTTTCTTAACTATAGTGTCGGTATGGGGGGACCAGGACTGGTTGTTGGTGATCTGGGCACCTAAAAACGTGAAGCTCTCGACCTTTTTTACTTCGTCCCCATTGATGTAGCCAGGGACATGTTTTCCACTACGCTTCCTGAAGTCAATGACAATCTCCTTCGTTTCGTTGACATTGAGGGAGAGATTATTGTTGCTGGACCAGTTCACCAGATTCTCTATCTCATTCCTGTACTCTGTCTCGTCATTATTTGAGATCCGACCCACTATGGTGGTGTCGTCAGCAAACTTGAAAATTGAATTGGAGGAGAATTTGGCCGCACAGTCATAAGTGTAGAAGGAGTACAGTAGGGAGTTAGAGAGAATCTCCATTACAAGGGAGGAAGTGTTAGGTTTTTTAGGTAACATTAAAACTGACAAATCCCCAGGGCCTGGTGGCACCTATCCAAGACTGCTCAGGGAGACAAGAGATGTAATTGCTGGGCCTCTGACGAAATCTTTGTCTCTTCATTGGACACAGGTGAGATCCCTGAGGATTGGAGGATAGCGAATGTGGTACCGTTATTTAAGAAGGGTAGCAGGGATAACCCGGGTAATTATAGGCCAGTGAGCTTGACGTCCGTGGTAGGGAAGTTGTTGGAGAGGATTCTTAGAGATAGGATGTATGCGCATTTAGAACGGAACAATCTCATTTGTGACAGAGAGCATGGTTTTGTAAGAGGGAGGTCGTGCCTTACAAATTTGGTGGAGTTTTTTGAGGAAGTGACAAAAACAGTTGACGAAGGAAGGGCTGTGGATGTCGTCTATATGGATTTCAGTAAGGCATTTGACAGGATGGTTAAAAAGGTTAAGGCTCATGGGATACAAGGAGAGGTGGCTAGATGGGTAAAAAACTGGCTTGGCCACAGGAGACAGAGGGTAGCAGTCGAAGGATCTTTTTCCGGCTGGAGGTCTGTGACCAGTGGTGTTCCGCAGGGCTCTGTACTGGGACCTCTGCTATTTGTGATATATATAAATGATTTGGAAGAAGGTGTAACTGGTGTTATCAGCAAGTTTGCGGATGACACGAAGATGGCTGGAATTGCGGATAGCGATGAACATTGTCGGACAATACAGCAGGATATAGATAGGCTGGAAAATTGGGCGGAGAAATGGCAGATGGAATTTAATCCAGATAAATGCGAAGTGATGCATTTTGGAAGAACTAATGTAGGGGGGAGTTATACAATAAATGGCAGAGCCATCAAGAGTATAGAAACACAGAAGGACCTAGGTGTGCAAGTCCACAAATCCTTGAAGGTGGCAGCACAGGTGGAGAAGGTGGTGAAGAAGGCATATGGTATGCTTGCCTTTATCGGACAGGGTATAGAGTATAAAAGCTGGAGTCTGATGTTGCAGCTGTATAGAACGCTGGTTAGGCCACATTTGGAGTACTGCGTCCAGTTCTGGTCGCCGCACTACCAGAAGGATGTGGAGGCTTTAGAGAGAGTGCAGAGAAGGTTTACCAGGATGTTCCCTGGTATGGAGGGTCTTAGCTATGAGGAGAGATTGGGTAAACTGGGCTTGTTCTCCCTGGAAAGACAGAGAATGAGGGGAGACCTAATAGAGGTGTACAAAATTATGAAGGGTATAGATAGGGTGAACAGTGGGAAGCTTTTTCCCAGATCGGAGGTGACGATCACGAGGGGTCACGGGCTCAAGGTGAGAGGGGCGAGGTATAACTCAGATATCAGAGGGACGTTTTTTACACAGAGGGTGGTGGGGGCCTGGAATGCACTGCCAAGTAGGGTGGTGGAGGCAGACATGCTGGCATCGTTTAAGACTTACCTCGATAGTCACATGAGCAGTCTGGGAATGGAGGGATACAAACGAATGGTCTAGTTGGACCAATGAGCGGCACAGGCTTGGAGGGCCGAAGGGCCTGTTTCCTGTGCTGTACTGTTCTTTGTTCTTTGAGCCGAGAACACAGCCTTGTGGGGCACTGATGTTGAGGATGATTGTGGAGGAGGTGTTGTTGTCTATCCTTACTGATTGTGGTCTGTGAGTCAGGAAGTTCGGGATCCAATCACAGAGGGAGGTGCCAAGGTCCAGGCCACAGAGTTTGGAGGTGAGTTTTGTGTGAATAATAGTGTTGAAGGCTGAGCTGTAGTCAATAAATAGGAGTCTGACATAGGTGTCCTTGTTATCTAGATGTTCCCGGGTTGAGGAGATAGTAGGGCATCTGGATAGAAATGGTTCGATCAATCAGACGCAGCATGGATTCATGAGGGGAAAGTCGTGCTTGATGAACATGTTGGATTTTTATGAAGATGTGACTAGGGCGGTTGATGGAGGAGAACCGGTGGATGCGGTGTTTTTCAAAAGGCGTTTGATAAGGTGCCCCATAAAAAGCTGCTGAAGAAGATTAGGGCACACGGAGTTGGGGGTAGTGTGTTAAAGTGGATTGGGGACTGGCTATCCGACAGGAAGCAAAGAGTCGGAATAAATGGGTGTTTTTCCGGTTGGAGGAAGGTAACTAGTGGCGTGCCGCAGGGATCGGTACTCGGGCCGCAACTATTTACCATTTATATAGATGATCTGGAGGAGGGGACGGAGTGTAGGGTAACAAAGTTTGCAGACGACACAAAGATAAGTGGAAAAGTGAATCGTGTGGAGGACGGAGAAGATCTGCAGAGAGATTTGGACAGGCTGAGTGAGTGGGCGAGGATATGGCAAATGGAGTATAACGTTGATAAATGCGAGGTTATACACTTTGGAGGAAATAATAACAAATGGGATTACTATCTCAATGGAAACAAATTAAAACATGCTACCGTGCAAAGGGACCTGGGGGTCCTTGTGCATGAGACGCAAAAGCCCAGTCTGCAGGTACAACAGGTGATCAAGAAGGCAAATGGGATGTTGGCCTATATCGTGAGGGGGATAGAATATAAAAGCAGGGATGTCTTGATGCACCTGTACAGGGCATTGGTGAGGCCGCAGCTGGAATACTGTGTGCAGTATTGGTCCCCTTATATGAGGAAGGATATATTGGCATTGGAGGGAGTGCAGAGAAGGTTCACCAGGTTGATACCGGAGATGAGGGGTTTGGATTATGAGGAGAGGCTGAGGAGATTGGGTTTGTACTCGTTGGAGTTTAGAAGGATGAGGGGGGATCTTATGGAGACTTATAAGATAATGCGGGGGCTGGATAGGGTGGAGGCGGAGAGATTCTTTCCACTTAGTAAGGAAGTTAAAACTAGAGGACACAGCCTCAAAATAAAGGGGGGTCGGTTTAAGACAGAGTTGAGGAGGAACTTCTTCTCCCAGAGGGTGGTGAATCTCTGGAATTCTCTGCCCACTGAGGTGGTGGAGGCTACCTCGCTGAATATGTTTAAAGCGCGGATGGATGGATTCCTGATCGGTAAGGGAATTAAGGGTTATGGGGATCAGGCGGGTAAGTGGTACTGATCCACGTCAGATCAGCCATGATCTTATTGAATGGCGGGGCAGGCTCGAGGGGCTAGATGGCCTACTCCTGCTCCTATTTCTTATGTTCTTATGTTCTTATGAGTGCAGGGCCAGGGAAATGGTATCTGCTGTGGACCTGTTGCAGCAGTTGGCAAACTGTAGTGGATCCAGGTAGTTCGGGAGGCTGGAATTGATTCGTGCCATGACTAACCTTTCGAGGCACTTCATAATGATGGATGTCAGAGCCACCGGCCGATAGCCATTAAGGCACGCTGCTTGTTTTTTTTTAGGTACCGGGATGATGGTATGTCTTCTTGAAGCAGAGAGGGACCTCAGATTGTTGTAAAGGGAGGTTGAAGATGTCTGTGAATATCTCCACCAGCTGATCCACACAGGATCTGAGTGCACATCCGGGTACCCCAGTTTGGAGACCACTGGAAAGATTAAGAATAGATTTTCAATTTTCAGTGTGGATTTGAAACTGAATTATATATTGGAATGTGAAAAGGCACAGGCAGAAGGAGTACTGACTATTGCAATATTGATAAGATAGCATTTGTCATGAGTGAGGACACAATCTCCTTGGAGATCGTGGGACAAATTTTCCCGATCTTCTGCTGTAATGCTGGCAGAATCTTGTCAGAAACCCCAGCTTGGTAGCATCATTGGACATTGATGTTTTCCAGGGTCCCTGCTGATTTTCCCACAAAATTAGAGTGGAAATTTCTGCCACCCAATAACAATGGAAGGTACAATGAATACAATGGCACACCTTTGCACAACACCTTTAATAAAGTGTCGGACAGTGAAGGGAAGAGGAATGGAAAGGAAGGAAATTCTGCATTTGTAGTGCTTTTCATGACCTCAAGGCATACCAAAGCGCTTTGCAGCTAACTAAGTACTTTTAAAATGTAATCACTGTTTCAATATAGGAAACTTAGCTACCAATGTGTGCACAGCAAGGTTCCACAAACAGCAATGTAATACTGCCTCAATCACAGAATCATAGAATCATAGAATCCTGACAGCGCAGAAGGAGGCCAGTTGGCCGATTGAGTCTGGACAATCCCACCAAGGTCCTATCCCCGTAACCCTACATATTTTCCCTGCTAATCCTCCTGACACTAAGGGTCAATTTAGCATGGCCAATCAACCTAACCCGCACATCTTTAGGCTGTGGGAGGAAACCGCAGCACCCAGAGGAAACCAGAGCACCCGAAAGAAACTCACACAGACATGGGGAGAAGTTGCGGACTTCACACAAACAATGACCCAAGGCCGGATCATCGAACCCCTGTGTGCAAAGGCGCCATTTGGTCCATCAAGTCTGCACTGACTCTCTAAAGAGCATCTTACCACCCTATCCCCATAACTCCTCGCATTTACTATGTCTAATCCACCTAACTTACATATCTTTGGAGACTAAGGGGCAATTTAGCCTGGCCAATCCACCTAACCTGCACATCTTCGGGCTGTGGGAAGAAACTGGAGCAGCCAGAGGAAACCCATGCAGACACGAGGAGAATGTGCAAACTCCACACAGTCACCTGAGGTCGGAATTGAACCCGGGTCCCTGGCGCTGTGAGGCAGCAGTGCTAACAACTGTGCCAATGCACTGCCCTAATCATAGAATCTCTACAGTGCAGAAAAGGCCATTCAGCTTATCGAGTCTGCACTGACTCTCTGACAGAGCATCTTACCCAGGCCCACCCTGTCCCCATAACTCTATAACCATAACCATGAATTATTATGGTTAATTCACCTAACCCACATACCTTTGGACACTAAGGGGCAAGTTAACATGATTAATCCACCTAACTTGTACATCTTTGGACTGTGGGAAGAAACCGCAGGGGAGGAAACCCACGCAGACACAGGGAGAATGTACAACCTCCACACAATCACCAGAGGCTAGAATTGAACCCGAGTCCGTGGCGCTCCTGTGCTACCCCACTGTTTTTTCATAGATGTTGATTGAGGGATAAATATTAGACAGGACACTCTGCTGTTCTTCGAATGGTGCCATGGGATCTTTTACATCCACTTGAGTGGGCAGGTGGGGACTCCACTGAACATCTTGCGGTGACCCACTGTAACTGCATGCTGTATGTCTGGACACACCCCTGCTGCGCCTGACCCGAGACTCCTCCCTTTCCACCTGATTGAGGTATAAAGGTAACGGTTCCTCCCCTCTGCCTCAGTCTGGGCCAGGCTGACTACAAGGGTGTGTTCCAGTTCTTTGCGATTAAAAGCCTGTTGTATTTCACTCACTTGCTGGAGTCCTTGTAAATTGATGGTGCATCACATCTCATCTGAAAGTTGGCATCTCCGACAGCGTAACACTGGAGTGTAGAATCATAGAATCTACAGTGCAAAAGGAGGCCTTTCAGCCCATTGAGTCTGCATCGACAACAATCCCACCCACATCCTATCCACGTAACCCCACATACTTACTCTCCTAGTCCCCCTGACACTAAGACCATAAGACCATAAGAAATAGGAGCAGAATTCAGCCACTCGGCCCATCAAGTCAGCTCCGCCATTCAATCACGGCTGATATTTTTCTCATCCCCAATCTCCTGCCTTTTCCCCATTACCCCATTACCCCTTATTAATCAAGAAGCTATCTATCTCTGTCTTAAAGACATTCAATGACCTGGCCTCCACAGCCTTCTGCATAAGATAATAAGACATAGGAGCAGAGGGGTAATTTATCATGGCCAATCAACCTAACCCGCACATCTTTGGAGTGTGAGAGGAAACTGGAGCACTCAGAGGAAACCCAAGCAGGCATGGGGAGAATGTGCAAACTCCACACAGACAGTGATCCAAGCCGTGAAGCGAATCCGGGTCCCTGGTGCTGTGAGGCAGCAGTGCGAACCACTCTGCCACTATGCCGTTGGCCTTGATTTGCATGCTCGAGTCCCTGGAGTGAGACTCGAACCCACAACCTTCTGCCTCAGAGGCAAAATTGCTCCTAATTGAGCCACAGCTGATGCAAAGGAAATAACTATCTGGGGGTCTATTTGAAATCAGGAAAGATGATATGACACACAATTCAACTTTGATCTTCAGCGTGACCATCTTATGAGCAGGCAATTTTCTTAAAATCTATGAAGTGACACCAATGAATAAACTCACCTTGATTCAATGAGATTAGAGGCTAGCCCAATTCTAGTAATGTCTGCACATGGCCATGATAGCAAGCCATTCAGTTAATCAGGCTTGCTTGGCTGGACTAATGAGAGCTGAAGATAGGATAAATAGTTTGTCAGATTTTATGCTGCGCCAATGAGCCAATCCTTTTGATGCAGTGTTTAATGCAAGAGACAGTGAGATGCTCATTATATTAATTAACGATGGATGCACCATATAATCCTGAATTGACTACATATGCTGTAAGAGGCTCAATTAAACACAGGATATAATGTATCTTGCTTTATTACAGACCTAATAAAGCAGGAGTTTTCTGGGATAGACACAGAGTGCATTAGATAAGACTGAACTGCATCGCAATCCACACTGATTTAATCTTACCATGAATTGTCGGTGGAATTACAATTGAACTCGGCTACCCTGAGTTAGTCAAGGAAAAATCAGGCAGGCTTGCCCCTTTGATCTCCTATCTTGCAGCCTCAACCAGAAGCCTGATTTTTCAAAAAGTGAACAGAAAAAAATTGGAAGCAAAATACTACGATCCAATTAAAGACTTCACAGCGTTCTGGATCAATACTGAGCTCAACAACTCCAGTCCGTGAACTCTTGTCCTCCATTTTGAACTATTTTTCCCTGAGGTATATCTTGTTCTCTTGCTTTTCTCCCTGACAGCACTGATTACTCTTCGGAATTATAGAATCAAAGAATCCCGACAGTAAAGGAGGCCATTTGGCCCATCGAGCCTGCACCAACAACAATCCCATCCAAGCCCCATCCCTGTAACCCCATGTATTTTCCCTACTAATCCGCCTGACAATAAAGGGCAACTTACCAAGGCCAATCAACCTAACCTGTACATCTTTGGAGTGTGGGAGGAAACCGGAGCATCCGGAGGCTTGGGCTTAGACAGCAAAGAGTAAAGTATATTTATTAGTCACAAGTAAGGCTTACATTAACACTGCAATGAAGTTACTGTGAAATTCCCCTAGTCGCCACAGTTTGGCACCTGTTTGAGTCAATGCACCTAACCAGCATGTCTTTCAGAATGTGGGAGGAAACCAGAGCAAACCCATGCAGACACGGGGAGAATGTGCAAACTCCACACAGACAATGACCCAAGCCGGGAATCGAACCCAGGTCCTTGACGCTGTGAAGCTGCAATGCTAACCACTGTGCTACCGTGCCAGTAGCAGTGGAAGGGTACTTTTCTAACTGGAGGTGTGTGACAAGTGTATTCCACAAGGATCAGTGCTGGGGCCTCTGTTGTTTGTAATATGTATAAGTGATTTGGAGGAAAATGTAGGTGGTCTGATTAGTAAATTTGCAGATGATACAAAAATTGGGGGAGTAGTGGATAATGAGGAGGATTGTCAGAGGATACAGCAGGATATAAGTCAGCTGGAGACCTGGGCTGAAGATGGCAAATGGAACTTAACGCAGACAAATATGAGGTTATGCCGTTTGGAAAGTCGACTGCAGAAGGAAAGTATACAGTAAATGTTAGAGCCCTTAGAAATATTAGCATACAGAGGGATCTAGGCGTGCAGATCCACAGTCCCCTGAAGGTGGCAACTCAGGGTGGTCAAGAAGACATATGGCATGCTGGCCTTCATCAGTCAGGGCGTTAAGTATAGGAATAGGAAAATCATGTTGGACGGCACGGTAGCACAGTGGTTAGCACTGCTGCTTCACAGCTCCAAGGACCTGGGTTCGATTCCCGGCTTGGGTCACTGTCTGTGTGGAGTTTGCACATTCTCCTCGTGTCTGCATGGGTTTCCTCCGGGTGCTCCGGTTTCCTCCCACAGTCCAAAGGTTGATTGGCCATGCTAAAAATTGCCCTTAGTGTCCTGAGATGTGTAGATTAGAGGAATTAGTGGGTAAATGTGTAGGGATATGGGGGTAGGGCCTGGGTGGGATTGTGGTCGGTGCAGACTCGATGGGCCGAATGGCCTCTTTCTGTACTGTAGGGTTTGTATGATTCTATGTTGCAGCTATATAAGACTTGGTTAGGCCGCATTTTGAGTATTGAGTACAATTCTGGTCGCTACCGGAAGGATGCTGATTCATTGGAGAGGATGCAGAAGACTTTTTCCAGGATGTTGCCTGGCATGGAGGATATGGACTATGAAGAAAGGTTGAAAAAACTTGGATTGTTTTCATTGGAGCATTGGAGGATGAGGAGGGACCTGACATAGGTTTACAAGATTATGATAGGCTTGGATAGAGTGAATTGTCAGTCTTTTTTCCAGGGTCAAAGGGTCAATTACTCGGGGGCGTAGGTTGAAAGTGAGAGGGGAAAATTTAAAAGAGATGTAAGGGGCAGGTGTTTCACACAGAAGGTGGTGAATGCCTGGAACGCGCTGCTGGAGGAGGTGGTGAAAGCAGATTCTATAACAACATTCAAGAGGCATCTGGATAGATACATGAATAGGCAGGGAATAGAGGGATATGGACCAAGAAAATATTAGATTCGAGAGGCATCTGTATCGACAAAGGCTTAGTGGGCCAAAGGGCCTGTTCCTGTGCTGTACTTTTTTTTGTTCTTTGAAACCCACACAGACACGGGGGGAATGTGCAAACTCCACATGCTATTAATGCATTCTGCTATTTTGCTTTCAGACAGTGATGACCTTTATTCTACTATTGACAGCTATTGTGGAGCAAAACTTTAGTCATAGACTTTAAAGCACAGAAAGAGGCCCTTCATCCCATCATGTCTGTGCCAGCCATTAAAAACGTATCTACCCTAATCCCATTTTCTAGCAATAGTCTTTCATGCTATTATTGCCATTCCCTTTGCCTTGTGTTCTATGATATTGTTCTCATTTAATCTCCTCTGCATGCCCCAAACTGACCTAAAGAAGTTTTTCCTCTCATGTTTTTCCTCTTATCTTCTTTTGTCCTTTGGTTCTTGGTTCTTCTGCCAGTAGGAATAATTTCCTCTTATCTACACTGTTGGATCCCTTTTGATTTTGATTACTTCCATCAAATCTCCTCTTAATCTTCTGTTCTTCGAGGGAAAAGATCCCAGCTTCTCCAAGCTACCCATGTAACTGAAGTCCCTGGAACCATTCTCTTCATCGTCTTTAAGCCTCCACATCATTCCTAAAGTGTGGTGCCCAGAAATGGACACAATGCACCAGTTGAGGTTGGTGTTGTATACAACGATATCATAGCCTCTTTGCTTTCGTATTTTATATCTTTATACTTAAAAAGCCTCGGATCCCACATTCTTTATTAACTGCTCTCTTTCCTTTCCTCTGATTCCCATTGCTCTCCTTGCTGTGTGACCCCATCCCAGTGACCCCCATACTGCCATCCCTTACTTTTTTGGGCGGCACGGTGGCACAGTGGTTAGCACTGCTACCTCACAACGCCAGGGACCTGGGTTTGATTCCCGGCTTGGGTCACTGTCTATGCGGAGTCTGCATGTTCTCCCTGTGTCTGCATGGGTTTCCTCTGAGTGCTCCACTCGGAGGAAACCCGAGTTTTCTCCTGCAGTCCGAAAGACGTGCTGGTTAGGTGCATTGGCCATGCTAAATTCTCCCTCAGTGCACCCGAACAGGTGCCAGAGAGTGGTGACTGGGGGATTTTCACAGTAACTTCATTGCAGTGTTAATGTAAGTTTACTTGTGACATTAATAAATTAGCTTTAAAACTTTTCTCCAGGCCTCCCATGATGAACTCCTGTGAGGGCCTAAAGGGCACTGGCAGCTGCCACCATTTCCAGTGACACTGTCAGTTATGGAAAGTGGCAAGCCTACTTGAGGAGATTTTGCAGTTAGATGTCACTGGTGGGGCCTTCTGTCCTGGCCATAGCGTTCCTCTGCTTTTGCCAGTTAGCGACTTAATTCACTGGTGGAGGTGGCACCAATCATGGGGGCAGACACCGAGCCTTTTGCCACCCTCATTAAATTGCAGCCATTGTTTCTAACAGCTTTGTAATGCCCTACACAGTCAAATAGTCCGCTGCCTGTCATGGTTACAATAACATTCACACATGAATGTTGACCACATGAGCAAGATACTGAAGAGGGTCCCTGGTGCACGGGACAAGTTAAGGAGTCAATACCATTAGGAGTGTTGGAGAAGAGAATTGGTGAAAAGAAAAGGATTGAGTTGCCAGACCTGCAGCAAACTTAATGAGATGCTCAGATTGTGCAGTCAGGTAAAAGAAACATTCTCTATCATGTGTTTGGGTTGTTTGGAGAAAAGGTCATTGTAAAAATTAACTTGATCAAATCAAAAAGACCAAGCTTTTACTTATTTGTTCATGGGATGTAGTTGTCACTGGCAAGGTGGTTGTGAGCTGTCTTCTTGAACATAGGAGCATTGAAACCCTACAGTGCAGAAGGAGGCCATTTGGTCCATCGAGTCTGCACTGACTCTCTAATAGAGCATCTTATCCAGGCCCCATTCCCATAACCCCATATATTTACCCCACTAATCCCCCTAACCTACACACCTGTGGTGAACCATCGTTGGTTACCACTGTGGGTTATTCCTATGTTACTGTTGGGTTAGGGTGTTGCCACTGTGGGGGTTGTATAATGTTGTTGGGTTAGGGTGTTTACCTGTGGTAGATGTTGTTATGGCACATCCCGGTCGGGCCCCACCTCCTGGGGAGAGGTATAAGACCCTCTGCTCAGGCGGGACCCCTCCAGTCTGAATTGGTGTACTCATGTTAGTTAGTTCCATTGTTTGCTAATAAAAGCCTTCAATAGCTGAAGCCTTGTACCTTGTGCTTGATTGTCACGCATCAATTTTATTAGCAAACATAAAACTCTCGACAGTAAAGGGAGTATGGAACAAATATTAAAACCAGAGCGTCTGACGCTGGACCCACGTGCGGTCGGTGCCGCTAACACCTTTGACCACTGGTGGAAGTGTTTCGAAGACTACCTGGCAGCCTCTGCAGCTGTTACTACAGACGATGACAAACTCCAGGTCCTCCACACGAGGGTAAGCGACACGGTCTATCTTGCGATTCGTGCGGCCACCACTTACCCGAGGGCCATCGAGCTCTTGAAGAAACGATACACGAGACCACCCAACGAGATCCACGCTCGTTACCTCCTTGCTACACGACGTCGGCAGTCGGGCGAAACCATGGAGGACTACGCCAATGAGCTCTTGCAGCTTGCCAGGGGCTGCGACTGCAAGGATGTGTCGGCAGAGCAATATATGTACGACCTCGCCCGAGATGCGTTCGTAGCAGGGGTAGGGTCCTCGTACATCCGGCTTAAGCTATTAGAGAAAGGGAACCTCAACTTGACCCAAGCGATGGAGATGGCTGAGATGCTGGAGGCAGCGTCAAAAAGCTTGGCTCTGTACCCCGAAGACCACGTGGAGACAACGTGGCAGGAGCAAGCACAAATCCCTCCTCGCCCCACGGGCTCGCGCTCCCATATCGATCCGACGACGGCGGCAGCTCCAGGCGGCCAGCGATGCTATTTTTGCGGCGGAGCCAAGCATCCACGGCAACAGTGTCCTGCAAAAACGGCGATCTGCAGTCAGTGTGGTAAAAAGGGGCACTATGCTAAAGTTTGCAGGTCGAAGCCCAAAAACGGCAGTGCAGCCTGTGACCCTCCAGAGCGGAGACAATCTCCTTCGGCGTCGCAGTACCCACGAGGTCCGACCACGTGCGAACCCAGGACGACGCCATTGTGGCTGACGGAGGAGGAGGAAGACCACCAGGAGTCGCTACGCTTGGCGCCCTCACCCACGTGCGATTCATGGGGGCAGCCATCATGGTCAACGACGACTAGGAGCGACCAGCAGGGGTCCTCAGTATCAACCTCGGCTGCATGCAGTGACGCCCAGGGGCCAACGGTGGCGTCGATCTCTCTGGACCAGACAAAGCATCACAGGCTTGATAATTCCATGATGAACATCAAGGTAAATGGTCGTACTGTGTATTGTCTGTTTGACAGTGGGAGCACCGAGAGTTTTATTCACCCTGACACTGCAAAAAGGTGTGGACTCCGTGTTCTACCTGCCAAACAGACAATTTCCATGGCATCACGGTCCCGGTCTGTACCGATCCAAGGACGTTGTATGGTAACCCTAGAGGTGCAGGGCACAATGTACGAGCGATACAGGCTCCTTGTGTTACCGCACATTTGTGCGCCAATTCTCCTCGGACTAAACTTTATGGTCCACATGAACAGTGTGATCCTACAGTACGGTGGGCCACTCCCTTCACTGGCAGTAGGGAATCAGCCGCAGCCTCCAAATTGCCCAAAGCGCCCCGCATGCAATCTCTCCACACTAAAAATCACCACACCTTCTTTATTTAAGAATCTGGTACCAGGCTGCAAGCCCATCGCTACTAAGAGTAGGCGTTACAGCGCTGAAGACCGGATCTTTATCAGATCTGAGGTTCAGCGGCTCCTCAAAGAAGGGATCATACAGGCCAGTGCTAGTCCGTGGAGAGCGCAGGTCGTGGTGGTTAAAAGCGGGAACAAACCTCGGATGGTCATCGACTACAGTCAGACCATTAACCGTTATACGCAGCTGGATGCGTATCCTCTCCCGTGCATATCTGATATGGTCAATCAGATTGCGCAGTACCGGGTGTTCTCTACCATAGACCTTAAGTCCGCCTACCATCAACTCCCCATCCGCCCAGAGGACCGACAATATACGGCTTTTGAGGCGGATGGTCGTCTATACCAGTTTCTTAGGGTTCCATTTGGTGTCACCAATGGGGTCTCGGTCTTCCAGCGTGCTATGGACCGAATGGTGGACCAGAACGGGTTGCGGGCTACCTTCCCGTACCTGGATAACGTCACCATCTGCGGCCATGACCAGCAGGACCATGACACGAATCTCCAACACTTTCTGTGCACTGCATCTCGCCTGAATCTGACCTATAACAGGGAGAAGTGCGTATTCCGTACGCGCAGGTTAGCCATCCTTGGATACGTGGTGGAAAACGGGGTCATCGGCCCTGATCCAGACCGTATGCGCCCCCTTACTGAACTTCCCTTGCCCGCTAGCACAAAAGCACTGAGGAGATGCCTCGGCTTCTTTTCGTATTATGCGCAGTGGGTCCCCAACTACGCGGACAAAGCCCGTCCGCTCATCAAGTCCACGACCTTCCCACTCACGCCGGAGGCCCAATTGGCCTTCAAGGCTTTGAAAAGCGACATTGCGAAAGCCACGATGCACGCGGTGGATGAATCCATCCCTTTTCAGGTGGAAAGTGATGCATCTGATTTCGCCCTGGCCGTCAAACTAAACCAGGCAGGCAGGCCCGTCGCGTTTTTTTCCCGCACCCTTCAAGGCCCCGAAATTCGGCACTCAGCGGTGGAGAAGGAGGCTCAGGCCATTGTGGAGGCCATCAGACACAGGCGCCATTACCTGGCAGGGAAGCGGTTCACTATGATCACGGATCAACGATCCGTGGCGTTTATGTTCAGTAACACGCAGAGGGGCAAGATCAAAAATGATAAGATCTTGCGGTGGAGAATTGAGCTCTCCACCTATAATTACGATATTATGTATCGTCCAGGGAAGCTCAATGAGCCCTCGGATGCCCTCTCGCGCGGAACATGCGCCATCATGCAGGAGGACCGCTTGAAGGCCCTCCACAATGACCTGTGCCATCCTGGAGTCACCCGACTCTACCACTTCGTAAAAGCCCGCAACCTGCCCTACTCGGTGGAGGATGTCAGGTCAGTAACAAGAAGCTGTCGGATTTGCGCGGAATGCAAACCGCACTTTTATCGACCGGACCGGGCACAATTGGTCAAGGCCACTCGCCCCTTCGAGAGGCTGAGTGTGGATTTTAAGGGCCCCCTTCCCTCAACGGACCGGAATGTCTATTTTCTCAATATAATAGATGAATACTCCCGGTTCCCGTTTGTTGTCCCCTGTGCGGACACGTCGACTGCCACAGTGATTAAGGCATTCAGTGATCTTTTTACCCTGTTCGGGTACCCCTGCTACATACATAGCGACAGGGGCTCGTCGTTCATGAGTAACGACTTGAGGCAATTCCTGCTCTCATACGGGATTGCCTCTAGTAGAACCACGAGCTACAACCCTAGGGGTAACGGACAGGTGGAGAGGGAGAATGCTACAGTCTGGAAGGCTGTCCTACTGGCGCTGAAATCCAGGGGCCTTCCAGTCTCCCGTTGGCAGGAGGTCCTTCCAAATGTGCTTCATTCCATTCGCTCCCTCCTGTGTACGGCAACCAATGCTACTCCCCACGAGAGGATGTTCTCATTCCCTCGGAAGTCGTCCTCGGGGATCTCCTTACCAGCCTGGTTGATGTACCCAGGACCCGTCCTTCTGCGGCGACATGTGAGGGCCCGCAAGTCCGACCCCTTGGTCGAACCGGTCCAACTCCTCCACGCCAACCCTCAGTATGCCTATGTGGCATATCCTGACGGGCGAGAGGACACAGTCTCGATTCGAGACCTGGCGCCCGCAGGGGACGTAGCAACTCCTTTCGCTCCCATACCCCCTGTCACGAATCCCCTATCACTTATTTCTTCCCCAGACGTGGCGCGGTCAGCACCGGGACCAGTGCATAACAGTTCTACTCCCATGTACAGCTTGCCTGAGACTCGGAGATCGGCGCCACCACAGAAGGTTCCAGGATCCCCTGCACCATCGCCTCACCAGGGTCAACCGGCCTGGGAGTCCTCGAGGGGACAGCCGGACGCTGTTTTGGAGAGAACGCCACCGCAAGCACCTGCTCCGGTGTCGCAACCGGTGTTGAGGAGATCACAGCGACGGTGCGGTCCTCCAGACCGTCTGGACTTGTGAATTTTGTATATATGTGACCTGTTTTCGCACCCCGCCGGCCTTTGTTTTTAAAGGAGGGGTGAATGTGGTGAACCATCGTTGGTTACCACTGTGGGTTATTCCTATGTTACTGTTGGGTTAGGGTGTTGCCACTGTGGGGGTTGTATAATGTTATTGGGTTAGGGTGTTTACCTGTGGTAGATGTTGT
Organism: Mustelus asterias; assembly: GCF_964213995.1. Classification (NCBI taxonomy): domain Eukaryota; kingdom Metazoa; phylum Chordata; class Chondrichthyes; order Carcharhiniformes; family Triakidae; genus Mustelus; species Mustelus asterias. The sequence continues at coordinate 31,830,436 of NC_135802.1, forward strand.
TATGGCACATCCCGGTCGGGCCCCGCCTCCTGGGGAGAGGTATAAGACCCTCTGCTCAGGCGGGACCCCTCCAGTCTGAATTGGTGTACTCGTATTAGTTAGTTCCATTGTTTGTTAATAAAAGCCTTCAATAGCTGAAGCCTTGTACCTTGTGCTTGATTGTCGCGCATCAATACCCTTGGACGCTAATGGGCAATTTAGCATGGTCAATCCACCTAACCTCCACATCTTTGGACAATATCTTTGAACAGGTAGGCACGGTAGCACAGTGGTTAGCACTGCTGCTTCACAGCTCCAGGGACCTGGGTTCGATTCCCGGCTTGGGTCACTGTCTGTGTGGAGTTTGCACATTCTCCTCGTGTCTGCGTGGGTTTCCTCTGGGTGCTCTGGTTTCCTCCCACAGTCCAAAGATGTGCGGGTTAGGTTGATTGGCTACGCTAAAAAATTGCCCCCTAGTGTCCTGGGATGCGTAGATTAGAGGGATTAGTGGGTAAATGTGCAGGGATATGGGGGTAGGGCCTGGGTGGGATTGTGGTCGGTGCAGACTCGATGGGCCAAATGGCCTCTTTCTGCACTGTAGGGTTTCTATGATTCTATGAGGTTATATTTGTGGGGTAAGTACTCCCACAGTGCTGTTAGACATAGGGAGTTCCAGGATTTTGACCCAGGAACAGCGACATATTTCCAAGTAAGGGTAACTTGGAAAGGCACTTGCAGGTAGTGGTCTTTCCATGCGTCTGCTGCATTGATCTTAAAGATGGGAAAGGTCACAGGTTTGGAAGGTGAAGGTCAAAGGCCCATAATGCATGACACCAAACAGGGCAGAAGATGATGGAACTGGAGACTGAGTACTGTGCCTTGCATAGGTTTAAAAGCATGTCTACACTTCCCGCTGCCTTGGCAAAACAACCAGCATAATTAAGGACCCCACGCCCCCTGGACATTCTCTCTTCCACCTTCTTCCGTCGGGCAAAAGATATAAAAGTCTGATGTCACGTACCAACCGACTCAAGAACAGCTTCTTCCCTGCTGCTGTCAGACTTTTGAATGGACTTATCTTGTATTAAGTTGATCCTTCTCTACACCCCAGCTCTGACTGTAACACTACATTCTGCACTCTCTCGTTTCCTTCTCTATGAACGGTATATTTTGTCTGTATAGCGTGCAAGAAACAATACTTTTCACTGTATGTGAATGCATGTAAGAAGTTTAACAACACCAGGTTAAAGTCCAACAGGTTTATTTGGTAGCAAAAGCCACACAGGCTTTCGGAGCCACTCACCTGAAGAAGGGGCTTGGGGCTCCGAAAGCTTGTGTGGTTTTTGCTACCAAATAAACCTGTTGGACTTTAACCTGGTGTTGTTAAACTTCTTAGTGTGTTTACCCCAGTCCAACGCCGGCATCTCCACTTTGTGAATACATGTGACAATAATAAATCAAATCAAAATGTACAGTGTAAAGGAAAAGAATGCTGCAACTGATCATGAGTCCCAGGCAAAGAATTGAGTAGCAGACAGAGTTAGGGGCCTGAATTCTCCAGTCTCGTACACCTTGCCACCGCTACCAGCGAGAACGGAAAATTTGGCACTCATTCACTGCAGCAAAACCGGAGAATCATCGAGTATAGAATCGCTACAGTGCAGAAGGAGACCATTTGGCCCATCAGGTCTGCACCGACTCTCTGGCAGAGTGTCTTACCCTCTCCCCCATCCTATCCCCGTAACCCCACACATTTACCATCCACCCAACTTGCAAATCTTTGGACTGTGGGAGGAAACCAGAGCACCTGAAGGAAACTCACACAAACGTGGGGAGAATGTGCAAACTGAGCACAGAAAGTGTCACACTGAGGCTGGAATTGAAGCCAGGTCCCTGGCTCTGCGAGGCGGCAGTGCTAACCACTGTGTCACCGTGCCGCCCTGTTGCGGGTGAGGTCAGAGAAATCCGGCCAGGATGTTCAATATGAGCTATGCAAAAATGTGTGGGAATATTTACATGTTAATAAACATGAAGCATCCAACCCAGTGCTAGCTGCAGAGATTTTCTGCACAGTTGGGCACAGAAAAAGCATTCGTAGGACACAAAAGTCTGTTTTTCCGCAGATGTCTGGTCTTAGCCTTTACAGATGACGATTCCTTGAGTATATCCTGATGCTCCCTCAGCGAGGTCGCAGCAGTGTAACAGGATAATGCGTAACATTAAACATTTACAATTGACTCTATTTTGGGGACAGACAGATGAACCGATGGAAATAGCTTGGAACTTGAAATGATATTTGAACAGAAGGAGTCAAAGGCACAAATGGCATGCCATTGTCCCAGGGCAGATATTTAAATCAAACATCTGATGTTTATTGATCTGTTACATTTAGAGTTAAAGCTTAAAGAGCGTTGGCGTCCTATGGGATTATATTATGGTCCACCACAGAGAATTTTATATGCTGGCAGTTAATGGAACATTTTATGCCTACCTCCTTTATATGCCGAGGACTTTTAATGGAACAACATTGGAGATTTTTCACTGCTTATTGTCACTTACATAAAAGCTCGAAAGGAATGGAATGTAATCTGGATCACCACTGCACTGATCGGTCTATGCTTGTTCGCCCCACCTGCCGAGGTAGCCAAGGTTAAAAAAGAAAAACTCCTGCTGTATCATGCCCATGAACTGGAGAGGAATCACAGATTGGGTCTAAAGCTATAAACAGTTTTGAAATTATTGGCCTTTCTGTTTAATTCTGCTGCCAATTATTTTCTTATCGGAACTACAGAGAGAGGCCTCTTAACTACTTCAGACAGGCCTCAGCACGCACTGAACAACATTACTGTTTATGTGACAGCCCGAATTCCGGATACGGTGGGAACATGTTACATTCTCTTTGGTGCGACAGTAACCTGGAAAAATCACACATAAGTCACGTGTTTAGGCACCCACACTGAACACTCATAGAAACCCTACAGTACAGAAAGAGGCCATTCGGCCCATTGAGTCTGCACCGACCACAATCCCACCCAGGCCCTACCCCCATATCCCTACATATTTTACCCGCTAAACCCTCTAATCTACACATCCCAGGACACTAAGGGGCAATTTTAGCATGGCCAATCAACCTAACCCGCACATCTTTGGACTGTGGGAGGAAACCGGAGCACCCGGAGGAAACCCACGCAGACACGAGGAGAATGTGCAAACTCCACACAGACAGTGACCCAAACCGGGAATCGAACCCAGGTCCCTGGAGCTGTGAAGCAGCAGTGCTAACCACTGTGCTACCGTGCCGCCCACTCAATTGCTAGTAATTACTAATTCAGTAGAGGTGCATTGCCAGTACATTTTAGTTCATATTTTTGCTGGCAGCCATTTGAAGGAGTTTGCCTATTTTATGTGTGTACTTATAGACTATTTGGTTGCTTTATTTCCTTCTTGATAAAATCATCATAGAATCCCTACAGTGCAGAAGGAGGCTATTCGGCCCATCGAGCATGCAGCAACAACAATCCCACCCAGGCCCTATCCCCGTAACCCCACGTATTTACCCTGCTAATGTCCATGATACTAAGGGGCAATTTAACATGGAAAATCCGCCAAACCCACACATCTTTGGACTGCGGCAGGAAGTCCAAAGGCAGCACGGTAGCACAGTGGTTAGCACTGCTGCTTCACAGCTCCAGGGACCTGGGTTCGATCCCCGGCTTGGGTCACTGTCTGTGTGGAGTTTGCACATTCTCCTCGTGTCTGTGTGGGTTTCCTCCGGGTGCTCCGGTTTCCTCCCACAGTCCAAAGATGTGCAGGTTAGGTTGATTGGCCATGCTAAAATTGCCCTTTTGTGTCCTGAGATGCGTAGGTTAGAGGGATTAGTGGGTAAAATATGTAGGGATATGGGAGTAGGCTGGGGTTGTTCTCCTTGGAAAGACGGAGAATGAGGGGAGATCTAATAGAGGTGTACAAGATTATGAAGGGTATAGATAGGGTGAACAGTGGGAAGCTTTTTCCCAGGTCAGAGGTGACGATCACGAGAGGTCACGGGCTCAAGGTGAGAGGGGCGAAGTATAACTCAGATATCAGAGAGACGTTTTTTACACAGAGGGTGGTGGGGGCCTGGAATGCGCTGCCAAGTAGGGTGGTGGAGGCAGGCACGCTGACATCGTTTAAGACTTGCCTTGTGGATCCAGAACTGGCTTGCCTGCAGAAGGCAGAGAGTGGCTGTGGAGGGGTCTTTCTCTGCATAGAGGTCAGTGACCAGTGGAGTGCCCCAGGGATCTGTTCTGGGACCCTTGCTGTTTGTCATTTTCATAAATGACCTGGATGAGGAAGTGGAGGGATGGGTTGGTAAGTTTGCTGACGACACCAAGGTAGGTGGTGTTGTGGATAGTTTGGAGGGATGTCAGAAGTTGCAGCGAGACATAGATAGAATGCAAGACTGGGCGGAGAAGTGGCAGATGGACTTCAACCCGGATAAGTGTGTAGTGATCCATTTTGGCAGATCCAATGGGATGAAGCAGCAGTATAATATGAAGGGTACCATTCTTAGCAGTGTAGAGGATCAGAAGGACCTTGGGGTCCGGGTCCATAGGACTCTTAAATCGGCCTCGCAGGTGGAGGATGCGGTCAAGAAGGCGTACGGCGTACTAGCCTTCATTAATCGAGGGATTGAGTTTAGGAGTCGGGAGATAATGCTGCAGCTTTATAGGACCCTGGTTAGACCCCACTTGGAGTACTGCGCGCTGTTCTGGTCACCTCATTACAGGAAAGATGTTGAAGCCATTGAAAGGGTGCAGAGGAGATTTACAAGGATGTTGCCTGGATTGGGGGGCATGCCTTATGAGGATAGGTTGAGGGAGCTTGGTCTCTTCTCCCTGGAGAGACGAAGGATGAGAGGTGACCTGATAGAGGTTTACAAGATGTTGAGAGGTCTGGATAGGGTGGACTCTCAGAGGCTATTTCCAAGGGCTGAAATGGTTGCTACGAGAGGACACAGGTTTAAGGTGCTGGGGGGTAGGTACAGAGGAGATGTCAGGGGTAAGTTTTTCACTCAGAGGGTGGTGGGTGAGTGGAATCGGCTGACGTCGGTGGTGGTGGAGGCAAACTCGTTGGAGTCTTTTAAGAGACTTCTGGATGAGTACATGGGATTTAATGGGATTGAGGGCTATAGATAGGCCTAGAGGTAGGGATATGATCAGCGCAACTTGTGGGCCGAAGGGCCTGTTTGTGCTGTGGCTTTCTATGTTCTATGTTACCTGGATAGTCACATGAGCAGCCTGGGAATGGAGGGATACAAACGATTGGTCTAGTTGGACCAAGGAGCGGCACAGGCTTGGAGGGCCGAAGGGCCTGTTTCCTGTGCTGTACTGTACTGTTCTTAGGGTCTGGGTGGGATTGTGGTCGGTGCAAACTCGATGGGCCGAATGGCCTCTTTCTGTACTGTAAGGTTTCTATGATTCTATGAAACCGCAGCACCCGGAGGAAACCCATGCAGACATGGGGAGTACGTGCAAACTTCACACAGACAGGCACCCAAGGGCGGAATTGAACCCGGGTCCCTGGAGCTGTGAGGAAGCTGTCTAACCACTGTGCCACGTTGCCGATCAACTGGACACTTACCAAATTGCTGTGGGTCTGGAGTCATATATAAGTTAGATCGGGTGAAGACAGCAGATTTCCTGCCCAAAAGAGTATTAGTGAGCTAGATGCTTTTTTGTAACAATTCAGTCAATGCATGCTTACCGCTACCAACCGTGGTTTTATTATTTCAGATTACATTTAAATAATTGAATTTAAGTTCCCCAATCGCTGTGGTGGGATTTGAACTCATCTCTCATGATCACTATTTCAGATTTTTGGATTACCTGTTTGATAAGCAAAACACGATTTTACCATCCGATGCGCTCAAAGCCTGCACCACGAGGAACCGTTTAATTGAATTTAAAGAGGTAATCTTGCACACAGCCACAGCGACAAGGTCACCAGTAACATGAGGGTGTTACAGTTTGCCGTTGTGTGATTTTAAAAGGAAACACATTTTTGTTGTAGTTCAGCCATAAAAAATACATTCCAGTTTTAATAGAGATATCATCACCCGACAGGTTAATTCTCGATGAAGGTATATAACATAACATCGGCCAATTACAAGGCAGGACTAAGATCAACATAAAACAGCAGCATATATTATTGATTTTAACATCAACAATATTATGTTCCGGAGAATGGAACAGCAATAGCCAATCAAATAGGCAGCTCCAATCACCAGATTATATTAATTGGCTCAATGCCCAAGACATCACAGCAAGTCTGAACAATGTTGGTAAAATGATTCCATAGTGATGTTATTTTTCGCTCTCTCAGGACACTCTCTTTCCCATTATTTCTTACTCTCCTTTTTTTATTCAGGCTTCATTTTCCTATGGTGACCATTCTATGACTCTCCCTTTCTTTATTAAGGTTTCATGGGTGGCACAGTGGTTGGCACTGCTGCCTCACAGTGCCAGGGACACAGGTTCGATTCCCGGCTTGGGTCACTGTCTGTGTGGAGTTTGCACATTATCCCCGTGTCTGTGTGGGTTTCCTCTGGGTGCTCTGGTTTCCTCCTACAGTCTGAAAGACGTGCTGGTTAGGTGTATTGGCCATGCTAAATTCTCCCTCAGTGTGCCCAAACAGGTGCCAGAATGTGGCGACTAGGAGATTTTCACAGTAACTTCATTGCAGTGTTAATGTAAGCTTCCTTGTAATAAATAAATACATTTTCCCATGGTGACCATTTCTTTTCTTTGCCTGTATTAACATCTCTGGTTCTAATTTTCTGTCCTATTTCTTCATATCATGTTAAATCCATCTTCCACAACTTCTTGTTCTTCTTATGTGGATGCGTTTTGGTCTCTATTCCTTGAAGGCTGCAATCTTCAGAATATTCACATATCAAAAAAAAATGAACTCATGATACTTCAGTGATATTTCGGTCCTGTCATGTACCCAGTGCCTACGATCCATGGACTGTCATGTAAATGCCAGGAATAATTGGCTCCTATCTTACTATCCATCTTTTGACTGAAATGTTAAAGTAAGGCTCCATCTGTCCTCTCAGGAGACGTAAATGATCCTCCAGCATTATGTCAAAGATGAGCAGCGATGCTCTCCTTGGTGACCAGTATTTATCTCCTAACCAAAATTGCTGCAATGGGTTATGTAGCCTTTATCACATTGCTGTTTTTGGGATCTTGCTGAGCACAAGTTAAGTTTAAGTTTATTCTTCAGTGTCACAAGTAGGCTTACATTAACACTGCAATGAAGTTACTGTGAAAATCCCCTAGTCACCACCCTCCAGCGCCTGTTCGGGTACACTGAGGGAGAATTTAGCATGGCCAATGCACCGAACCAGCACGTCTTTCAGACTGTGGGAAGAAACCGGAGTACCCGGAGGAAACCCATGCAGACACGGGGAGAATGTGCAGACTTCGCATAGACATTGACCCAAACCGGGATTCGAACCTGGGTTCCTGTCACTGACAGACAACAGTGCTAACCACTGTGCAGCACAAATTGGCTGCTGTGGCAATAATGGCTATAAAAGTAAGCTGACATTAAAACATTTAGGACAATCTGGAGGCTGTCAAGTCCTTTTTTTTTCAATAGATCCTTCAATAATATTTTGGTGTCCCATGTTTATGAAAGGGGGTTGTTGGGGTGGGGTGTATGGGGGTTATTCTCACGTCTGCTTGTTATTCAGTAATGTATTTCATCTGGATGCAATCTGCCACCAATTATCCCTCAGGCCCAAGTTCAACAACAGCTGCTTTTATCCTGGTTTAGTGGGGTGTTGCAATCGTAATATAGTACGGAAGAGAATGAGGCCATTTGCACCATTGAGTCTGCACTGGCTCTTTTCACCTGTAATCCAATTAGTCCTACTCGCCTATTCTTTCCCCATATCACTGAAATGTTTTTCCTGTTTTCAAATATTTATCCAATTCCCATTTGAAGGTTACTATTGTACCTGTATCCCCTACTCTATCAGGCAGCGCATTCCAAATCCTAACCTAATGTGGATTACAGGGTCAAAGATAGGGCTCTGAAGACTGTGGAGGAACAGAGAGATCTTGGGGTACATATCCACAGACCTCTAAAGGTTGCCACTCAAGTGGATAGAGCTGTGAAGAAGGCCTATAGTGTGTTAGCTTTTATTAACAGGGGGTTGGAGTTTAAGAGCCGTGGCGTTATGCTGCAACTGTACAGGACCTTGGTGAGACCACATTTGGAATATTGTGTGCAGTTCTGGTCACCTCACTATAAGAAGGATGTGGAAGCGCTGGAAAGAGTGCAGAGGAGATTTACCAGGATGCTGCCTGGTTTGGAGTGTCGGTCTTATGAGGAAAGGTTGAGGGAGCTGGGGCTGTTCTCTCTGGAGCGGAGGAGGCTGAGGGGAGACTTAATAGAGGTTTATAAAATGATGAAGGGGATAGATCGAGTGAACGTTCAAAGACTATTTCCTCGGGTGGATGGAGCTATTACAAGGGGGCATAACTATATGGTTCATGGTGGGAGATATAGGAAGGATATCAGAGGTAGGTTCTTTACGCAGAGAGTGGTTAGGGTGTGGAATGGACTGCCTGCAGTGATAGTGGAGTCAGACACTTTAGGAACATTTAAGCGGTTATTGGATAGGCACATGGAGCACACCAGGATGATAGGGAGTGGGATGGCTTGATCTTGGTTTCAGATAAAGCTCGGCACAACATCGTGGGCCGAAGGGCCTGTTCTGTGCTCTACTGTTCTATGTTCTAACCATTCATTTCCTCATGTCACATCTGGTTATTTTACCGATGCACATAACATTGCAAACTGCCACCCTGTGATCTTGTACAAAACAACAACGATACAGTGTACACCTGCGTGGTTAGCAAATAAGGAACAAGTTCATCTGAGGCCTGGATGAGCAGAAAATCTGATATGTTTATTACAGGGGTTGCCATTTGTGCAAAGACAGTGCCAATGCAGTTCGTAATGGCCACATTTTTGACTACGTTGCTGCCAAATACCACCTCAGTTTTTCAGTGAAGAAAGGCGACTTGGACAGCAGTCATTGCCTGAAGGCCCGTTTCCCATGCAGCACAAAACGTGCATTCAGTCTGTACGGTCACTGTCTATGCAGAGGCTGCACATTCTCCCCCTGTCTGCGTGGGTTTCCTCCGGGTGCTCCGGTTTCCTCCCACAGTCCAAAGACGTGCTGGTTAGGTGCATTAGCCATGCTAAATTCTCCCTCAGTGTACCCAAACAGGTGCTGGAGTGTGGCGACTAGGGGATTTTCACAGTAACTTCATTGCAGTGTTAATGTAAGCCTACTCGTGACACTAATAACTAAACAGGACACTAATAACTAAACAGACAAACCAGCCAGTGTAATACATACCAGTATCGTTCTATGTGGGTCAAATATGTACCAAAATAAAGAGTTTCTTCTTTCTGAGCAAAATTACTTTTCACTGCAAGATAGATCTTGCATTTTATGAAATAAGATCTAACTTAACTCCATTACTGGCATTCAAACTGGAAGCTTAATCAAGAACAAAGAAAAAACACCAAATCAATAAGCAGGCATAAAAAGCTCAGGTTGGAAAGCAACATTTATGCATTGTTCCTGTGTGCAAGTGTTAAATATGTCGCTCAAATGTTCACACCCTGAATGTGTTAGTATAAAATCTGAATGCTTATATTTGGATTTTTTTCTGGGCATATAAAATTCTTGTTTCTCCGCCCAGTCTGGATCATATCAAACATGATACTTCCTGCTAAAACAGGCACTCGCAAAGGGAAAACTGGGTTCTTTCAGTCGAGGGAAAGGGAAGTGTCCTACTTTACTGTAACCTGTTTTTTCACAGTGACTGTTTTTTGCAGAGTTATTACTAAGGGTTGCAGATACCGTAACTACCACCAAGGTTATTGTTCCTCCCTAAGGATCTTAGATACCAGATTATGAATAATTAATTTGTTACAATCGCACAAGCCTCCAGACCTTTCCAAGCTTTATTTGACCTGTCTATGCCGTGCTCAGAGTGTGGGTAACAAACTATTTTTAAAAAACTAATAAGAATGAAAGGAAAAGCAGACATAGTCTAAAGCTGCAATTAGAGGAAATAACATAACTTAATGAGATCAATTAACATTTAAATTAGACCATAATACTGAATAGAATTAAGAAATGAATGGGAAGTATTGACAGAACATGCTTGCTAGATCTTTTTGCTCCTTAATGCCAAATGTACCTATTTCATTTGTGGTATGTAAATGATTTTTATATTTATAGAGACAAGTTTTTTTTTCATCCAGCCTCAGATGTTGCTACCAGTTCCCAAGGGGATACCAGTGGCTACTTGTTATTAAAGCAGGAACCTTCTGAATCCCAGTACGGTCTGCAAATGTGATTTTGCATTTGTTTTCTATTGGCAAGCCTCTCAATTAAACAGTCTGCATCACCCCAATTACTTTTTTCTCCTTTTAAAATGTGGCTTTCTAAATACACGGACTCATCAAGCTATTGACATCCTGCTCATGTCCAATCAGCTGATAAAACTCAGCCCACTGCGAACATTACCAATCAGCCACGCTTTATCAATATATTTTAAAAAGCAATCCAGAATGTTCATAAAAAGAAATGAAGTTTTGCTTTGACGCATTAATTGCAGAAGTACTAACGTTAACTTGATACAGGCTGTTGAGAACATAATAGGACCATAGAATCCCTACAGTGCAGAAAGAGGCCATCTGCACTGACTCTCTGAAAGAGCATCCTATCCCGTAACCCCGTGCATTTACTGTGGCTAATCCACCTAACCTACACATCTTTAGACACTAAGGGGCAAATTAGCATGGCCAATCCATGCTAATTTGCCAATTATGCGGAGAAGGCAGGAAAATGGGGATGAGAATATATCAGCCATGATCGAATGGTGGAGCAGACTCGATGGGCCGAGTGGCCTAATTTTGCTCCTATATCTTAAGAACTTATGAATCCAGCTAACCTGCACATCTTCGGACTATATTTTATATAGGTAATGTTCTACCTTGAACAATAACAACTTGCATCAATATAACTCACATCTAAACATTGCAGGCGATCAAGAGCTAAGAAGTAGGTTTTAAGGAGCGTCTTAAACGAGGACATTGCTAGCAGGAAGTCCTGTAGGAATGCATGTTGGAGATTTGGGCAATTGTGCAATGTGGGATTTTCCAACACTATCAATTAATGGTTGGGACATTATGCAGAGTGGGCAGCTGAGCTTCCAAATAGTGCCTCGAGCAGCCAGGATCACTGCAGGTGGTGCAGACTCAAATAAAACTAATGTCTAACCTACAATGGAGAGCTGTACCTGGTTTTATTTTGAGGTGGAGGCAGCCATTTTATGTGCTGTAATGAGACAGATTAACATAGCTCAGATATGTATTTTTTCAGTTTCTAACCAAGACAGTCCAATGTCAATGCAAAGGTAAGCAATTTATTTTTGTCTGTTTCATTGTCTCGCTGGTGCTCATGTCAGTTAGACAAAAGGAGCAGATTTTGAGATGTATTTTGGATGTCTTATCTTATGTTGAATCTCAGAGTTTTGGACAGAAAATGAAAATGACACGAAGGTATTGTCGAAGGTTTCCCTAAACATTCAATGGCGAGTGATATTCTCAGGCATGAACTTGATTTGATTTATTATTGCCACATGTATTGGGATACAGTGAAAAGTATTGTTTCTTGCGCGCTATACAGACAAAGCATGCCGTACGTAGAGGACATGGGGGAGAAGGAAAGGAGAGGGTGCTGAATATACTGTTGCAGGTACAGATAGGATGTAGTGAAAGATCAGCTTAATATTTGGGAGGTCCATTCAAAGGTCTGATGGCAGCAGAGAAGAAGCTGTTATTGATTCGGTTGGTACGTGACCTCAGACATTTATATCTTTTTCCGGATGGAAGAAGATGGAAGAGAGTATGTCTAGGGTGCGTGGGGTCCTTGATTATGCTGGCTGCTTTCCTGAGGCAGTGGGAAGTGTAAACGGAACCAATGAATGGGAGGTCAGTTTGCATGATGGACTGGGTTACGTTCACAACCCTTTGTAGTTTTTGGCTGTCTTGGTCAGAGCAGGAGCCGTACCAAGCTGTGATATAGACAGAAAGGAGACTTTCCATTGTGCATCTGTAAATGTTGGTGAGAGTCAGAGCGGACATGCCAAATTTACGTTGCCTCCTGAGAAAGTAGAGGCATTGGTGAGCTTTCCTAACTATAGCGTCGGCATGGAGAGATCACAACTGGTTGTTGGTGATCCGAACACCTGGAAACTTGAAGCTTTCGACCATTTTCACTTCATCGCCATTGATGTAGACAGGGGCATAATCCTCCACTATGTTCCTGAAGTTGGCCGTTCACCAGAAGTCGCACCATTTCACCAGATTCACCATTGCATTAGCTGTTGACAAAATCCGTTTACTGTCTCACATTCACAGGGTCGAGCTGCCAAACCTCCCGAACTCTCCAAGAATTGAAGGTTAATCTCCAGGATACTGCTGCATGCTGTCTTGGAGAAAACACATTAAAGAAGATAACTTTATTCCAAATCTCTTTGGACCAATTATATTTACCAGAAATAAAAATATTGAAAAGGGGGGCAGGTTGGAGAAAGGCTTCATCCAAGTGAGGAATGATTCTTTCTGCTTTCCAATTGGCATCAGAAGGCAGTGTGTCGCAAGGATGGACATGTTGGCTGACAAATGGCTAAAGGGACCCTTGCTGTTTGTCATTTTCATAAATGACCTGGATGAGGAAGTGGAGGGATGGGTTGGTAAGTTTGCTGACGACACCAAGGTAGGTGGTGTTGTGGATAGTTTGGAGGGATGTCAGAAGTTGCAGCGAGACATAGATAGAATGCAAGACTGGGCGGAGAAGTGGCAGATGGACTTCAACCCGGATAAGTGTGTAGTGATCCATTTTGGCAGATCCAATGGGATGAAGCAGCAGTATAATATGAAGGGTACCATTCTTAGCAGTGTAGAGGATCAGAAGGACCTTGGGGTCCGGGTCCATAGGACTCTTAAATCGGCCTCGCAGGTGGAGGATGCGGTCAAGAAGGCGTACGGCGTACTAGCCTTCATTAATCGAGGGATTGAGTTTAGGAGTCGGGAGATAATGCTGCAGCTTTATAGGACCCTGGTTAGACCCCACTTGGAGTACTGCGCGCAGTTCTGGTCACCTCATTACAGGAAAGATGTTGAGGCCATTGAAAGGGTGCAGAGGAGATTTACAAGGATGTTGCCTGGATTGGAGGGCATGCCTTATGAGGATAGGTTGAGGGAGCTTGGTCTCTTCTCCCTGGAGAGACGAAGGATGAGAGGTGACCTGATAGAGGTTTACAAGATGTTGAGAGGTCTGGATAGGGTAGACTCTCAGAGGCTATTTCCAAGGGCTGAAATGGTTGCTACGAGAGGACACAGGTTTAAGGTGCTGGGGGGTAGGTACAGAGGAGATGTCAGGGGTAAGTTTTTCACTCAGAGGGTGGTGGGTGAGTGGAATCGGCTGACGTCGGTGGTGGTGGAGGCAAACTCGTTGGGGTCTTTTAAGAGACTTCTGGATGAGTACATGGGATTTAATGGGATTGAGGGCTATAGATAGGCCTAGAGGTAGGGATATGATCGGCGCAACTTGTGGGCCGAAGGGCCTGTTTGTGCTGTGGCTTTCTATGTTCTAAAGCGCAGGGGCAAGTCATGTGATGAAACCTCCAGGAATAACATGTAATCACAGTTGACAACTCGTGCAGAGCGATGCTTGCAAGATGCAGCGGGCAAAGGTTTGAACAACAATCTTGTAACCCTGGCCGCGATTCTCCCGAAAGAGCTGAATTGGTGGGAGAACTGTTCGAAATCCCGACTGTTCTGTCAGTTCAGTTTCTCACCTGAATCTCCGCACTCTGTGCACTGCAGAGGTCCCAGTCGTGAATCTAATTAAAAACCCAGGGGGGACGGGGCCTATTCGCGCCGGAGTCTGACAGTTCTGGAACTCTGTGCATGCGCAGTGGTCCTGATCTGTCAGACTCCCCGTTTGCTGGCCAGCTCGATCACTAGCCAGCCAGGGACCCCCACAGTGCTGCCCCTCCAGCCCCCCCCCCTCCCCCACAGCCTGATCACAGCCCCCACAGCAATTCCCGGGCCAGCCCTGACTTCCCCCCCGTCCTGGAGCGCCCCGATGTACAACCCACCCTTCCCCCACCAGCAGTGGCGATCCCTCCACTCCCTCACCCCGCCCCCCCCCCCTCGCTAACCCCCTCCAGGGTCAGACCCCCCCGGAGGCAGCCCCCTCCAGCAGACCACCCCCCCCCCCCCCCACCAGCTCGCCCCAATCGCTGCTCTCCATCCCAGACCGATCGCCATTCACAGTGGCAGCGGGACCCCCCACCTCCACCGATTGCCCCTAGGCCCCTCCCAAAATAGGCCCAGGTGCCCATGGTGGGCAGTGCCAAGGTGCCCCCCTGGGCATGGGCACTTTGCCCCTTGGGCAGTGCCAGGGGGCAAAGGGTGGCACTGCCCGGGTGCCCATGCCCAAGGAGCACCACCCCCTCACCGCCCGAACCCCTGGGGGACCCCGATTGGCCCCCTTCATTCTGACGGGGTTTCCCGCTAGTTCCCCGAACGTGGGGAGCTAGATGAACCCCGTCAGAATGAAGAACTCATGGCAGGGTGGGAGATTCAATCGGGACCTGAAAGTTCCCGATAATTAACTCATGTACATATTTAAAACATAATAGAAAAAGATTTAAATGAGTTACCTGCCTTGCCGCCGGTTTCCAGCGTGGTCTGACTGGTGACTGTTCGACTGCTTTGGGTGATGCGCATGCGTTCCCGGTGCAAGCGCAAATCCCGGTACAAGGCCGGAGACGCGCATCTCCCACCGCGACCCGACAGAAAAGTTGCGGGCCGCGATGGGAGAATCGCGGCTCCGGTCTCTCAATCCTGTGAGGTCAGTTTTCACTCCAAAGATGTGCTGGTCAGATGGATTGGCCACGTTCAATTGCCCCTTAGAGTCAGGGTACTAACAGGGTACATACTTGGTGTTATGGGATCTGGGTGGGATTGTTGTCGGTGCAAGCTCATTGGGCCAAATGGCTTCCTTCTGCACTGTAAGGATTCTATGATTCTTGCTGGGAAAGTACCCTAGTGCTTTCAATATTGTATTCACTGTGCAAAATACGAACCTTCAGAAACTGGGTAAAATGTTTGCATCAGTCCCCTACTGGAATAAATTTCAATTCTATGCCCATAGACTGTTGTAAATTATATCAGCATGGTGCTGTCATTAATGCAAACAACACAGTTCCTGGAATTCATAAGCCTGCTCCAACAATTCATGAAAACACAGGATATTACAGAAATATTAGAAAAACTCTGGTGTTATTGCAGAGTAAATGCATTTCCCGATGCTGGTGGGTTGAAGAGCATTTCCTTTCCTCCAATTTCTTTCTTTCGTTTTCTTGACTTCTATTGTCAATGGAATCAAAGGCAGCAGTACCGAGATTGAGCGGCCGTTCTCCAGATGTTGGCTTATGACTTGTCAAAGGATAGTTAACAAATGGGGCATCGCAGTAGAACGGCACCCTGTAGTCTGCCATAGCATGAGAGGGACAGGGGAATGAAAGATTACACCAACAAGTTCGGCTGAGGAAAGGTGGGAGAGGTGGAGCATAAACACTGGCATGGTCTGTTGGGTCCGAATGGCCTGTTTCTGTGTTGTATATCCTATGTAACGCACTAGTACTTAAGAAGTCACTTACCAGTGTAATCCACTGTATCGTGATCAGCAGCAGGATCCATGGTTGAAGTCTACCACTACCATAGGACTGAAACAGCCCATATTCAAGACATAAATGATATCTCTGTGATAATGACTAACATGCATTTTCCTTCTTTGATTTCTCTGCAACCTTTACATGGGCAAACACGCCATATCCTCCTCCAGTGATGTACCAATTTTCACATGCTCGCTGACAATACTCAGTCCTGTCCCTCTCTTGACTCTTCCACTGTTTGTCATTCACCTGCATTTGAATGAAGCCTGATATCTTCCTGTTAAACATGGGGGAGACTCATGCAATCTTCTTTATTCCCTGATCTACCAGCACAGACTGCTTGTCCCGAGTACTTCTCCCAATGCCATGCTTCATATTCGTTCAAAGTTGAACCAAACTATTCAAAATCTCGGAATCTTATTCTAACCAGAACTCAGATTTTACATCCATAGCCTCTCCATCACTAAGCCTTCCCACTTTCACCTCAGCTCATCTGCAACCGAAACTCTCATTCATCTCACTGACTCGCGACTTTGCCATTCCAACTCCCATTGACACAAGTAATGCAATATTGGCCTCCCATTCTCCACAATATTCAAATTTCAGCTCATCCAAAACTCTGTTGCTCATATCCTGTTCCACATCATGTTACACTCACCCTCGACTCCTATAGCTCCCATTGTCCTCTGTTAAAATTCTCATCCTTGCAAAGACAGCTCATCATGCAACACATCGCCTGAGGTAAACCTTCGGTATGGATGTGGTAGTTGTCTCAGAGTCAACAGCTGACAATTCTCTTTGTGTATTAGACTTTGATCATCTGATGGTTCTGTTCTTGTCTCAATCTTGAACCGCTTATTCTATGATTTGGAGGAACTGATAGTCCCTTTTGTGTCTGGGACTGAACAGTTAATGATCGCTCTTGTGTATGAAACTTAGCAGCTGATAGTCATTCTGGTGTCTGGAACTTGGAGCAGTTGATGGTCACTTGTGCATCTGGACCAAGCAGTTGATGGTCACTCTCATGTCTGGGATTCCCAATATTTAACTGTCACTCTCATGTCTGGGATTCCCAGTATTTAACTGTCACTCTCGTGTCTGGGATTCCCAGTATTTAACTGTCACTCTCATGTCTGGGACTCACAGTAGTTAACTGTCACTCTCATGTCTGGGATTCCCAGTATTTAACTGTCACTCTCATGTCTGGGACTCACAGTAGTTAACTGTCACTCCTGTATCTTTAATTCAGAGATGCTGACCCTTCAGTCTCTCAGTGATCAGATAGCCCCTGGTGCCGATCATTCAGAAACAGAGCATTTTCTTGCTGTTTCATCACATAAGCTGCTGGTTAATGCCAGGTTATTGGCTCCTGTCCTAGACAGAGGCAAAGTGGCAAGGTTCCAAGGTTGCCATGGCAAAAGGTTGGCATGGTTAGCCATCCATATGTTTCACCATTCAGAAAGATCCTCAGTTTCACTGCATCATTCTACTTATTCATTTTCAGATTTCAACCATTCCTATTATTGTAAACTTATACAAACCTACATGCCACCCCCTCCAAGCTCTGCTTTTCCCCAAACCTGGCCTATTGTGCATTTCCCTCTCCTTTACCCTTTGCTTGTCCCTCCATTGGCACCCTTGCCTTCAGTCTTTTTAATACTGTGGAAATACCTCTCTAAGCTACTCTACCACTCCAATCCCTTAAGACCCTCCATAAACCATTCCTCTTAATCTCATTCATTGGCTTGGCACCCTCACTTGTGTATCTTGAGATTGTATTTTCGCCGACATTAAAGGTCCTTCAGATGTGAGTTGTTGTTTTAGTTTATGTGTTTTCCTTCTCTGGGCCAGATTCACCAAACAAATCAGCTCCGAGTCTGGTTCAGCGCAGATCAGAGATCAAGGATGGAACCGTTCCAGTCTGTCTGGCTCCTTGCCACCTCACACATTTGTTTTCCCATTGACACTTTTGAGGAGCCAGAAGAACATTGCATTTAAATTAAGCTGGTTTAAGCAATCACAATTCCCAGGTGCTGTGATCACACATTGCCACACACCATGGTTATTATTAACCTGCCAATGCAAGCCCCAGTTTCAAGGAGCATTGATTAATGCTGACTCAATCACACCAGCTTAACATATTGCCCATAAACTCCATAGATGCCCTGCCTCCCTCTGAATATATTACAGTGCCATACTTGAGTCTGGTATACCAGGCTTTATACATTTTGGGGCACATGAAGAGGCAATTTTAGCATGGCCAATCCATCTGACCTGCACATCTTTGCACTGAATGAGGAAACCGGAGCACCTGGAGGGAACCTATGCAGACATGGAGACAATGCTCAGACTCCACACAGACAGTAATCCCAAGACCTGAATTGAACCCGGGTCCCTGGAGCTGTGAGGCAGCAGTGCTAACCACAATGCCACCATGCCACCCTTGTTTTTTATAGAATCCCTACAACGCAGTTTTGGGAGGAGCTTCCAGGTTGTGCAGGCAATACGACCTGGCATATGCCCATCAGACATTCACAGGACCTTTGACCCTGAGCAGTTTATCCACGCCAGTAGGTAGTTTCGAAAACCATTGTGCAAAGGAACTGTACAGTTGACACTGTCTGCTGCTACCAGCATACAGCTGTGCTATCTGGGTATGCAGGCTCAGAATACAGAGCCTTGCTGTCAGTACAATGTGGCATTGGTTGAAACACATTGGTCTATACCATGCAGGCAATGCTTTCGGGCCCCACGTTCAATTCTCATCACTGCAGATGGTCAAATTTGAATTCAATAAATATCTGGAATTAAAAGTCGAATGATGACCATGAAACCACTGTCAACTGCTCTCGAGAAAACAATCCAAGCCTATCCAGTGTCTCCTTATAAATTGGGAAGGCAATGGCCTAGTGGTACTATCGCTAAACTATTAATCCAAAAACTCAGCTAATATTCTGGGGATCCAGGTTCGAATCCCGTCATGGCAGATGGTGGAATTTGAATTCAATAAAAAATATCTGGAACTAAGAACCTACTGATGACCATAAAACGATTGTCGGGAAAACCCATCTGGTTCACTAATGTCCTTTAAGGAAGGAAATCTGTCGCCCGTATCTGGTCTGGCCTATATGTGCGTCCAGACCCACAGCAATGTGTTGACTCTTAAATGCCTTCTGAAATGACTTAGCAAGCCACTTGGTTCAAGGGCAATTAGAGATGGGCAATAAATGTTGGCCCAGCCAGCATGAATGAAAATTTCAAAAATGGTCTCTGTTTGGTTAAAAGTTTCATTCATTGAATTCCAAAAACCTTGCGCACACAGTGTAGTTGCTTGCCTCTCTCTCGAAAGTGGTGAGCCATGTTAGGTTAGAGTTCTGTGGGTGCCAACAGTTCTACGGCTCCCCATTAATTGGCCATTCTTCACAGGTACCTCTGAACAATGAGTGCTAAAAATCTATTTGGCCATACCAGGGTTTCACAGCCAAACCTCATGCAGTTCTGGCTTAAAAACTATCCACACTTGCACGCAGTCAAGCATTCTGACCGTGACATCAGATAAGCATGATCTCGAGGCATTTAAATGTTTAAAATTTTCCCCGTGGAACAAAACAAAATCAACCACTTCAAGAAGAATAGAAACAAAGGCGTCTTTCTTTCGAGCAAAAGCGGTGGAGTTTGTCAACGTGGCAAGTCACCTTTTCCTGAGAGAATGCATTTATTTTTCCAGTCGAATCTGCGATTTTGTTTCCTTTGTGACAGTTTTGCAAATACCCTTCTCTTTGGAACAATTGAAAGTACTTCCCTTTAAAATGACTCAGATCCTTTATACGCTTCCCTGGCCTTGACATGGGGTGATCAGAGGCTCACAATGACATTTCGTGGACGGAAACAGAGGGACTCACTGTTTCCTTCCTGATCTCAGACAGAAAGGCAGAACTGTTGTGGATGTTTCCTGGTGTGATGTAACTCGACGGGAATCCACGCTCTGTCAGTCATCGTCTGCAGGGACAGCGCTGGCTTGTGAATGGCTGCTAATGAATGGGATATGAAAGGGAAAAGTATGGAAAACAGAAGAATTGTGGCTTTGCAGACAATTGACTCAGCCAGCCCCCACTGATGAGTGCACATTCTAATGCTGAACCGCACGGTCAAGAGTGACGTGTTTTCATCTTTTGCCACTGCCATCCCCCCCCCCACTCCCCCCACCCCAAGTAAAGACGAAACAAGTTGCAGGAAAGGCTGCTTGATTTGCCCAAGTGCAAATCAATGCTTTGACCTCCAACTGATTAGGGGTTTAATAAACTGCTTAAAAACCAGTGGGGGAAGGGGGTTCCATCAAACGCTCGTATCCCACTGGATATAATTACAGAATTCGGAACCGGAACTCCGGCCTAGAATTGCTGGGATTGTCTGGAGCGTGGTTCAAACACAGCAGTGGGAATAAGGCCAAGGCTCACACTCTGTTAATAACAGAATGTATTAGTCATCATTTCACATAGTTCTGGAAATCATATAGAGGGCAAACTGTAATTTTCAGATTGAATGATAAATCTATAATTTATAGAATCATAGAGTCTTGCAGTGCAGAAGGAGGCCAATCGGCCCATCGAGTCTTCACCGACCACAATCCCACCCAGGCCCTATCCCCATACATTTACCTTAACTCGTCCCCCTTGGCACTAAGGGGCAATTTAGCATGGCCAATCCACCTAACCCACACATCTTTGGACTGTGGGAGGAAACTGGAGCACCCGGAGGAAACCCACGCAGACAGGGGGTGAACATGCAAACCCCACACAGACAGTGACCCAATTGGCCATGCTAAATTGTCACTTAGTGTCGGCGGGGGGCTAGCAAGGTCAATAATTGGGGTTATGGGATAGGGGCTGGGTGGGATTGTGGTCGGTGCAAACTCGATGGGCTGAATGACCTCCTTCTGCACTGTAGAGATTCTATGATTCTATGAAGGGTGCTATATAAATGCAAGTTCGATGTCCCTCAGGAAAGGGATCCTGCCATTTCTTTATTCTTCATTCATTATATGTGATTCTATTCACCACTTTATCGAGTCATAGGGCCTGATTCTCCTGGCACGGCTGCCCGAGGCTCTTCAGATCGTGCCTGAGGCCAATGGGGAATGCCGTTCTGCGAGCCTCACCCACCCCAATTTTAAGGTGGTCGTGCCGGTAAAATCAGGGCCATAGAGTCGCACAGTGCAGAAAAGGCCCTTCAGCCCATTGAGTCTGTACCGACAAATAACTACCACTTAATGTCTCCTGACATCTTTAGTTATAAAACAACGCAATCACTGTAGGAAAAGGCCTCAGACGGACAATACTTGCAGATTTCGCTACGTTGCTCACATCTTGAGACCAAGTAAAACAAAATTGTGCGAACTCTTTTTCAGTGCAATTTTAATGTAGTCATAGGACTGTTTATTTTAAGCAAGCTAATGACTGCATTTATAATGGGCACAAAGAGCTTTTATGCAAATATCATAAGCAGTGCACTCTCTGAGGAAATTAAATCCTATTGTAGGTTTAAGAGCCGCATTGGCACAAGTCCGGGAACAGCTCACATGCCTTGGCTCTTAGCCGAGGAATTAGTCTTGGTGTAGGGAGAAAGAATTAAATGAAACAGGAAGGAAACTAAACTCAAAAATGGGGGTCGGAAGAGAGAGAAAGGGGAATTGGATGTGGAAATGCCTCTGCTGTCACAGCTAACTAATTAATTTTAGTGAAAGATGCCTGAATTTTATCACGGTGCATGTAGTCTAACTGGAAATTAAGTCCTGATTTTCAACAGAGAATGACATCAAAGCAAAAGGGAGAAAAGGGTTTAGGATTAAAACACCCAAGCCCGTGTTGGTTCCAAGTTTTGTCGGTGACTGCTCCAGGAATATTCACATAGGCCACACGCAAGCAGCAGTCCCTTTAAGAACCAAGCACATACACACACACACACGCACACACACACACAGATTGCCCAGCAATCTTAAAGGGACCATGTAGTGCAAAAAGCAGCCTAAGCATGGCCAAGGGAAATTACAAAGGACATTAATTCAAGTTAGAGTACAGAGCACAGCTGCCCATTGCTGCAGTGGGGTCAGAGATTTGCAAAAGAAAATGCTCATAAGCAGCACAAGGGAAAGATCTTTGACGCTTTCTCTACACCCTAGCTATGACTGTAACACTACATTCTGCACTCTCTCCTTTCCTTCTCTATGAACTGTTTGTCTGTTTTGTCTGTATAGCGCGCAAGAAACAATACTTTTCACTGTATGTTAATACATGTGACAATAATAAATCAAATCAAATCAAATCACAAGTAGAACTCCAATTAATCCCACTTCTGATACCAGGCCTAAATATGCGCAGGTTAGAGTTCGTAAATTTTAAGTTTATTTTATTTGCGTCACAAGTAGGCTTACACTGCAATGAAGTTACTGTGAAAATCCCCTAGTCGCCACACTCCGGCGCCTGTTCGGGTGCACTGAGGGAGAATTTAGCACGGCCAATGCACCTAACCAGCACGTCTTCTGGACTGTGGGAGGTAACCAGAGGAAACCCATGCGGACAACATGCAAACTCCACACAGACAGTGACCCAAGCCAGGAATCGAATGCGGGTCCCTAGTGCTGTGAGGCAGCAGTGCTAACCACTGTGCCACCGTGCCGCCAAAGAAGCTATGTGCGGGGTTAAGGTGCCAAGGCAGGGGAATGGCATTAGGTGAATTGCCCATTTGAGAACCGGAGCAAACATGATGGGCCAAATGGTCTCCTACTGTGCTGTAACAATTTTGCGAATCCCGTAATTAATTACCAATGATATTCACTATCTGCCTGTGAATAGTTGTGAGCTTTCTTTCGACCTGAGAAGGATGGAGTTATGAATGACATTTTAAGAGCTAGTGAAGTTAAACAGCTATGCATAGAATCGTAGCATGATACTGCACAGGACGAAAGCATTTGGCCCATCCTATCTATGCCAGCATTATCAAAGAGTTACCCAAAGAATCAAATTCCTGTGCCCTTTCCCGATAGGCCTGCAATTTGTTTCCCTTCAAGCATTCAAAGAACAAAGAACAAAGAACAATACAGCACAGGAACAGGCCCTTCGGCCCTCCAAGCCCGCGCCGCTCCCCGGTCCAGGATTGAATCCTGAATCCAGGATCCCCGCCCAATTTTCCAGCCTATCCACATCCTAATATCCTATCCACCGAGCTGTCCCTCACAGCTACGATGCTTTGTTCATCACAACCTATTAACTCACTCCCACCCCCCCATTCCAGACCATGTGATCTCCAGGGAGAGGCGAAAACCCAGAGTGAAAACCCCAGGGCCAATATGGGGAAAAGAAAATCTGGGAAATTCCTCTCCGACCCCCTGTGGCGATCGAAACGAGTCCAGGAGATCACACTGGCCCTGATCAGAAAATGCTTCCCAACCCTATTCATTTCCACTTCTGCTTTACGAACACCATCTGAATTCCCTGCCCCCGAGACAGGTTCCCAACTATCTGCAGTCTCGCACTGTACTGGCACCAGCAAGATGATCATAGAATGAAGCCTTGAAACGAGAAACAAAGAACAATTAGCCCGCGCCGCTCCCTGGTCCAAACTAGACCACTCTTTTGTATCCCTCCATTCCCACTTCGTTCATATAGCTGTCTAGATAAGTCTTAAACGTTCCCAGTGTGTCCGCCTCCACCACCTTGCCCGGCAACACATTCCAGGCCCCCACGACCCTCTGTGTAAAATATGTCCTTCTGATATCTGTGTTAAACCTCCCCCCCTTCACCTTGAATCTATGACCCCTCATGAACGTCACCACCGACCCGGGGAAAAGCTTCCCACCGTTCACCCTATCTATGCCTTTCATAATTTTATACACCTCTATTAAGTCTCCCCTCATCCTCCGTCTTTCCAAGGAGAACAACCCCAGTTTCCCCAATCTCTCCTCATAACCAAGCCCCTCCATACCAGGCAACATCCTGGTAAACCTCCTCTGTACTCTCTCCAAAGCCTCCACGTCCTTCTGGTAGTGTGGCGACCAGAACTGGACGCAGTATTCCAAATGCGGCCGAACCAACGTTCTATACATCTGCAACATCAGACCCCAACTTTTATACTCTATGCCCCGTCCTATAAAGGCAAGCATGCCATATGCCTTCTTCACCACCTTCTCCACCTGTGACGTCACCTTCAAAGATCTGTGGACTTGCACACCCAGGTCCCTCTGCGTCTCTACACCCTTTATGGTTCTTCCATTTATCGTGTAGCTCCTCCCTACATTATTCCCACCAAAATGCATCACTTCGCATTTATCAGGATTGAACTCCATCTGCTATTTCTTTGCCCAAATTTCCAGCCTATCTATATCCTTCTGTAGCCTCTGACAATGTTCCTCACTATCTGCAAGTCCTGCCAGTTTTGTGTCGTCCGCAAACTTACTGATCACCCCAGTTACTCCTTCTTCCAGATCATTTATATAAATCACAAACAGCAGAGGTTCCAATACAGAGCCCTGCGGAACACCACTAGTCACAGGCCTCCAGCCGGAAAAAGACCCTTCCACTACCACCCTCTGTCTTCTATGACCAAGCCAGTTCTCCACCCATCTAGCCACCTCCCGCTTTATCCCATGAGATCCAACCTTTTTCACTAGCCTACCATGAGGGACTTTGTCAAACGCTTTACTAAAGTCCATATAGACAACATCCACGGCCCTTCCTTCGTCAACCATTCTGGTCACTTCTTCAAAAAACACCACCAGGTTAGTGAGGCACGACCTCCCTCTCACAAAACCATGCTGACTATCGTTAATGAGTTTATTCCTTTCTAAATGCGCATACATCCTTTCTCTAAGAATCTTCTCCAACAACTTCCCCACCACGGACGTCAAGCTCACCGGCCTATAATTACCCGGGTTATCCTTCCTACCCTTCTTAAATAACGGGACCACATTAGCTATCCTCCAATCCTCTGGGACCTCACCTGCGTCCAGTGACGAGACAATTCCCTTCTGAAAGTTATTATTGGAACAAATTTCACCAGGCATTTTATTCAGGATCATAAAAACTAGCTGCGGACAAATCATTTTCTTCATCTCACCTCTGGTTCTTTTTCTAATTACTTAAGATCAGTGTCCCCATCTGCCATTTGTCACAGTTCCTTCCTCAATCTAAACCTTTCAGGATTTTGTACTTCTCTGTTAAATCTCTGGCTGCGTGCATGTTGTAGAGATGCCGGGGTTGGACTGGGGTAAGCACAGTAAGAAGTCTCACAACACCAGGTTAAAGTCCAACAGGTTTATTTGGTAGCACAAATAAACCAAATAAACCTGTGCTACCAAATAAACCTGTTGGACTTTAACCTAGTGTTGTGAGACTTCTTACTGTGCGTGCATGTTGCCATGTGCCCCATCACACAATGCTTCTTTGTGGTTCATGAAGTATTTCAAATACTGGTCTGGTAGCTTCCTCCATACAACCCACAAAGAGTGTGAATATTACGTGCTGCATGTTGCATAACTTTGCAATGCGGACAATATATGGGCCAGGATTTTCCAGCCCCCCTACAGCGTGTTTTCCGGCGCCGGAGCCGGCTCACTACTGGCCAATGGCAAAATTCTTCCTGTCCCGCCAAGGTCTATGGTGTTTTGTATGGCTCGCCCACCCTGTCACTGGGGAACCCACCATAGGGTGCCTTACCTTTGGCAGGAAGAAAAGATCCCGTTAGCGGGAAGGGCAGGAAACCATTAGTGAATAGCTTTCAGCATGACAGGCCTAAGCTCTGAAATTCCCTTCCTAAACCTCTCCACATCTTTCTGATCTTTTAAGACATTCTTTAAAACCTTTTAAAAGGTAGTTTGGTCACCTGTCTTAAAATCTCGAGACATAATTCAATACCACATTCTGTTCAGCACTGCCCCTGCAAAGTGCTGTCGCACACATAACTAAGTTAAAGGTGGTATATAAATGAACATTATTGTTGTTGTTGGAAAGGGTGAGAACACTGATGAATTGAAGATTGCAAGGAAGTGGGGGGGATAAAAGAGGAGCTTGGCTGCAACTAGTTAAAGAGTAGTCCAAACAAACAAACTCTCTCCCCTGTGACAAAAGTCACGTCCAACATCTGCCCAAGTCTTTTCACCCTACAATCAGTAACATCTGCCAAAAATACTAAAAATGCTATTTGTGTCACATTAGATTGCAAATTCACTCACCACCACAGAAACACTCACATCACGCACAGGTTTCATATAGCATTGCAGTTTCAATGGTTTTCAAAAAACCTACATACTTGTCAGCATGACGTGAGCTCTTATTGCCTGACTGAAGTGTCCCTTTCTCTACTATGCTATTTTGATGAAATGTTCCCCCTGTATCTGCAGCATAGGAGACAAGAGGCTACTGCAGTTCATTTCAGGGCTTGTGAGATGTCCATGGTCTGTTACCTGTAAGAACTAAAGACATGAAGCTGGAATTTCAGCTTCGAGGCAGGTGGCAGCAGTTGGGAAAACTCGGCGCTCCCAGCTTGGGAGAAAGTTTCCACCAAGGTGGGATTTTTGCGCTGGGGTTGGTGGTACTGGGTTTGTGGTGGGGTGGGTGGGGGAAGGGGGTGGCTGGTGGGTGCTAACAGAAGTCGGGCCTGCCGCCCCCAGAAATAATTCAGAAGTGTCTAGTTGTGGAAGTGGGCTGGTTTAAAGGCCCGCCCCAGTGCTTTGGGACATCGGTTTCAGTTATAAGAAAACAATAAGGCCCTCTGGCCCTGACCCCTTGCACTCTGACCCCTCCGCAGGGGCCCTTGCCCCATCCATGTCACATCATGCCTTCCACTTACCCCCCACCACCGCCCCCCCCATGGTCATTCATAACCCCCATGACAAGTTATGCCCCTCCACCTATGCCCTGTGGCCTCTCATAGCCCCCTATGCTAAGTTCCTCCCATCCTAAAGCCCCTCATATCCTCCATGCCAAACAGTGGCAGTTCCATGCCATTTCATACTCTACACTGCCCATAGAAGTTTTGAACCCTACAGTGATAATGGGATGAACTAAAAAAAACTTTCAAAAAACCTATTCTTTCATAACAATTGATTTACTGTGAGCCAATAAAAGTGTCAATAATTCAGACCCTTGAAGTATTAACAGTAGAATCTAGCAATGTTTTCCCTGAGTCTCAGGTATTTCAGAACTTTGATGGATCTCTGGGCTCTCAGACAACCTTCATGATGCATTCTTAGCTGTGAGGCCAGACATCCATGAGAGTATTAAAACATTTGACCCCCAGGGAAAACATTGCTTGAGTGATAGCTCTAGTTCTCTGATGTCTTCTGTCAATTTCACAATGTTTTTGAGATTTCACGAGCTTGACGTTTTTGCTTTTGATACTTTAAAGGGTTTGGTTGATTGACACTTTCATTGACTAGTAGTAAAATCAATTTCTATGAATTAATGACTTTTAAAATTTATTTTAGCACATACTATTTTGCATTAAAGTGTTCATTGGTTCTGTACAGAGTAGGTGAATGAGCATGGAAGTGTTACAACTTGACTTGGGGGTATGAGGACACATGGGGGTTGAGTGAAGTGGCATAGCCTAACATGAGGGTTATGAGGGGTCAAGATTGGTGGGTGGCAGAGCAGAGCTTGGCATAAGCAGCATGGCTAAGACATTTTGAACTTGCCTTTCAAAAGGTCCCCTCATCCAGGATATCACTCATACCTCTGAGGTGCCTTCAAAATCTTCAAAAAGCTGGACAACTCCATGAAAAATGTGGGGGACTGGGACATGCCTGACCCCTCAATGGAGTCGACCAGATCAGGAATGTAAGTTGTGCACTCACATGCCAAACAGACCTTAAACAGAACTGATAAAAGCCAGAAACCGCAGGAATGGGGTCCCAATGAATGGGGCCCCAGCTGCCTTTTGTTTCCCTCTACAGAGTGTCCCTGACTCCATGAAAATGCAGCCCTTGGTATTTACCAAGGCAGAGTGGCCTAGCTTGCTTTCGCACGTGAAGATATTGACTCGGAAACTTGGAAAGATGCAAAAGCTTCACATGAGATATGATCATTTCATTGCGTGTCTGCAGCACACGGTCGGTCGGCACTACCAGGCAGTCTAAGAGGCCCCTCCGTGCCTGTTTTGGTGCAGCATCAGCCACAGCGTGCCCTGTTGAGGGTCCCACATAGCAGAAAAGGACATTTTCAATTTAAGGTTTGAAAAGGTTGTAGAAGAACAATCCGGAAAATCTCTGACTGGCCCCACAGTTTCAAGAGCCTGCCTTCTGACTGAAGGGAAAATCATCTTGAGAGACTGTTTCCCACACGGTGCCGCTTCTGACCCCCATTTCAGCCTGCCAGCAGGGTCCAAATCAAGGCAACAGCCCGCTTCTCAGAGCTACCAGCTGAATCAGAGGACCAACAGTCTTGGCAGGCTTGACACTGCCAACGATAGAGACTGCCCAAGCTTCAAGGAGAAGCAGAAGGTATCTTCACTTTGAGGCACCCTCAGAGGCCAAGGAAGATTTTTTTTTATACTGTGCTGGGACCAGGCTGGCAGGCTCCGGTGGTCAGAGGAGTGAACCCTCTGGTGATGACCCCAGAGCCCCCCGGGTGGGCATTGTTGCCAGGAGGCGCTCTCTGTTTGACACAATGGGAGGTGACCGCATGTAGCTTGTAATCTCTCCACATGTTCCCAATGCCAGTAAAACGCTGGGATGGGATGAGAAGTGGTCATCAATTGGCCGATTAGTTGGCCGCTCACTCTCTGAGCTGCTGCTGTTTCCGCTGGTGACAATATCTCCCATTGCCTTCCGCCACCATTTTACAAGGCCTCCCACCCAACAGCTTATCTCCAGAGGGATAGTAAAATTCAACCTGTTAACCTTGTTTTCTCTCTCCGTAGATGTTGCCTGATCTGCTGAGTATTTGCAGCATCGTAAATTAGACTTCCACATCCACACTGCATACATGTTGACCTCCACTGAGGACATCTTTGGAGTCAGTTGTAATATTCCGCAGCAGTCAAAAAGCTTACCTACTCTTATTCTCTACATTCATATATGCAGGATCTACCACATGGCTGGGGTTTGACAGAAGGAGCTGAGCCAAAACGTATTGCCATCTGATGTTATGCATGCACATTTAACAGGGTGCCTGATGCTCACAGTACTGTTAAAATATATTGTCTAGGGGAGTGGACGAGAGCAAAAGGAGAACATTAGTATGGAAGGAAATCTCATGTCATTCTCATTATTGCAGGCAGCTCAGTAGTAATATAAATTAAACAAACTTCAGAATTATCCCCCAAGATTTGCAGTAAAGGTCACAAGATTTTTACCACATCATTTGGGTAACAAGGCAATCAAATTAATTTTGTTCAGTTGAATGTATTTATAATACAGTGCATGATCTCTTTTCAGGGAAACTTAATAGATTAGAAGTTAACTTATGATTTTCTTCCATTTGTATCTGTCTGTATGCATGCGTGCTCATGTATGTGTACATATGTGTGTTTCTGTGTGTTTTGTATAGTTGGGAAGGATTGGAAACATTCACACAGGCCCCCAATAAACACCTTTTGCGAGTCATTTGTCGGTTTGACACACGGAGCAGGATTTTACCACCTTGCTTGTCCTGAAACCGTAAAATTCCATCCAAGGTCAACAGACCCTTCCCATGGTCCACCCCTCGCCCACTCCGATTCCCGTGGCAGGTGGGACAGGAAAATTCCGTCCACAGACCGGAATCTTGCGGTAATTTGTCAGAGTGACGGTTTCAGTGAGAAAACCAACGTGTGTCTCTCCAGCTGCACAGCCGAGTTTTCTCACCAGATCCTCTGGCATCCAGTGCACAGAAAATCTGGGGCTATGGTTTCCGCCGTCATTCCAGCAGGGAGGGGCCTGATAGAGTTGGCAACACTGGCTCAACAATGATCAGGGCACCATCACTTCAGATCTGTGTCTGAAATGAACTCCCACCCTCCACACCCCAACACGTATTAGGGCAAGCCGCCCACACAGGCACCGGGGCCACTCCCCACTTACTCACACAGGCATCGGGGCAACCCTCCCCCCCTCCCCATTCATATGGGACACCCCATAGGTTCCCCCTCAGCAGTCGCATCCTGACAGCGCAACCCTGGCAATGCCAATGGACATATCCCTTTCCCCCCGTGGGCTATACTTACCTTTGTGACCCCAACAGGTTCCTCTCGGCTGCTTCAAGTTTTTGAAGACCTACTGTAAACCATCTCCAACAAGAGAGGACCTAACCTTCGTCCTTTGACATTCAATAACATTACCATTGCTGAATCTCCCCACCTTCAACATCCTGGGGGTTATCATTGGCCAGAAACTGAACTGGACCAACCATATAAATACTGGATCTACAAGAGGAGGTCAGAGGCTGGGAATCCTGAGGCAAGTAACTCACCCCATGTCTCCCATCTGCAAGGCTCAAGTCAAGAATGTGATGGGACCAGAGATCAGGGGAATTAGATCAAAATTTAGCTAAAAGGATGTTGGGAACAGCATCACAACAATGAACATGGGCCGATTATTTGCAAACAATGAATTGCTCTCCTATGGATGTTCCTCCACAATGCTGACGCTCAGCATGACTCTACATATCCTTTCCCACCTAAATACATCACAGATACACTTATATCAGCTTTTAATCAGGTTAGTGATATTTTGATGCTCTTTCCACACTGTTTTTTATTGCAGGAATGCAAGCTTTGCCTGCATTTTTTTCCCCGTAACCTCAGTGAACAGATGACATGGTACGATTAAAGTTTATTTATTAGTGTCATAAGTAGGCTTACATTAACACTGCAATGAAGTTATTCTGAAAATGCCCTAGTCACCACACTCCAGCGCCTGTTCAGGTACACTGAGGGAGAATTTAGCATGGCCAATGCACCTAACCAGCACGTCTTTCAGACTGTGGGAGGAAACCGGAGCACCCGGAGGAAACACACGCAGACAACGTACAGACTCCGCACAGACAGTGACCCACGCCGGAATCGAACCTGGGTCCCTGGCACTGTTGAAGCAGCAGCGCTAACCACTGTGCCACCGTGCCGCCCATGAGGTAAACATGTGAAATTGTGGATCCGTGAAATCAATACGAGCAGCTGGCTCTCAGCCCCCTCCCCCACCACCCTCTGCATTTCCAATGAGAAGAAACCGAATCTTCATTTTCCACATTGTTCTTGGGAATGTAAAAATCACGGCTGTGAAAATGAAAAGCTTGGTGCACGGAGGGCAATGTTTCTGTTTAGGAATGGCAGCCTTTAGTATTAGAACTGCAACATTCCTGAAGTGCCGTACCAGATTATATGGTTAAGTCATGCAATGGAGCATGAACAACCCAGAGTGTCATCAATTGAGCGACTTGTTTCTTTATGAGGGGGTTGTAGAGCAAGCTTGCTACATTGGTATTGTCTATAAATATTTGACTATCTTATGTAGAGTCTAGCATAATTAAGGGAATTGTCTGCTACAGTGCAAACAGTGGATGATATCCCTGGCAGATAAGGAACCACTCACTGACATGTAGTTTTTTTCTTCAAATTGATTGATATCAATAATTCAGCAGGAGCAGTATGTGGGTTGCTATCCTGAAAACAGCTGGATCATCTTGGTTCAAAAAGAGTCTGCTTCCAGATGTGGCCTGGTAACTCTTGATCGCACCACCTCGATCAATGGCCAGCCAACATCTTCCATTAACACCCAAATCTTGGAAGGAAAGACTTGAGATTCCTCTTCACCAGTATTAAGTAGCTGTCTTCATTTTTGAACGGTTCCACAGTTTGAACGTTTGTTGCCAATAATGATGTCGGCTCCTGCATAAATTTGAAAACATTTGCCGGGTCACGTCCAAGTGCTCTTTCCATTGGAGAAAAGCAAATTAGTGCGAATGCTGGAATCCGAAACCAAAAGAGAAAATGCTGGAAAATCTCAGCAGCATCTGTAAGGAGAGAAAAGAGCTGACGTTTCGAGTCCAGGTGACCCTTTAGGTCTACAACAAATATATACTTGTTACTAAATAGTAACCATATTAAAGAAGCTGTTCTTTCCAATTTACAGCAATTAACCTGGCAATTGAAAAAATACACATCCGATGTTCAGCCATCAAACAAAAACTAACATTGCATGAAACACATCTGTCTTCATAGCAGTTAAGTGACCTCACAATTAGGTGATCCAACATGTCAGGTTATAAATAAGTTCCATTCGAACTTAAAAGGACCAGTTTACCATAAATGAGTTCAACTTGCTGGATTCTATTCACCCCTTTAGGGTCACCTGGACTTGAAACGTCAGCTCTTTTCTCTCCTTACAGATGCTGCCAGATCCTGTGAGGATTTTCCAGCATTTTCTCTTTCGGTGCTCTTTCCATTGACTGTGAAAACACACTGCTTAACCTTTCCCAAGATGTATATTAGTTGCCAATGCTGCACCTTCTCAATGACTTTCAAGGCTCCCCTTCCTCAAGGCTTTCATATGGCTAAAGAAGGTAGGAGTAAGAAGGTAGGGCAGTAGTGGCACAGTGGTTAGCACTGCTGCCTCACAGCGCCAGGGACCTGGGTTCAATTCCTGGTTTGGGTCACTGTCTGTGTGGCGTTTGCACATTCCCCCGTGTCTGTGTGAGTTTCCTCCAGGTGCTCCGGTTTCCTCCCACAGTCCAAAAATGTGCAGGTTAGGTGGATTGGCCAGACTAAATTACCACTTAGTGTCAGGGGGACCAGCTAGGGTAAATGCATGGGGTTATGGGGATAGGGTGGGATTGTGATTGGTGCAGGCTTGATGGGCCAAATGGCCTCCTTCTGCACTGTAGGATTCTATGATTCTAACTATTCATGATTTGCAAGATCTATGTTCGATGATATAACTCAGCACTGATGGGAGTTTGAGAGCATAGGATCAAGTCACTTCCACCATTCAGTGACTAAGATCATGACTGATCTGTGACCTAGCTCCCTCAATATATTTAGTTAACAAAAATCTATTTAACCTAGTCTTAAATTTAACAATTCACCTCGAGGCTCAGTTGCAGAAGAGAATTCCTTTTCATGGAAATATGTAGCCCACCGTCACTCCTGATAACCCCAGTTCTAATTTTTAAGCTGTGTCTCCTGTGACTGTCCAATCAACATAGCTTCTACTTTATCAGTTCCCCAGTTGTCTTGAAACTTAGAAACCTAGAAACTAGAAGCAAGAGTGGGCCATTCGGCCCTTCGAGCCTGCTCTGCCTTTCATTTTGATCATGGCTGACACTGCGATTCCTCCTCCCTCCTATATCCTTTAAACCTTTAGCCCCAAGAGCTATATCTAATTCCTTCTTGAAATCAGACAAGGTTTTGGCCTCAACTACATTCTGTGGTGAATTCTGCACATTCACCGCCCTCTGCGTGAAGAAATTTCTTCTCACTTTGATCAAATCACCCTTTAACCTCCTAAATTTGAGGGAATGCAATCCTTTTTTATGTCATCTCGTCTCATAATTTAATGCTTGGGGTCCAGGCATCATTCTGGTAAATCTCGGTGCTCCATCCAAAATGAAAACCAAACCTTCCAATGGTGTAGTGCCCAGAATTGAACACTGTACTTCAGGTGTGCTTCGACTAGTGTTTGTACAGCTGTCGTATAAATCCTAGCTGACTGTCTTCTGCTCCTCTGAAGGCCAACACTTCATTAGCCTTATTGCTTATTTTCTGTACCTCTCCAAGACATTTTAATGATCTCTGTAAATGGTACCCTCTCACCTCCTCGCAGTGAGGGGGCAAGAGGGGTAGGGATGTCAAATTATGGAGGCTATGGGGGATGGACAAAGGGACGGTGTGGTCAGAAAGTTGAGACACCCCTGGGCTAACACCGCACTAACCTGGATGCAACCCCGACATCCGCAGCAGTTATGGAGGCAGCCTTCTGACTGTTATCTCCCGATATCTATGATGACCTTGGTGGATGTTGATGCACCATTGATTACACAAAGACTCGTTGTTGCAAAATAACAGACTTTTATTAACAAAGAACTGGAGCACTCCCGAACCGATAGCTAATCCGAACTGAGGCAAAAGGGGCAGAGAGCAGCCACCTTTATACCCCGAGAAGGGCGGAGCCCCGGATTGAGGCAGCAGGGGCGTGTCCAGGCATATCACATAAACAGACAACTACAATGGTTCACCACATTCACCCCCTGTTTAAAAAAAAACGTTCGGCGGGGGCGAGGTGGTGGAACGACAGTCACAGAGTTACAAGTTCAGTCTCTCCGGGGGCTTGATCTGCCGCTGTGACCGCCGCAGTGTCAGCCGTGGTGTCGGTTCAGGAGGCCGCGGTGATGAGTCAGATGCCAGTCCATAACCAGTGAAGCTGTCCATAGCGCCTTCAGACTGCCGGGTGTGTGGAGGCTGCACCTGGGGCTCAGGCGTGCCGTACACAGGGGCTAAATGAGCGTGCTGCGACTCTGGTGCATCACGGGCAACGTTGGGAGCTGGGGGTGAGGGGTTGTGGGACGTAGTACCTGCGGGTCCCAGATCGCGAATGGAGACCGTGTCCTCCCGCCCGTCGTGATACGCCACATAGGCGTATTGGGGGTTGGCGTGGAGGAGCCGGACCGTTTCGACCAGGGGGTCCGTTTATGGGTCCGCACGTGCTTCCGGAGCAGGACAGGGCCAGGGGACGTCAGCCACGATGGCAAACATTTGTCCATGAGGGGTGGCGTTGGTAGCCGTGCACAGTAGTGACCTAATTGAATGTAGCGCATCAGGGAGGACCTCTTGCCAGCGGGAGACTGGAAGACCCTTAGACCGGAGAGCTAATAAAACGGCCTTCCAGACTGTTGCATTCTCCCTCTCCACCTGTCCGTTCCCCCTGGGGTTGTAGCTGGTGGTCCTACTCGAGGCTATGCCTTTGGAGAGTAGGTACTGGCGCAGCTCGTCACTCATAAAAGAGGAACCCCGGTCGCTATGAATATAGCTGGGGAAACCAAACAGGGTGAAGAGGCTGTGCAGGGACCTGACAACCGTGGCCGAGGTCATATCAGGGCAGGGAATAGCGAAGAGGAACCGCGAATACCAGTTGAGGAATGACGTTGAGGAAGTATATGTTGCAGTCAGAGGAGGGGAGGGGCCTTTGAAGTCAACGCTCAGGCGTTCGAAAGGGTGGGTGGCTTTGATGAGGTGCGCTCTGTCCGGCCGGTAGAAGTGCAGCTTGCACTCCGCACAGACTTGGCAGTGCCTGGTGACAGACCTGACTTCCTCAATGGAATATGGCAGGTTCCGGGCCTTGATGAAGTGGAAGAACCTGGTAACCCCCGAGTGGCAGAGGTCATCGTGGAGAGTCTGTAACCAGTCTAGGTTTGCGCTGGCACAGGTCCCCCGGGACAGGGCATCTGGGGGTCATTGAGCTTCCCAGGCCGGTATAAAATGTCGTAATTGTAGGTGGAGAGCTCGATCCTCCACCTCAAAATCTTATCGTTCTTGATTTTGCCCCGCTGCGTGTTACTGAACATAAAGGCAACGGACCGTTGGTCCGTGAGCAGGGTGAACCGTTTGCCAGCCAGTGCCGCACAGCCTCCACGATGGCATGTGCCTCTTTTTCGACAGAGGACTGTCGAATTTCAGGGCCCTGGAGGGTGCGCGAAAAGAACGCCACGGGTCTGCCCGCCTGGTTAAGAGTGGCGGCTAGGGCAAAGTCAGACGCATCGCTCTCCACCTGGAATGGGGTGGATTCGTCTACAGCGTGCATCGTGGCCTTCGCGATATCCGCTTTGATGCGGTCAAAGGCCAGCCGAGCCTCCGCCACGAGGGGAAAAGATGTGGATTTGATGAGCGGACGGGCTTTGTCCGCATAATTGGGGACCCACTGGGCGTAGTATGAGAAGAAGCCTCGGCATCTCCTCAGTGCTTTGAGGGTGGTGGGGAGGGGAAGTTCCAGGAGGGGGCGCATGCGGTCAGGATCGGGGCCGATGACCCCGTTCTCCACAACACAACCAAGGATGGCGAGGCGGCGCGTGCGGAATATGCATTTCTCCTTATTATAGGTCAGGTTGAGGAGTGCCGCAGTGTGGAGGAATTTTTGGAGGTTGGCGTCGTGGTCCTGCTGTTCATGACCGCAGATGGTGACGTTATCCAGGTATGGGAAGGTGGCCCACAGCCCGTTCTGGTCCATCATTCGGTCCATCTCATGCTGGAAAACCGAGACCCCGTTGGTGACGCCGAATGGGACCTGAAGGAAGTGATAGAGACGGCCATCCGCCTCGAAGGCAGTGTATTGGCGGTCTTCCGGGCGGATAGGGAGCTGGTGGTAGGCAGACTTCAAATCAATGGTGGAGAACACCCGATATTGTGCAATCTGATTGACCATGTCAGAGATTCGGGGAAGGGGATACGCGTCCAGCTGCGTGTATTGGTTGATGGTCTGACTGTAGTCGATGACCATGCGATGTTTCTCCCCAGTCTTGACAACCATCACTTGGGCTCTCCAGGGGCTGGTACTGGCCTCAATGATCCCCTCCCCCAGGAGGCGTCGCACCTCGGACTTAATAAACGCTCTATCTTCAGCGCTGTACCGTCTGCTTTTGGTGGCAATGGGCTTGCAGTCGGGGGTGAGGTGCTCAAAGAGCGAGGGAGGGGCGACTTTAAGGGTCGAGGGACCACAGGTGGTGCCCGGTGGCTGGTCTAATAGCTGTGGATTTTGGACGGAGATTGGGGGAAAAGGCCCATTATACACCATGGTGACGCTCCCAAGGTGACACATGAAATCTAGCCCCAGTAGTACGGCAGCGCAGAGCTGCGGCAGCACGAGGAGCCTGCACTTCTCGTACACCGTGCCCCGTACAGTCAGAGTTGCCACACAGTAGCCGAGGTCATTCACCAACCGGGACGTCGAAGCCATGGAGATTGATTGCTGCATTGGCAGTACTGGTAGTGCGTAGCGCCTCACCGTGTTAGGGTGGATAAAACTCTCTGCACTCCCACTGTCAAATAAGCAGTTAGTAGTGTGGCTGTTTACCTTGATGTCCATCATAGACCAGGCGAGTTGGTGAGGCCAGGACTGGTCCAACACGACCGAGGCCACCGTCGGATTAGGCGATGCGGTCGACGGTTCCCAAAATGGCGGCCCCTGTGACTCGGCTGACGTCATCCAAGATGGCGGCTCCCGTGGGTCGCACATGGCTGATGGCGTCCAAGATGGCAGCCTCCGTGGGTCGCACAAAAATGGCGGCTCCCGTGGATCGCACACGGCTGATGGCGTCGAAGACAGTGTCTCCCGCGGATCGCACGCGGCGCTACTGGGCCTGGGGGCTGATTTTGCCCTGCAAACTTTCAGGTAGTGACCCTTCTTACCGCAGCCAGAGCAGATTGCGTCTTTCGCCGGACAGCGTCGTCGTGGGTGCTTCTCCAGGCCGCAGAAGTAGCACCTTGGGCCTCCGGAGACTGGCGTAGTGGTCAGTTCGGCGTCGGGACGGGGTGTGGCGTAGGTTTGCGGCCCTCCCGGGTACAGAGATGGCTGCGGTTGCGGTGTCCACGGTGCGCCCTCGTGGTCGGGGGTGTAGGCCTCGACGTTCCGGAAAGCCACCTCCAGCGAGCCGGCAAGCTCCACAGTTTTCTTCAGGTCCAGCCCACCTTGTTCCAGCAGACGCTGCCGAATATAGGTCGACCTGATGCCCGCGACAAAGGCATCTCTGATCAGGTCGTCAGCGTTTTGGGCGGCTGAAACGGCCTTGCAGCTGCAGGCTCTGCCGAGTGCATGCAGTTCGCGCAGGAATTGTTCAGTCGATTCCCCCGGCTGCTGTCTGCGGGTGGCCAGCAGATGTCTGGCGTAGACATCATTCGGCTGCCGGTTGTATTGGCTCTTTAGGAGATCAATTGCCTCCTGGTAAGTTTCCGCGTCTTGGATCATCGCGAAGACGTGAGCGCTGATGCGGGCGTGGAGCACGTGTAGTTTGTTGATGTCGGTTACGACGACGGCGGAGGATGAGGCGATGAAGGTCTCAAAACAGCGCAGCCAGTGATCAAAAGAGTTTGAGGCCCCAACAGCCTGGGGGTCCAAGTCCAATTTGTCAGGTTTCAGGAGTTGCTCCATCCCAAAATTTTTGTTGATAAAATTGATGCACCATTGATTACGCAAAGACTCGTTGTTGCGAAATAACAGGCTTTTATTAACAAAGAACTGGAGCACTCCCGAACCGATAGCTAATCTGGACTGAGGCAAAAGGGGCAGAGAGCAGCCACCTTTATACCCCGAGAAGGGCGGAGCCCCGGATTGAGGCAGCAGGCGCGTGTCCAGGCATATCACATAAACTATCACATAAACAGACAACTACAGTGGTTCACCACAGATGTCTTTGGTGGCCCCAAGGCCTGGAGGGCCACGGCCTGATAAGGGTCTCCTGCCCATGGGCAGATGCGGCCTCAACAACTGACATGGATGGAGTCACAGACAGAGGACATTCGGAATGGCAGGATACACTCGGAGTGTGTAGAAGAAGCTCCTGAGATCCAGCTAATGCTCATCCTCCCTGTGGGTTCCTGAGGGCACGGCCCAGACTCCTTGTGGAGGAAGGTCAAGGTGGCTTGTCACCATGTGGCATTCATTTTAATGATGCTCACCAGGGCATGTGGCCATGGAGGGCTGAACGCAAATCTAGCAAAAGCTGTGGGACCAGGTTTTCATGGTGGTCACCAACCTTCCCAGGGTGAGGCACTGGCATGTCAGAACCATGACATCATACACAATGCAGACAGACTCCTCCATCGTTTGCTCTAGTCTGCCGAGTGACTGTCAAATCTCTGCCTAATCTTCCACCACTGCCTGTCGTCACATCTCCACCAGTGAGCTGACAGCCACTGCCAGAGACTCACATCTCTCTGGGACTGAGCTGGTGGCTGTTCTCCAGCAGCACTCCGAGTGCTGGAGACCTGGGCCATCCCTGTCTCTGCCTGCTTTAGGAATGTGTCAGAGGGGCGTTCTCCAGTAGGTGAGCCCAATCCTAATCCGGAGTTATGCCCCACTGAGGTGTGTGTCTCTGCGCTGGTGGAGTTTGCAGGTGAGGCCAGTGACTGTTCTTCCAGAGCTTTCCCTTCAGATTAGGCCTGGTGGCTAGGACTTATGGTGGCTGCTTTGTGGGCCTTGAAATGTTGGTGCCTATATGGAGAAAGAATACAGTTTTGGTTGATGAGAAATATAAGACTGGATGTCACTGTGATTGTTAGGATGTGACAAACTGACGGAGCTGTGATCAGTACTAAGTTGTTGAGATAACCTGATCTTCCCTTCTCCACAGGAGCAATCCCTGTCCTCCTCAGCAATCTTGGCTGCATCCCCCTCGAATTCACAGAGGGAAATGATGTTGGTCATCTCTCCCCTGGCCTCCGATCTTTCCCTCCTGTTCGTGCTAAGTTGACCTGGATGAAGACAAAAGAAAGGCAACTGATGAGAAGGATGGAATAGAGGTTTAGAAATATGCAATCCCCCTGTTTGTGGTACGCCCTCCCCAGAATGACCTGAGTAAGGAAGGTGAGCAACATGATAGATGGGATGGTGGTGATGTGAAAGTTTCCATGTGACAATGAGTGTCAATATGTATCCCCGCTAATGGATGCACAAGATTCCTGACGAGAATGGTCCTTTGAGTACATGATGCCATGATGAGAGTTTGAAATTGAAGG
Organism: Mustelus asterias; assembly: GCF_964213995.1. Taxonomy (NCBI): domain Eukaryota; kingdom Metazoa; phylum Chordata; class Chondrichthyes; order Carcharhiniformes; family Triakidae; genus Mustelus; species Mustelus asterias. Next base: position 31,869,933 of record NC_135802.1, read on the forward strand.
CAAGCTGAAAGGATGACTTACCCTGACAAAGCGGATGAGATCATTCATCATCTTCCTGCACTGGATGGCATTTCAAGCAGGGTTACCAGCTGTGCTGACCTCCTTTGCGATGGCCTTCCAGGCTGGAGAGGTGAGACCAGTGTGTTTTCTGGAGCTGTCCCTGGAATAAAACACATCCCTCTGTACCCACGCTCCTCTGATTAAGATCTCATGTGAGACCCTCGCGATATTTCCTGAAGGGACCAGAGGAAGAAAGAATTGAGACTGGTGATGACCTTCACTGGTGCTGATTTGACATATCCATGAGGTGCATCAGGTAACAACTCTACTTCTCTGAGGTTGTGATGTGTTACCTGCAACTGATGTTGTTAATATTTTGTCAATTACACTGTTAAGGTTAAGAGAGTCATGATGTGGAGATGCCGGTGTTGGACTGGGGTAAACACAGTAAGAAGTTTAACAACACCAGGTTAAAGTCCAACAGCTCCGAAAGCTTGTGTGGCTTTTGCTACCAAATAAACCTGTTGGACTTTAACCTGGTGTTGTTAAACTTCTTACAAGGTTAAGAGAAACAGGGGATGGCTATTAATTGTCATTGAGAACATATAAGTAGGGGATATGTGGAACACTGGTGTGGAGTGAGAGGTCTGTCATAAGATTGAACAAATCAATGACATTTCTCAATAAAGACAATCTTTTTGTCTTGGTTTCTCCTTCACCAAATGGCTTAGAACCTATTAGCAGATGTGACAATCCTATCCAGAGTACTGCTCTTCCAAAAGGTTCTGAGGTGGGTAGAATCTCCTGCAAACTCAACACTGTGATTTCCCTCCTGTGTGCCTTTTTCCTGTCTGCTGTGCACAGCCTGACCCCACCAAATCACGCCATTGTAACCTCAAAATGATGGTCTTCCTCTTCTGATGTTCTGTCAGACACATCCAATGTGCTTCCCATCCTGATCTTATCCATTTGAAAGTTTCCAACAATTAGATCAAGCGATATCAACCTAAGGACATTCCACCAGAGGTTTACCAGAGATGCCAGTTATAATAAGTGAATTTTTATTCAGATAGAGCAGATAAAGTAAAGGTAAAGTTGCCACAGTCTCAGATGACCATAGGCTGTCCTCCCCTTTAAGGGGGAGAGCTGACTGGTGGTGATTCAACCTGAAGATCATTGCACCTCAGGCAAGGGGCAAGATTGAGAAGGCGGGACCTTCATGAATAACTTGATTGGATTTGATTTAATTTGACCTGATTTGATTTGATTTATTATTGTCACATGCATTGGTATACAGTGAAAAGTATTGCTTCTTGCGTGCTACACAGACAAAGCATCCTGTACATAGAGTACATAGAGGAGAAGGAAAGGAGAAAGTGCAGAATGTAGTGTTACAGTCATAGCTAGGGTGTAGAGAAAGATCAACTTAATGCAAGGTAGGTCCATTCAAAAGTCTGATGGCAGCAGGGAAGAAGCTGTTCTTGAGTCAAGTTATCAAGATGGCACCAGAGCAAAGTGACTTCTTGCAAGCTGTTCCCAGCATACCATCTAATTCTATCTTTTACTTTCGTTTTGTGCTTTTAAAGCTTAACTCTAACTCTCTTAAACTCAACCAGTATGGGAATTGAACCCGCGTTGGCGCCCCTCTGCATCACAAATCAGCCATCCACCCAACAAAGCTAACCAACCCATTCAGAAGTTCAGCTACTCATCTGAGTGTGATTCAATTTCATGTCTATTTCACTGGTCAGTTTGTTGATCCCAGGAGAAATTAACTTTAAACCTATGTAAAGGTCAACGTACAAAGATGCATCAACATTGCTGCAAGAGGTACCTGTTACCCAATGCTCTGACTGCAGTAGGTAGGTTACTCACAACGATCCAAACATATCCCATTGAACATAAAAATGGGCTCATTCAAGAGGTAGCAGTTACACTGACGAACCCAATTAATTTTACTGCACATCCATTCTCAAAGCACTGTTGTTGAAGTTAAGACTGCCTTCCTCACCCCACAAGTCAGCCAGCACTCCACCCCCACCCCGCCATCCCACCAACCCCATCAAGTTTTGGACTGGGAGAGAAGGAGAGAGGCCACAGATAAAGTGAGAGCTACTGCAGCATTTTTGGTTCCTAGTACTCACATGACTGGCAATGCTAGCAAACACAAGTGAGTCAGAGGCCAGTACTCCATTTGAAAATACTTTAATACTATAAATAGGTGTTTCAATTGCAATGGCAGCACTTTTGGGCGGAGTTGGTAACTGAACATTTTGTTGTGCGTGTTGCTATTCTGGGTGTACATTTCAGCATGTTTCCCAACATTATATATTAAGTCATACCGCACTGCCCGATGTTAGACATTGTCACATTTTAACACGGGTGACCTCTGAGTTTAAAACAAATCATAATAAGGAACTGTGATGTATAAAACAGGATGATAATAATTCTCAAAGGAAGAAAACTCTTTGGAGAGAAACGGGTGAAACTGGGGTATTTAATTGATTGCGAAACGGAAGATCTTTGCGGTCAGATCCCCACAGAAAGAGACTGTACCTGCTCCGCAAAGCTGTGCAGCTGTGGTATTTACTCATGGTTTCCGAGGGCTACATTCCTTCTGTAGTTTCCATGGGAAACTGCCACTTGTTGATGTTTTTATTGGAATAAATCTGTATGGGAAAAAACCAGATCCCCTCAGGGACTTGAAATGTCCCTTTGAGTAGATATTACAATAATATCATACCTAAGCAAACTTGTCAGTGTAATACTCTTAATACAGCATGGCCCTGTTTCCTGAAAGGCTGCCAAATACCCTTTCAACTTAGATCACTGTGTGATTTGCTGCACACTGAACTATTAGATCTGATTGCTTCAAGGTAAATTTAATAAAGTTTAAATGCCATCTCTATTTTTTTTGTGAAAACATGAACAATTTTCTTGTAATCGAAAATCGCAATAAATTATACGTGATAGCTCAGGTTTTAGAAGCCTCCAAATGTTGACGTAAGTTTGAGATATAATTAAATATTCTGAACCTCCTAAGGGTCATAGTGTTCTTTATCTGAAATGTCACTACATGAAAAGATCATAAGGGTTTATTCATATGCTTTGGAACATAAAAGCTATTTCTTATTTTTGGCAGGCCTTTTCACAGTGAGAGGAATTTTTTTTTACGGAATATATTACTTTTGCATTGCATTCCACCCTCATTACCTGCTTTCCTCAGGAACCAAACATCTCGCTGCAAGACGTACGCTTTCGCCAATGTTCCTGAGCTGAGGCTTGATGGCCAAGTCCAGAGCCAAGGCCTAGCAGGCTTGGAAGTGAGTTCATTAAAGGTTGCGGACTGGAAAAGTCTCGCCTGGCAGAATGGAGTAGATCCGTAGACATTAGCCTGTGGACAGAATATGGCACAGTGGATCATTGTGTGGTTGAGCGCAGTGGAACAGGAGGCATCCGGAGTAATTAGCTGCTTCAGGCCTCATCTCATTGTCCAAGTGAGAATCCAATTGTACGCTTCAGTGTTACCCATTAAACGAACATTCGTTCTGTGTATTCAGCTGGAAGCTGATCCTCACTTCCTATCGGAGACATATACATTCAGGCATCTATCCATGGCTTTAATCCAAACAGAACACGTGATATTCCATTGCCCAGAATAATGGAAGCCTTAAAATTTTTGTTGGTGACTTTTGCAAACGAATGCTTAGTATCTACAGTAATGTAATGGTTATGTTGAGACTTATTATGGGCGGTGTCCCTCTGAGCTGGAAAGTCTGACTTCGAGTCCCGCCTCAGGACCTGATGGCCATGGAAGGTGTGTTCATAACATGGCCAAACTGTTAACCTGTACATCCATCCAGCACACCTCTGGCAGGCAGTAAGAGCGGGAGAGACCTCGGGACAGCCATGCTTGATGCAGACTGGTGCCCCTCAAGCTATAGCCTCTGACATCAGGTTAATGACCCATTCCAGGAAAAATAAGCTGAGATAAACAGACAGGAGCATGTGCTATGTCTGTCTCATGTGTTTCAGGGTGCGTGAGGTCTAAGTCGTCCTATTACTTAAGACAATGGGTAAAATGTTCTGCTCCCCAACAGTGGCAGGAACCATGGTGGTTAGGGGCACTAAATTTGGCATAATGGGAAAAAGTCTGTTTCTCATCTGCTGGTAGTGTGGGACATCCCTATGGGCTGCACTGTTAGACTACCTGATGAGAATGAGTTTAGACTGAGCAGAAGTTTCATTTACCTTGGCAGAGCACATTTGATCATTTATCCTTTTCCTGCACAGCAGGGCAGTCCTTTTTTGTCGCCCATTGGTGCTGGCCTCCCTGGTCACCTCCTCCCAGGCCAGAGTGGTCAGATGACAGGACTTCTGTCTCCAATCCTGAGGAAGGAGGATCTGCTGCCTCTCTTAGGTGGCCTGGAGAAGAATCTCCAGGGAGGCCTCGCTGAACCGTGGAGTTGGAGGGTTTGGTTCTTTTGGCATCATTGAGAAGCAGGACAAAACCACACACCTGGTCTGCAGTGAGAGATTGGCCATCTAGGTGCCGTTTAAATATGGTGGCAGGACCTTTGACCCCATGAAGCAGTGGCAGAGTGGATGAATCCTTTCCCGCCCCATCATGAGATTCGATAAGCTCTTGGCTGATGCATAACTAATGATCTGAAAAGTGGAAGATTGCATGGATTCACCTGCACAGCCGCCCAGCAGGAATCACACCGACTTTCCCATCCACCACTGCCACACTTAGCATAAATTCCATCCACTGTGTATACAATCCCACCATAGAAATTCAAATTCAGTTTTTAAAGAAAACTGGAAATATGTATAAGCAAATGTGACCAGGAAGCTATCAGATTGTCATAAAAACCCAATGGATTCACTGATGTCTTTTCTTAGAGAAAGAAACCTGCTGTCCTTACCTGGTCTGTCCTATGCATAACTCCAGTCTCATTGCCTGCATGGTTGGTACTGAAGTACCGGAGGCCTCGCAAATCACTCAGTTGTGTCAAACTTACTGAGTTCAATCGCTCATAGAGTACATAATGTTTTTTCCTTAGTGTCACAAGTAGGTTTACTGCAATAACGTTACTGTGAAAATCCCCTAGTCGCCTTACTCCGACGCCCGTTTGGGTATTCTAAGGGGGAATTTAACTTGGCCAATGCACACAACCAGCAAGTCTTTTGGACTGTGGGAGGAAACCAGAGCACCCAGGGTAACAAGAGCTATGCAATAAATGCCAGCGTGTCCAGTGATGTCCACACCCTCAGAAAGTTAAATGAAAAAAAATTACTTACAGCATCTCACTGTTAGTTTAATGTAGAGGTGAACCTCATTATTTTAAAAGATTTTAAAATGTTCCTGTCAACATAAAGGAATGTCACTTGAATCCAACAAATGTCCATTGCTTATTTCATACATAGCAATTTTTAGGCACCTTACTAAATGATTGTTAAAAGTTGGAAATATTTTTGGACGCCATAGCCCAGCTTATGCTGCAAGCTGGGTTTTCACTGCAGTTTATTAGCTCGGAAAAGCAGCCAGCATAATCAAGGACCGCATGCACCCCGGACATACTCTCTTCCACCTTCTTACATCGGGAAAAAGATACAAAAGTCTGAGAACACGTACCAACCAAGTCAAGAACAGCTTCTTCCCTGCTGGCCGTCAGACTTTTGAATAGACCTACCTTACATGAAGCTGATCTTTCTCCGCACCCTATCTGTAACTGCAACACTATATTCTCCATCCTCTCCTTTCCTTCTCCCTTATGGGGCAGCATGGTGGCACAGTGCTGCCTCACAGTACCGGGGACCCGGGTTCGATTCCCGGCTTGGGTCACTGTCTGTGCGGAGTTTGCACATTCTCCCCGTGTCTGCGTGGGTTTTCTCCGGGTGCTCCGGTTTCCTCCCACAGTCCGAAAGGCGTGCTGGTTAGGTGCATTGGCCATGCTAAATTCTCCCTCAGTGTACCCGAACAGGTGACGGACTGTGGCGACCAGGGGATTTTCACAGTAACTTCATTGCAGTGTTAATGTAAGCCTACTTGTGGCACTAATAAAAAAAACTTTTATGTACTCCATGAACGGTATCTCTTTGGCTGTATAGCACTCAAGAAACAATACTTTTCACTGTACCCCAATACATGTGACGATAATAAATCAAATCAAATCAAATCACAGGACAGCAGCAGTTCTGAGGGTAATTCAAGCTTCAGCTGCTTCTTACATCATTCTTACATTTTATAGATTGCTTTGGGTTCGATGGCAGCCTATGACTTTAATTTTATAGTACAGTGTCTGAGCGCTATCTTTAACCTGACATATTTTCCTTTAAAGCGCACAAAATAACAAATTATATGTTTATAAAGGCAAAGTATAAATTATATCAAACTTGTTGAAATGTTGCTGCTGGCCGTACCTTTGTTGCCAGCATAAATAATCCAATGTCACATTTTTTCCACTCAAGTCAACAGACCCATGACTCAGTTCACCAATCAAGATAATGCACACTACAATCACGGCATTTAAAGTGGTTTATGTGGGACTGTGTTCAAAGCAGTTCTTAACTCTTCTCACCAGCGGCAAACACGCTGGGCTAGCTACTATGTCACAGTTTCCGAAACGCCCTGGGGGAAATGAATCATGCAGCCCCTGAAAAAAAAAGCTGAAAGCTCTTCATTTACATGTGGCACTCGGTGAGGACAGGTCTTTTCATTCACTTTCCCATCTGCAGAGTACGGCAAGCAAGTAAAATTAAGAACAGAGATAGCCGTGCAATCTGCAAATATACATTGGAACGTAATCGTATGAAATAGACACCTTTCAATTTCCTTTTCGCTTCACCTCAGAACCGATCAAATATTTACTCAAGTTGATTCTAACCATGTTACCATATCTTTCTTTTTGCAGAAATTAAGCTCTGGAGTTAGTTCAATTAAAAAACCCAGTTGTCCCATTGTTTGCTTTGCTTGCGGATCAATCTTTCTTTTTAACCAGCTACTTCACAGCAGTTGACAGTCATGTTCAGCTGCTTATTGAAGAGCAAGCTAACTGATTCTCTTCACAGAGTATTGTAGGTAAATGCATTGGACAGTGTGGGACTAAGCACCAGAAGCTAGGAATACTGCGGCGAGTAACTCACCTCCTGACTCCTCAAAGCCTATCCACCATCTACAAGGCACAAGTCAGGAGTGTGATGGAATACTCCCCACTTGCCTGGATGGGTGCAGCTCCAACAACACTCAAGAAGCTTGACACCATCCAGGACAAAGCAGCCCGCTTGATTGGCACCACATCTACAAACATCCACTCCCTCCACCACCGATGCTCAGTAGCAGCAGTGTGTACTATCTACAAGATGCACTGCAGCAATTCACCAAAGATCCTTAGACAGCACCTTCCAAACCCATGATCACTTCCATCTAGAAGGACAAGGGCTGCAGTTCCATGGGAACACCACCACCTGCAAGTTCCCCTCCAAGCCACTCACCATTCTGATTTGGAAATATATCGCCATTCCTTCGTCGTCACTGGGTCAGAATCCTGGAATTCCCTCCCTAACGGCATTGTGGGTCAACCCACAGAACATGGACTGCAGCGATTCAAGAAGGCAGCTCACCACCATCTTCTCAAGGGCAACTAGGGATGGGCAATAAATGTTGACCCAGCCAGCGAATCCCTCCTCAAGGGCAACTAGGGATGGGCAGCATTGCTGGTCTAGCCAATGATGCCCACATTCCAAAAATGAATTTTTAAAAAACTCATGGCTTTGGTCTGCTTGGTAACCTCCCTCATGAATAAGTCAAATCTGTATCAATGCTTAGCCAAAGCCACTTCCCATTAAGACCAAAGTGAACACACAATTGCACAATTAGAATTAATATAACCCATATTTTAAACTTTTTGAAATAAGCCAGATGTGACAGGGTTATCAGAGTTAGGGGCAGCACGGTGGCACAGTGGTTAGCACTGCTGCCTCACAGCGCCAGGGACCCGGGTTCGATTCCCGGCTTGGGTCACTGCCTGTGTGGAGTTTGCATCTTCTCCCTGTGTCTACATGGGTTTCCTCCCACAGTCCAAAGATGTGCAAGTTAGGTGAATTGGCCATGCTAGATTCTCCCTCAGTGTACCCGAACAGGCGCCGAGTGTGGCGACTAGGGGATTTTCACAGTAACTTCATTGCAGTGTGAATGTGAGCCTATTTGTGACTAATAAATAAACTTTACTTTATCAAGAGTTACACAAAGTGTGCATCACAGAAAAAGACCACCCAACTCAACTAGTTTCCTCTAAAATGTATTTACACAATTTGCCTCAACTCTCCTTGTGGTGGGAAGATTCACGTTCAAACTATTCTCTCGGTAAAATAAATTCCTTCTGAATTCCCTATCGGATGTATTAGAGACTTATCTTGAAAAATGATCTACTAACCAGCAATTACTCCCAGGTGAAGCTATTTCATCGGGAAAAATTGCAGTTAGAAATGGCTTAGTTATCATTGCAAACAAGATATTATTGTGGAACTATCAGTGACTCACTAAAAGTCAAGGCAATTTGTCAAATTAGAAGCAATTTTGACTGGCTACTGAGATGAAACATAAGATTAAAGTAGGGCCGTAGAACCAAAGTAAATATTAATCATGTTCGATATGTTACACAGTAAGTGCTTTGGTCCTGCAAAATCCTCCGCTACAATTATTTTGGTGTAAATTCCATAGTTTGGTCCTAATACAGATTTCAATGGATTGTAGAAACAGCCTAACCAGGTTCACTCCAATGCTGAGTGCAGCAGTAAAGCAGAAGGATATGACATTGATGCGGATTATGGGTTAGGTAATGAGTTGCCCAACGTGTTGGTTCTGAAATGCAGACCAGCTGTGGGAGAGAACAGCCGTGTAATTGGAATAAAATGTGTGCAGCAGATATGATGTAGCATGATAGCCAAGTGGGCCGTATGTTCTGCAGTCAAAAACTTCCAGTGATTTAATCAATCATCCTTTAACCAATTACCCAAACACTGTAATTTGGCCAAATAATTCACTGCCACTCCAAGTGTGACACAAAGTGAGTGTTGTACACTTAGAGGCACTGGCCTTCAGATCAGACATCTGACTGCAGGCAAAGAAATGAAAATATTTTGGCCAAATTCACCCTTCAATGAACAGAATCGAAATTAAATTAACTGGTCATTCATCACGTTGCTGTCGCTAGAGTCCTGTGTGTACAATAGGCTATTGACTGAGTATTTTTCACTCATTCACTGAAGACTGTCATCCAGGGAGCTGCAAGGTTGCTTTTGATAGGTGAGAGGTATCCTCTTTTGCAAGGTGCCTGACTTCATTAAATGCTACATGTCTCCCACAAAATTCAGAGGCATAACCAACAGCCTTTCCTGGCTTCCCCGTGGTACAGGAGGCCATCGATGATGCCCATCTGGCATGCTTACCCCCAGAAAGGTGTCCACTCACTAAGGAGGGAATGTTCCCGACCCGCCCGCCACAGGAATTGTAGCGGGCAGGGGGCAGACCATACAAAGGTCCATTGACCTTGGGTGGGATTTTCTGGTTTTGGGTTGAGTGCGACCGGCAGGTCCCACCCTAAATGTGCAAATGATTAATAATGGATCTTGCATGTAAACACTGAGCACAGGGGAAGGTGTCATAGTGCCTTTACCCTTCATCACCTCACCATCACCCAATTATTTAGCAGGGAGGAGTGAGGATTGTCATGTGTTTTACATCTCAGATTTAAAAGGGAAGAGACAAGGATGACACAGGGTTTATTCAGAGTGCTTTAATATGTCTACTCCATGTTTCCAGCAGTTTCCAACAAGTTCTGAGTCCACACCCAATCAATCAACCACAGTGAACATTAATAATAAATAGACTCACATAATCAACCACAGAACAATTGAGCTGATGATTGCACAGTGTTCAGTACTATTCGTGACTCTTCAGGTACTAAAGCAATTTATGTCCACATGCATCAAGACCTGGACAATAATCAGTTTGGGCTGAACAGTGGCAACTAACATTCATGTCACACAAGTGCCAGGCAATGGCCATCTCCAACAAGAGAGAACTTAACCATCTCCTTTTGATGATCAACAGTATTACCATTGCTGAATCTCCCACTATCAACATCCAAGAGTTTACCATTGGCCAGGAACATAACTGGATCAACCATATAAATGCTGTGGCTACAAGAGCAGATCAGAGACTGGGAATTCTGTGGTGAGTGATTCATCTCCCGACATCCCAAAATCTGGTCACTACCTCCAAGCACAAATCGGAAATCTGATGATATGTTAGTCATTTGCCCAGAAGACTGCATCCAACAACATTTAGGAAGCTCGACACAAAGCAGCTGACTTGACTGGCCAATTCATCCATCACCTTAAACATTGCTTAATCCACCACTGATACGCAGTGGCAGCAATAGCATCTACAAGATCCACTGCAGCAACTCGCCAAGCCTCCTTAGACAGCACCCTCCAAATCCCTGACCTCTACCTCCTAGAAGGACAAGAGCAGCAAGTCCATGGAACATCACCATCTGGAAGTTGTCCTCAAAGCCACACGCCACCCCGATTTGGAAATATACCGCCATTCCTTCTCTGTCACTGAGTCAAAATTCTGGAACTTCCCCCCTAACAGCACTCTTGGTGTACTTGCGCCACATGGTCCGCAGCAGCTCAGGAAAGCGACTCACCACCACCTTCTCAAGGGCAATTAGGGTGAAAAAAGAGCAGGTTTTGCCAGTGATGTTCACGTTCCATGAAAGAATAAGAATAAAATGACAGGGAGAGCCGCAGAGATTGATGGGAGGGGGGGCGGTGTTGCTACTGGAGGGGAAGAGGCCAACAGTTCACCCCCACTAAGTGATGAGGATTATAATGGTGTGCCATGCTCTGCACAATTCCACTCAAAATATAAGAGGGTGGCACGGTGGCACAGTGGTTAGCACTGCTGCCTCTCAGCGCTAGTGGCCCAGGTTCAATTCTAGCCTCGGTTCACTGTCTGTGTGGAGTTTGTATATTCTCCCCGTGTCTGCGTGGGTTTCCTCCGGGTGTCCCAGTTTGCTCCCACAGTCCAAAGATGAGCCGGTTAGGTTGATTGGCCATGCTGAATTGACCCCAGTGTCAGGGAATTAGCAGGGTAAATATGTGGGGTTACAGGAATAGGGCCTGGGTGGGATTGTGGTCGGTGCAGACTCGATGGGCTGAATGTCCTCCTTCTGCACTGTAGGGACTCTATGATTCTATGCAGATGAGGTAGCTGTTGAACCAGAAGTCCTGCATCTCCCTGAGCCTCACAAACTGCACTGACAGCCTCAAGGATGATCGGAGAATACCAGATGGAACAGTTATTTGCCTACTCGTAACACCCAACCATAGTAACCCCTTCTGAAAGTGCCATGAAATAACTCATGAGCTGTGCCCCTTCTGAGATCCCTGCTTCACCACGCTCCAGGCTGCAGTGCAGTCAATGAACTTTCAAACACATTTTGCTGCAATTGGGTAGTTCAGGTTAATGATTGGTTAATGTGCCTGAGTGCACCATTCCAAGAAGGACCCAACCATTATAAAGGCAAAATACTGCGGATGCTGGAATCGAAAACAAAGACAGAAAATGCCGGAAAATCTCAGCAGGTCTGACAGTTTCTGTGGAGAGAGAACTGAGCCAACATTTCGAGTCAGGATGACCCTTTCTCAGACCCAACCCATAGAATCACAAAATCATAGAATTCCTACAGTGCAGATGGAGGCCATTCAGCCCATTAAGTGGGTATCGACTCTCCAACAGAGCATCTTACCTAGCCCCACCTCCCTTGCCCTATCCCCACACCTCACTTATTTACCCAGCAAATCCCTCAACCTACACATTTTGTTGAGACACTAAGGGACAATTTATCATGGCCAATCCACCGAACCTGCACATCTTTGGACTGTGGGAGGAAACTGGAGCACCCGGAGGAAACCCACACGGGCACTGGGAGACTGTGAAAACTCCACACAGACAGTCACCCAATTGTTATGCGAAGAACTTTGAGGCATTTCTGACAGACATCACAAGGTGTCATATAAATGCAAATTCAACGACTGCAAAAATAACAATACGCATGTATGAAAATTACGATCACACATTGGTTAAAGACGTCGCTTGATTATCAGTCAACTTTCGCTCAACTTAGAGATCTCCCATAGGACGTAATCATAATTTAACTTAATTGACTTCAGCACTGAGAGTAAAATGCTGCTTCAATGATTTCACTCTGACTGAATAACATAGACAGCTATTAGACTTAGAAAGTCAGACTATTTCTTCCCGAACAACACAAGAATAAATGAACACCAATAGCAAAAGAGATTTTTAAGCCTCATTGCCGAGATTTTCCGCGTTTCATAACATCACCTGTCATGGCCCCTGCCTCTGCTTCTCTGCTGCCGGAACCTCACCCATGTTATCTCTGGACTATCCCATTGCTGTCCTGTCTGCTCCCCTACCTTGAATCCTCTGTAAACTTAAGCTCATGCAAAACTCTGCTGCCCATTTTCTAAGTTGCCCATCCATCCATATCTTCTGTGTTCACTAACCTAAATAAATAATAAAGTCAGCACAGTCCCAGATGACCATAGGCACTCGCTGCTGGTGATTTAACCTGAGGATCACCCCATGTCAGGCGGGGAGCAATGTTGAGAAGGCGGACCTTCATGAATAGCCTCAGCCAGTACAGAAATTGAACCCACGTTGTTGGCATCACTAACCAGCAACCCAGCCAACTGAGCTAAACCGACCCAGGTCCAGGTCACTGACTTGAACAGCCTTCTGGTCCACCAAAGGCATCCATTTTGAAATTCTTTTCTTAGTTTCCCAATTCCCATATGGCCTTACCCCTCCATATCTATATATCATCCTGCAACCCTGTAACCCTCCAAGATTTGATGGATTGGATAGAACTTTGGTGAGGCCACAGCTGGAGTTCTGGTCGCCACATTATAGGAAGGGTGTGATCGCACTAGACGGGGTGCAGATTAGATTCACCAGGATGTTGCCTGGGATGGAACATTCAAGTTATAAAGAGAGGTTCAATAGGCTTGTGTTGTTTTCTCTCAATGCCGACAACTGCCAATCTCCAGATGCAATTTTACAACTCATCGGCTTCATCCTGGACCAAAACGGCTTCATCTTCAACAACCAGATCTTCATCCAGACACACGGAACAGCCATGGGGACCAAATTTGCACCTCAATATGCCAACATCTTCATGCACAGGTTCGAACAAGACCTCTTCACCGCACAGGACCTTCAACCGATGCTATATACTAGATACATCGATGACATTTTCTTCCTTTGGACTCATGGTGAGCAATCAATGAAACAACTATATGATGACATCAACAAGTTCCATCCCACCATCAGACTCACCATGGACTACTCTCCGGAATCGGTTGCATTCTTGGACACACGCATCTCCATCAAGGACGGTCACCTCAGCACTTCATTGTACCGCAAGCCCACGGATAACCTCACAATGCTCCACTTCTCCAGCTTCCACCCTAAACACATTAAAGAAGCCATCCCCTACGGACAAGCCCTCCATCTACACAGGATCTGCTCAGATGTGGAGGATCGCAACAGACACCTCCAGACGCTGAAAGATGCCCTCATAAGAACAGGATATGGTGCTCGACTCATCGATCGACAGTTCCGACGCGCCACAGCGAAAAACCTCACCAACCTCCTCAGAAGACAAGCACGGGACACGGCGGACAGAGTACCCTTCGTCGTCCAGTTCTTCCCCGGAGCGGAGAAGCTATGACATCTTCTCCAGAGCCTTCAATACATCATCGATGAAGATGAACATCTCGCCAAGGCCATCTTCACACCCCCACTTCTTGCCTTCAAACAACTGCACAACCTCAAACAGACCATTGTCCACAGCAAACTACCCAGCCTTCAGGAGAACAGTGACCACGACACCACACAACCCTGCCACAGCAACCTCTGCAAGACGTGCCGCATCATTGACACGGATGCCATCATCTCACATGAGAATACCATCCACAAGGTACACGGTACATACTCTTGCAACTCGGTTGCCTACCTGATACGCTGCAGGAAAGGATGTCCCGAGGCATGGTACATTGGGGAGACCATGCAGACGCTACAACAATGGATGAATGAACACCGCTCGACAATCATCAGGCAGGAGTGTTCTCAGCAGTCATGGGCATTCGGCCTCTGATCTTCGGGTAAGCGTTCTCCGAGGCGGCCTTCACGACACATGACAACGCAGAATCGCTGAGCAAACTCTGATAGCCAAGTTCCGCATATATGAGGACAGCCTCAACCAGGATCTTGGGTTCATGTCACACTATCTGTAACCCCCACAACTTGCCTGGGCTTGCAGAATCTCACTAACTGTCCTGGCTGGAGACAATTCACATCTCTTTAACCTGTGCTTAACCCTCTCTCCACTCATATTGTCTGTACCTTTAAGACTTGATTGCCTGTAAAGACTCGCATTCCAACCATTATTTTGTAAATTGAGTTTGTGTCTTTATATGCCCTGTTTGTGAACAGAACTCCCACTCAACTGATGAAGGGGCAGCGCTCCGAAAGCTTGTGGCTTTTGCCACCAAATAAACCTGTTGGACTTTAACCTGATGTTGTGAAACTTCTTGCTGTGCCCACCCCAGTCCAACGCCGGCATCTCCACATCTTGTTTTCTCTGGAGCAGAGGAAACTGAGGGGCGACCTGATTGAGATGTTCAAGATTATGAGAGGCATGGACAGGGTGGATAGGGAGCAGCTGTTCCCCTTAGTTGAAGGGTCAGTTATGAGGAGACACATGTTAAAAATTAGAGATGGGAGGTTCAGAGGGGATTTGAGGAAAAACATTTTTACCTAGAGGGTGGTGACAGCCTGGAATGCACTGCCTGGGAAGGTGGTGGAGGCAGGATGCCTAAAAAGTACCTGGATGAGTACTTGGCATGCCATAGCATTCAAGGCTATGGGCCAAGTGCTGGCAAAGGATTAGGTGGGAAGGTCAGGCCTTTCATGCATCAGTGCAGACTTGATGGGCCGAAGGGCTTCTCCTGCACTGTAGTATTCTGTTATTCTGTGATTCTGTGAACTGCTTTGCTTCAATTCTAACCTCAGGAGAAGTATTTTAACCATTCCACCATAGACAGTTAGGCCTTTATCTGCCAAGTCCCTAAGCTCTAGAATTCCCTCTCTATACCTCTTTCTCTGTCTGTCCTCTTTTAAGACATGCTTAAAATCTGCCTATTGACCAAGACTTGAGTTAACAGTCTTACTATTTCCTAAAATCGTTGCTGCAGACAGAATTTAATTACTTACTTTTGCTGCCCTTGTGGGGAATGTTTGTCTAAAAAACATGTGTACTTTCTTACCTTCAGAGTGAGTGTCACAATTAAATAATTTCAGCAGCAAGTTCCTTGTGAGTTTAAAAATAACGAACGTTATTTATTATCACATACCTGCCCTGAATTTAACACAAAATGTTTCATTCATTCATCTCACACACACTCTCACATACAAGGATTAGATAGACATGAATATAATATTCTGTTACAACTTATAATTATCTCAGTTTCTTCCCATGATTTTGACAGTAACTTTATTGCAGTTTTAATGTACATGTGACACAAATAAATTAATAAATATATGGTGGCTCTTTCGTTTCTTGGATGAAGTTTAGTTTAGTTTCAGTTTATTTAATAGTGTCATAAGTATGCTTACATTAGCACTGTAATGAAGTTACTATGAAAATTCCTTAGTCACCACACTCCGGCGCCCGTTTAGGTACACTGAGGGAATTAGTCAATGCACCTAACCAGCACATCTTTCAGACGGTGGAAGGAAACCAAAGCACCTGAAGGAAACCCCCGTAGATATGGGGAGATGTACAGACTCTGCACAGACAGTGACCCAAACTGGGAATCGAACCCGGGCCCCTGGCATTATGAGGCAGCAGTGCTAAACATTGTGCCACCAGTTAGTAGTTTAGTTGAAATGAAGGTCTGGTAAAACAAAGGATTCTCAGTAAGCTGTGAGGTTTCTTATAGTTGATTTCCATGAGGTTTGACTTTAGGTGAACTTGAAGTTGGAACAGGTGGGGAGTCTGCACCCCTGGCAGATTCTCCCACTTTCAAGGTATCATCTTGGCTGCTTTGATGACATGTAGCTAGTTTGATGGCTTTCGGTCATCAAACCGAACTCTCTGACAACATCTTCTTACTAGTTTCATAAAGCAGACAACAAAAAGGTTTCCTCATTATATGACTTCCACAAGGTCAAAAAAAAATTTCCCAACAAAGGATGGTGTGTATGATGAGTGCAAAATATTGCAGATGCTGGAATCAGAAATAAAAACAGAAAAATGCTGGAAAATCTCAGCAGATTTGACAGCATCTGTGGAGAGAGAATATATCCAACTTTTTGAGTCTATCCCTTCACCAGCTCTGACGAAGGCTGATCGAGACTCAAATTGTTGGCCCTACTGTCTCCACACAGATGCTGTCAGACCTGCTGAGATTTTTCAGCACTTGTGGCGTGGTGTGCATCCATTCCGTTGTAATTGTTTCACACCTTGAGAGTTTGAGACAGTCAGGGAGTGCAATCTTCCCAAAAATCGGCAGAGTGCTGGACCAGATGAGAAAACCTATGTGAACCTCGCAGGTTCCACAGCAGCGGCTTTGCAACCCAGATCCAATGGTTGGCGGGGGGCATGGTGGTGGTGGAGGGTGGGAGAGGTGGTGGTCCATTGTGGTTGGATGCTACAGCATCAAGCCCTGTAATGATATCAGAATTTCCTTTCAGGTTTTGAGCCTGATTACGTCACCGACGGGGGCTGGTGAAACTCGGAAACTCAAATCTCACCATCGGGACTATTGTTTCTGAGTCTGTGCATGACTTAACAACAGTTATGGGTATCTCCGGTGTGACAAATGCGGCCGCTAAAATCCCAGCCAGGATCTTGTTGTTTAAATGGCCCTTCTAATTTGATTTTGGATTAGATTCAGGAAAGGGCATTGATTCAACATCAGTCTGAAATGTTCCATGTGTTCCTTCTTGAGACAGGAGAGTAAGGTGACCCTTAGACACGGGGAGAAGGTGCAGACTCCGCACAGATGGTGACTCAAGCCAGGAATTGAACCCAGATCCCTGGCGCTGTGAGGCAGCAGTGCTAACCACTGTGCCACTGTGCCGCCCTCTGCAAAGTCAAAACTGCTATATAAATGTAAATTTACTGGCAGCCTTATTCTGCGTATGAGACATAATTCAGCAAATATGCTACATTGTTAAATTTAGATATAACTTTGAGCCATCTTTTTTTCTGTAGGAATGCAGCAATGAGAATATTTTCCCTCTCAGGCAGTCCCCCAGGACTGAGGATGACTGACTTACACTCCAGTTCAATGGGTTCTCAGATAGCTGTTTGATCCAATGCGCTTTCCATTGACTCTGCCACATGGAGGGCAGGTGGTGCTCGAAGGGTCATGTAGATAGGTTGTGTGCAGGTTTATGTGCTCCCTGCAATACCTTGACTCTGTTTCTGCATGTTAGGACAAAGAAGGACAAAGAACCAAAGAAAAGTACAGCACAGGAACAGGCCCTTCGGCCCTCCAAGCCCATGCTGACCATGGTGCCCTAAGTAAACGTTAAAAAACCTTCTGCCCTTACTCAGTTCATATCCTTCTATTCCCTCCCTTTTCATTTACCCATCCAGATGCCTCTTAATGTTGCTAATGTGCCTGCTTCCACCACCTCCTCTGGCAGCGCGTCCAGGCATTCTCCATGCTCCATGTGAAAAACTTCCCCCGCACATCTCCCTTAAACTTTCCCCCTCTCACCTTGAATCTGTGCTCCTTTGTAATTGAATTTCTACCCTGGGAAAAAGCCTCTGACTATCCACCTGCCTATCCCCTGACAAAATCTCTCAATGTATTCAGTGCCTTTTAGAATAAACATTTTCCATTTTGTTTGATCACAAAGCAGGGTTTCCCATGTGTTGGGCGGGGTGTGGGGGGGATGGTGGGGGCTGGGCGGGAGGTGGGACATTGTGGGGGGAGTATTTGACCTCTTCATGGATGCTTTGAGGCCATCGCTGAAGTGTTGCTGCAGTGCTGCTGAAAGTTTCTTGCTACGATCGAGTTGAGCAGAACTGTCGCTTCAGGAGTCTGGTGTCAGGCATGTTCCACCTGTGGAGCTGGTTTTTACTGATTAACGTCTCACATCCCTCGTCTGTGAGGAAGAGCGCATGTCTAGAATCTCAGGGGTGCTGTGATCGAGGCCACATCTAAGAAGGGAGACATGTCCGATTGTAGTAACTGCAGCGGAGTCTCCCTGCTGTCTGCCACAAGGCAGTTCATTGCAAGAACCCTCCTCAATCGTCTCCACCCAGTTGCTGAGGAGCCTCTTCCAGAGCCACACTGTAGATTTTGCCCACCAAGAGGCGCCACAGACAGACATGTGCCGGCTTTTTACCGCCACGCCCACTCCGGAATTGGGGTAGGTGCGGCTCGCAGAACAGAATTCTCCATTCGCCTTGGGCGGGATTTTACGAGCCTTGCCCGAGTGAGGTCATAAAATACCGGCCATGAACTTCACTGCGTGGCAAATTCAAGAAAAGTGCAAGGAATAGCACCAACCTGGACATGGTCTTGTTCAATCTCATGAAGGCTTTTAACTCTGTCATCGTGAAAACTAAGGGCATATCCTTCTTATATGTGGCTGTCTTCAGAAATTTGTCATCATCCTCTGCCTACTCCACAATGACATGCAAGCTGAGGTCCTCACCAAGGGAACCATCAGGAACCCCCATCCCAGTGAAAACTGGGGTCAGAAAAGACAATGTGATTGCAGCAACCCTCTTCATTTTTCTGCTGCGGCACTCCACCCCCCCAGCAAGTAACCCATGGGCATAGAGTTAATCATGATGTGGAGATGCCGGCTTTGGACTGGGGTAAGCACAGTAAGAAGTCTCACAACACCAGGTTAAAGTCCAACAGGTTTATTTGGCAGCACTAGCTTTTGGAGCCCCAAGCCCCTTCTTCAGGTGAGTGAGGACTTGTGTTCACAAACAGGGCATATAAACACAAACACAATTTACAAGATAATGGGTGGAATGCGAGTCTTTACAGGCAATCAAGTCTTAAAGGTACAGACAATGTGAGTGGAGAGAGGGTTAAGCACAGGTTAAAGAGATGTGTATTGTCTCCAGACAGGAGAGTTAGGGAGATTTTGCAAGCCCAGGTGAGTCGTGGGGGTTACAGATAGTGTGACATGAACCCAAGATCCCGGTTGAGGCCGTCCTCATGTGTGTGGAACTTTGCGATCAGTCTCTGCTCAGCGATTCCGCGTTGTCGTGTGCCGTGAAGGCCGCCTTGGAGAACGCTTACCCGAAGATCAGAGGCTGAATGCCCGTGACTGCTGAAGTGTTCCCCGATTGGAAGGGACCACTCCTGCCTGGTGATTGTTGAATGGTGTTCATTCATTCGTTGTCGTAGCAAGTGTTTACAGTCGCAATTGAGTTTGTGTCTTTATATGCCCTGTTTGTGAACACGAGTCCTCACTCACCTGAAGAAGGGACTTGGGGCTCCGGAAGCTAGTGCTGCCAAATAAACCTGTTGGACTTTAACCTGGTGTTGTGAGACTTCTTACCATGGAGTTAATCCACGGAACAAAAAGAAAACTGTTCAACCTGTGCTCCCTCCAACCCACAACCAGGACCACCCCAACCTCAGTCGAGAGCTTCAGTACAAAAGTGCCGCTTGGGTGTAAGCTCACTCAGAAACTGATTCCTTTCCTGAATGGGGATGTAATAAATAAGAGAATTGCGTTCGGAGCGGAGAAACACTTATTTCACTCCTAAGATGAGCTTTATCATTCATGCAGATCTCCAACATTCATAAATTATGAATCACCCATGGATTCACCAGTGTCCTGCAGATGCCGAAACAAAATGAAGCTACTGATTTCTCTTAATAATGCCAAAGCATGCTGATGCTGGCATCCCGTAGCTCCACTCAGCGATTTTCAATCCCTAGAATTCAACTCCGCTCACTTTTTTGGTCTTTTCCGTGAGGGGGCTTTAATGTTCGTTAGTCACAGGGGTATTGCTTAAAAAAGAAAGGCAATTAACTTACTTCACATGGTCAGAAGGAGCTAGACGCTTTTAAACCCCAATCCTCACAGGGTGCATATAGATCAACCGGCCATACTATAATTCTACTTGGAGATTGCTCAATATTCCCGAAGCACCTGGTCTCTTTTTCAAATCGATTAGGTCAGTCTCTGCACAATGTGATGTGGAAGATCAAAGATGTGGTTTATCTCCAGCTGTGAGGCAGCATGTCAGCCAGGGCAGAAGTGAGTCTACAGTTTCCTCACTAACAGTTTGTTCTGCTCTTTTGATCTCCTCGCAGCCATTACAGTAAGTAATTTGAACTTTTGATGATATGGATGCCAATTATAATACTTAACTTAGAGGCAATTATAAATTAGCACAAAATTGGCAGAGCAGCCAATGTGCCCGCACTTTTGTGTTGACGTGAGGCCTGAGCCATTTGGAGCTCTGGGTATTTTGAAGCACATCAGGGCGGCACGGTGGCACAGTGGTTAGCACTGCTGCCTCATAGTGCCAGGGACCCAGGTTCAATTCCCACCTCGGGTCAATGTCTGTGTGGAGTTTACACTTTCTCCCGTGTCTGCGTGGGTTTCCTCTGGGTGCTCCGGTTTCCTCCCAAAGATGTGCAGGTTAGGTTGATTGGCCATGCTAAATTGACCCTAGTGTCAGGGGGACTAGCAGGGTAAATGTGTGGGGTCACGGGAATAGGGCCTAGGTGGGATTGTGGTTGGTACAGGCTCGATGGGCTGAATGGCCTCCTTCTGCACTTTGGGGATTCTATGATTCTATGAAACAAAGCTCCTTGACCTGTTTCTTGAGTAGCCTCCAGCGGTCCCAAGAAAGACCTGAAAGGGCAGAAGTGTTTTCCAGGGCCCTGAAAGGAGGTCTTGAACCTTCTTGGCCCAACCTTGTCTCTTCTTCCCAATGCCAGTATACAGCCTGAAAAAACCTCTCCCTCACCTTTATCCATTTCCGTTTGTCTCCAGCTTCCTTGGATTATTTTCCAAGACCATTTTTCTTGCTCCTGACCCTGATGCTACTCCATTGCTGTTAAATAAAACCTGAGCTGTAAACAGATCAGGTGGCAGCTGGAGCCTACGGTCTAGATATCCTGCCAGCTTCCATCCCGGACTTAAAATTGCCTCTCGAGGACCCTTCTCATTGGTGCTTACTGTACTGCCTCAAGGACCTGATGGTCTTTGTAACCACAATTGGAAACACTGCTCAGACGTAGCCTAAATGGAACACTGTACCATTTAAATGTGACACTTTCTGGCTCCTGCTGCTTTGCTTATCTGTCTCAGCATTCTACCTGTCCTCTACAGATTTGGCAATGTAACTCAGCAGCTCACTCTTGTTTTTGATCACTAATCCTCAGAGATTGTAAATGCTAAGCACAAGTCATACAGTGGCAATATTTTCTTGGAGACCTGGCAATTATAACAGCACTTCCTTGTCATTAGAATCCTTGAACAGTGCATCAGAAAGGGAATATTTTGGGTGAAGTGACTTATGACGTCCATTTTCTCTTGTGAGGTTTAAGGCTCTCCGCTACTGACCTCCATCAATAACAATTGGAACAAAAACAGAAGTTGCTGGAAAGACTCAGCAGGTCTGACAACGTCGGTAGAGATAGAATAGAGCCAATGTTTGGAGTCTGGATGACCCAATCCAGATTCAAAACATTGGCTCAATTCTCTCTCCACAGATGCAGTCAGACCTGCTGAGTTTTTCCAGCATTTTCTATTTTTGTTTTAGATTCTAGCACCCGCAGCATTTTGCCTTTATAACAATAATTAGAAGTTAATTTCCATTGCTTCGCTCCCACAACTGCAAATAATGGTGACCAGCAATTTTGCGAAATGTTTTGTAACTCTTCTTAAGAAAAGTAATTGATGAACTGAGTAAGCAGGGGCCAGCCTGAGACTGGAGGACAGGCTCAACATATTTACAGAATCTCTGTCCTTAAACACACCCTCTATTCTTAATGGAAGAGGGGTTGATTCATTCCAATGCAAAAAGATCAGTCCTGGCGAGAGTAACACTTTCTGATGAGTGTCATATCATAGAACCCCTACAGTACAGGAGGAGGCCATTCAGCCCGTCGGGCCTGCACTGACAACAATCCCCCCCTATCCCCGTAATCCCACATATTTACTGTGCTAATCCCCTCAAAACTAGGGTCAATTTAGCCTGGCCAATGAACCTAACCCGCACATCTTTGGGCCGTGGGAGGAAACCAGAGAACCCGGAGGAAACCCACGCAGACATGGGGAGAATGTGCGAATTCCACACAGACTGTGACCTGAGGCCAGAATCGAACCCGGGTTCCCCGGTGATGTGAGGCAGCAGTGCTAACCACTGTGCCACCGTGCTGCCCATACATGTCATACTTTGAGTTTGCATTAAATGACCATTTCAAAGCTTAGAAAATGCTGCCCGGCTGACATATGCTTGAAATTGTTGGGAAAACTTTGGCTGCGCCTTTTTTCGGAGTTGCAGCGCCTGCTAAATATAAATTCAGGAAACAACGGAGGAAATGATCTACGGCAAGATTGGATACTAACTGGTAACACTGCCAATCTAAGCTGCTGGTCCGGCAGTGGCAGGAAAAACTGAATGTACCTCCCAAATTTGCCTCTTGCGACATAATTCATGAAGTATTTATATCTTCTTTTATTCCCTCTCTTCATGCATTCATCTGCATTAAATTTAATTTGTATTGCTGTCACATTAGAAATTTTGTGAAGCTCGTTTTATGGTCACCTCCTCTGGTTCAACTGTCCCTTTTGTTTTAGTACCCTCTTTAAATTGAATAGTTTGAATTATGCACATGCATCTGCACAGACCAGGGTGGAAATTGAACGAAGGGATTTCCTGGTATGTATGGATCAGCGACAGTGTATTTAACCACAAAGCTATTAGAGGAAACTGCTCAATGATCAACTTTACTTAGCTTTTAATGAACACTATATACCATGTAATGATACCTAATTGGCTGCTCCTCAGACTTCTACAGGGGAGCGGTTAATGAACTATCAGAAGCAAATAAATAACATCAAAAATAATAATAAAAAAACGATAAGGCAATTGCAAGTTACAAAGATTTATTCAGGAGCTAATGGCATTTTAATTTTCATCTGTTTTCGACTAAAGTTCTTTGAGGGTTCATGAGTGGTGTTGCTGTCTCTTTAATGTGTCTGGTAATGCTTCAGTTAATTTAATACCATGTACCCAGCCTGCACATCGTTCATCACCAGCTTTGCAATCTGATGTGCTTTCACTGCTACTGAAGGCAGTGATGCTTTTAAGCCTGCAGGATTCAAATGATAATTAGAAAATCCATTTCCTTAGCCTAGGCTCTTCAAAGGTCATTTCGAACTATGGGGCAATTTGAGCGGGCGGTAGACAGGCTGACCAGTGCCTTCCACTTGATGATATCAACAGAAAGTCGAAATTGTTTTTTATGGCTGGGCATTAGCTGCGCATCTGCGTGTTCAATGAGCAGCGACAGGCACAGCTTGTTGTTCAGGTTGTGGGGAAGAAGGGAAGTCAGGCGAATTCTCCGCAGATCTGCGGCTGAGTTTAACATTTATAGACTCAAGGGTCGGAATTTTCTGGCTGTTTGGGCCGGTGGGGGTCTGCCAGTCCTGCACCCCCGCTGTAGGTTTCCCCGCAGTGAGGGGCACATGCAACGGGAAGCCCTGCTGATAATGGCAGGACCAGAAGATCCGTCACCAGCCAGTGGCAGGCTGCCTCCACTGTCGCGCAACACGTGGCAGTTTGCGCGGAAAACCTGCCAAGAGAGACTTACAGCACAAAAAGATGCCCTTTGGCTCATCGAGCGTGCGCTGGCCATCAAGCACCAATCTATCCGAATCCCATTTCACAGCACTTGGTCCGCACTCTTGTATGCGAGGGCATTTTAAGAAATAATGCAATCTGCACATATTTTCATTTTCCAGCATAAATCGTACACAGATTAAAATTCTCCTCTTTTTTATTTTTTTTATGTCGATGTATTTCCAACAGGCACTTCTAACAAAATGATTGAGTTTTATACGGGCTTTGGGATTAAGCACATTCTTGTATTGCAGAAACCTTTTAACACACTCAATTCCCTTTAGGGTCAGGATGCTTTATCATACTTTGCGTATTTAATCTAGATGTACCTTCTCTCTGTATAATTATTCAGAATAGTTACCCTTAGGCTATTACTTAGTGCACCTGCTTGACCTTGCAGGGACTCTAATGGGTATAGTTTGATATTTTCTGATCCCGCAGTGCAAGTGTGCAAATACATTGCTATTGTTGCTGTAATAAATCTGCTCACTGAAGCAAAGCCTTAAATTGTTATTAACCCTTAGACAAATGTGGTAATAGTTCAGAAATATGACCAGAGCAGCGTGTTCCATTGCTTTTTTATTTGACTGGAAGCTATGAGTTGGGGGAGTGCCCATTACTGAGAAAGCACCTGTATCCAAAATAGGTATTTATTTATTTGTCATAAGTAGGCTTACATTGACATTGCAATGAAGTTACTGTGAAAATACCCTAGTCACCACACTCCAATGCTTGTCTGGGTACACTGAGGGAGAATTTAGAATGGCCAATGCACCTAACCCGCACATCTTTCAGACTGTGTGAGGAAACCGGAGCACCCGGAGGAAATCCACGCAGACACGGGGAGAAGGTACAAATTCCGCACAGATAGTGACCCAAGCTGGGAATCGAACCCGGATCCCTGGTGCTGTGAGACAGCAGTGCTAACCACTGTGCCACGTTATTACATTAAATGCAACGTTTCAACATTTTACATGAATATTTTTGGTTTCTAAGGGGCAGCACAGTGGTTAGTATTGCTGGCTCACAGCACAAGGGACCTGGTTTGATTCCGGCCTTGGGTGACTGTGCAGAATTTCCACCTTCCCCCCGTGTCTGCGTGGGCTTTCTAGGTGCACCCGTTTCCTCCCGCAGTCCAAAGCTCTGCAGATTAGGTGGATTGGCCTTGCTTAATTGCCTCTTAGTGTCCAAAGATGTGCCAATTTGGGTGGATCGGCCATGGTAAGTTGCCCCTTAGTGTCCACAGATGTGCAATTTAGGTGGATAGGCCATGTTAAATCGCCCCTCAGTGTCCAAAGATGTGTAAACGTTTATTTATTAGTCACAAGTAGGCTTTCATTCACACTGCAATTAAGTTACTGTGAAAACCCCCCAGTCGCCACACTCCAGCGCCTGTTCGAGTACACTGATGGTGAATTTAGCATGGCCAATTCACCTAACCTGCACATCTTTGGACTGTGGGAGGAAACTGGAGCACCCGGAGGAAACCCACGCAGACATGGGGAGTAGGTGCAAACTCCATACAGACAGTGATCCAAGCCGGGAATTGAACCTGGCGCTGTGATGCAGCAGTGCTAACCACTGTGCCACCGTGCCACCCCAAAGTTAGATGGATTAGCCACGGTAAATGTGTGGGGACTCCAGGGATAGGGGAGGGGGGATGGGCCTGGATAGGATGCTCTTTTGGAGAGCCAGTGCATACTTGATGGGCCAAATGGCCTCCTTCCTCACTGTAGGGATTCTATGGATTCCAGATCAGAGTAACATTGGCAGTATTTTCCCCCTTTTCCTTGTGCATTGATGGTCTGTGATGTCGTGTGATTCGCTGTTAAGGAACAGTTTTGTGAACCTTAAATGGAAGAAGCAAACTCTACATTTTCAAATCTAAAATAGGTCTTCCAGTCATTACAGGAAGAATGTGTTCAGACAAAAGGTCATTATCCTGAAACATTATTTCTCTTTCCACAGAGGCCCGCTGTCCTGCATACTGAGTATTTCCAGCATTTTCTGTTCCAATATGCCTAGTCCTACATTGGGTTTCAGCCAAGAAAGAACTCATATTCCTGTTCTAGTTCTATTCCTGACTGTCTGCCCTGTCCAGCACATTACTATGTGCAGAGAAATAAAAACTTCTATAATTTAGCACAGTCATGGCCAACTGACGTCACAAAGCACTTTATAAATAATTAAGTCATAGAGTCATAGGGCAATACAGCACAGAAACAGGCCCTTCGGCCCAACTGGTCCATGTCGACCATGTTGCCCTCCCTGCTGGTCCCAATTGCCTGCATTTGGTCCATATTCCTGTAATCCTTTCCCATCCATGTACTTATCCAAATGCTTTTTAAATGTTGCTTTTGAATCTGCTTCAACCACTTACTCTGGCAGCTCATTCCATAAACACACCACCCTCTGTGTGAAGAAGTTGCCCCTCGGGTCCCTTTTAAATCTTCCCCTCTCATCTTAAACCCATGCCCTCTGGTTTTCAATTCCCCTTCCCTGGGAAAAAGACTATGTGGGTTCATCCTATCTATGCCCCTCATGATTTTATACACCTCAGTAAAGTCACCCTTCATTCTCCTATGTTCCAAGCAATAAAGTCCTAGCCTGGCCAACCACTCAGGATGTGGAGATGCCGGCGTTGGACTGGGATGAGCACAGTAAGAAGTCTCACAACACCAGGTTAAAGTCCAACAGGTTTATTTGGTAGCACAAACTTTCGGAGTGTCGCTCCGCCCACTAGTCCGAGCAACACCCTCATAAATCTTCTTTGAACTCTTTATCAATGTCTTTTCAGTTTATCCAAGTCCTTTTGAAGAGTAGTCACTATTGCATGGTGGGAAATGTGGAAGTCAATTAATGCACAGCAAACTCTCAGCAAGGTGACAATGATCAGATAACATGTTTTTGTGATGTTAATTGAGGGATAAATATTGGCCTGGACAAGGGGAATAATTCCCTTGCTCTTTTTCAAAACAGTGCTCCAGGATCTTTAACATCCAACTGTGAGATCAGACAATCAGAATTTTAGAATTCTTATGGCACAGAAGGAGGCCATTTGGCCCCTCATGTCTGTACCTGCTCTCCAAATGAGCATCACATTCCCCTGCCTTTTCCCCATACCCCTGCACATTGTTTCTATTCAAATAATATCTAATACCCTCTTGAATGCCTCGATTGAACCTGCCTCCACAACACTTCCAGGAAGGGCATTCCAGAGCCGAACCACCACTCATTGTGTGAACAAGCTTTTTCTCACCTCACATTTGCTTCTTTTCAAATCACTTTAAATCTATGCCCTCTCATTCTTGATCATTTTACAACCAGGAACAGTTTCTCCTATCGACTCAATCTAGCCTCCTCATGATTTTATACATTTCTATCAAATCTCCTCTCAGCCTTCTTCTCTCCAAGGAGAACAGTCCCAACCTCTCCAATCTATCCTCATAACTGAAGTTTCTCATCCCTGGCACCATCCTTGTAAACAACTTCTGCATCCTCTCCAATGCGTTCACATCCTTCCTATAATGTGGCATCCAGAACTGTACACGAGTATTCCAGCTGAGGTTTAACTAGTGTCTTGTATAAATTTGTCATTAATCTCTTTGCTCTTGTACTCTATCCTCCTATTAATAAAGCCCAGAATAGTATACGTTTTATTAACCGTTCTCTGCATCTGTCCTACCACCTTCAATGATCCATGCACATATGCACCCAAGGCTCGGGTTTAAAGCCTCATTGGAAATAAGCTGGAATAAATAAATAAACTGGAAAGACACCAACTTTGACAGTGCAGCACTCCTTCAGTTCAACACTCCTTCAATTCAGCTTTCGAGTATCAGCTATGAATCTTGTGCTCAATTTCTGAAGTGGAACTTGAACCCAGAATCTTCTAACTCACGAGGCCAACCAACTACTAACTGAGCCACGATTCATTCAATGAAACCAAACACCATGGGACAGGAAAATCACATTTAACAACAACATCAGCAAGCTTTTCAACCGATAAACAATATAAAGAAAATCCATACATCAGCATTCCATTTCTGTCTGATTATTCTTTGGTTCAAGCGATCCAGGGCATCTTTCTACACTAAAGGCTCAAATAGCTACACAAGTTGTTACAGTTTGTTGAGAATGTTTATTAACAAACAAGAAAAGGTGGAATTTCAGCGACTTGTGTGGATGTGAGTGCAGTGATTATAGGAGCAGAAATAGGCCATTCGGCCCATCAAATCTGTTATCTGTTATTTGTCATTTATATTAACGATTTGGATGAGAATATAGGAGGCATGGTTAGTAAGTTTGCAGATGACACCAAGATTGGTGGCATAGTGGACAGTGAAGAAGGTTATCTCGGACTCTGCAACAGGATCTTGATCAATTGGGCCAGTGGGCTGACGAATGGCAGATGGAGTTTAATTTAGATAGATTGATAGATTGGTAGATTGAACCAGGGCAGGACTTACTCAGTTAATGGTAGGGAGTTGGGGAGAGTTACATAGCAAAGAGATCTAGGGGTACAGGTTAATAGTTCCTTGAAAGTGGAGGCACAGGTGGACAGAGTGGTGAAGAAGGCATTCGGCATGCTTGGTTTCATCGATCAGAACATTGAATACAGGAGTTGGGATGTCTTGTTGAAGTTGTACAAGACATTGGTAAGGCCACACTTGGGATACTGTGTGCAGTTCTGGTCACCCTATTATAGAAAAGATATTATTAAACTAAAAAGAGTGCAGAAAAGATTTACTAGGATGCTACTGGGACTTGATGGTTTGAGTTATAAGGAGAGGCTGGATAGACTGGGACTTTTTTCTCTGGAGCGTAGAAGGCTGAGGGGTGATCTTATAGAGGTCTATAAAATAATGAAGGGCATAGACAAGGTAGATAGTCAATATCTTTTTCGAAAGGTAGAGGAGTCTAAAACTAGAGGGCATAGGTTTAAGGTGAGAGGGAAGAGATACAAAAGAATCAATTTTTTCATACAGAAGGCGGTGAGTGT
Organism: Mustelus asterias; assembly: GCF_964213995.1. Lineage (NCBI taxonomy): Eukaryota > Metazoa > Chordata > Chondrichthyes > Carcharhiniformes > Triakidae > Mustelus > Mustelus asterias. The sequence goes on from NC_135802.1 coordinate 31,898,943, forward strand.
CTGGAATAAACTGCCAGAGGCAGTAGTCGAGGCGGGTACAATTTTGTCTTTTAAAAAGCATTTAGACAGTTACATGGGTACGATAGAGGGATATGGGCCAAATGCAGGCAATTGGGACTAGCTTAGGGCTTTAAAAAAAAGGGTGGCATGGACAAGTTGGGCCAAAGGGTCTGTTTCCATGCTGGAAATCTCTATGACTCTCTATGACTTTATTAGTCTGCTCCACCATTCGATTATGGCTGATATGTTTCTCAACCCTATTCTCAACACCTTTTCCCTGTAACCTTTGATCTCTTGCCAATCAAGAACCTATCTATCTCTGTCTTAAATACACCCATTGACCTTGCCTCCATAGCCTTCTGTGGCAATGAATTCCATAGAGTCACCACCCCCTGGCTGAAGAAATTGCTCCTCATCTCAGTTCTAAAGAGTAATCCCTTTACTCTGCGGCTGTGCCTCAGATCCTAGTCGCTCCTACTAATAGAAACATCTTCTCCATGTCCACTCTATCCAGGCCTTTCAGTATTCTGTGAGTTTCAATCAGATCCCCCCATATCCTTCTAAACTCCATTGGTTACAAAACCAGTTCAGATGATCGGAATTTTTTGGCAAGTAACTTACCTCTTGTCTTCTAAAAGCCACCTCCTAAAAGCCACACACAAATCAGGAGTGTGATGAAATACTCTCCCTTTGCCTGCTTGAGTGCAGCTTCAAAAATGTTCAAGAAGCTTGTTACCATCCAAGGAAAGCAACCCACTTTATTGGCTCCCCAGCCACCACCAAAACATTCGCTCCCTCCACCACTGGCACACAGTGGCAGCAGTGTGTATCATCTACAAGATGCACTGCAACAACTTAACAAGGCTCCTTCGGCAGCGCCTTCCAAACCCATGACTGTATCAGCTAGAGGGATACGGCAATATGGAAACCCTACCTCCTGCAAGTTCGCCTCCAACCCACACACCATACTGACATGGAAATATATTGCCATTCCTTCACTGTCACTGGGTCAAAGTCCTGGAACTCCCTCCCTAACAGCACTGTGGGTGTAACTACACCAGATGGGCTGCAGTCGTTCAAGAAGACAGCTCAATCACCTTCTCAAGGGCAATTAGGAATAGGCAATGAAGGCTGGCCTTGCCTACGATGTTCACATTCCATGAATGAATACAAACAAAAGAGAAATACGCAGCTGTACAGATGTGGCAGTTAAAGTGCTGATTCAGGAAGTTTCTCACTCCAACATATGGTTTCCACAGCCAGCTGTGCAATGTGTAGTTGCAATCTCCAGTGATGCATCAAATGATTTGACCGAAAGAAATCAGCAAAGTAAATCTACCCATCTGTATCTTCAACAAAGAGGGTGTACTAAATATAAGTGTCCTACGCAAAACATCCACACTAACTTGTAAACTTTTGAGTATTTACCAAGCATTATCACTGACATTCTTGGCACATTTGATGATCCTAAAGCTGTTTCATGTAACAAATGCTATCAGTAAAATCTAGCCACTTGATATGTGTTCATGTGTTACATTACAAACGTATGAATTAGGAGCCTGAGCAGGCCTCTTGACCCCTTGAGCCTGTTTTACCATTCTGTAACACCATGTTCATATGCGTTGAACAGTAGACTGGGGATCATTGTGTACGATCCCAATTCTTACAATGTCATAATATAGATTTTCTACTCATAGGGCAATGCAGTGCATAACATAAATTGGACAACATTCAGTATGAAAGTTAACGTGAATGCTTTGTGTGGGGTAACTGTCAAAGTTGCTCATTGGAACATTTTGTGGCATTTATTTCAGTCCCTTTCTTACTGATGCGGGTACATTTACCCTTGTTTAATTCCAAAAGTTTCTTCTTAACTCGATGTACCACTGTATTTATATATTGTAGGACACACAGGTGTAGAATGTGGGGGTGGTTGTGACCTTGACTGTTGCTGGCAATGCCAGCCCTGAGGTGAAGGCTGTCTGCAGGTCAGCTTGCAGAGAGTGGCACTTCTCCAGTATGACTTCCTGGTAAACCTCTTCTGATAGCTCAGGATTATTATCACTGGCTCTGCAAGATTTTTTACACAGAGAGTGGTGGGTGCCTGGAACTCGTTGCCGGGGGAGGTAGTGGAAGCGGATATGGTAGTGACTTTTAAGGGGCGTCTTGACAAGTACATGAATGAGATGGGAATAGAGGGATATGGTCCCCAGAAGGGTAGGGGGTTTTAGTTAAGTCAGGCAGCATGGTCGGTGCAGTCTTTGGGGGCCGAAGGGCCTGTTCCTGTGCTGTAATTTTCTTTGTTCTTTGTTCTTTGACTGGGATTTTTTTCCTCTGGAGCATAGGAGGCTGAGGGGTGATCTTACAGAGGTCTATAAAATAATGAGGGGCATGGATCAGTTAGATAGTCAATATCTTTTCCCAAAGGTAGGTTTAAGGTGAGAGGGGCCCAGAGGGGCAATTTTTTCACACAGAGGGTGGTGAGTGTCTGGAACAAGCTGCCAGAGGTAGTAGTAGAGGCGGGTACAAATTTGTCTTTTAAAAAGCCAGTTACATGGGTAAGATGGGTATCGAGGGATATGGGCCAAATGCTGGCAATTGGGATTAGCTGAGGGGTTAACAAAAGGAGCGGCATGGACAAGTTGGGCTGAAGGGCCTGTTTCGATGCTGTAAACCTCTATGACTCTATGAGGAATATGGACAGGATGCATAGGAAGCAGCTGTTCCCCTTGGTTAAGGGGTCAATCATGAGGCTGCATTGTTTTAGGGTAAGAGGCAGATTCAGAGGGGATTTGAGAAAACACTTTTTCACTCAGAGGATGGTGGGAATCTGGAATGCGCTGCCTGGGAAAGTATTAGAGGCTGGAAATCTTACAACCTTTAAAAAGTATTTGGATGAGCACTTGAAACATCATAACAACCACGTATGGGCAATAAGTATTGGTCTAAATAAGGATTAGGAATCGGCACAGGCTTGGTGGGTCAAAGGACCTGTTCCTGTGCTGTGTTGCTCTTTGTTCTTCTTCTTTGTTCTTTGTGACATTCAAGGATGTGGGACAGGTGCTGGAAAATGGGATAAGTGTGACTTTAATGGTAGCTATTGTTGGTGTTGACTCGATGGGCTGAAGAGCCTTTTCTGCTCTGTATGTCTCTATGACCTATGATCCGATCAAATTTCTTCACGAGTTTGAACAACAAATTCCCCTGAACGTTGTATGTTCTGAGGAGAATGATACCAGCTTTGCTCATCTATCGACAGAACTGGAAAGGATATTTAAAGGGGAGTAAATCCCTCTGCCACTTATCTTTATCTTACACATTTGTCCAGGTATTTATCTCCATTTTGACAAATTTGTTGCAGAAATCAATAGTTCAGCTAAGAGTTACAGAGATGACTAAAGAATTCCACCAAGGACTTTTTAAGGGTAGGCTAAGTGTGCAGAGTTTTTTTTAATTCATTCGTGGACATGGGCATTGCCAGCTGGCCAGCATTTATTGCCCATCCCTAGTTGCCCGAGGGCAGTTGAGGGTCAACCACATTGCTGTGGCTCTGGAGTCACATGTAGGCCAGACCAGGTAAGGATAGCAGATTTCCTTCCCTCAAGGGCATTAGTGAACTAGACGGGTTTTTCCCAACAATTGACAGTAGTTCCATGGTCACCAATATATTCTTAATTCCACATTTCTTTTTCTTGAATTCAAATTCACCAGCTGCCATGGTGGGATTTGAACCAGGGACCTCAGAGCATGAGCTGAGTTTCTGGATCAGTAGCTCAGTAATACCACTAGGCCATTGCCTCTCCAGTGATCTCAGTGTCAACTTTAGAAAATTGAATGGTAGCTTCAAGCTCCTCGCTTGTTTCTATTGCACTTAGATGACCTTATGCCACTATTTTCTGGTAACACCAGCCCCCTACCCAACACATACCACACCAACGGAAATGATACAGCTGGTCAGAAAATTGGCCCAATGTGTCACAGCTAGTGGTTGGAAAGTGTAAACTAAGCCATTCATAAAGCTGACAATCACTTAGCTTCATCAGTTCTGCATTATGACTCATATGTACCACTAGCCATGATATATTGTCCATTTACCACCAGAATGCACCAAGAGATAATTCTCATCACATCATAGCCAGTGAACCACACAGCTAAGCAGGTTATTTATGATTGAGTTGAGTGGCCACATCACAAAAGTTAGGAGATACTGGAATGACAAAATCATTGGCAATATCCAGACATGTTTGCAGATCAGAACTGACAGAGCCGTCTGTTGTCTGCTGAAGGAAATATCAGTTATTTTCATTTAGGAACTGACATCAAATGCCACAGTGAATAAAAGGTGAGGAGAGAAGGTGTTTAAATGGTACCAGGAAGCACAGAAAAGCTCAAGGCTGGGAAAACTGTGGCCTGGATTTTCTGATTTTAATCTCAAAAGTAACCCATTCATTTTAATGGCTATGTGGTTGCCATCATGATTGGAAACTTTAGACCTGTACGTTCATTAGAAGCGCTGCCTGGGTGATCTTTCTCAGCTTTTTCCTGAGGTTCCACCATCACAGGTGGTAGGTTCCAGCCTACCATGTAATTCACTGCATGTGACATCAAGAAACAGTTAGTGCATTGGACAGAGCAGAGGCTCTAGGCCCCGGTGAATTGGCCATGATCAGTTACCCCTTAGTATCCCAAGATGTGTAGACTAGGGGGATTAGCGGGATAAATGTGTGGGGTTATGGGGATGGGGCAGGGGTGGGATGCTATGTCAGAGAGTCGGTGCAAACCTGATGGGCCAAATGGCCACCTTCTGCGCTGTAAGGATTCTATGATTCTATTTTATGGTTCAATAATATCCTGGTGGCAGTGCTGAGTGCTCTTGCTCCAAAGTAAACCTTGGCTCCAGCTACAACACTGATGTTGACCCTACAATGTAGATGTAGGTATATCCTATCTACAACAAGGAGGACAAACCAACCTGACCAATTGTTATGCCATCAGCGTGGGCGGCATGCTGACACAGTGGTTAGCACTGCTGCCTCACAGCGTCATGGATCCGGGTTCAATTCTGGCCTCGGATCACTGTCTGTGTGGAGTCTGCACACTCTCCCCGTTTCCGCGTGGCTTTCCTCCGGGTCTCCGGCTTCCTCCCACATTCCAAAAATGTGTGGGTTAGGTTGATTGGCCATGGTAAATTGCCCCTTAGTGTTAGAGGATTAGCAGGGTAAATACGTGGGATTACAGGGATAGGAATTTGATGGGATTAGTGTTAGTGGAGGCTCAATGGGCCAAAAGGCCTCCTTCTGCACTGTACAGATTCTGTGATTCTAAGCTATGATTCTTCGTCCCAATCATCAGCAAAGTGATGCAAGGGTTCAACAGCAGCGCTGGCAAGAGGCACTAACCCAGCAGTGGTTCCCTTCAGCGCAGCTTTGATTTGTTTCCAGCAGAGCTACTTGGCTCCAGACTTCAACACAGATTGGTCGAAACATGAACACAAGGGCTGAACTCCAGAGATGCGGTGAGAGTGACTGCCTTGATGGTAAAGGGCATTTGATCTATGTGGAGCCTTAGTAAAATCAAAGTTAATGGGGATCGGGGTGGAGGGTATCGCCAACAGTTGGAATTAAAAAGCGAAATACTGAGGAAGCTGGAAATATAAACAAAAAGCACTGGAAAAACCCAGCAGGTCTGGCAGGATCTGTGCCGAGAGAAACAGAGTTAATGGCCAGAGTTTTACTATTCTGCCCGCCACGGGAAATGCAGCGGGCGATGGGCGCACCATGGAAAGGTCCATTGACCTCGGGTGGGATTTTACAGTTTCAGGATGAGCGAGGCCATAAAATCCTGCCCAATGTTTCAGGTTGAATTTAACTCTTCTTCAGAACTCAGATTTTGATTCTAGTAGCTGGACTTTTAGTCGATGCGAAGGAAGATGGTTGTCGTCATTAGAAGGTTAATCACCTCAGCTCCAAAATGTTGCTTTGGGGTTTTCAAGGGCAGCAGCCTAGGCCCAAACATCTTCAACAGCTTTACCACGAGATCAGAAATGGGGCTGTTCATCTCCATCAAGTAGGATCATCTACAACCGGAAAGAGTTGTACTTAAGTTGTACTTAAGTCTCATCTCTGGAATCCGGAGGTTGTGGCTTCATTTCCAACTCCAGGATTTGAGCACTAAAATATGGTTAGTGCAGTACTGAGGGCGGGTTGCATTGTCAGAGGTGCTGCATTATGGATGAGTGGTTAAACCGAGGTTGTCAAATGGTCACATAAGATTCCGTGGCATTATTTTGAAGAAGAACAGGGAAGCTATTCTTGGTGTCCTGACCGATATTTATCCCTCAATCAACATCACAGAAAAGCAGATGATTTGGTCATTATCACATCGCTGTTTGGAGAATTTTTGTTTTATTCATTTTTATGGGATGTGGCCGTTGCTGGTTGGACCAGCATTAATTGTCATTCCCTAACTGTCCTCCATTCAGAGAGCATTTGAGGGTCAATAACGTTACTGTGACTCTGGAGTCACATGTAGGCTAGACCGGGTAAGGATGGCAGATTTCCTTCCCGAAGAACATTAGTGAACCAGATGGACTTTCCATAAGCGGCATGGTGGCATAATGGTTAGCACTGCTGCCTCACAGTGCCAGGGACACGGGTTCGATTCACGGCTTGGGTCATTGTCTGCGTGGGTTTGCACATTCTCCCCGTGTCTACATGGGTTTCCTCCGGGTGCTCTGGTTTCCTCCCACAGTCCAAAGATGTGTGGGTTAGGTGAATTGGCTATGCTAAATTGTCCCTTAGTATCAGGGGGACTAGCTAGGGTAAATGCCTGGGTGGAATTATGGTTGGTGCAGACTTGATGGGTTGAATGACCACCTTCTGCACTTTAGGATTCTATGTCTTCTAATAAGCAAATGGCCACTGCATTTCCTACATTACAACAGCAAATAGAATTCAGAAGTACTTAATTGGCTGTAAACTACTTTTGGACAAGAAACACAATTCTTAAATGTTTTTTCCGTTTAACCATCTCAGCTTGATACTCATTGGCACTATAATTGCGGAGTCCCCATTGTCAGTTTGTTGGAGGTCACCATTAACCAGAAACTCAACTAATCCAACCACAAAAATGGCATGACTATCTGATCAGGTAAGAGACCGTGTGGCAAGTGGTACGCCTCCTCACTCCAGAAAGTGCTTCTCCATCGCCCTAAGGCCTTATATCATCTCAAATATACATGCAAAACATCTCCTGAACCTAAGATACAGGCAAATTACTGCAGACGCTGGAATCTGAAACAAAAACAGAAAATGTTGGAAAACTCCAACAGGTCTCGACAGCATCTGTGGAGAGAAAACAGAGATAACGGGCGGGATTTTTCTCCCTCTCCGTGGCTTGTTTGGTCGTGGTGGGAGGTGGCACGCCACTCACTGGTTGCAGGATCTTACGGTACCGTCGTTGTCAGCGGGGCTTCCCATTGAACGTACCCCTCACCGCCGGGAAACCTGCGGCAGGGGTGAGCCATCAGCGTAAGATCCGCCGGTGTGAACGGCAGCAAGACTTTGGT